>NC_133902.1:6055215-6655215 GCF_964199755.1 Larus michahellis | reverse complement strand
TTGTTATTCCAATACGAAGGGTAGCTGGGGGGAGAAAGGAAACAGCCATTAGTTTTTTCATAATAAAAATCACAGTATTGGCACCACTGTTAGTGCAAAAAGTCAGAGATTCCCAAGGGACTAACATTGATCTAAAAGCCTTTTCCCAAGCAGAGCTCTTCATGTGTTTGCTACCAGAATTTTCTTTTTGAATAAGCACTGCTTCAAATCAAAGTGTGTCTTCAGTGGGCTGGAAACGTGTTTGAAGGGTCAAATAGAAGTTCTACATCCAGTCAGCACAAAACTTTAGAAATGGAAAATAGACCTCTATGGCCAACCCCGAGGCTGAGCAACAGGAGTGACTTCCCTAGACTCCGTTTTGGTAGAACTAAGAGGGCTGTGCTACACTTGGGACTAAAAGGGCAGTCACTTGCAGAAAACAGGGTTATCATCCAATCCACCAATATGTAAAAGTCACACACAAAGACGTACAGTGCTGCTATAATGATGTACTCCTACATCATCTTTTAAGTATCAGTCCATTAAGGTACATGCTACATACAGACACCAAAATTCTATTTACATGAAACGGAGTGAGGAAGAGGTGGCACCAGTTTTAGAAACAGCTAAAATCATGTCATACAAACATTTTCCCCTTGATTTCAAGGCTATGTTACATGGTACTGTGTTTTGGTTTTTTTAAAATGTAATATAGAGATATGCATCTTAAGATCATTTCCAGCTATGGTTTGTAAAACCTGAAATGTCTCAAGAAACACGAAACAGAAAATACTGGCCTGGGCCATTCCCTGCTGAATACATAAAACGTACCCGAATACCTACCTGATTATAGAAAGTATTTCCAAAGGGAATCTAGACTAAACTAGAACACTACAGACATGTAGATTAGGGACTTCAGACATGGAATAAAAGGAGCCCCCAAAGCTCTGGCAGATGGAGAAGAATATACTTTTACATCTACAAAACTGAAATACATCATGCTATTTTCCTAGTACACAGACTAGGGAAATTACAGATTATCTCATTAAACAGTTTCTTTTTCTATATAACTTTGGAACTGTCTTACAGATTTATTCTTTTTTAACTTTGCCATACCAAAAAACATTTTAAAAAGCTGCAGATATATGTGCCCACATCCAGCTGCACCTCTCTCCTCATACAGGATGAGCAACTGTTTTGGCAACCATAATTCAATTCAGAGAGACAAGAGAACCTGCCAAGTTGAATTGTGCTCTTCTAGCCCTTTCACAGTCCTATCTTGTGAAAAAGGCCATAAATTCCCCATGCAGGCAAAGTCAACTGCAAAGTAAGGAAAATGCATCCAAAGGCAATTCCAACTGCCTAGAAATCCAGCTAGGATGAGGGAACAAAACTAAAACCTACTCATTTAAATAAAACAACAAAACTTTTTGCAACACATGGTGCTCTAATTTTAGAACTAGCACTCCTTCCACTCTCATCTGACTCATACTTAAACCTAGGAAAATGAAACAGGTATCCCTGCATATTTTAAACATACATTAATAAGGTCTTATACCTTTCCAAAGTATGCAACACTTAATGTCTTACCAGCATTTCAATTTCAATAACACATTATAAAAGAGAACAAATACATCATAAAATAGACCGTGGGAGATGCAAATCTCCAAGTGGTGGTATTGTAAGTGATTCAGTCACCAAAAAAAGCTAAATAACTTAGAGACTGTACTCCAAACATCTAACAATAAAACTTAATAGTATTAAATGATTTTGCTCTTTGCAAAATTTTTTAATTAGGTTTTTCATCTGTCATTAAGAATGCGCATGAATCAAAGTCTTTTAAAAACATACTATTTAAGATAGACCTCACCAGCAGTGTGCCTAACATTTTAAATAGCTTTTCTTTAAATTTTATACTAGATGTAAATGTAACTTATACCTTCTTCAGTACAGAAGACTTTAATTTCTATATCTTTCCCCTCCTCTTCTTCCACTGATCTCATAAACTCTGTTTTGCTTCAAGACATTGAGTAACTCAGTCCTTCAGCGAGTGCTTTTATCTTATCTAAGCAACAGGAGGAAGCAGTGCAGTGGAGGAGGCAGAGGAGTGCAAATACCTAATTTATACATTGAGTCTTATCAAATGTTTTTGCTTCAATGCACTGCTTGTATCTTGACAGAAAAGTAACAGGTGTCAAAACCAAACAAATAAGAGGCCTTTCCCCCCCCCGGCATCTACTGAAAACCCTTGCATTCAGAGAGAATGCAGTTTTCTTGTCTTACTACAAAATGTTTCCCACCACTTGGACTGTCTGCCAAACCAAAAATAGTACACGTTGCTTTATATATCACAGGACAACTCAACCAGCATCTCCATCAGCTGCCTCCTCTCTTCCTTTCAATAAAAAAAATAAAAAATTTAAAAAAAAAAAATCTATACACTCTGACAGATCTTTCTGCAAATTTAAGCTATTAGGATGGAGGACATCACATTTTCCACTAAAGTAATCCTCTGATGATCTCAAGGCACAGATGTTTTTATAATGTATCTAATTCCATAGGTATTGCATTACCTTTAATAAGTTTCCAGGATGATGCAGTTTGCTGAGTCAGCTGGTTAGCTACAGCTGGAACGTTTTGTTCAAACCACTCTCCCACTGGTCTCAAAGCTCTGGTCTGTTCAGCGTGATGGTTAATTACCTGGTTGAATGTTCGACTTCTATTATGAACGAATGAAACTCTCTCTCTATTAGTGATAATCCCAAAATATATTCAGTCATTAAATAAATGCATTTAGTACGTTGCTTAAACACTAGTGGCCTTAAATTCATGTTATTTCAAAGTAACCCTGAAGAATGTATCCGGCCAGACTCCACCCACTTTTTTCACATCGCTTACATACTGTTATTCCAGGCTCGTATTAAACTAACTTCTTCAAGAACTGAGATGTTTTGCAAAAGTACAGAATTAACGAAAGTTATTCGATAGTCTCTGAACTAAAAGAGTTGCCAAGCCTCTGTACTAAATGACCCGGAATCCTGAATGTAACTGACCTCCAGGACTATTGGAACTCTTCAATTTGGGGGAAACAACAGTTTACCATGTCAATGTGGTGGCATAGGATCAGTAATTAATTCTATTTCCATCTTTAGTAAAAAAAACAAACAAAAAACAAACAAAAAAACCCAACCAAAAACCCAACCAAAAAAGTCCTTTGAGGTTAAAAGTGAGCACAAAGGAAATAGCAGAAGGAAGAAATCAAACAGAGTAATGAAATGGGAATAAAAGATTGAAGGGAAAAGAGAGAAGTGCCTAGGATTCAGGTGAAATGAAAAAGCCAAGTTGCCCTCCAAAAACGAGGGAAAATATTTGGGCCAACTAACCAATAAGTAATTATGTCCATTATCCAAATCTTTAAAATAAATTTGGAAATAGCACTCTAGATCTATTAAAAAATAGTACTATAAAAAGCACAATGTCCCTTAATAAGAATGAAAGGTCACATGTATGAAAAGAAAGCAATGAAACCCAGTAACATTTATCAGTATGACCAAAAATATTACATGCTTTCAAAAGGACTGAAAGAACATGCGCCTTTTAGCCACAAGTCATTTACCAAATTGGCCGAGCTAATTTACATTTCATCTTTTTTTCCTTCTTTTTCTCCTTAATCAACCTGTACGCCTTTTCAACTGTCATTTCATTCTTCATCACATTCCTCACCAAAAAACAAAACACCTCAATTTTGCTTGACACCCAGACATTTGCACCGCACTAGGCTGGAACCACACCAGCCAAGAATAACTTAGTCCATTGAATTATTTAAGCAGTTGTTCGCACTCAATTAGATTTTCATGAAAGGTTAAGCAATAGACTGATTCGCAGAAACCTCTTCATGTTTATGGGAGGTATCTAACATAACACAAGGAGGTATTTAAAATTCATTCTTTTGAATGACTAAGTGGATACAAAATACTAATGTATCTATTTAAAAAAAAAAAGTATTTTAAACTTCAAATTCCGCTTTCTCCATTTCTAATTAAAACACATTTCATTTAAGAAGAACATGAAAATATGTCCTTTGTGAAGTAAAATCTACTTTCAAAATAGAACATTAATTTCCCACTGTTAATGGGAAACTGGAGAAAAATACCAAATGCCCATCTAAATATGCACAGGTAATCTTTTCTTTATGTGCCAAAAAATAAACTGATTTAATGGAGCATTTTAATGGAAACAGGCCACACAAAGATGCTATTCTTATCGAGGAGAGGCTATGCCTCCTTTCTACTGCACATTTCCCCAACTATTTATTATCATCGTGGGGCTACAACCAGCAATGCCCAGAAGTGTTCTTTTGAACCAGACTTGCTTTACAGAGCACTAACTCCAGATCAATTTCTGTCTGATTTCCTTTCCCAAAGTGTTACAGAGCCTCTGTAATGAAAAGCTCCACAACTGCAAAACAGAAAATATATTAAAAAATTATTAAACATTTTTTCTGCCAGCAGGAAAAAGAAAGCATTCTATTGTAAAACCAATAATTAAAGAATACAGGGAATATAATATGTTCAGACTTTGATTTCTTTTTTTAAGGAATATGAAGACCAGGCAAGGCATAGAGGAATTTTAATGTGGAAAGACCTTAGAGGAGCACTGAAATAAAAGTAGACATTGGAAGGAATGAGACCAGAGTGTATGCTCACCTAAGTACAACTTCCAGAGGAAAACACACATTCCTCACTTTTTTCAGAACCTCTCCTTTTCAGCTGATGAGGAAGATTTTCTAATGTGTATTTAACTGCTAACCCTTAACGTCTGTTACCGCAAAAAATCAAATCAAGTGCATAAAATAAGAGCATGTATATTTAAAGCAGAGGTGGTTAAAAGGAAAGTGATTTTAAAAACTTAAGCTTACACAGATAGTCATGATTCCAAAATTAAAACAAAATTGCTGAAGTTGCTCAATGCTCAGCAGATCATTATTTTCTATAAGAAAACCTAAATTTTATTGGAAAGCCTTTAACAGTCCAGAGATGGAATCCAGGAAGTTGTGAAGGGACCTTGACGCAATCACAAATTTATTTAGTTTACATTTCTTCCACAGTTACGAAGAAAGATCATACAGCCTTTTAATTTTCCTAACAGGTAGTCTAGATCATGGAGTCTTTCCTCAACACAACTCCCAGGAGAAAGTCACCCTCGGTTGGAAATCTGTGTCATCACTACATGTGCTATTTCAAGAGATTTTTCACTTAGATCTCTCTCATCATTTCTTCACAACAGCAAATCAGCTTGAAGAATAAAACTTTAAAGCCACGTGTCTGTGATTTTCAAGAACTTGTGTGGAAAAATTGTCTTTTTAAGTTTGGAAGTACTGATTTTGTCAAGGAAAATTTTAAACAAACATGATAGACAAACATTTAGGACTCCTGTGTTGAGATACCTATGTACGCTAGTAAACGTGGGGTAAAATCTGTGCTAGCCCAAACAGGCTTGGCAGACATACTGGGGGGAAGGGGGGGAGGCTGGGAAAGAAAAAAAAAAAAAATTAGATAAAGGCTACCATGCAACTCAACTACATAATTAAACTAAACCCTGAACATGGTGAAAAACTCTGTATTATGAACAAGATTCTGATCACCATGTGCACACTCCAGCACAATCAAAGGTGAATAATTCATAATCATTTTCAAAGAAAAAGTATGCATCACTCAACTTGGGGGAAACACAGGGGATTTCACTGGTATGATTTTTTCTTTAGGGACAACGACAAAGTGCCGCTCACCAGCAGGAAACTGAAGCACTGAACTGTGTTCCATGTGCCATAAATCAACACTGCAGCCTACAGGATGTCTCTCTGGTACCAACATGCCATCAATTTTTCAATAACCTCCTTAAATAATGGAATATGTGAACGGCGACAACAGTAATGAAAAATGAAATGTTTTGCACGCCAAAGACTCTAGAATAACATGGTTAATACGTTGCTTCTACAGTTAAATAAGGTTTTTAATATAAAATCTTTTCCCAAAAACCCCAACATGTTTTACCACAAAATCTGGATAGCCTTTGAAGTATTCAGGCTTTGAGCTCCATCGCAGCTGTTTCTAAACAACCTCGTTCAAAACAGGGTTTCTTTTGTGGTTTTAAAATTAACCAAGACAACAGCTTTCTGTGTTACAAGAACTGCTTGTACATTCACCCTTGGCTATCATTACACTTTCACGTTCCGTTGAGACAGCAATCTTTCACGCAAAGAAAGCTCTCCAGAAAAAATTCTTTTTAACAGTATTATTTAGATCCTGGTCTGGAATCAAATATGAAATTATTAACAGCACATGAATGAAGTCAGCATCCTGCTGTCCTCTTCTTCACCAGTCAAAACCCAAGCTCAGTCATCTTTGACCTCTTTTTTTCCAGAACAAAGAAGAAGGGAAAAAAAAAAAAAAAAAAAAGAGTAGGTTGTCTTAGTGGCCCATCAGTAGTGAGGCACAGAACCATCTGCAGAAACGCATTCAAAGAGACGTGCGGTGTGGTCCTAGGCATGAGGGCGACCAACCTGACAACGCTCACAGAGTGAACGGGGGCAGGCAGATGCCTGTCACGGGGAACTGACTCCACGAGTGGAAGACTAACAGGTTTTTAGCATTTAGTCTTCTATTAACACTAGCAGAGAAAATATGTTTAAATTTATAGAAGGCATTTTATACCTGTAGTTATTAAATAATTTTAAGAAATGTGAATATTCCCTCTACTTTCTCAGAAGGGTTAGTCATTTTTCCTTTGTTATACAGAATATCAGTGCATGTAAAAGAACTAAGGCAATTTCTCAGCAACAACCATGTATGTTATGCACAATGTTTAGCTCTGAATAGGTATTTACATAATGACAAATTATGATAACAGGGAATGATATCAGCTCTGATTCTTCGAGACATCTAAAATTTCTCATGTGGGAAGCAGGATCACAAAACAGAAAAATCAGTACAATTCCAGACCTCAGTCAAAGAATGATGCAAATGTTAAAAAACAGAAATGCAAAGCGATAAATCTTTCCACAATCATGACAGTGTGGATGATGACCCTCACCAGTGTCACCAGGATTAGAAACATGTACTTCAGTCAGCAGTAATTAAGGGGGGAACAAGAAGCAATTAATCTCACACCACAAGAAGCTCTTCAATGACTTTACTGAATGAAAATTCCACAGCAATCTGCCAAAGTTAACTAAGTATATAACATTTCTATAGCAAACGAGAGATAAGATAGTGTCTGTAGATAAAACAGCATGAATAATAAGAATGAATCGTGAATCTATCCCACAAAAAGAATCCGATGGTGGGGAGGAAAGCCTGAAAGCATGATCCCTAAACACAGTTTATCATAAATTTAGTGACCTCCCCAGAACTGTGCTAAGTTATGCTAAGTAAGGATTAAGTATCCTTCCTTCTCAAGTGAAAAAGAATTGTCTGACCTCATGTAACTTCGACCATCTTTTGTCCCACAGTAAATGCTTGATGTATCTTCACTATACATACTACACAATATTAAAAAATAAAGAAAGAAAGAAAAACACACTAGTGTCAGTATTTCTTCCAAGTGGACAACTCTATCCCCCTCCCTCCTTCCCTTCTCCCCCACAAAAAAACATAGGAAGAGAGAAGAATGACAGACTTCTCAAAATAGCTGATTCTTAGGAAAAGAATTTCTTACGTCCTGATCAAAAATAGGAAGAAAAAGCTGAAAACAAAGTTTTAAATGTTAACACCCTGCAATTTGGCAACCAACAAGCCAAGTGGCTCATTTGTAAGTCAAAACCAGGAGTTTTAAGTTTTGTGCAAGTTATTAGTTTCAAAACATTTTTGCTTAAAATAATCCATTAATGAGCTGTGAACTGAATCAAAATGCAATGAATACTCTTCAGAATACACCATCTCACTTACCCAATTAGCAACTAAGTCTAAGGCATGATTTTCTGAGACACGACTGATAGGCTTCCTGGCTTTCCAATGAAGAAGAGTTTTTCTGAATTTAAAATAGCCCAAGTATCCCTTTCAACACATTTAACATTCGAATTCTTGTATATGCTGTTACATTGCTGATACAGAACATGGTACCTAAATATATGCTTTCAAGTATATTTTATCTCATATATAGTGTTTTCCACACATGAAGAAGTCACATCTCTACCACATCAGGCACTGAACATCTCAGAAATGCCAAAGGGACCAGGAACTCTGCAGGTTGCAATGCTTCAGAACAACATTAATGTCAGAGTAACCTGTGCAAGGTACACTTTCTTCTTAAAAATAATGTTGCTTGTGTATATTCTTCCCTATTAATAACTACTGTTTTCTATCCTGCTTTCCCTCCCCTTCATTAAAAGCTCTTGAAGAAAAAGTTGACTGTAATTGTTATTTACTATTTGGACTCTATCACTCACAGAGTGCAAACTTTGTTTGCAAAACCCATTCACAATGCAGTTACTACTTAAATGGTAAGAAAACTATGCAAGCAGAAAGTGTTAATTACAACGGAAATTGGAGCATGTGTTAACTAGATACAACAATTCAGCTTGCAGCACTTTGACAAGTCAGAGCTCAGAAGTGAGAAACAATAATAGATTTTTAGTTTATTTTCTTGATGCTGTATGCTCAGGGTATTTAAACTAACAGCATAATAAAATATTAAACTGCACAGCTCACAGGGTGTGAAATTCACAAGCAAAACACTCATCTACCAGTATGGCATAAAATTTTTTTAGACATAATACCCAATAATCTGCCACAGACTGTCACTACGGATTCTACTTTATATGACGTGCAGATGCTATCAGAAAGTCTAGCTGCTCTATGTAAAAAGCAAGTGCCACGGGGCACTTGAATAATTGCACATCCCTTGCTGGTCACCGTAGCAGTTCAGTAAGCCACAGAGTGTATTTGTTCATTCTTTGGAGCTGGTAATTCAAAAAGATAAGGTGGGACCCAAATCACACCTAGAAATTTCCCCTGAGCCAACAGCACTGACCTGCTGGACCACTCAACCTTAATGGCCGCCGTGTACTCGAGGAGCGGCCGTGTGTCAAATGTCTGATTGCAGTAAGTTGTACAGACGAACAGCAAACGGCTCCTCCATTCCCACAGCTTCTGCGGGCTTCCACAGAACGAGAGGTCAGAACAGTTCATTCTTTTCATATCACCTCACCCAAATTTCCATTCACCCAGAATATTCACCTGAGTAACTCTGGTTTATTTGGTTAATGTGTGGTAAAGACAGACCCAGTTAACAATGCTGAAATTTCATACTAACAACTTTATAACAGAACCCATATTTCATAAAAAGATCAGAATTTCCAAATGAGTATCTTTATACTTATATTAAGGTCACCCGTTGAAAACCATGTTTTAAAAAAAGCACGGTAAAGTTTCATCCCTGAGGCTGAGCTCTATCAGGAAAAGGGATGATCACGCTCCCTTCCTTGAGTGTGCATCATCATCTCTTCCCCTGAGCTCTGGCACTTCTCTCACCTCTTGATGAGCCAACTCAATTCACAAGGCCAGCAGAAAACTAACCAGGGATTTAAAAAAACTTTAAAAAAAAAAAAAAGGGGGGGGATAAAAACTTTTCCTTTGCTCTGGAGATCTGACTCAGATGACACAAAATTCAGAGTAGCACAAGAACAATCACAAGGAAGGGGTAAGAACCTTGTCATTCCACAGCAAGCTGCTGGATCATCTCCTCCAACTTCTCAAGTCATATTTAATGTTTGGATTGCCTCTAATTTCCCAGAAACCAGAAAAATCACTCCGTAACCAGTGCATACCTAGGATCCTGTCATACTATTTAAGAGCGAAAACAAATATTGTGCAACTATTCCGATTGTCAGTTACCATCCCTTAAAGATAAAATTTTATCTTTGACATAGCCTAATGTTTTTCTTGGCCTGCTTTGTAACACACATGGCTGGCCAAAACTAAAATCAGCCATCAGTAACCAAGCAGTGGGGAAAAAAACCCACTCCAAAACCAAAACCCAAACAACTCAACAGGTTAAAAAATTCTAAGTGAAAACATCGTAATAAATCCTTATAATAAAACAAGCATCAGCTTTAAAAGTTTAGGAGAACTTTAACTACGCAGCACTTCAGTTATTCTTTTGGAGCATAATTCAGGACTATTCTGGCTTTCTTCTTTCAAGGAGATATGTTTGCTGTAGCCTCTATAATTACACAAGAAATGATCTTGCCAGGGTGCGAACTGACAACTCCATCTTCAAATTTAGTTTGGCAGCGTAACTTGACTGAACTGACGACATGAAAGAAGGAGGCTCACCAACAGAGTTTGAGGATAAAGATTGTATACTTGGTATAGAAAAACTCTAATTCTTCTAATTCTTCACTCTTCCTTCTGCTCCTGTTCTTCTCTATTTGAAACAATACCATCACAATAGTCTTCAGTGCCGAGGGGAGAAAAGAGCATCATGATGGAATGGCTGAAATCTTCATCACACAAAGTGATTTTTACATACATCTCTGCTATGCTCAAGTCAATGGGAAAAACAGAAACTGCAGACTTCAGAAATCACATAAGATTTACAGGAGCCATTGGAGCTCTCAGAAGACACCTCAGATAATGCACACCAAGCCTGAAAATTATTCTTCTGGATGAGTGTGAGGGCCCCAATAGCTAGACAGTTTATATTACAGACATTTAAAAGTTTAAATGATGGAAAAATGGAGAATAAAACTGAAAGTAGATATCGTATATGGGATTTTTTTGCTCCCATTAATCATAAAACATGAAGCAGCTGAGATAAAGATCAGAAAGAAAACTACTAGTGCAGAGTTACAGTGAAAAACAAGCAATAGAGAAACAATAGTGGACAACAAGTAAAACAAAATTCCATTTACATTTATTAGGTAAAAGTGTTAAAGTGCTTATTTCCTGAGTTATTAGAATTCGGCTTTTTTAGACCACATTTTCCCAAAATTCTGGGCCATCAGACAGAAATCACTTCACTATGATTGTCAGAGTAAGGCAAAAGACACAGCTTTAGAATCTGGCAATAAGCCTTTCTTTTCAAAGAGAAAAAAAACAAAAACAAAAACAAAAAACCACCAAGAAAAACCAAACCCAAAGGGTCACTTCAGTGTCACGAGCCCAACCTCAGCCCTCTGCAGTCACGGAAAAAAACCCAGTGACTTCCAGAGGGCATTGCACAGAGTCGTTAGTGCCAGGAGAGAGACACGGAGTGCTTCTTTAATTCCTGTGTTGTTTAATTACTCTTCCATCATTTTGCTCTACTTTTATTGTTAGGTACTTGCACATAATTTGAGATAACAAGGATGGCAGAATTCTATTCCCTGAAGTCTTTTCTTGTTTTTAGGGTTTCTTACATACTGTAATAGCACCGTTGCAGCTGTTTGGCTCAAACAAATAAGGCTTCTGGAGTAAGAGAATGCCTTTCCCTTGAGAGCAGCAAGCAAATGCTGTGCAGAAAGTGAGTATCATTATTAATTTACAATTATTTCGTAACTTATCCCTGATATGCCAGCCTGTTTAAAGGCCTCCTTTCTTTTCGTCCCAATGAATGTGATGTTGGATATTAGCTATAGTTACAGCATCTAAAACTAGATCACACATTGAAACATTCTGCTTCCTGTACCATTTTAAAGCTGTAACAGTGTAAATTACATTCTCTAACATTAAAATGATGCAGCAAGTTAATGTTTATGTTAACTTCAAAGAACAGATTTCTGTCATAAAACACACTTGGTGTGAACAGATCCCTACATCCTGCAAATATTTACAAACGGGAGTAAATCTCTTCCTCGACGTACTCCTACAGCTGTCAACAGGAATATCAAGGAAAATATTACTCTCGATAAAGCATTTATCCATGCATATTATACCTAAATACACCTAACAAAAATTTAAGCAACCTTATGGAACCCACCCGATGTAACTAGATAATTCCTCACTTAAGCACTCTGCAGTCACTGCAGCTGCACCATGGAGCAACCATCTGTGGTGCAAACAACTATTTTTCTATTTAATTTCAAATTCACCTTTTAACTGCACAAACCTAATGGTTTCCAATTTTTCCTCCATACGCATTACAAGCAAAAAGACACTGTGGAATGTTTATCTCTTATCTGGATATTGTCATTTTACTGTCTCAAACTTCTTAAAACAAGCTTTTCGCTAGGGAGGAAATCAGTCAGCATCAGACCTAGTGGGGAAACCCTGCACTTGCTCAATGTCTATGGCTCTTACATAGTTCCAGATGTTCAGAACATTAATAATGCACTAACTCAAAACCTCTTTTTGAAACTTTAGAATGTGCAAATTGCATTAAAACCTCTTTGCCCTCATTAATGGTATTGTTACAATCCCAGTACTCTGGAAAATGTTTTTTGGCATTTGTTTAACTTTGTGATATTGCCATTTACTCATTTTAACAGCCAGTGCTCAAATCTTAATGCTTTTAATAGGCCTGGCTAAACAGACTACCATCTTTTGTAAATTTATTGAAGTAATTTATTAAATAAGTAAAAGTTGTCTGAAGGCAGTGTTGGGGTTTTTTATTGATAGCAGAAAAAAATGCGTTTCTTATAATTCATTTACAAAACTGTGTTTCAGGAAAGTTTTAGAAATGAAAATATTCTGTTCTTTTTTCAGTGTTATGACCAATTCATTTGCTGCCCCTCTGATGTAGACTTCTTTAAAAAAAAATAATTTCTACCAACCTCATACAAATCTCAGTAAGAAAAGGGGCCTGTCTTAAACTAAGAAGAGCCAGACATTCAGAATTAATACTGAAATTGTATCCCTCCCTCAGTCTGTCATATACAGGGGTGGCACATTTATGTCCAGGCCAGCAGACAGTATATTTGAGGACTTGGGCTCATATCCAATGCAGACACACTGCTGTGCAACGGCAGAAGAGTAAAATAGTCAGAGGTTAAACTGAGGTCCCTCCTGTTTATTCCAAATAACTACTTAGACTGAACCTGAGGATTCTCAGTCTGTTTGAAAACAGCACAAGTCAGACCTATTGCCGTGCTCTGCACTGCTCAGAGTTAATGAGCATTGTTAAGACCTGCTTGCCTAAAGTTGTGTAATACTGCCAAAAATGGTTTGTCAACAGAATGGTAAGCAGCGCTGGTCTGCACCTTCACTATAGCTTTCGTTGATACCTTAAACATGGAAGGGAGCCAAGACAATAAACAGAGGTGTTCCTGTCCAAATGGATTTGCTGACACCAATCTGCCTGTTCTCACTGAAGAAAACACAATCAGCCAAGGCAAGGAGAAAAAGGGATGAGACTGAGAGAACTTAAACTCTGAACTAGCAGCTCTTAAAATTATGAGATACATAGAAACTCAAATGTGAAATTCAGCATTTATTTTTTGCAAGTGACAAAAGTTACTATACATGTATCATTATAACCTTACCCCAAAATTCTCAAGGGAAACAGCAAATGCAATGCAGCATTAATTGGTCTGTACCTACATGTTAATAGTTTCGCCTTCCTAACATAGTACTTGGCAATGCCAATTTATGATGAAGGACATTTTTTCATTAGTAGTAGGATTGAGACTGCCAGATGTATTCAAGATTGGATATTGAACGGTTTTGTCTCAGATTTATTGTACACAAAATTAATGACCTACATGCATGGAAAAGTAACAACTAAACGTTGCTAGAGCTGACTGTATTGCAAATATTTACCCTTATATTTAAACCTCAAGTTCAATAGCATCTGTGATAAAGTGACCTAAAAATGATTTTTCTCATGGTTTTGGTTGCTTTTAAATTATACTGTTAGTTACAAAAGTGCTACTTCAATAACGGAGCAGTGCTTTCAATTAGCCTTGTAATTCCTGTTTCCTCTTTCACTTTGTTCTGTTGTTCTTTTCCTCAATTCCAGCTCACAGCAAAGGGCAGGAACAAAACTCAAACCCACCCATTAATATAGGATGTATAAGAACCTTCTCTAGGATATACCAACTAACCTTACTGGAAATAAGTCAGTCTGAAAAAAGGTAATTCACAAGAAAAGTGCTCTAGGAAACAAATGCCTTAGACCACTTTGTTCCAACATAGTATTTGTTAAGGTTGGAATCACTGCAGTGCACAGCAGAAGCTCCAGACAGTCCAACAATTTTCCAGCACATACCGTTTAACTGTAAGAAAGTCTTTCTACTTCTTCCATGATTCTCCACTAAATTCTCCTAAAACCATTAATTGATTCTTTTTGTGTGTGTAACTTCCAATGAATGTTAACGCAATATAAGAAACACTTAACAATTCTGCATTCATTTTCTTTTCCACTTCTGTTATCTTCACTGCTTCTGCAATTAACTGCCCATTAGAGGTAAAATTCATACGAGACCATAGCTGTAAACCTCAAACAACTGTCACCTGCATTTTAAAACAGTAAGACAACTGGCATGAAAAAAAATAGAATCTATTTTGCAGACATTTGGATACAAACATTTCATAGAGAGTATAGCAAATAATTTTTTTTAATGTGGATTTAGACCATTCAGCTACTTCTAAGAGGTTCACGACACAGACAACAAAGCTGTTACTATTCCTATCTTCGTAGGCTAGTGTTTCTTGAAATTCTCTTCATTTTTCAAAGATATTTCCCCTACAAAACTATTTAATAGTTTTGCATTTGCATATAATGCAAAATACACAGCAACACTGTGCAACTACCACGTAAAATTGCTATTTGACCTCAAAAGTGAAAGCCTTTTTAAGGAAAGCAGATACAAAAGAAATATGATTAATCTGAAATGATGGAGAACATGACATCTTAAAGGTGTAGGAGAAAAAGAAAAAAGCAGTAAACAGATCTTGGATTCTCAAGTGAAGAACACATCAGTTCGTAAGTTTTACTGATGAAAACAGGCATTCAAAGCCTTTTAAGCAACCATCTTATTTTAAAAGCTTTACTTCCAAGTTATGGCTCAACAATTAGCAGATACAGATTAACAAACAATGCCTCTCAGAAAAAAACAAAGCAAAAACAAACCCCAACACACCAACATTAACATTATTGTCCAAAGCTTATTTTGTAAAAAAGCTACTAAAGAAAGGTCAGTTAATTCATCATGATGGATTATCACTAAAATTTATAAGCATTAGCATTTTTCTCCTTGCTGGATACCTTGACTTTGATATGACACATATTGAATGAATCATCTAAGATGCAGGCACCAGGCAAGATATATCTTAATGCAGACAGGTTGGCGACATGAACCCTAATGGTCTTTATCTTAATCTTGTTTAAAAGCATCTTAGATTTCTGAGTAATCTTTTCACCTTCTGATATTCTCTTTTATAGAGTGTTTTTGTTGGAGTTGCTACTGATTTTCACATAAATGCATTTTTGTTGCATAGTATCACCAGCCTTAGTAGCCCTAAAAATGATCTAGGTTTGCAATTTGGTAGATGTTAAGATAAAGCTTATTTTTAAAAAAGTCAATGTACCAGAACTCCGATAACGACAATAAAAATTTGTATGTTATTGTAGATTATCCCATTCATGAAAGACGGCATTGCAGCTGTTCATAACATAAACATAAACCTGTCAAACGTGGAGATGTATATCTGATGCATTGTTTTCTTCTCATCCATATGTTTTCCTCCACTGCATTATTAACCTTGGATATTTGCCATGTGTATATTTTAAACTGTCACTCTTCAACAAAAAATATGTTTATTCAAATACCTGATTAAAATAAAAGCGAGTTTATCTACTATTGCTTTTATCATATTCACATTGCATCTAGTAATTTTCAAATTACACAGAGATAACAAGGTGGGAGACTTTTCCCACAAACTTGTACTGAGCTCTTTCTGCTACTGCTGCTTTGATTAAAAAACAAAACAAAACAAAAAAAACCAAAACCAAAAAAAACCCCAACAAATGGGATAGAGGGGCACAGAGGAAGATAACAGGTGAATTATTTTTAAATCAGTTTTTTTTTTTTTCGCAGTAACAGCAGTTCATACATTAGGTAAAAAGGTCTTTGGAAGTATTTTCTTAAGCTGTTCATTAGGAAAGGATGCAGGTTTACAATGTCGTGGCCTTTAAATTCTTTACAAAACAGTTGAGTGACATTCTACAGATTATAAATATCTTGTTGTAAGGGGCACTCCAGAGCAAAACATAGACAAGTGACTACTACCTCTTCCTGGCAGTAGACAGCTTCTTCAAAGAAATCTAGAATCTCCCAGGAAATATCTACCTGAAGAAACGCTAATAGAGAAAAATGCAAGCCATTAATGGATCCTTTTTGCCCACATTAGCACTGGAAGGAGTATGTGCCTAAAATGCTAGCTCCTACAGCAATGTACTCTACTGACATTTATAACGTTCGTCCCAGATGTTCTATAAGCGGCATCCAGTTTTCCCATTTTATGATTAGGTTAATGTGGTGACATTTAGACATTTTACTTGCCCTCTATTTATTTGCACTTGGAAACTTTCTAGTAGGTTGTTATCTCTTCTAGGTGAGGATGAGATATTTTTTCTCTCTATTACACACTTCAAAATCTGAAACAAATCATTACATTTCTGCCAGAGTCTATTTCTCTACCTCTAATATGAATACAGGGGTCATCACTTTCACCAAGTATTGGTAGATTACTTCTTTAATGTATACAAAACAACCTAAATTTCCAGACCAAACATAGAGAAATAAGTATTACTCATGAAACCCCTCAAATTGCAGACTGAGAAGTTCAAATGGTAATATTTTCTATTTCTGCCATAAATTTGTTTTATTTCTGACATCATGTAATGAAGTTCTGAGTAACAGGACAAGCAGGCAGGGAACACTGCTTGGGTGCTAGCTCTAGGGTCCCAACATCGCTCATCACAAACTGTGTCAGGCAGGGTTCTCAACTTCTGCTTCCTGGAGCAGGTGTTACACCCTTCATTGTTCCTACTCCCATAGACCAAGGCCAAAAAGTGTTGATTTACCATTCTTACAGCAAAAAAGAACATATACCTATATTTTACTGAAGTGAACAGAAATGAATGAAAGTGCAGTTAGATGCTGTTTCCGTCTCTAGCACCTTATATAGAAACAAGGAAAGTAACATACAATCTACTACCTGAATGAAATTAATAAAGGGCTTTCCAGAAAAATAAAATTAACTTTTTTACAAAGCAAAATAATTAGGGATAATTGTCAGAGGCATTTTCAGGCAAACAGGTAAAAATGTGCAGCATGAACGCGGAAAGTGAGGTAGTGAAACAGCCAGAGGCAGGCAAGAAGCAGGGCTTCTGCCGGAGGTGCAGAGCAAAAGGGCATCGTTGTTGAGCCACAAATTCTTAAAACTAAGAGTACGTTGAACTAAAAAACGCATCTCTAAGAGTAACCAAACTCAAATCCAATGTACATACCTAAATTCAAGCTCACCAAATTACCTGGATAGATGGGACTCAAAAGTCAGAGCACTGCCCTCAGCCTTCCAGACATTTAAAAAAAAGCTTTACTTTTCACCTATTCCAAAGTTGAAACTCCAATTCATAAAACAACCTGAACCCTCAAAAAAATCTGCTTATCTCACAATATTTAATATACGTGGTCATGTACCTCACTAAATTAATCAGATCTTGATTGCCTTGAACAATTTCTTTAAGAGCTGCAGTTTTTTTAAAGAGACGTAGCAATTTTCCCATGAAAATCTCTGAAAATCAGTTTTGAAATGCAAATGTGCAGGTAAGCAATATTCTGTATGATGATGAAAAATACCTTGTTTTCCCTGTACTAATATGCTTATCCTTACATTATTCTGTGCTTTCAACATATTAGTCTCAGACTCAAAGGCAACACAGTCCAGAATAAAAGAAGTAGAATGAAAAAGGGCATCCATAGAAAAATATTGGCAATGTGATTTTAAAATATCATCCTTCAATTGTCTGCAATTTATATTTATCAATACTTTCGCTAGGATCATGGAAGTGTTCCCACAAAGAAAAAAGGCACTCAACGTGTTTAGCGAGGTGACCTTTCAGTAAAACATAAGGGCAGCGTGAGGGGAAAGGGTACCAGAGCTGTCCAGCAATCTCTTTCCTTCTTTATTAAATGTCATTACAAAATCTCTCTATACTTTCAATTCAGATTACTAGTCTCATAAAAACTCACATAAATATTTTTCAGGTCTGTATACATAAGATCAGCAATCACACACTGTTCAACATTAGAATAACGATGATAGTGAAAACTGAAATATGCCATTTCAATTTTTAAATAAATTGAGTGCAAAATTTATTTTCAGATTGTTAACTTCGCATACAAATGCGGAGTTTTGTGAGCTAGGTTAAAGAAATTTATAGTCAGTAATCTGCTTTTTTCAATTACTCTACATTACCTGGTCTAATGTGGTCACCTAATGGTCACTGTCAGTAATTGCACTGATGACTGCAATTTTTTATATACACCCAGTGAAGAAAACCCCCTCGCTTTGCAGCCTCTTCAGTTAAATAGTAAAACTAACATGAAGGTTTTGTAAAAAAGAAGAAATCGGTTTTATTTCATTTTTTAAAATATCCTCTGTTAAGGATCCTTAGAGATGAGAGAAACGGTCCGAAACCTTTATTTCCATTATGCTTGGGTTTTTGTTCATTTGGTAGGATTTTTGTGTTTGCTTTTTTGAAAGGTTTTAGTTTTGTTTGTTGAGAGGATTTTTAAAAATATCATAAACAATGGTATAAATGAAAAAAGTCACACTCTTGCAAGCATTACAAGAAAAATGGGCATGAATTACAGAATTATATTGCGGGTTTATATTCCTGTTCCTCAGAGCTGACCATAAATAACAGTAAGAACTAATGGAGTAGAAAGCAGAACTACTGTGAGGTACAGATTAACCATAATTAGATATTTGTTGTCAGTGAAATTAGATATTACATGGTTTGAAATTGAGAAATTTGATTCCTTTCAGCCAATGCCAGTGAGCAATTCTCCCCGACTCAAGAAAAATATACTACAATCTCCAATGCAGTGAAATGGAACAAGAAACAAGGAAGAAGAAATTAACTGGATGAATACCATATTCAAACAGCATACAAAGAAAATGCAAAGGCATTCTTGCTGCTGAGTTATAAAAGTTTCCTTTCAAGATGTGTGCTTACATGGAGGAGATTTTGGGGTGTTTTTTTGGTTTTGGTTCTGTTTTTTTTTTTAATTCTAAAACAGTCAGGGAAACAATTCAGAAAAAAACTGCAGTTCAGTCTCGCTCTTTTTTTGGTAAAACTAATTGAAACCATTGTACTCATTAACTAAGATACAGACATCTGTCAAAAACGAATATGAACATGTTTTTTCATTAAAACAAACTTATATGCCAGTCAATATGACATCCAAGAAATTAGAATATAATATAATCACAGTGTGTTACTACAATACCTTTATTTTATAAACATTTATGTACGTTGATGCATAAAGCAAAAGATTACACAGCAGAGTGTGTTTTTAGAGAAAGAATATGAGTTCAGATTTCCTTACCTTATAGGATGGCAAAAAGCACAGAATTCCTTGGCCAACTGTTTGACACACTGAAAGCAGAAGTGCTCCCACCTCATCTTGGAACTCAAAGGTCTCTGTATGCTGGAACGTGGCACACAACTTCCGACCGTTAGGGCCTGCTCCAATGGTGCCAACCCAAACCTGGTGCATTTCATATTAAAAAAATTAATTTGAAAATACGCAACACAAACTGTATTAAATTACATTAGGTTAAAAAAAAAATTCACATGTGAAGGAAAATATTGAGATATTTCTAAACAAATTAATTCCAGTATTTAAAAACAGAAGAGAAATTGCAATAACTGACATAAGATGGCTATTACCAAAATAGCATGACTTTGACTTTTCCAGGGGAGCATGCATCTAAAAATTGCCCCTATTTTCATTTGAAAATGTCCTTTACAATTGCATTAATCCAAGCAGTAGACTGTTCTGTACATTTCTTTTTACTTACAGAATGGGTTTGTCATCATTTTTACTTGCAAGTTATCCTTTCTTTTACAATAGCCAGCATTACAACTCAGGAGAGGGAATAACAATGCAGAAGTTTACCTGTGAGTTCCGAATAATGTGATTTGCCTCCAACTGAATCGAAAACTTCACGCCAAGCTCTGAAGAGAATGAATCCATTGGAGAGAGCGTACCAGATGTCAGAACAATTGTTCTAACATCGCTTAAGTCTGAAAAAGCCTAGGTTGGAAAAAGAAAAGGAATTTAGAAAAACCAATACAATCACTTTAAGATTTTATATGTATTTGTTATCACTCAAATTACTTCAGACCTTCTACTTCACGCTCAGCTTACCACAGCAGGATTCAAGCACCAGAAGTTAAGCATGTGGACTAAGGTTTTCTGACGCAAACTCCTTTTATGCTTGGGCCGTGTAAAGAACGCACTTGTATCTGAAACATCCAATTGGTTTTCATTCATCCAAGTGTAAGTTTGTTGTAGAGCAACTCTGTAGTCATCTGCATACCTATATAGAGAAATATAAATATCAATAAAAACTACAATTAAGCAATCAAACTGTAAGCATTAAGCTCATACAAAGCAAAGACAGTGTTGCTACAATGCATTTATCATTTAAGTATAAAAAAAAATTTATACTTTCAGAAAAAACAGTGAAACTTTAATTAATATTCTAAAATAAGGTTTAAATCAGAAATTTTTAGTAACTGCTGGCATTAGTAGTCAAGCTATCAAGACAGTCAAATGATAAGTGCTATGCAGAAAAACAAACCCCATGCATATTTAACTTGGCAACACATCAAGAAAATTTACACCTAACCTTCAAATAAATTTCTCCAATATTTGAATTCATCTGTGAATGAAAAAGAAATAATTTGGTAGTATTTAAATTCTTCCCACATAAATAGATTTTCCAAAGCTTTATGAAATGTAGGTTTTGCTCAGAAGCACCATAACTGAGGTGTTGCATAAATGATAGAGGCATTTTGGCAAAGCAGCTGAATTAAAGACAACCACGCAGCTCGGGCTATGTATTTGCACTGACCTGCTCTTATCTTTAAAAAGATATGAAAAAACCATGAATAACCCTTTCAGCACAATCTGAGTGGCAGGGCTCACAACTGGTATCTCAATAAGTTCCTCTTTACCAAGCATTGATATTTTTTCTTCTTTTTCCAGGACAGTAGCAAGATGTTTCTGTAAGAGGCAAACAAATTCCACATTAACAACCTTCAAAGCATCTTCTCAAAACCAAAACTAATAGAGATACAAGACTATCAGCACACTGTTTCAAAAGTTCGCCTAAGATGTTAAAATTAGACCGAAGACAGAATTGGAATGGGAAAGTAACAACGCTTTTAATATATTTGGCTTACACAGAAAGGAGGGATAGACTTGAAAGTAGGATAAATACATTTCAGCAGTCAATAAACATGCAGGTGGATAGAACAGACGAAACTATCACGGACTCAATAGTTCGATTTAAATAATTGCACATGATCAATTATATCCTTTAACACATTGATTCTCCCCAAATTCCAGTAGCTCAAGTGGATTACTCCTGGTTTTCATCAGGTACCATTTTCAGACAGCTTTTCAATATTGCAGTAAATTAAATGATGTGTTAGCATTTAACTTAGCATTTTAAGATGTTTAACAACATCAATATTATGCCCTCTGTGCTCATTTACACAGCATACAACATTACCTGTAAAATGGGAAAGGTAATATCAGTTATTCCCATTTTGTGCAAAATGGTGAGCATTTCTTTTCCACTCCAGACCTTACAGGAAGTTTCATACCCTCTTTCTACTAGTTGACTTGAGCTCTCCTGTAACCAGCTGAAAAAGAGAGAAATCAGAAATAATTCCAGTATTAATTTTAGAGATTTGGAGATACTTTGCAGGTACAAACCAAACCTCAACAATTGCAGCAGACTTCTATGAGGATGATAAATATTTTACTACATCTAAGTAGAGAGATTCTGCTGTTCCTTATGCCAGTTTTCCACTGTTGAACTAACTTCTACGGAACTGCTCTTGATGCAGCTCATTGAAGAAGCAAATTTGTCCCTATAGGTTTATATTTTATCATCATGTAATATCTTTACAATATAGAAAAACAATTAAAATATAATTTGCTCTTATGATATAACATGTCAGGCTCATTTAAGAAAGATCTCTGCTGTACTTTTAAAGCCACTCATTATTAGTGTAACTGATGCGAGTTGGTTTATCATCCCTGTCAATTGTAGGCTTTCCTATTACGAATAAATCTCAAACCATGAAATGAGTACATTTAATATTTATATACAGTAAGGGAAAGCGGGGGCAATAAAAAGTGCATATTTTAATAACCTACCTACAGGTATTTGTAACTCTGCTACATTTTGAAAATTAAGCAGAATTATAATTGTATGTACTAAAAACATGCAGATCATCTCATCTATGGCAGAGATTTTTCTCTAACCGAATATGTCCTCCATCATCCCTGCAGTATTATAAGACCTTCCCTCTGCCTAGAAAAGCAGGCAGGCTTCCTCCCTCTCAGGAAATGCCGGAGCTGTCTGCTTCATCAACCAGCAGGAGGCATCAGAAAGACAGCTGTCATTTCTACAACAGTTCAAAATATTTACCTGTAAAGTCAGTTAATCATTATCAACTAAAGCAACAAGGCTTAGTGACTGTTTTGGTTCCAGATTTCCTGTCCTGTCGCTGCAAATAATCTGATCAATGGAACGATTGAAAAAAAAACAAAACAAAACAAAATCAAAAAGACCCACACAAAAAAAACACAAACCCACTAACTTTCCTTTTGCCAGTTAAATGCAAACAAAACCCCATAAATACTACCATAGCACTCCTTTGCTTCTTTGGCTATAATTTACTTTATCTTATTAAGGAATGATGATCACTAACACAGGCAGAACTTCACCAATGTAGTACTCTGCCCCATTTCCTCAAATGTAATATCAAAAAGACCTGGAACTGAAATTAAGAAAAGGCCGCTATGACAGAAACAAAACAGATTTACAATGGATAAAACATTTCAGGAAATGTAAAACTTCTGTTTCGCTGTTAGGAACTTCAAACACCATCACATACTTTTCGAAATGGTCATGCTATAAATGCAAATAGAAACTTAACACAAGGACCTTTCTAGTACTAAAATATCACAAAAAAGCAAATTCTAGAATAGATTCCATCCAGTTAAATCTAATGTTAAAGCAATTACTTCAAATACCCGTTAATTTATTTCTAGGGTAAAGCAGTAAGAATAAATAAAATTAGCTTGATTCCCAGAAAGATATCTATGGTTTTGAACTGAAAATTGGTGCATGCAATATTTTCAGGAAAAAATCTAACAAATGTTACAAACATGCCTTCAATTCAAAAAAGTGTATTTGCTCCTTCCCTCCCTACCAGAAAATCCCATTGTTGACACAGCTTACTCCATTGAACAAAGCAATTTGTCCTGGTAAATCTGCACCTCATCAGAAAAGCTCGCCAGAATACCTCTATTGGTATATCTTCAAATTCCTCCAAAAGGTCATTTTAGCACCTCTGTGGCACTAAGCCCATACTTGAGTGCTTTCTGGAATGAGGGGCCAGGATCTTTATAACTGAAATAAGATTTGTCTAATTACCCATGCATTTGGCAAAGCCATGTCACTATGCAACGGCATTTTACCAATTACTGGCTATTTACACCCATTTTTCTGCTTTCCAACAACTGCTTTTCATGCTGTTGGCAGATTTGCCAAGACAATCAACCTTAGTTTTTCTGATAAGGTTATAAGCTTGAGGCAACCAAATCTCCAGCCATGCTGTACTCATCTTTTACTAAAACTTAACATTTGAAATATCCAAGGTAGGAGAATTTTCTTCTGAAAAAAAGAAAAACAAAAGTCACTTGTCTTGTGACACATAAACATTAACTCTCAGAATAGAGAAACGATAGGAAAAATGGTGAACTACTTGCTGTAGTGTACTCCAAAGTCTATTTCACCAACCACTAGCGCAACAAAATGAGGTGACATGCACTGAATCAGAGTTCAGCTAACTTTGAAGCCACCTCTATCATTATTTGCTTTTATTCTGCTGACACTGCTGTTTGAGGTTTCATTAGCAGTGTGTGCCTGAACTCTTTCAGTGCCTCTCAATCCCTCACAAGAAGAGGTTCAAAAATCGAGGGCGATAGAGCTAAATTCCAAATTATTTTGTGGTGACAGACTCTTCTGACACTGTTTCAACTTTCTCATGTTCACACTCTACCCAAAAGACTTGGGTACCCTTGACTTCTTGTTTCTTTCCCTCCTTCCTCAGCTTCTGCCCCCAGTCCAATTCCTTTTATTCCATCCCCTCTCACGATTTTCAACTTTTGCTCAGGTCTTCTTCCCCTTCCAGTTCTGTCTCCATAGTTTCTGGGTTTTACCTTCTTTTTTGTTCTTACTACCTTTTCCTCTATGGGTACAGAAAGAAGCAGAGAAGACAAGAATGTTTTCTGTTTTTTCATCTTCTTTATGGTTTATTGATCAATTCTTGCTTTCAAAACCACTCCCTCAATCATCCATATTTCTCTGTCCACTGAACTCCACGACCCTTGCGTTCCAACAAGGCAGGTACTAAGAGATTTAGCACATCCTTGATTTCAATTTCAGGACAAAAACAAATCATTAAAACCACATTTTACTGACACAGTCCAGGGACAAAGAATGATCAGAAATTCCGTGTGGACAAACTTTTGCCCGAGAACATCAGAAATTCAAAGAGGATAGCGCATGCTCTGTTCAAAGAGTTTGCTACCCGAATGCTCTAAAGACTTGTACAAATCTCTTCTGAGAATTTGCACGTACCCCAATTTTGCAGACCCTTATCTTTTTGCTCATCTTCAAGTTGTTTCAAAGGGCAAACAAAGGGCATGACTGATAAAATTCACTTTCAGCTACGATGAATCTGTTCCAAACAGATTCCAGTCTGATTCCAAGAAGAGATTCTAACCTGTTCCAAGGTTTTGAAGACAACTTATAAATATGAAGTAATTAATGCTTTGACAAAATAATGCTATTACTATTTGTCAAATAAGCAAACAGAAGCACGAGAAAGATAAAAAAATATTTATCTTAGGTAAAATTTTCATACAGAACTCCACAAACTAGGACAGCAAGCCCCACAAAGATTAGCACATCATTCAAGAGCATAACATACTTTTGAAAACAGAATTTCAAGGCTTCCCTTTAAGACAAGAGTATTTTTTAAATAGAACAAACCCCTCTGGATTCCTCAAATGCACAAAGATCAGGTGGCTGCATAGTTTGAATTATACCTCTGTTTTATCTGATGTAACATAGGAACCAGTAAATTGCATCAGCAAAAGGAATCTAAATTTAATTTTAAAAAATACTAATTGATACAATGGGATTAGAAAGAGTTGCCTTACTTTGTCAAAGAACAGCACACAGCCCGTAGGGCCTCATGATCCTTCGGCCTGATGTTGTTATTGACCATGAAATCTAGCTCTTCTCGAGTAGCTCTTAGTTGACTTTCTGTAACACCGTAGCTCACTGACTCCCGAGCACAGTCCTCAATATTATGGGCTTCATCTAAAATGACTACTTGGCCTTTTAGGTTAATTTCCATCTAAAAAAGAAAATTATTTTCTAGTAAAACAGAGTGAAAGACATTAATGAGAAATAGCAACTAACAGGATCCTGTTAAAAAAGTGCATATTTTGCACCATGATGTAAGCAACAGGAAGTTTTAAGCTTTTTGATCCAATTTCTGTAATGTAGAAAATAACTAGAGGGAGAAGAGAGAGGAAAAAAAGGCCTTATCTCAGCCTGGATGAATATAATCTGAACCTTTTTTACAATGAGGGTAGTGAAACCCTGGCTCAAATTGCCCAGAGAGGTGGTGGATGCCCCATCCCTGGAACCATTCACGGTCAGGTTGGATGGGGCTCTGAGCAACCTGGTCTATTTGCAGATGTCCCTGATCATGGCAGAGGGCTGGACTAGATGGCCTGTAAAGGTCCCTTCCAACCCAAACTATTCTATCATTCTATTACACTCTCCATCAACCAAACAACTGTGAAGTTTGCAAGGGTTTCTCTTCCACCGATTGAAAAAAAAAAAAAAAACCCAACCATGTGACTGATCAGCTAGAGTATGGACCAGTGGAAACACTACTTGGAATACAGAAATGGTCATTTGGGAGGGGGGATAGTGGGAGAAGGGAAGAGAAAAAAATTAATTCACGCAAGAATTATTTTGTAGATAATATTTTGGATATAAATCAGATTTCAGTTGACCATAGCCACTGAACTTTACGTTTCTAACTTCCCTTTAATTTCAGTTATTGTAATCTTCTTACAAATATACTTACACTCTCCCGTATCTGTGGGTCTAGCAGATAATTATAAGGACAAAATACAATATCTGCTCCCACCATGAGTTCTCTGGCTGCAAAATATGCACAGGCATGAAGCTTCTTTCCCAGGCTCACTAGATCTTCGATGTCCCAAGCATGATGCATCCTGTGTGCAGACCGTAGGGCATGGTGTTCACTCAGTTTATGTACACCATGATAGTAAAGACAGGACTTGCCCTAAAAGCAAATAAACACAGATAGTTCGTGGTTACAAAAAATAATGAAAAACAAGTAAACTTAAATCCTCCAACTTGCTACGTGCAATTGACTTTATGTCCTGGAAGCATTTCTAACAGCTATTTTTTATATTGGACAATAATGAAAAACACATCATGGAAGGAAAAAAACAGGCAAATCTATGTTCCTAAAATGTATATCAATAAAGGACACTTCTTTCTTCTTCATCTATAAAACCAAAGACAATTTAAGTCTTAAGAGCATTAACCTAGCAGTCATAAATATTATTCGTATCAGCACATATTTTTTCAGTATTGATACCCTCTATCAACTTTTTCTAACAATTAGTATTTAAACCAAATTACCAGAGACATTTAACTAATGTAGTATAAAGAAGTCAAAAATATTACTCATTCCAATCGTTCAACTACCTTTCATTTTAATATGTTTAAATGAGCGCTCATTTTCTGAAACAAAATTACTCACATGTTTTCCTTCCAGCAATTCTACACACATTTCGTTCCTGTTACCAACACTACTAGATACCACTGGATGAATACAGGTATAATCCCGGCTAGAAAGAATTGTCATAGGGACACTGGAATACGCTGTTCTCTTCAACTCTCTGGTAATCTGGGATATTTGCTTGTGTGTTCGTGTCCCAAAAAATATTTTGGGAATGAATGACTGATCGCCATTTTCTTTCTTCTTTGTGTTACTAGTATTTTTATCAGTTTTTTTTCCAGAAGAACAGGAACACTCAGTGCAAGGACCAGAAGACTGCAACCCAAAACAAAAAAAAAGATTAACAAAATCCCACAGTATGATAGACCATAAGCAGATTTAGTATGTTTATTTAGAAAATGCCCTCTAGGATAGTTCAAGATAGCCTGTTAAATCACCAGGTTGGCACACCAAACTGCAAAACCTTTAAAAATGTTAAAGCATAAACACCGTGTCCTCATGCTTGAAAATCTAAAAAAAAAAAAACTTCTAGCAATCACTAGAAACAACATTATCATAACCCAATCATAGAAAGAATTATTATTCCAGTAGAGTATTTGCACATGTGAATAATACAAATAAACTTCTCACATTTAAGCTTCAGCATTAGAACACTCCTGTTACAGAACGAGAAGTATCCAGCATCCTAAATTAAGAAACCGACACCCAAACTAAAATACTGAGTACACTTTTTCTTGAAGCAAGTAGAAGAAATCTGGACAGTTTAAAGAAATCTATTGGCAGATAAAACAGACTACATTATATACACTCTCCATTAGAAACACGTTTGTCATGCCATTACCTCAAAGGTCATCTAGTAACTATGGGAACAAAAGACAAAATAGGGATTAATTCTAAACAAAACCTAATCCTGTAGATTATTTCTTAAAAGACAACTTTTTTCTTCTTGAGAAGGACGATCTTTCATAATATAAAATACTGGAACAACTGTCATGAAATTGTAATAATTATTACAAAGAGACACAAGGAAAACTAAATAACTGGTGAGTAACCATGTCCTCCCATAAAAAATAATGAATTCTTCTAGTGTAAAAAGAGTTTGTATTTGGTTTTCAGGTGACAGTGCAAGTAACAACATGTACTGCCCGCTCAAATACTCCTCCCTCCCCTTTTAATTGTAATCAGTAAGATTATCCATTATAAACAAATGCTAAGTCATGCTGTGTGTTACACCACAATTCTGGGGATCAAGCTGTCTTTTAGCCTCCACTCTGAGAAAAAGCAAGTTCGTGTTACCCTCAGTCCCACTCAGTCTTGTCCGCCATTAAATATTACAATACATGATAGAATGCATGTAAATGTAACCCTTCTGGAGCTGTCACTCACTGGGATAAAAGGTTCACTGATGTGCCAAATAAACAGGCCTCAAAGCAGATAAAGTTACACCCATGCTGGAATTGTTACATTCCCCTCTCAGGTTGCCAGTAACAGCAGATTTCATTACGGTGTGCTGCCACATTAAATAGCCAGTTCCAAATATCCTGCCTTCTATATCGAATAATTACTTATTCACCGAAAGGATAAAAAGAAGAGTTATGAATGGGGCTCTTGTCACCAGCGAAGCAGGAAACAGCTGACATGTGGTATATGTTACATATGTGGCAACACTCAACTCTGTCTGTACTCACAGAGAAAACTGCAATGCAAATTGTGCCTTCATATTTCTATCAACTATATTCTGTTTTGCTCTTTGAAATAATGAAAACCACATTACCACGCTAACAATTAATATAACAGAAGCAGTTTACTTACTATGTAGGGCCTTTAAAAACACATTTATCTTTTAATTCTAATTCACGTCAGAGTGTGTTTTCAGGGGTAAAAAGAACACACAGAATTCAAAGATGATACCATATCACTAATATTTCCCTGCTAACGCTAAGCCTAACATTTAGTCTGCCAAATAAAAGTAATAGAAAAATATTAGGACCAATTAGGCAGCTATTTCGAAGAAGTTGTTCTAACGGCAGGAAAATGCAGTTCAAATAAACATATACATAAATATGAACAGTAGGCTCTTCTATGATGGGTTTTAAAAAAAGAATTAACTTGTTCTTATATGCGTTTTACAGGTGACCCTAAAAGTTTATCTTAAAAGGTTTAAAATTGGTATAATACTGGCTTTAAGAAGCCCTTTACCCAGTATTCCAGTTTTAAAATGTTACCTTTAACTTTGAAAATAAGTGTGGGTTGTTTTTTTTTTAAATCATCATTGAGAAAGCTGTACACTCAAACTAATTTTATAGTAACAGTAAGAGTATAAAACTGCCTGCAGTAGTCATAACATTTCTGAAAGCCATAGGCACCATTAGTCCAAAATACATAAATAAATAAATCAAGACTTTTTAAAAGGTACTTTATAATGAAGAGAAACTTTAAGAAAATTGTAAAAACATAGTTTAAAAGGTTGAGCTCTTAATGTTATTTGCACATTATTCAAGTGGGTCAATTTGCATTTGAATTCTTCCTATCTTTTAGGAAACGGCTTGGCCATCTTTAAATTTTATTAAAACCAAACTATTTTAATTATGTATTTCCATAAAAAGAATTTACTGTTGATATCACATAGCAAAATCTAACATGGTGTTAATCTCCCACTACCACAGCAAAAGGAAAGAGAATACTCTCCGGCTGAACAAAGCGCTAACTCCAATATGGCCGTTCCCATAGCAGCGTTGCCTCATAAAGTACAAATTTTGAGACTCATAACACAGAGATATTGGTTAAACTATAATAAAATTAGAAAATCTTTCAATTTAATTATGAAAGAATTGGGGCGGGGCGGGAAGAGCTGAATAGAAAACTATTTCATAATACCCTCTGGCTTCAGGACTAAACCTGTTTTCAGCTGTTTGAATCTGGGATAGGGATTTTCATTTGGGAGAGGGGGGGGGAAAAAAAAAAGATACTTCTCTATTTTCTGCAGTATTTAATCAGAAACATCCAGTAACAGATGCTGTTAGAGATCAGATATCAGACTATATGGACCTTAGGCTAATCCAGCTTGTTTTTACTTCTGTCAGAGGGTAGATAATACAGCCTATCACATCAATATTTATACAGCAAAAATGTGGAAGCCTGATTAAAAAAAAAAGAATAATCAGGTCCACCAACCTGTCCTACCTGTAAAATAGAGCTAAACAAACACTGAGGCTATGATCTTTGAAACACAAAGAGATAAGAGGAGTTCTTCATATCTTCATCTACATTGCCCGCTTACAAAGCCATCTAAATGATACGGCAGTGAATACCTCTTGTGTGAAATATCACACAAGCACAATCTAGTAAGATATCAGCAGTGACATTACCAGAGCTTTTCAACTATTCCTTTATAAGCTCTCAAAAAGCACAGTATTCTGCTGCTGCTGCAGCCTCTTGATTAAAGTACACAAAGCAGCTGTTTATCCTCTCACAGTAACCAGCAGGTGAACCCAGTTCAATATTTATCACAGGCTTTCACAGATCACTGCTAACCAAGCAAACGTTTTAATTAAGCTGGAACTTGCTTCAAAGAGCTCATTCAAAACGTCAATCAGCAGGAAAAGGATCAGATACGGTGTCAGGTGAGAGCGTGTAATACAAATCCACAACTTTCTTCATCCCATCGTGGTAAATTAGCCTATTCTGGAGTCCAGACCCTGATTGTAACAGGCTGCCAGTCTCCTGGAATGTGTAACAGAAGTCACTCAAACTCCATTGTGAAGGTTGTAAGCAATATGTTAAACTGCAATGGGCTAGCACATTAAGACAGATTCTTTTCACAGTTGTTTTTTGATACCCCAAGTGTTTGTTACACTACTCTCCATTTACTGTTTACTTTTTTTACCTAGTATAAATGGGGATTCCTTAACCCAGCTGCCCCAGTTTCTCAGACCCTATGCTTTGACAGGAGTAATCAAGAGTGTACCGTAAGGGTATAATTTCTCATTTAAACTCACCCTAGAACTGCCCTCTCCTGCAAGAATTAACAGCAGAAGGGCAGAAATGGATTTCCAGTCTCCAGACCCAAAGCGGCTAAGAACAGGCTGTCACCTTGGGCATAAGATCCTCACCCACTGGATCTACGGGTGTCATTCTGATGATGCAGCACCTCTCATGCTCTTACAACTACCAACGCAGTCCCCCTCTGTTGGGCTATAAAAGGAATACTTGACAAGGAACTAACTTTGCTTTAAGCACAAGATTGACTACAGTAAAACACAAGATATACAAAGGGAGGGTTATCTCATTGATTAAGAAAATATTTCGATTGCATTATTGTATTATCCTAAATACATAGTCCGTTACGGTAAGTGTGGAACATAACCTCAGCTGACTTCATTTCCTAAGTTGTGCTAGAAAAGCATTTTTATACCTAACAGCCTATGCTGTGATGATATTCGTGTCTTAAACTTAATGTAGTTAAACTGCAGAACTACTAATGATAAACAGGGCCTTACTTTCTGCAATTCTTTACTGATAGCAGACAATTTCTCAGTCTGCTGAAGTAAAAGTTCATCACACGAAAATACTACCTTATTCTTTCTTAAAAAAGAAACTTTGTTAAAAAAACAAACAAACAAACCAGTACTTTCATTCTTAAAAGAAACTTTCACAAAAATAAACACTTTTATTTCTTCTTAGGTTACTTCTTTCTAAAGGAGTAGTAAACAGTATAGAGTTTAAACTTTGAATAATATGCTGTATTGTCTATCTGCAAAATCAGACCCAAGGACAGCACATTATAACAGCTCAACTACTCATGTACAGCTCAACTACTGTTACAAAAATAGTCGTCTTAGAAAAATCAGACTGTGATTCAGTATTTTATTATATATCAGTTTGTTGATCTATACCAAAAGTTTTCAGTTTTCTTCGCTACGTGAAATTTCCAGAAGTTGTAAATCAAGTTTTTCAGATACCCACAGCAAAGTACCAACACTAATTTTACAATCAAGGAAGGACAAAAGGTCTTTTTATTTGAAAATCAACAGCACACTCTACTGGCCTTTGTATTTCAAACTACCAATTGAAGTTCAGGGGCACAAGGCATTTCAAACCCTACTCAAAAATCTACAGAGCTTTCCAAAACTAGTAAAAATTACTTCCCATCAAATGACCTAGAACACAGATTCACTTTTGTCAAGAAAAGATCTAGCTCCTAGCGTCTTAAAGTAATACCAAAGCTTTTGGCTTCTTTTGTGGTAACTTTAAAACGAAAAAAACAAAAAACACACCCCAAAAACGACAGACAAACAAAAAAACCAACCCAAAATGTAAATCTGTCACAGTAACACACTGGATTTTTCTTCTTAATCATGTGAAATATGTATTACTCATTTTTTATTATACTATATAATAATGATCAGCTCTAACTTTCTCCATACTTTTTAGATCTTTTTAAGGTCTAAAGGCACACATGTTAATATTAAATGCTGTCTTGAATTTACTACATATGCCACAAAACAATGAATGGCAAGTTGAATGAAATCTACAAACTCTGATGTCACTTAATATCCATGGTCCTAGTTTAAAGTTCTTCCATAATGCCATAGATCTACTGTAAATTGGAATATAACACACAGATTTATATCTGCTGTACAACTGCTGTCACGTATTGGAAGTTTACAGGCTGAATTGCTGCACCAGATTCTGTGCTATTGGGGAACCATGGTGTAAAAAAGTTCAGCCCACTGTTTAGAAGAACAACTTTCACAGAAATAATCTACACTTTGCAAACCATGTTGGTTAGACAGCACCATTAGGAGTAAAAGCCACTGCAGTTCTCGCTATTGCTAATGACAGTATATTACTTTAAAGCAACTTACATACTTGGGAACCTTTACATTAGGGTGTAATGCAGATGGAGGTACAGTGTTTTCTGAAACTATATTAACAAGCTGAATTTCATGCATAATCCTTTTACAGTAATATTTTTTTTAAATTGGTCTTGAACTAACAGTCCTGATGTAAAAGATATTACTATATTACTTACTGTTTCGGGAGAAAAAGTAGTGGTTTTCACACTTTTTTCAGAGTGAACAATCAGCTGTCCATTTTTTCTCTGATGATAAACTTCTAAAGCATCAACTAGCTGTGCTCCTTTTGCAAAGCAATGACGTTTTCTAACCTGCTGGGAAAAAGAAGTGCTGTGTTCAAATACACCGGACAGAACTATGTGCCTACACTAGCAGTCAGTGATTTTGTTCCAACTGTTTTCCACTGAGTCTGTTTCAGTATCAGTGCCTCACTAGTATTCGTCAAGAGTTTAACCAAATCTAAGCCACACAAAAGTCATTTGGGAAAAGCTATAAAGTTTTAATTACAAAATTCAGCAACAACAACAAAATCTGTAATTATTGCTGAGCTTTCCTTCTTTAGTTTCCCACTAATACAAAACTGATAGAAATCATAATACTATCTAGATATAAGTAGAAAACTTCCATAACTAAAACAAGAAATAAATTCAAGCCATATTGATCTAAAAAGTTGAACAAAAGTAACCATCTGAGCAATACTCTAAAAGCAATAAAAAAAGCTATTTACAGTGCACATCTGAATACAAGTACTAAGTCATGTGATGCCAATACTGACACAGACAAAAACTTTACAGAAATATTGCACTCCACATATTAGGCCAGAGATAATTACATTTGACAGGATATAAAACAGAACTCTAATACATTGACAGTATTACTTGAATTTCTAATATGTATTTGGAAGAGCACTTTCAACTCTAGAGTCTCATTCTTTGACTTAATATTACAGATCAACTGAGGATAAATACATTTTGGGGATATTAGCTGTTTAAATATGCAAGATATAATTTAGGACATGGTTATTACAAACAATTTAGTGCAACAGTGGACTCCTTTGTAACAAGTAAGAATAAAAGCCAACAAAAACCTGTCAATTTATACTATGACTGTGACATGACTCAACTATTCTCTATGCCCCTCTCTGGAATGTTGATTGGTATTTGACAGCTTTGTTGAACTACACCTGGATTATTTTACTGCCAATAAAATTTGCTCACCTGCTGCTCAGTTTCTAAAGGACGAATCCTTTTCCTGTCTACTTGAAAATCATCACTCTCCTTGTCACATAGAGATAACCTTTTTTTGGCAGACAATTTTGAAGCTAGCGTTTCATTTTCCTTGCATTCTGTAATTAAAAATAAAAAGGTATGTTGACTACTAGGAATGCATTAAATAAGAGCACCGTTTTAAAAATAGAGTTTACGATTCCTACATGTGATGTAGGAAACAGACATTTCTAGACCTATTCACTATCTCCATACAGATTTCCATGCAGGGCAGAATCATGTAGCACTCTGCCATTATGATGGTAAAAAAAAAAGTCCCTGACTTGAAAGCAAAAAAAAAAAAAAAAAAAATTTAAAAAAAAGTGACATCACTGGCTACATATTTTACTTCCAGAACAGATTTTTAACTGCCTATGTATGAAGTTACCTGTATTTGTTAGTGGGCTTCCAGGTTTTATGGAACTTCCTGTTTCATAATTATCAAAAGAACAAGAAGCACCATGATTCACACTTGTTGCAGCCTCGTTGCTCTTAGACTGGGAATGACACGTGCAGTGACACAGTGGTGAGGTCTCTGGCTTTCTGTCTTCCTTTTCACATGACGATGTAAGTGGCGATTTCTCTAAAGGACACAGTCATTTGTCTTCCATTAAAAACTACTCAAGACTGTACATGAGAACTAGACTTTCGAAACAGTTAAGATGAAAGATTTTATTTAGGCACCAGCTATAAACCTCGTGTCTCTACAAAGTCTGAACAAACTCTCATCACCCTTTGAAGAACTGCAGTGCAAAGAACTGTAACAGCTTGCAGAAACGAAAAATACCCTTCTTTTTCAATTCAATCTGCATAACTATAATCCACAAGTATTTTCATTCAAAGTTTTCTTTCCAATTCCCTTATGATAACAGATCGCTAAATCCAGTTTAGCATTACTGGCTTACGTTGCCAATCAGGCAATACGTATAACAGTGGACAAAGACCTAGTTAGATACCTGAAATCAAAAGTTTAAAGTCTGATAAACAACAACAATTCATTATAATATATTTTGGTAATAAAAACGGGGCAAACAGACACTAAGACAACTTACCATACAGAGACTGCTGCCATGATAATGCAGAACAAAGTAACGCCAGGCTTTTGCCACTTCCTGTAGGGCTCTCCAACAAACAGTGTTGCCTGTTATTTAAGCCCTTAACAATCTTTAAGGAGAATAACAAGAACAAAACCAGAATTAATAGGAAAAAACAAAGCAGATGTCTTTAGCTAAGCTAAAAATAACTTCTAAAAACAAATCAGAACACCTGCTGTCTTGTAAAAAAAAAAGAAAAGAAAATCAAAACACACCTCCATCACCTTTAATAACAACAACAGGTCAACGAGCCTTAGCTGTATTTTTCTCAAGAGGAACATGGCTATTAGCAGCGCTCAGAGGTTCACTTACGGGGGCTGTGAAATACTTACCTGCTAACAGCAATACCTAAGGGGGCTAGCTAGCTTCCTTTAGTCTTACAGAACCAAAACATCGCAAACATCTGTTAGACAGCCAAACCATTTGTCCCACAGAGAAAAAATGTTTAAAAATGGATAAAACTGTGTAAAAATGTGTAAAGTGTAATAATTCATTTTTAAAAACTCTCCAAAAAGCGAAAACTTACTGAAATACTACATTCTGTTTAAAAGACAGATGTTTTACTAAATCATTCCTTCTTATATACTTGCAAAATTATATAACATTTCTATTACGGTATATCTAGTTAAATAATCATATATATTACGTAACACATAATTGTTTCTTAGCTTAAATGTTCACAAATCCAAAACCTACTTCCCACTCCCTAGTCATGGGCCAGATATCATTGTAAGATCAGGAAGTTATGTTACAACTGAAATTCTCAAGATATTGGTGGCTCTGAAAACATAAGCTATTAGTTTAGCAAACATTAATATAAATTCTACTTACAGAATTCATCATAGCAAGTTGTGAAGGGTAAGCCTTGCAAGGGAATACAATCTTTACTCCCCCAATAGTGTATTCTGACACATCAGAAGACATTGCTACTTTTTCCTCCCGTTTACTTCAAGTTTTTTAACTGCAATAAAAAACAGTATTAACAAGTCAACGATAACAACCATGCACAGCCTGAAACATATGGCACCAAAACCAAGCAGAAACTGCCAACCTGACAAGGGGGCCAAGTAGCTCAGGATATTACCAGAACTGGCATATAGGAATTTACACACTGTCAGTTCAGACTCGGTCCTGAGAAAGCAAGTTACTACCATCCAATGAGTAATATCAGCAATTTAATTCTATTTCTCAGACTGCATATTGTTAGGGTAAAACCCCAAATCCTTGGGGGAAAAGCATTGCAGGATATTTAACAAATAAACAGCCAGTTTTTCAATTCTGCAGGTCCATGAGCTTGAACTCAAAAGATATTGCAAGCTACAAAGATGCAGCTGACAACAGTAGCTTGTATTGTTCATTCTCTAACAGTGAGAAAATAAAACTGGACACTGATTTTTAGAAATAAGATTTAAACCAACTTCTTTTTCTACTAGTAATACAGTAATTATTCAGGGTAAGACGAGGTGTCATTCACTTTACTATCCTGTGAGTATTATCTTGGATTTCTCTCACTCTGGATAATAAAAGAAAGTAAATTTCCCTATCATGCTAAAACATCAAAACTATTGAATTAAAAATACTGAAAAGGCATAGATGGCTTAAAAAAGGACGTTTTTTAAAACGACAGCATTTTTTTCTTACAGCTTTTCAGTATCTACAAAATAAAAGAGCAATTTTAAATTGGCAGATTCCCTGTGATAAATTAACTCACTAACCTGTATTTTCATCTGACTTTTAATGAGTAAGCATATATACCAAAAAAAAACCCCACCGACGTGTGGCATGATTCAGCTTCATCATCAACTTTCTCAACGGGAAAAAAAAATCCTAGCAAAAAGAGATTGCTGACACGAGTTTACATCCTACCCCTCCTTCCAAAAACGTCACCGCACCCCATTAAAAGGCTTTTCCCTAACACATTCGGGGGGAGGGGCCGTCGCTCACACGAGCGCTACTTCGGAATTGAGCTTTGCCCACGAAACACCAACGATCGGGGACACCGGGAGCGCGGAGAGACCCTTCGTCCCGCTCTGCCCCCGCCGCGGCAGCGCCTCCGGGGCCACTCCCCGGCGCCGCCTCGGCCCTACTCCGGCTCCAGCCCCGGGAACGACGTTTCTGCCTCTCTGCGGCCGAGGGCAGGGAGCACCAAGGAAGCTGCTGTCATTCTCCTTCGTGCCTCAGCCCACACAGAGGCACTTAGGCGTTTCCTTTATCTTCTTTAAGAGGTGGGGGGACCCCAGAAAGCCACTTTCCGCCCTTCCCTTCCCTCCCAGCCCGGTGCCCTCAGAGCCGCGCTCGACTCCGCGGGAGGCGCCTCACCTCAGGCGGCGACCCCGGCCCCCTTCAGCCTCCGTCCTTCCCGCCTCCGCCCCGGCGCCAATCAGCTGACAGGAAAGGGCCCTGAGCCGCCAATTAGCAAGCGGCACACTGAGCCGCTCCCTCCTTCCACTCCTGCGCTGTTAGAGCCAATCACGGAGGGCCTTGTTGGCTTCCGCGTTGTACTCGTTGCTGGGCAACCGCGGGGTGAGCGTGGGGGAATTCTATTGCAAAATATTTTTAATACTTTTAATTATTTACCTTGTTTTAGGCAGGCCGCGGCCCGAGGGCGGCACAACTTCCTCCTGTTGTGTGGAGAAACGCCCCCCCTCGGGTTAAACCGGGTACAAAACCTAAAATCCATCCAGGCCCCTCCCTTTGCAATCAAAAGTATGAATATCTACGACTTGATGCAAAGCAAATCATACGCTGTTGCGGTTTTTTTATTTAAATACCAGTCCAGCATATAAAATTACACTTAGAACAGAGGAGGAAAAAAAATACATACATTTAGATTATTTACATATTTTACATCAGGATGACAAAAATACACTGGGCAGCCAGAGGGTGCTACGGGAGGGTGAACCCAGACGCAAACCCGCGTGTTTGGCAGTTGGGTATCAGCCTCCATCAGCCACCGGCCACCGGCAGCAGACGAGCAACGCACAACTTTCAAGGCCTCGCTAAAGCATCAGATCATTATTTCTGGTTTTAACTGAAAAAATATTTTACTTATTTAAGGACCCTGGGTGCTGTGAAATGAGCAAGTGCTGGATTGACAAGTTTAGCAATGCCCATGTGTTGAGTTACTACACTTAATTCTGGCACAACCACCAAACCCTAATCTTCTTTCTCTGCCACAAAAGCACGTGCTGCCTCGCGTTTGAGCTTGTGCAACCTTCAGGAAATTCCCAAATATTGCATCACACACCGCCTTCTGCAATGGCACAAAACACATCTGTCGAGGCTAAATCCTGCAGCTTTTGTGCAGGAAAGAACAAACAGCTTCATGCATGAAGCACAAAGGATTCCGCCTTCTCGCCCACTTGAGCTGCATGTAACCCCTTCGGTATGGCCGAAATCTGCCGTTCCTTTCCATGAGGGGAAATTTAGCTTCAGTCCAAGTCAGCCTCGACACTAATTTCTTTTTTTAATCTTATCCTGATGACAACTCGAGATACCTTTGCACTTATTCTCGAAGTCTTTCTCATCTCTTTTACGCTAAACCATCTGAGCGGCATTAAAAATACACATTCTTTTAAAATCACATTTATACAGCCCATTTTCAAGTTCTAGTACTTTTTTTTAAAGAAACTTTTAGACCAGTTTCAAACTTTTAACGAAGGCTGGCTGATCTTCAAATGAAGCTCCTGATTTCACAGACTGAAACTTTGACTAACAGATTGAAACACACCTAAAAAAAAGTTAAAGCATTTTCTTAGTACTCAGTGTGATGGTGCAAGTTACTTACACCACTTTTTCAAGTCTTCCTTGGAGTATTTAATTTCCTCTTGCTCCACAAGACTCTGGAACCACAGTTCCTTTAACTTAAGCAAAGGCGCTTCAATCTCAATTTTTCCTCACCCATCATATTGCTGTTTGCACAACAAAGTATTCACATTTCAGAGTGTTATAAACCCTTTTCAGGTGCGTTGCTGTATCACTTCAGAAACCAAGCAAGCCTGAAAATCACGCTCAGTTTCACTGACCCCACCAGCCTCAAAAGTTTTCCCTGGAAGCAATATAAGCCTCTTTAGAGAATTCTTTTCTTTTCAGCCATAACCGAATCAAACGAATGAAAACCACGGACTTCTTGCGCTCCAGTTCCTCAGTCCACTTTCGCAGCTTTCTCCAAATTTAGGCACCCCAGACCGTGGGACCAGCTACAGTACAATTTCATTTGCGTTCTTCCTAAACTCCACTTACGCTCATGTTAATTATTTCAATGATAGTATTTTCAACACACTGGCATAACCGAACATCAGGGTCCATGCTTGCAATGTCTCTTGAACAGCTCTTGATAGATGAATCTTTACAAAGTCCTGACACTTCATGCGGTTTCTCCTTGAGTTGCTGGAGACCTAGAAAATTAAGTAGAAGCAGCAAAGTACATCTAAATAAATAAATAATTTTTAAAATTGTTATATTACACCCCTAACACAAACATCTATGCTATGAAATTGCAAATTTGAGCCATCACTATTTCATGCACCAGGCTTAACTCTATGGATTATTTCTACAAACACTACAACATTTCTTTTTATCTAAGTCTGACTCCTTTGGGGTTTTTTATATTACCCTCTTACTTCTTTTAACACAAATATACTAGCATAGATAGCATCAGGGAACCTGGTAGCACGCGGAGAGAGTGTTTGTCTTTAGACAAAAAAAGAGACAAAACCAGGCTAAAGATCAACTGATACACTTAAACAGTTAGTCCACGTTTACACAATCACTATGTATTTATTGAACCGTGCTATGTCATGGGTAAAACTCCAGGTAGCTCATTTGACTTTCCTACAGATTAGGAAGATTGATATGGCCATTATGCCTCAGCTGAGGGGTTGAAACGTCCTTGTGTTCTCAAAAGGCAACAGCCTTCGCTCATGTCTTTCGTCCTTAGACTACAATGGCAAATTCTATGCACAACACTTGCAATACAGGGATACATCTTGAAATCACACAAGCAGGGAAACAAAACAGAAGGCAGGCAGTACAAAGCTAAATAAGAGGGGTACTTTCAGCCCTTTTAGCATCTAAACTCTCTCCTCCAATCCAATAAATCCACCTACCCCTACGCTTTCAGTATTTCCAAGACGACAGCAGTAAATTTCATTTCATTTCATTCCAGCTACACTCAAACTTTGGAAACATTAGCATAATTTTCTCCCTGGGACCACAACATTACTTTTGAAATAGAAGATACTTTACTTACGTGTAATAATTGGGTCGAAGTCTCTTGTCTGCGTAGCAACATCAGAGGCACAAACTTGTCCTATTTGTATCAGCAGAGACATAATATCCTCATACAAAGGAGGAAAGGCTTGACAGAACGACACCAAACACGGCAGGGTCGGCATAAAAAAAGCATAGCGCTTCGACTGGGTTAAAACTATCAAGGAAAAAGAAATGGTTAAGTAAAAAGGAATTATAAAAATTCAGTCAAGAATTGTTGTTACTTTTACAACTGTAATTAACACAGCGGCATTTAGACAAAACTACCTTCAACCTAGACAAATAATTCTAATTTACACAAGAATGTATTTAGTGGTTGCTGGAGTGCTTACCTGTGAGTAGGGTTCCCATCACATTGATAGCTAACCGAGCCACGCTGAGAGACTTAGGTAGTGCGTACTGGATACACAAAAATGAAAGTAACTGGATGGCAAATATCTGTTCAGTAGATGAAAGGCAAAAGAGAAATAAGCCATAAAGTTACAGATTGCTTTGCATTTTCTATCCAAAGCTCTTCACGTAACGTGAGTTAGTAAATATTCTCTGTTTTATACTCAATATAAAGAACAAATGAAAGTAATTATTGAGAAGTGCTTTTACTCATGTTCTTGAAGGTAATATTGAAATTCATGAGTATTTTCTGAAAAAGCGTCCAAAGATACATGAGAGGAGTTGTCACAATCCCTGTTTGAAGGGGATTTAAAGGCCAGGCCTTTAATTTCAGGTAAAAGCGCTACAGATGTTACCTTAATATCCTAGGCAAGTTAGAACAGGACTTTTTTTAATGATCCTTTTATTTTCTCCCCTTAACTGATACTTCATCAGAGTTAACTACCTACAGTGATTCTCAAACCAGATGAGTGTACAGCACCTGTTTTTCAAGTTCAGGCTGGGCAATGAGCTCGGGTATGAAATCCAGACAGATGTGCATCGAGGGAATCCCCGCCACTGTCAGAGCCAGAAGTTCACATGGATAACCCTGCGTGATTAAGAAAACAGATATGTCAAAGGTGGTTTAAAAATTCTGCTTCAATTAAGATTTTAAATTAGATCTGCGTTAATCATAGAATCTTCACGGTTGGAAAGGACCTTTGAGATCATCAAGCCCAACTATACACACACAAAAAACAAAACCAAAAACAAAACACAAAAAAAACCTGCAAAAAAACCCAACCCCTACAATCTCTGTCACTACAGCATGCCCTGAAGTGCCAAATCTACATGTTTCTTAAATACCTCTAGGGATGGTGACTCAGCCACCTCCCTGGGCAGGCTCTTCCAGTGCCTGACCACTCTTTTCAGTAAAGTAATGCTTTTTTCAAAACTAATATACTTGGAAATCTCTTTTGTTCAGAATTATAAGCAACAGGCCTGCATCCCAAGGCAACACGAGGCAGGCTCGGTGACAAAACGAGGGTAGGAATCAGTTCTTTATCCTCAATACTCAAGGTATGATTTGCACATATGCTCCCCCCTTCACCCCCCCAACTAAACCAGGCTGCAGCGATGGCCCTCTCTTTCTGTGTCTTTCCCGTGTTCCAAACTTCACCAAAGGCCCCAACTTGCTTATTTCACAACTGCAGCATTATGACTTTTTCAGTCACTTAATCAGTTCCAGATCAAGGCAAATTAACTCCTTTTAAAGAGACTGCCATCTGGCAACCAGCAATTTAACACACGCTAAAAACACATTTATATTAAAAAAATTGTTTTTTTGAAGGCACACAGCTGTTTTGGCAGGAGCAACATTTCTCCTTCCACTCTAAAGAGATAAACTGTGCCCTAACCAAAAGGAAAGATAAGAAGATTTTTACATTTGAAGCCAAAATACAGTTTTGAATAATGGGTACACTAGTTTAAAAACACGGCCAGAAAAAAGTAACCCATAAAAGATGTGGAATAAGTAATTATAAGATGATTAGGCCAGTTTTCCTTGGCCTAGAATGGATAAATTACTTTGATATAAAAAAGGGCAGAGGCACAATGCAAGCATGTGATTAATGATGAGGAACAGGCATAGTTTAGCCGCTCCCTTCTCGACTACAGCACAGCCCAAGCACAGAAATATGGAGAAAATGTAGGTACTGCAAATTTGGCGAGGCGGGAAGCAGAGAAGTGGACCATTATAATTTCTGAGGAACACAACAGCAGCATTCAACATCCTTTGACCACTTCATTTGGCTCTTTCTTAACCAGAGAAACCATGGAAAAACTAAAATAGTGCAAAGCACACCTGGAAATGAACTAGTTTGACTATGTTGGGATCAGCTATATACATCTGATGCAGCAGACAGCAGATCAGACACTGGACCTCTCGAAGATTACACAGCAAGCTATCTTCTTCTTCTTCGAGTTCTGGACTCTTAGGGCTTGTGGTACTATGAACGCTCTTCAGCAAACTGTGGATATTACTGCTCTGGGCTTTCTCTTCTTCTGTAGGTAAGCAGATCTCTAGAAGAATCTGCACAGCAGCACTGTCCTGTGAAGAAAACAAGCAACAGAACATGCATTAAAAACCCCAATGAAATCAAAGAAATCAAATACAAAGCAATGACAACGGAAGAAACGGAAGACTGTCAAGGTGGCTAGAATTTCTAGCTATAGGGGTTTTTTTTCTGTACAATAAAAACAACTCAGTTCAAGAATCAAAAACCCCGAAGAACGTTAAAAAACCCCAACACTTTATCTGAATCAAGACTCAAAGAACAGCAGCTTAATCTAATGGATCATCACAATCACAGATCAAAAGAGTAATTTCAAAGAAATCTCAAATTGTTTCAAAATAAATATCCAATGGTCCCTTGAAGCATCCAGATCAGAAAAAATTTGCACATGGCCATGTAATTCATAGTGTTCAGAGGAGACTACACTACTCATTTAAAATAAAACTTCCTATTAACTCAAAAATTATCTTCTAATAGGGACTACCTATGTGACACTCTTCCAGAGAGAGGTAAGCGACTGTCTGTGAAAACAGGATTACCCAAGAATTCCCATAATGTCAAGCTAGAGTAAGTTAACTGTTCTTCAGCCTCACACTTTACAATGCTGGCTGCTTCTCTTAACTAACACAGTTCAAACGATCACACGTAGGTCTGTCACGTTTATTCGTGTTTTACTGCTGCAAAGCTAAGTACAGAAAGAGCCTCTGGATAACACAAGCAACAAGGCAAAGGGGCTAGTACGCAAAACTCTTCTGTTCTAACAGAAAAGAACACTATCAAAGCAGTTAACCAACACAATGCTTCAGACTAGAAAACAGAAGACCGAAAATATTTAACAATTCAAATACAGAAGCGGTTTTCTTTTTCATTGTAACAGAAGTTGGTAAAAAAGAAATAAAAAGGTCTTCTTTTTTAATTTCCTGTTTCTGTATTTCTGTTTTATCTTTGTCTTTCCTCACATCATTTAATATCCATTTCTTCCCCCTTACCTGTGCCGCAAGCAATGCATTTTTTAGTTCTTCCCTTGTAACTTCTGGGGCCTCTGGACCCATTGCATTGTTTTGGGATGGCCTAATGTCCTGCTCTGCTGTTTCTTTTAGGTGAGCGTTGAGATAAGCTTTTGAAGCAAGAAGATATCCGTTCAACATGTGCAAAGTTATATCCATCAGAGGAGGACTCCTGATACAGGAACACATGATAAAATACAGGCAGTTGAGTAGGCAGAACGGTAAGACAGTAATAAGGTGAACAAACTAAAAGCACTCCTCTAAGGCGGGTTTGGTTGATGTTTCATACCAACGATGGTTCATACTGAAGCTGTTTTCCCTAACACAGCAAAATACCAAAGGTCACAATCCCTTCTGCTGCCCTGCCATTCAGTCCTACTTCTCTCACGCGCACACATTTATGGGTACACGCCACAAAAACAAGGAGCTGCTGAAGAGACTAATTTCAGATGAACAAAAGAAACCTAAAGAGTGTTGGCGGTACGTGAAGTAAGGAAAAATAATGACCTGAATGATGAGGAAAAATAGGGCAGACAAGCTCTGAACTACTTTCACAATACTAAGATGGTAGTTTTCAAATAACATTGCATTATAAATCTCCCTAACAGTTTTGGAAATGTAGGATTTTCAATTTGCACCCAGGGCTGAAGGGACATACAGTTAAAAATTTCACCTATGGGTTGGGGATTAAAGATGTCGTCAGAACAGAAATTTGAAATCTAGCCGAGTTGTAGCAACTCAAATGAAAATTGGCTCAATTGCTAAAAGGCAAGAAGCGACAGATGCATACAAACAAGAACGTGAAGAATAAATCAAGTTGACTATTAGCCATTTATTATGAACAAAAGGATAATACAAAAGGGGAAAAATAAACCACAACTGACAGAAAACATGAAAAAGAATACAGAAGGAATAAACTTAGGGGCTGAAGTACATTTAGAATGATTAACCGTATCTTTTTTTAGAATAACAGATGCAATTTTCTTCATTACTATGAAAAAGCAAAGTCATAATTTACAAATTCTGACTTATTGTTTGCATTATTTCATATTCTCCTTAAAAGCTGGTCCATTGCTATCAGTTATGATCATTTTCACTACTAAAATCCTCAGCTTATTCTTCTGCATCAGAGCCATAAAGCAGCACTACACATCCTCCTCTGTCATCACTGACACCTAGAGGAAATAATTTCTAAGTCCTATTACAAGACTTTCTTGGGAAATTAAGCAAATCTACCCTTGTCGTATCCATCAAGCACCCACTGGCAGAAACTGTTACCCAGAAGGATGGAATACGTACAGGCCCACGAGGGACAGCAAAAGACAGTGTGCAGTGCAGGGATGTCACAGCTACAACCTCAACCACCACCACCACCACGTGGCAGCAGCCATTTTAAGCATGCTGCAACGTCTATTTAGAACAAATTCACACGCACAAATCTAAAATGGATGATCTGTGCACAAATCTCAGTTTCCGAAACAGAACTGAGTGTAAGGCTGTCCAACAAGACACTCGGCTGGACAGCATGACATGCTGAACCAGCCCGCGCAGCTCGCTCAGTCCTCCAACCAACAAGCTTAATACAAAAAAGATGGAACTTACAAGCTCATATAATTAGTTTGAAAATATGTTTTGAACTACTGAAAGCTTTTAGAAGTATTCTGTGAGACAGCTTTACGATTAGCATTCTCTATGTATCAATGTAAGTACCACAGAACGCAAAAAGCTGCAGGAGGGAGATGCTTACCTGTGAACTCTCTGATCGCATCTTAGTACAATCAAAGGATCAATCATCAGATCATTCTGCGTGTATTTCTGCTGTCGGACTATTTTTACTGATGGCTGCAGAGCATTAACAGTCATCACCCACAACCTAAAATGAGATTATTTTTACAATTTTTTTTATTAGATAATCTGTAAGAGAATAGGGATCACATAAGCATCTGGATGCTCGCTTATCTCAATTAGCTGTATTTTTCTACGCCTATCAAGGAGCAAAAAACCCCATGATTCATTTGCAGCCCCTGAAGTTAACCAAGACGTAGTTAACTCACATTCACTGGAATTACAGCGACCAAACTCTTTTCCCTGCAATACAGCATCCGGTTCCTCAGAAAAGGCACATTCTTACCAAAGTGAGCTTACCAAACCAATGTTTCAGCAGCAATTTGTCATACACAATGTACACTATAAACCCATACTCCTGTATTTTAAGTGAACTGGTGACTTCCCTTCCCCTGAGAACAAGAAGTACCGTCCTTTTAAATGCAAAGGTTAAAAATCTCAAGAAAGCAAAAAGGAATGCAACTCCAACACATTCTATTCAGTCACAACCTCCAGTTTCCCAGACAAAAGCATTGTGCCATTATTTTTGAAACAGACAGTGGCATTCCACAACAAACTAACCCGTATTTTGAGCCTACCTTCTCGGCATCACAGTGTTCAGAACCATCCAAAGCTTATTGACAGTCTGAAGAATCCTCCGAGGGACTCCAGCATTGAGCAAGTGATTCATATTTGATGTCAACACCTCTGCGTATGGGATCAATTCACCAGCTGAGAGAAGTGTTAAATGTTCTAAGATTTGCATCAGCTGGGTGTGATTTCCAGGCAGCATGGAAAATGCTGTAAAATAAAGACAATGGGATCTTGGTAAAACTGGACTTCTGACATTTTTTTCTGACTTGGCAGCAGAACATTTCCATGACACAAATGCACTACGATCAAATGAATTAAATGGCTGTACACTTCCAAACCCACTCTATTCCAACCAATTTGGAAAGAACACTGCTTACTTCACACGAAGTTATTTACCTTCTTGGAGCTGTTTGGGAGAGTGATTCTTCGCAATGTTTGTAAGCAGCATCCTCCTCAGTAAGGCATCAGTGCCCGTGATCTGCTCCTCACAGATCCAGTCTTCCACAATGCAGAGGTGGGGATAGTTAGTTGCAAGAAGGCGTAACAGGGCAGAATGCAAGCCTTTAGGGATATTAAGAAAATATACAACTTAGATTTGAGTGGCTATGCCTTTCATCTGAACATATTCGTGCCTATCATTTCAACAACAGGCCACAACTGAATCCCTACTGAGAAGTTCAATGAGCTTGCGTGTTTATAGCCTGATATTCCAGCTCCAACAGAAAGGAAAAGTTACCTTTTGGAAAGCTGGGAGGACCCCATAGTAATTCTTAAACCTAGTCTGGAATAATTATCAATTCTCAGGCAATTCCTACTCCAAAACCTACCCTCGGTAGGCAAGGCCTACTCTAAAAAGAACCACCTTCCTCAAACTTTCACTATTACTCTTCAAACGCATCTGTAATCTCACTAGTTACTACAGACAGATTTTAGAAGAAAAAGAAAGGAAGGCACAGTGAAACAGACAACAACCACAGAGCTGGAAACACACTTAGCCTGCCTTCTTCGCGCACATTAGACTCCGACACGCAGATATACCTCCCAGTTCCTGCTGCAGCCCTTGTGCCTGCCGGATGAGGTACTTGATTGGAATCTGATCCATTAATGCTGAAGAGTAAGACTTGGGTTTCTTCTGCATGGCAGCTATAAGGGAACAGGACAAGAAACCACACAGAACAATTACAGTTGGAAAAAAGTACTTCCCCAACTGAATCAATAGAGAAAACGTGAAGCACTTGTCTCTGTATTATCCAGGTAAAATAGAGAAAATCCCAAATAAAACACTTCATTCTTGTTAAAGTATTAAATTAAACTCTTCAGGAAACCATTTCTGTGAACACTTCCATTTAAAGATTATTTTAGCATTTAGATTTGTTTGCAAGATTTCCATACTATCTTTGACCAAGTCCAACTGATTTTGAGATCATAGTTCAAATCTGCACTTTCTTTATCCAAGGTTTTTTATTCGTAAAAAAAACGGTTATCAGTTGGTATATAGCATTCAAATTGTTGTCACACACAACACCCTGTAGTAAGGTGGAAGTTATAAATGCAGGAGGAACTGTAATTGATTTTATAGGATTTCAGTCTTTCTTGAATTGCATGAAGAAAATAGCACGGGTGAATGCTGGAAGTTTTGCACCATAAAAAGGGCAGGTAAAAACACCAACAAGATATAAATACTATGCTTTCACTGAAATTAAACTCCATCAATAAACTATACAACATTCTTTTAGAATTGATTTAAAGTTTCAATTTCAAAGATAAAACGGGATCATTCGGTATTGTCAACTATAAAATTGCCAACGCAAAGAAATGTGTCTGCAAGTTTGATGACATGAATATATGAAGATCTGAAGTAATTAAGAAGTCTTTTTTAATTGTTGCTGTATTTATCAGATGTTCATAAATATTTCTGGTAACTTTCTGGCCAGCTTGGATCTTTTTTAATTTGGAAAACAAGTCACTCAACTAGAGCGTTTTAGCAGAAACTTTACAGCAATGCTGTATTTTTTGCAAGAATCTAAACTTTCTTTGCTGTGCTTGAATCTGACAGCAAGATTAATTTTGGTTATTGTAAGAACTCCTCTCTTTGCATCTGATTTTCAGTTAATCTGTTTTCCACTGATGCACTCACATATACCTAGTATCTTTGTGTTGGCCAGAAGCGCTTCTTCGTACGACAGGACATAGTAGAGGACAAGTAATTGCGTTGTGATGCTGTATCGTTGAGGAAGACGACTATTTTCTCCCTGTATATAAAACCACATACAAAGGTCATGTTGCATTCCTGATTCTTGAGAACAAAAATTTTGATTTACCTGCAAATATGAAGACAGATAAGGCAGTAGCCTTGTATAAAAACAGCAAGCCATATGGGCTCCAAGCAGAAAGTTGCAGGTAATTTTTTTTATTTTTTTTTCCCCCCAATAAACTTGTAACACCAAACGTACTTTTGATATCTGAGGACACTAACAAGGAGTAAGCCCAGGACTCGAACACAAATCAACGCTTCCCACTCACTCTACATGTGTCCAAGCCACCATTATCACACTTGTATCAAAATGAAAATGCTTCTTTCAGAAACAGCTAGAGTGCTCCAGTTAAATAGTATTTTTATCTAACAAGATCAAGTCGGTACAAAAATTATACAAATCCTACATAAACACCTCAATTTTCCAATCCATGAAGTGCTTTTCTTCACATTTTTAACAGCATGAGCTGATCGAGGTCCCAAGGAAAAGGGCAAAACAGGGACAAATAGCAATCCTCTGAAAAATCTGAGTAGCACTAAGAAGATTCACTTCAAAACCCCTGACCGTCCCTGTGGTAGGAGGCAGCTCACTATCCAGGCATTAAAGACAAAATGCGAGGCAACTTACAGAATCTGCATCAAGCATATATACAAAATACTGAACCACATGTTCACACTGAAGTCCACGAAAGAAGCAAAGAAATCATTTACCCCAGAGAGTCCTTGAAAAACATTCAGTATCTCCTGCTCCGTGACGGGCTGATTGGTGGCCTCTGGGTTGGATTTAGATGCAGGAGTAAGAATAGAGTTAATGTAGACATCAATAAGAGGAAGCAGCTGAGGATGGAGTGGAGTGGTGGTTTCACAGAGCTGCCGATAGATCCAGTCCTAGGAAAAAACCATGCCATCAGACGTTCAGTTTCAAAGCTGGAGGGCAATTTTTTTTTGTCTGCAAGTACATCGCCTCTTAACTAGTTACAAAAAATGTAATAGAACGAGGTTTTGACTTTGGAAAGCATAATACCAGTTCTGAGTTGGGCCTGGTCATAAGCTGTGTACTCTGGACCCTGCTCTGCACAGACCCACCAAAGAAACCTGTCCTGGCTGGAAATACCATTCTGACTACGATTTTATTAAGTGCGGGCAGGGGGAGAGAGGTAACTTTTTAATTATTTTTAACTTCATTAAATTGTGGCCTCTGGATTACAGAGTTAAAACAGGGTACCCTAACTTAATACACAGTTCCTTCTTAAATTACATGGTAATAGGCTCTAAGATTCATCAAGAATTCTGTTCCTATCATTCAACCAAAAAAATCAGCCTGCAAAACCTAGTCAACATTGAAAATTATGAAGAGAAATAAAATGAAGGTCATACCTTAATGGATACTTTGTGCTTGGTGAATGATCGACTTTTTAAAAGCTGGTAAATGCAGTGAATAGGCAAAAACCCTGTAATGTTGGCACTGAGGTTGCCTGTAACAGGCACACGAACTGCATGGGCTGTAACAACCTAAAGGAAAGTTGTAATTAACAAGAAAAATACCACAAATATTCACCTTATCACAATACATAAGCACAAGGTGAGAAAGCTGCACAGCTACATTCTTTCTGGCATTTACATATTTTTTGGTTGTTTGAAAGCTGAAGAACATTTTTGTATAGTTTAATACAGCATGTGTAAAACTGCAGCACACGTACTACATTTGTGAACCATTTCCTGCCACCGCAAAAAATAAGTCACAGCGGACAATTTTTCTCTTTTGCTTCCCCATTATTCAAAAAAGCCAAGTGTTCAAAAAGCATAATCAGATCAGAGTACAAAAAGAAAGAGCCAAGGCTCTTCAGTACCAGCAGGGCTTGGATTCTTTTTGTAGGTCAAACTGAAGCAATTACAGAAGAAAGAAAGAAAAAAAAAAGACAAAAAAAAAGGCAAAAAGGCTTAAAATACCTGTTCAGTGAAGATCTCCTGTGTGAAGATTGTCTTCATTCTGCTGAGTGAGCTCGGCTTAATGACAATCTGAAACAAAAAACAAAGTACTTGCAATTTTAAGTTCTAGCTTGCTTATTTATAAGTACTGCAAATTTATTTTATGAACTGCTAACTTTTAACCTTCTTAAACTTGTCTTCACTGAGATACCAGGAAAACATTCACATCTATACTCAAATGTAAACCAGAAATATTTTCAAATGTCACAAGTTCATCATTCTATGTCTACCTTATCCTAAAAACTACCTACCCAGCTTTTACATTTGATGAGACACTGTTTCACGATAGTAAATTGAAGGCAAGTCTCCCTCATTAATTTTCAAAAACTAATTATTACACATATAGCTATTTCTTCAAACTATTTAAAATAAAAAGTTTGCAGCTCAGTTTGGAAGCGTCTTCAATTAGTCTTCTCAAAGAGGCACCTTCTTGCAAATGATGATTTCAACAAGTCAGCACTTTTTGAAGATACATTGATCATAACATTCCTCTGTACGAGGAGGTAGGCACAGAGAATATTTTTCTAGAGGAACTAATTTAGTTAGTTACTCATTTTTTTACTTTACGTTTGCTTTAATTAGATTAGCAAAACCAAAGTTCTTTATATTAAAACTAAAGTAAATACAAAAGTATAAATACACAGTAATGCTAATTTGAACAGAGAAATGTACGTGCTAGGAACATTTGAGGATTTACCTTCATTCCCAAGGTGGAGCAGACCAAATCAATGATAGCGCTGAGCTGATTACTATGGAAATACATGGCTACCAAGAGAAGCATCTCTCCAAAAGAAGCAGAGACCCCAGAAATGCTAACAATAACAAAGAGGAAGAGTTAATTTCCAGTAGAACATAAGTAAACATGAGATTACTGGAATCGTTAAAACCAAGAAAATCCTGCTCTCACCTTTCAAAGTAAGCTTCTTCCTTTATCATCCAACTAAGCCACATTACCATGAGTTGCTCCTGTTCCGGGGTGCTGCACAAAGAAAATCCATAAAAGATCCTTTTCCCATGAACCACTGCTAGTTTCACTAACAATTATTAGCAGAAAAGCCAGTACTTGAGGCATCTTAAGCCAGGACACTTTCTGAAGCTTTCACCGTAGCCTCAAACAGCTGATACACACTGATAGTTAGCACAAACTTCAGCCCAATGGTCAGGCAATTTCCTGTCTGGAATGGACACACCAGAAAGCCGCAGCCATTAAATATCCATATTGCTGTTCTTTTGAACAGGGTCCCTAAAGAATTTAGCCATGAACTTGTTCCATGGAAAAGCGAACTAGTAAGCCCTACTTTAGCCTTCAAAAACCATTCCAAAATAAGCTAATGCTGACACTCCCCTCTCAAGAGATTTGCTATAAATAAGAGGGAGAGCAGGGTGGAATATCAATTTACTCGCCATGGCATGAGACCAATCCCTTCAATCAACATATGGAGATTTGTATAAAGAATTATGAGAGAAAAACTGTGCAGCCCTGGGGAGGCCATTGCCCTAACGGTGCTCAAACAGTAACATCTTTATAAAGCTCCTCCTTTATCGAGAGTTACCTGACAAGAGTGGAGAAGGCCAGGAGCATGCAGAAGGAGAGAGACACAAAGCGAACACCAGCTGGAGTTGCAGGAGGCCGGCTGGTCATCAGCTGCAGTAGCTGCTCCGCTTCTTCATCAGTTGGCCTGAACAGGAGGGAAAAAGAACAGAACCCATACTGCCAATTTAAAAGTGAAGAGATTTCCAATCTCATCACAATGGTTAAAGATCAAATTTTCTCTGTTTCTTAATCTGTTTATCAAGTTGCCATCAACAAATGAGTATCAAGATTAACTGGCATTTCTCTTTGAACTTAAAGACACAAAAATCTCTATTAGGAGATAACAACAGTGAGAAAACTTCCCCGGGATATAATCTTGCCTATTAGTATAAAATACCTAAATTAAAATTAACAATGCATGAAGATGCTATGTTAGCACTCTCTAAAGAGTAAAAGAAGAGGAACAGAAATTCTAAATTTACATAGTGTACGTTGCTAGAGTTTTCAGCTGCTCTCTTCCACACACTACTGCAGCCACTTAGGCCTAGACTTCTTCTAACAAGTCAGCAGAACTGACTTTGAAGCGTTAAAGAGAGCATCGTGTTTCTCACGTTATTTTAGACTCAAAAAAAACCACCAAAGCCGATAAATACATCTTTACCATTAGAATGAAAAAACTTTTCTGTTGAGAATAGCACTGGAAAGGAAAAACCGTATCTGTCTCCACAGAGCTTAGCACTACATAATGTTTGCTCTCTGCGCTGTAAAGAAACTTCCACCAACTGGCACCTCCAGCCCTCAACACGTGAGAAAGGCCTCCCCTAGCACTAGAACTGGCGAGTCCTGCCAAGACTGTTTCAAGCCCAAAGCTCTCAACCTCTGTTTAAATGGACAGACAGTGAATAAAAAACCCAAGAGCATTAAAACATTCCTTACTTCAGCCCAGCGATTCCCATCAAAGCGCAATAGAGGCGTAACAATGCGCTGGCTTTCACGACATGCTCTTCCTTCAGTCCTGAATACACAGACACATTTGGCTCCATATCAACATCTGCTTCTTCAACAATGTGCGTGCTGCGAACCGTGGGAAGGATTCCCATGAGCTCCAGGAGCAGCTGCCTCCTCATTTGCCAAAGCACAGAACTGATATTATCTCTTTTTCTCTGTGTAAGAAGTTAAAAGATGAGAGCAGCAGTGTAAAACTCATCCCTTCAAACAATATATTATGTAAGAGCTTCCTCAATGATGAAGTCAAGGAAAAAAAAAGGGGGAGGTAGGGAGGAAAAGGAATTTTTTTTTAAATACAATTTTCAGTACTAGGGCAACCGGCAACACACGATCATATTACACCACCTTATTACATCAAAGCACAAGCTTTAACTAACCCAAGCAACTAAGCAAGTCAAGACAACTTCCTACTGCGAAGGATGAAGATATTTATCAGGAAAACATTACAAACGTACAATTCCCTGGTTTCCATGCCTATTGAATCACCTACCTAAAAATCTCTCAGAGGAACAAGCAAACAGCTGCCTTCAGGGATGCTATTTATAGACCTGATGGTCCTATAAGAAGAAGCTGCCTTGTAAAGCTTGCTCCAAGACATGCAACAGGATTTATATACATTCAGGCAAACATAGGTGCCCATATCCAGAAAAGGTACAGCAAGCTATAAGAATATTTTTTTTTTTAAAAAAGCAGAATATTCAAAGATTTTCATACCTGTTGGCCATTTCGGATAAAAGTTCCAAACCAAGTTCGAACCTTTGCGTTTGTTCCAAGTAGCAAACCACTCACAAAACACACCAGGTCACTCACTCCATCATCTGAAGATTCGTTTTTGGTGTGATCCAAGGTCAAAGCCACACCAAGACCTGGCAGATGACACTCTTCCACCTAGATAAAATGCCCAGGCTCAATCACCTTTTTTACTTTTAAGGTTCTAGTAAGGATCATAATGATGATTTTCGTGGCAGACTTACCACCATGCCTCGGACCCTCAGAGCTTGGGAAGGGTTCATTTTGCACAGGTGACGAAGTGCTTCTGTTCTCCGACGGCCTCCAACACTTTCCTCATCCTGCCGTTCACCATTCTTAATCAAACCCCTACAGACTAAATGTCCACCAGGAGCTGTAAGTAAATGTGGCTTTTCCAACAGAAAGCCACAAAAACACACACACAGACACACAAAGCCAAGGCAATCTGTTCAGCTCACTATGACTTATTAGCTGGGCCACGCAAACCTTGTCCAGGCAAGAACTCATGATCTACAGTGTATGAGCAGAACAAGGAAATGGTCTTTCTCCTCAGAGAAATTACAGGGTCAGAGAAATTACAGATTCACGCATCATCCAATTACTCCTCATACTCTATCTAATGTAACCTGTGCATCTGGCAGCCCTGGAGACTGAAATCTTATTGCGAGGTAAGGGATGCTGAACAGGCACCGACAATGCAGATTTTTCACTGTGGAATACGGCTCAGTGTGAGGGACAAGAACTATTAAGCAAGGCTAGACCAGGTTTGCAGCTCCACTCACTCACAGCCCGATTCAGCCTTTACAACAGTGACCTAGAGATGAAAAGCTGCAACGCGCGTACAATGAGCCTGCAGGTAGGCTGCAAAAAAGGGGAATCGACATGATGAGAATGGGAGCCCATCAGCACCTCTAGGTATAAATGCATTCAAATTAGATTTCATAAGCCAAACACTCTCCTGTTCAAATATTTATGACACATAGTGTAGCCCAGAATTAACTACATTGCTAGAAAGAATTTCAAACCTTTAGAAAAAGTAAGCTGGACAACAAGAAAGTGTAACTCACCCTCATTAAAACTATCAGGAACATTGGCCACCAGAAGGCAGAGGAACCAGGCTCCGTTTTTAACGTGCAACAGAGCTTCAGCCACATCGACTATTGGCAACAGTGATGGCAGCTCTGGAAAACAAGAGGGTTTTAAAAGTCACAGCATTTCACTGTGATACAAGTAAAACCTTGCTTTTAATACGCATTAAAATAACATGCTCAAATCAATAAACAGAAAATCAATCTGTGATCTATTCCTCTTTCAAAGAGCTAGACAGCCTAGATTAACCTTAAATCAGCCACAACTGCTCCAAAAGTTATTTTGTTACACTCTTAAGAGGTTAGAAAACACTATAAACACAGAATACTACACCTGCTTGCAAAATGCAGAGAACATCTGCTGCCTCCTCCAGATAAACAGGACTCTCGAAGAGCTCAGAAGATTTGAGGAAAAACTCACCATTTGATTCTGACACCTACAAGACATTATTCACCATCACCCAACAGGTTTTATGAAGCAGTTTGTCTAATCAGTCTTTTAGGGCTTTAAATTCAGCAGATTGAAAACATTAAGAACTGTCAAAAATGTACAGCTATAAAGACAAAACAGGCAAGAAAAGTGTCTAGAATAAGAAGCATTTACTAGTGGAAATACTTCAATGTAGCTGGTATCATTGCTTCTTTCCAGAAGACCTTACTGACAATGATAGAAACATAGTAAATTTACACAAGCAAAATAAAATGCTGGGGCGAGGGTGGGAAGGGAAGAGAAATATGGTGTCTAATATCCTACTGCAATAGGAATAAAGAACTGGATGGAGAAAAGTCATAATTTCATTTTCAAATATGATTTCTGCACTGATGTATCACAAAATCACATTATATGTGAGTAAAGCATATTACAGAATATACAGGGCCCATATCATATTAGAAAAGATTACCCTCGTTTGTCCTGAGGAAGAAAGACCTCCCCTAGGAAGCCGGGGTCATAAGGAGTTTAATCAGAAGCCACTATTCAATCAGACTGAGACTTCACATCTTGGTGAAGCAGGTAAGAGCCAGAGAAAACAACTCACACACAGCAGCAGCACCAAAACAGAACAGGCAGCACACTGACCTATCGCGAGTGCATTTTCCCTGACATCAAATTCACAAGGATCCAGATATGGAGAAGCTTACCTTATTCATAATTGCTAGTAATTCGCTAAGTACAAGGCGAAGCCGACGAGGCGAATCGCTGTGTTCAAATTCCAGCGTCAGCCCATGCTGAAGCTGCGACACCAAGATGCTTTCTCCGCTCCCTCCTCCCAGCTTGTGCCTAATGGGCAGTTCAAGACAACAACTATTAAATGTTTCTGCAAACACAAAAATTTTATCAGTTAAATGAAGACTGTAAGTCTGTAGGCATTTCTTCTATCATGCTAATAATCAGAAAAGACTCTTATAACTATAGGATGTTAGGAAATCTACTTCAGCAGGTTACTGAATATGAAAATATTACGGAAATTCCAAGGGCCCCTGTTCCTCAGCAGCAGGGACAGCACCTGACCCGTGTCCTCGTCTCAGGAAGGAGTCCCAGCCGCCACCCTGCCCTCACAGCCCGGGCAGCTCCCTGCGAGCCCGGAGGGGAGAAGGCCCCGGGAGAGACCCAGGCCCAGCTCCCTATCAAAAATGGTGTTTTTCCTCAGAGATCACGAGGGGACCCGCGCAGCCCGGTCCGCCTGGCGCCTCCACAAGACATGAACCACCGCCGCTTTCGCCAGAAGAGACGCCACTTCTCCGCGTTACCGGAGCTGCTGCTCCTTGCTGGCGTCCTGCTCCAGGGCGTGGAAGTCGACGGAGAGCAGGGCCACGATGGAGTTGACGGCCTCCACCCCCGAGAGGAGCCGCAGGATGAGCTTCTTGTCCTGGGCCCAGCTCTGGCTCTGGTCGGCGGGGGCGCAGAGGGCCATGCGCACCAGGCAGGGCAGCAGCAGGCGCAGCTCGGGGTCGCTCAGGGCCGCCAACCGCACCACGTCCACCTTCTGCATCGCCTCGAAGGCGTAGGGGCTGACGAACTGCAGGCCCGAGCACTCCGCCATCCCGCCTCCCCCTTCGTCCCTCCGCTTCCGGCGCACGCCCGGCGCGCCGCGGAAGTGACGTCACGGCGGCGCGCCGCGACCCCGACCCCGCCCCTCCTGGCTGTAAATAAGGCGACACCACAATCAAGGCTTCATGAATAATTTATTCCATTTGAAATTTTTTTTTTTTTTTTAAAAAGTATAAACCTTTTTTCATTTTCCTCAATCACAATTTGTACAACTCAGTGTTTATGGCATTCGGCAGCAATAGTGTTTGTTCCTTAATCGCTTTCATCATCATTATTATTATTAATTATTTTTTTTCTGTCACGATAAATAGGGCGGCCGGGCGCAGGGCAGCGGCGCGGGGCCCTCGAGGGCGGGGAGGCGAGGCGAGGCAGCGTCGCCCGGCCCGGGCCCGGCCTCCAGTTCTCTCCCAAAAACCTCCGGCTCCGTGAGTAACATCCCGAGAGAGCGACCCTGAGGAGTGTGGCAGGTCCCAAATCCAGTTCTACTGTAAATTAAGCTTTACTCCACTGAAAATAAAAAGTACACCCACAAACAGTAATTAAAAAAAAAAAAAAAAAAAGCCCAAGTATGAAGCGTAGTCCTGTGTCCTTTACTAACAAAAATAACACCCCAACCTGCCCAGGTGGAGGTTGTGGGGACAGCGATGGCGGACAATGTCACCTCAGCAACGACTTCTCCAAAGAAACCCAGATGAAAACACTGTTGATGCAGCATTACTGTCAAACCAGACTGATATGCTGTGCCATACTGTTGTGCAGCAAATTATATGGTGCAATAGCATATTATTTTTTTTTTAACATTTTACTCTTATTTTTTGAAAGCTTTAAAATAATGTAACATAATATTTTGATATTACAGTATTAACAAATAGTGCTTGATTAAAGACATCTGTAAGCCTTCATAGCAACACATGAAGTTAAAATTACCTTCAGAGGTAAATATAGAAATACAATAATCTGCGCCGTAACGGACAGCTAAGTAAGAACATAGCTGAGGATTTAAATATAAATTCATTTATGTTTAATTATGTTAGAAAGATCTAAATGTTACAGCTACTTTAAAATGTAAGGGTTGTTCGCAAGTACAATTGGTGGCCTGCTGGTCCAGCGACGGGGGTTTCAGAAATCTAATTCAAGTAGTAGTGAGTCAAAGGTGACTAAATGTCTTAAATGCAGTAAGAGCTAGGTTAAAATACATATTTTTTTAATGGGAATGGAAGAATCTCAGATTCTTCTTTCATCGGACACTTAAGAGGAGGTGAACCTCCACAGCTACTTAGCAGAGCACTGCCAGGAATAGCAGTTTCTTGCAAGACCATTTTGAAAAGCTTTAGCTGAAGTTTTCAAACATTTAAGCCTGTACTTGCTGAAGAACCCAAGTTACTGGATTGTGACAATTTGATTTACAAACCAGCTATTATGTGGACTTCAAATAGTTAAATGAAAGTAGCTAAACAAAACAGTATGCCCAATGTAGTAGACGACTCCCTGGTGCTGGCAGGTTTGATATGTACATTGCCGGCTGTGACTATCACTCCAGAAATGGCGCCTCCTGATCTTTCCTAGTGGTTACAATATTATCATTTACTTTAACTGCTTTCGGGGGGGAGAAGTGGGAAACTGGCGGCTTTCACAGTTGGGAGTTTCACAGGGAAGGCTGTGGTGCAGGTGACAGAACACAGTTACACCAGTGTTCAGGCGGCCCATTCACTTACCTTCACGAACACAAGTCAGATTTAACACAAAGGAAGCCACACCAAAACGCAGCCCTTAGAACTTGGCTAACTGAGCCAGGGTTAAAAATGACCACTTAGCCACAAAGGTTAAAAAAAGGAAAAAAGCTAGATAGGACATATGCTTTGAAAATTCCAGTTTTAGGAGCACTTTTCCACTTCAAAAATCTCATCCAAATGAGAAAAAGCCTTCTGTAAGACAATAACGTGCTGTGTAATCTGCAGTACATTACTGTTATCAAGATAAAGTAATGGACAGACCCAGTTTTTAACTCTGCTTATCAAAATATGCTAACTTTTGATGATTGCATTCATGGTATTTTGAAGAAATTACTCAAAGTTTTCATCACCAATTGTACAACTTCTCTATACAAAATGAAAAAAGTTGCTAATATTGTATATACATGATTCAAGGAGACTGTTCATGTGAAAAAGAAAACAGCTCAGGCAGGTATTTTGCATTTACAAAACATGATTTTCATTAACAAAGTAAGTTTTGTAAACGCAAGCAAGTTCTTCCTTGTAGAGGATTCACAGCAGGTGCACAAACAGATCTTAAAAACTTGCTCCTTTAACGGTTTGAACCAGCGAGACGTACAGCATTGAGACCCAGGACACGGGTTATCGCAACAGGCTCAGGCGAGCACTGCAGGAGTTACGTTTTTAATCTGGCAGTCAGATGAGGAACCCATAAAAAGCCTGTGCAGTTGCTCTTCAGCACCCGTAGGGGCTATTTTAGAGCAGCATCAGACACTTGGCATGTGCTAGGAGAAAGGAAGGGAACTACGGAGAAAAAAAATGGTGACCGTAGATAGAGGAGTCGATTACGAAAGCCTTGCGATTTGTCAGTCCCTTCCTTAGGGAGGGCTCAGCCTCCTTGGCACACGCCCCAGCCAGAGCCTGAAAAGGGGATATGGGGAAGGCCAGACACTGATACTTGGGACCTTCACCACAGTGCCAATAATACATTAAAAAGGAAAATGTTCAGGGTTTTCGTGCTGTTTTTTTTTTTTTTTTTTTTTTTTTTACTAGTGGAATAAAATCTGAATACCAGAATTCACTGAGCATCTATATACACCACATTTTAGTTAAACACACACCAATCTTAAAGTCAAGATTGACTATTTTTGCATTTGTAAAATGGCTAGAGCTGGGCTAAATTTCAGCCTTACAGGAGACTTTGGATAAGATCAGAGTTTTCTGTGTGTTATGCCTCAGATCCACGTTTTATCGCAAATGTTGAAGAAAACAACGCAGTCCCCACAGTGCCAAGAATATCTAGGTAACAACAATGCACGATAGATATTCTTGTAATATTAAAACTTGTGTACTGGAAATAGATCTGAGAATCTAGCCACAGCCCTGAACCATAACACAAACTTCAATTGAAGAGTTTATTCATTTTATTCTCACTACAAGTTAAACCACCTACAATATCACTTATATATTGCCATTGTTACTCTGTAAAGGTGTGATATAAAATGCTGTAAGACCCGGTACCTTTTCAATTTATATAAACACAGTGAACTTCATTACTGTACATGTACTCTGCAACTACAGCTTAGCTGTAAATCCCCCACACACAATGGTATGGACATTAACCCCTCTATCCCCATTAAACTGTACATCAAGACAATACAAATTTACTGTCCCCACCCGCCCCTTACAAAAAAATAATACTCTAAAAGCAACCTACTGCAACTTTTAATTAAGACGATTACATATATTTTAGACCAATTGCTTTAAAGCAAGAAGGCAGTATAAACCTTCTAGGAAAATTTTTATAAAAGAGGTTAAGAAATATAAGACAATTTATACATTTAAAAACTTACAATAAATAAGAGATGCAGGCATTTTTGAATACTAGGTACTATAATCCAATACAAGAACATCTTGATGTTCCGAAGCCATAGGTTGAAACTTATTGTTCCTCACGTTTCTTCTCATCTCCATGCTTTTAATATTCATTAACCATGACTGGGTACTATGGCTCATTACTCTTCACAAATACTGTGGTTGGGGAAAAATGGTTAATTTTGCTACTAAAAATGTTATAATACACTTTCTGATCATCGTTCTAAAGTGTCCCCCATAGTCGATGACTCCAAGACAGCAGGGCGATAGGTGCCCCTCTTCTCACAAGTCAAAACAATATTTGCTGGAAGTAACAAGATTCATACCCCATCACAAACAACTTGCACTGAGAAGAATTATAACTTAGTCCTGCAGTGAAATATCCCTTTTCCTCATTTTTGTCTTGCAAAATTCAGATGAAGATCACAGCATATTCATGATAAAGTTATACAACTGATTCAGCACCACAAAATGAATTGGGAGACACGACCGTCTGTCCTGGGTTGCAGGATCACAGGTTAGCCAGGAGAGTGCATTGTACTGTTCCAGAACAAACCTGAAAAGCAAACAAGCTTCCATCAAGCCAACAGATTTTTCTCACCAGTATTTTACAGTCCTAATTTAATATAATCCAGTTGCTTCGGTATTAAAAACATAAAATAAGTTTGCCAACATTCTGAAATAACATGCCTTCAGAATTATTACAAGCAGTTCAAAGCTACACTTTCTTCCAGAGGAAAACTCTCATTTTAATTGTCTATGCTTAATTAATGTCAAGCAGTTCACATATTAAAAAAAGCCACAACGAAAAAAGTCTGATGCTTTCTCAACAAGTGTTCTACGTTTACATGAGTCTCTATAGACTCTCGTACTTCAGCATTTCAGTATTCCTACAAGATTGCCATGCAAGATTCTGGCTTAACTGCAACATCTTCCGCTCATTTATGCGCCATCATCTGTGTTACAACTCAAACTCTCTTCTAGCTTGAGGAATTCACTGTCTTTCAAATATTTTCAGTTGTAATCAACACTGATTAACGAAAGAAGGCCTTAGAGATGTTTGGTTTTAATTGCGCTGTTCTGTGATAAAGTCATCTTTTAATCACTCAAAGCACAGAAATTTATATTGTCTCTGTGATGTACTACGGATATTAGCAGCACAAATTAAAAACTAACAGCAAGAAAAATAAACAAATATGTAGCTTCACTGCAGCAGTTTTAAAAGTGAAACACACAATATTTTTTGCAAATAATCAATCATAAATACCTGAGCACATCAGAAGTTTGATTAGAATCAAGTGGATGGGAGTGTTTACTGTGGAGTAGCTCGTCTGATTGCACTGAAGGCACGTGGAGGTGCAAAGAGGCCTAAGAAAAGAAGGAAGATGCTAGAAATTACTGCCTGATTCAATTACACCATGTTTTCTTCTCTCTGTATTGTTGACCTGTACCTTGCAGTCACCTTCTATTCTCTGACACAGAAGCCAAACCAAACCTTATCCTTAGGCCATCAACAAGTTCAGGAATTATCAGAATATAAAGGAAATGCAGGCAGATCTCTCCTAAAAGCACAGTGCTAGTAGGAATATCTTTTTTTAATCCCTTTGCTACATTAAGCGATTACTTAAAAAAAGCAACTCAAGTGGCCCAAGATGTCTAGTAACATACAGACTTGGAAGTTCAGTTGCTTTCCATAGGACTGGGCTATTGATATTCCATACAGCTGCTTATGGTAAATAATAAATCCTCTATTAAAAAAAAAAAAAAAGTCTTTTATCAAAGCCACATCTGAGCTTAGGCCAAGAGGAACCGCTAATTCAGACACAAATAAGGCTGCAGAAGATATAGATATATCATTAGAAAATAAAGCGTAGTATTAGAGATGCTAATTTAAGTCAAAAGTGAATAATATTAGCATACAGAGAAACTTTCTGTATTAATGTATAGCCTTAAATGTGCCAAGGTATGTCGTGATTGTGCCATAAAAAGATAAGGGGATCAAACAATATCCAGACAGATGATACAATGGCTATCACTTGGCAACAGCCAACACGGAAAACCTAGTTTTTATGCTTTGTGCAATACATAAAGTGATTTATTTATTTATTTTTACTCATTGTAAATGAGATATTACATTACACTTATGTACTTCCCTCTCCACCACTGGTCCCCATGAGACTTGGGCATTAACCAGAGATCTGTTTAGAAACTCAACCTGTTCTTAACAATATCATAGCACAAAGTCAGAAAAAGTAGTCCAGACTATCATGAAGAAAACATCAGAAGAGCAGAGCCCTTCAGAACATCTGCTACTTCCATTAATCATTTTCCTTTCCTTAAAAAAAGCGAACATGAAAAGCCAAAGCTTAAAAAATTTAAAACCCGACCTCTCTTGAAACAAAGGCAGGCATATCCCAAGAGACATGTACCAACTTTGTTTTAAGCGCAGTAGTTCTCATAATTCAGATCCCTGCACAATTTTCTATGACAGATTGCCCGGGAAGATGCTGTACAGCCTGCTGAAGTGACAGTACCTTAAGAAACAAGGGACACTGATTTTGTGCTTGAGGACACGCTGACCAAAACCAGTCAGGCAATGGACCTGCTTTGGCAGTTGACACAAAATAACCGAGGGCCAATGGCTGTTGCAGTATATTTGTTACTTCATCATGAGATTCTGTTGAAAGCAATCGATCTGTACCTTGACCCTGTAAAACAACAGGCAACGGTTTAATATTAGGAGAGAGCACAAACTTAATAAGAATTATCTGTAGCTTTCAAAACTCAAAGCACTTTGAAATATCCGAACATTACACGAATCTTGCAAAGACAATCCCACATCCAATTGATTTAAAACATTTCGTAGGAACCTTTCATTCCACAAAAGGAAATTAGCAGATAGAGAAAAAAAAAAAAACACAACACACAACTGTGTATTTACTCTAATAATTACCTTGCCCATGTCACCTCCATGGGGGTAGTGGGACCCTGGAGAATGTACAGGGGATCCAGTAGGGGATGCAGGAAGAATATTTATAATATCAGGATCAAGATCATCTCCAGTGTCTAACAAGTCAAAGATTCCCATTCCATCTGCTCCATCTTGAAAAAGAACAAGACCAGTGAATTTCTATTTTGCCTACATACAGATACAACAATGCATTTCTGACATCAAGTGATTTTCCATATAAATCTGGTGGTTCATTAGAATAAACATTCTTATTATTGGGAGGGTGACAAGGACTTTTTTTGGTTGGTTTGTTTTTAAAAGAATAAATCCGATCTACTAACCGTTGTTTGTGTTAAAGGCCAGATCCAAGTTTTCAGTGGTATAAGTTGACGATGCTACTTGCACAGATGCAGATGTGGGGAACACCAGTATATGAGTGCACGATGTGTCCTGTGGGGTATTCAGCTGAGATGTCTGCATATTCAAAGTGGTGCTGCGTCCAAATACAGAGCCGGTCGATACAGAATCTTGGGAAGAGAAATCAAATGTTTCCTTAGTTTTGCTAAACCCGAGCCATGAGTTCCCTTGCCAAAGAGAGAGACAGAGAGAGTTTCTCCAGTACCTGGCATAATAATGAAGGACCCCTGTGGTTCCATTGCCACCAAACACGCACTGAGGATGCTGGGAGAGTCCGCAGCAGAGATACCGCACATTCTGCACATGTCTTTTAGTCTCTTACTGAGGGACTGAAGGTTTCGGCGACTCAGCAAACAACTCCAGTCTGAGGAGATAAAGGACACAGGTTTGTCTAGAAGACCAGTGCTTGCTGCAGAACACATATTTTATGTATAACAGTGTGAGGTGCAAACTTCACGTCTGCTGAGTTTTGAATACACAAAGGAACTCTAAAATTATTGAAGTTTTCTTCCAGGAACAGGGACAGACGCTTTATATTACTGAAAAACGAAAGCTTCAAATCAAGTTTTAGACTCTAAAAAATGCTAATGTTACCTTTTAATTCCCCATGTCCTATTCTTCCTAAACGGCCTATTACGACTCTCCATGGCAAAGAGCTCATCTGCACCAGTCCCAAGCACCATTCCCAGAGCTTCTGAAGACCAAGTCTGCGGGCTGAGCCCTTTTTCCTGCGAGCTCTAGAATTAAGAAAGAATGGAAAACAAAAGTAGAACTCATCTGCAACAAGTTTTTATTGCCACGTTTGGAACTTCTTACTTGTATTAACCTGAACATTCACAGGATCCAAGAACGTTAGTATTGTAGTACATCAATTGCAACTTTAGTTTGTTTTTTTTGATTAATCACATTCTAACACTGACATCAAAAGCCAGCAAATGTGTGTGGGAAGTATGAACACACATAGAAAAACACTCAAGAATCACATGAAACGAAACAGCATTCTTCTAGAAGTTTAACTCAATATGCACATAATATGGAAAATATCCATTTGCTTTAGCTAGCTTTGCAATATAGTGAGTCTACTGAAGCCAGAGTTATTCTTACAGCATCATAAACAGATTCTTCAGTGGAAGGAAAGAAGATACACATGCTAAAAATTAACAGTTTTGTTCTTACCTGTTTGGTACATCAATATTAATTATGCAAGTTTCTAACTGTTCTCCATAGAGATCTGTACAGGATGCAAGCAGCCATCTCTGATCATGAGACAAACAGTAGCCTACAAAAAGCACGTTATACTTCTGGCCAGCCTCTCCAAAAGTTTCTCCTAGTTCTGTTTGCTTGTCCTTTACAGGAGCCAGTATAAAAGGAGGGGTGTAGAGTCGAATACACTCAGGTCTCTATAAAGGTGACAGAGCAGACAATGAAGTTTCAGAAAGCAATGACTCCTAACAACTCTAGTTAGTTAACATGAAAGACACTGGTGATTTAATAAACCCGGATATTTCACTGATCTGCATGTTTACACAATCACGTTAACAATACTCACATCAGGGCTCTTAAGAGCAGTTTCCATGGCTAAACCTGGGCCAAAGCCAGTTAATGTTTTCACGTTGGTGGAAGTTGGAAGAGGTCTCCGACACTGAGTAAAAGCTGAAAATGCTAAAGATTTTAAATGCTGAGTGTAAATCTGCCGGTCTTCATGTTTCACAGGTTGGAGAAGGTACTGACATGGGACAATCTAGAACAGATTACAGAGGGGAAAAAAAAAAAATTACTGTTTCATCATTAGATTAACTGACTTTAACAGTATTTTGGTATGTTGCTTTTCCAGTTTTACTGTACAACCAAATTTCTCTGGTTCTTGGGTATCTCCTATCACTTCTTCCAAAACTATGGAAGACTTCAAGCAATTATTCTCACTGAAATTTTCTTCAGAGAAGAAAAGAATTTGTTTAGAAGAGAATCTTGATTATTCCTCCAAAAGGATGCCCTCAAACTAGTTTTGCTGCTACTGACATTACAGTTGGCTGTCTATCAGGTAGGAGCAGTGTCTAAAGCCCAGCAGGGTTAGGCTGGCAGCACAGACTCCGGTGATGGGACAAGCAGCTTTCCCATCCTTCACTCAGTATTGGAGTGGGCCACTACATTTCCTCTGAGACAAGGCCGATGAGTTTGGAATCTACTACAGGATTTGGCTTTGGTTCATCACACCCAAACTGCCCTAAAAAACTAGAGTCTTAATGATTTAATAGCCGTACAACTGTAAGTAATGTTTACAAAGCAAATGAAACTTTCACCTTTAGGCCGTTATTGCCTCCAAAACACAGCCAAAGATCATAGAATTGTCTAGATTGGAAGGGACCTTTCAGATCAGAAAAGTCCAACCAGATATTTTGTTTGGCATTTTTCTATACTTATTGGCTCACCTGCACAGAAATTATATTCTTGATGTTAGGAGGAAGAACTTGAACCATCTCTAAAAAGCAGCGCAGAAGTCCAAGCGTCCACAAACTAGATGAGCTACTGTTCTCATCCTTTTTTTCATATGTAAAAGGATCAATTATGTAAACTACAATTGCAGGCGGATAGGTGATAGCATGTGAATCTCCATCTGTAGGGACTCCAACTTTATCACGATCCATAGTGCTGGAAATTAAATTTTGAAACCAGTTACAAAAAGCTGTTTTATAATGATTTATTTTTCCTTTAAAATTAAGATCAAATTGTCAAAGATAAATCTAAAAGACCTTCGAATCAACTGTGGTGTAAGAAACAAGAAATAGTCTTTTTATTTCATTTTTGTATGTGAGCTTATCAGCAACTCAGTATTGCTTGCCTTTTCTTTAGCCTTCTTTATTACAGAAGCTCAACAGCCCATAGTTCTATTGCTTCAACTGGGGAAAAAGAATATCTACAAGGTCAGTCTCTCAGTAAGAGCTGTCTTTACTACTGCAACTTTGATACTAGGAAGTAGAACTTTAAGACGGTGCCAGTTATCTATTCCCCCCCTCCTTAAAATATAGAAGTTCTGTGAATTTTTTTCTCTTTAGAGAGAGTAGAAAAAAAGAGAAAGTTTATTTTTGTACCACAGCAGACACTGAGATGCAATTAGAACTGCAGCTAAAACTGGAACCAAAAAAAGTTCAGCTCCACCATGAATGAACTTTCATTCTCCCTAAAAAGCAACCTGGTGACTAGAAAAGAAATACAAGATTTTTATTGAGGGAATGAGATTGGCATAAATAGGTTCAGACTAGTGGAGCTGAGGGGTTGTTTTTTTTAGCTGAAGCAGGTTTGAGACTGCAGTACATTACCTTTCAGAAACCTCCGGATGGGGCTGCGCAGGCGCTGAAGTAGGATCTCCAGACATCCCCGCTGTTTGCAGTGTTGGCTGTTGCTGCTGTCCTCCTGTCTGCCCATTTTGGACTGTTGCAGCCTGAGTGGGCAGGGAGGCAGAAGTGGTATTGTTCATACTGCTAAAAGCTGGAAACGAAGAAGGCTTGCTTGTTGGTATCCCACTGCCTATATTGGCAGAAGAGGACGATGGGGCAGTGGTAGTCAACGTTGCATTAGCTGTAGTAGCTGCAGAAGACATGGCACTGTTTGATGTTGCTGTCATAGTACTACTGGTGGGAGCTGCAGGAGCAGACGACGGAGTGTTAGGATTTCCAGCATTCGCTGTCACTGGGGGCAGAGCAGAGGCTGGCTGGCTGGCCGGAGGGATCAGGTTTGTTTGGGAAAGTAAAGAACTGTCCAAAGGCTGAGAAGCAAGATAAGGACCTAAAACCAGAAAAAAAAAAAAGCATAAGTTTTATATTGCAGCTGTTCTTAAGCACACTTCATCTATGTAAGTCTATAGTTTTAACAAAACAGAGAGCAAACCCTTAGCACACATTTTACCTCTCAAAATATTAAGTTTTCAAGTTCTAGTATTCTCATAAGACTCTTTCAGAAATATCCAGAAATCTATTTTTAAAATATTTTTTTCCAGACATGTTGAATTGCTAGAAATCACTGCTTCAGAATTTAAGTCACCAATACAAAAAGATAACTGAAGTCCCTGTCACACAGCAACACTGCTGTTCCCTAAAGATACTGCTAGATAAAGAAGCCATTTTAGCATGTCTAAATATATGGGGGGTTGGATTTTTTTTTTCCCCCAAGCTTAAAAGCAAAAAGCTGTAACAAACAATAAGACTCAATGAATACATGCAATGATTTCTTATTCTCTACTGGAACGGAGGAAGTGGTTATCGTACGAAATAAGAAACACACAAAAAAATTTCATACCCAGCTCATATCTGCAAACTTGGGCATATAGTTTGAGTTTGGAAAATGCTTCATTGTTGGCATTAGCTGTCTGTGAGAACCATTCCGTGACCAGCTTCTCAGAAAGCTTCTTTGAAGCAGTAGGTCCAACTCTCATGATCCCATCAGGCAACAACTTACAGATAGGTCTGTGCTGACCCAGCCTGCATGACTGCAAAGAAGGTAAAATAGAAGATGCAAGATAAGGAATTTACAAGCCTTAAAAATCTGTTAAATATCACACAAAGGAGCACATATATATATATGAAGACAGGGAACTCGTAGTTTAGTTATGATATTCCAAAGTAACATTTCATTCTAGAATACTACACCAGTATGAAATATTTAATAGTGTATTTTATGGTTTATTTTCAGGTTTTCCCAAATGCAAAAAGACCAGGTTGATACATTATCTACTCTAATCTTAATCACAATCCGAGTAATAAATGCATTTAATTAATTAATTAAATGTAGCTAAAACAATTAAAGTGGTAATACGGAGTTTTACCACTGAGTGGCATTTATCAGATAAAGTCCCTCAAAACAGCTATTACTGAAAGGAATGGTGAGCAGCACGAACAACCCTTATCTTCCAAGTGCCCATTCCTAAAATCCTTTCTAGCAGCTTTCCGAGACAGCGTTCTGTGCAAGCGTTTATATCATCCGAGACAAGCCTGATAAGTAGTTATGAGTAACAGTCTTTCAAAAACCCATTTCACTGCTAACTGCCATAAATAATGTACCTCGTATATTGCAGTCAGATCCCTAAAGAAGCTTTTTGCTCCATTCAGCAGAGCCTCATTCTCAGGGCACACCACAACATAAGCAACATCTCTTTGAGATCCGTAAGGTTCCAACATCAGCCTTTCCCAGTACGGCAATGCAAACGGAGACAGCACCAGAAAATCGTAATCGTATCCCAACAAAAATGTTGGGATTGGCAGTGGTTCCGGGGACTCATCGGTTCCTGGAAAAGCAAGACACATTTTCCAATATATTAAAGCAGGAAGCTTAAAATGAACACCCTGCTTCTAGGAAACACGAACAGAAAAAACACTAGCGTTCCCAGCATCGAACAGGAAGTAGCACTGGTGATAAATGGAACGGTTCTCATTTTAACAGATACAAATGAAAAACCTGCATGTGTGATCCAACCCTCCGCAAAAAAGCATCAGCCAAGCATTTTTATTTGAAATCTCTCAGGGCCTCAAGAAGTTCCATAGTTGTTTAATACTTCTATCAGTATATAGACAATCAGGAGCAGATCTTTACTGTTCAGGAAGCTTTCCCCGCACAGTCTAAACAATCAGCAATCAAATAAAGGAGGGGGAAGAAAGGTAAATAATATAAGCAGGTATGTAAAGGACCACAGAAGGAAAAAAACTGAAGAACATGCATTTATATGTATAATTACCATGTTCTAAGTATAGCTACAAAAGATCTGCTGGTGAAAGGTCACTCTTCTATATAGTGATAAATCAATCTCATATGCTAATGAAGTCAGTTTATATCTTGAGTGCACCAAGTTTACCTTGTATCTGTAACTATGCATCACGTGTTGGCCACTCCAAATATTTATCACAGACAACACAATGGATAACCTCAGATCTTCAACACAGTTCTGAAACTACTGAGCAATAAAGCACATTTTTTCAAGCATTTCAAAGCTAGTATTTTTAACTATGCTATTTTTGGAGTAATTAAAAAGAGCGTAAAAAAAAAGAGAGCAATTACTGGTTTTGACATTAAATCCATCTTTGCAATTTCAGTCCCTCACTTGCAGAAGCATCAGGTGTATATAAACAGTGCAACTGAAGTTGTTAATTTTAAATACACATATTCCTTGAAACAGGAAATGAATTAAAGATGGAAATGTTTTCTCTTTTTCTAAAGAGAAGAATTTTCCCCTGTCTAATAGCTTTTGTTAGTTTAAGAAAAGGTCAAATGCTGCTCGGAATTCCAATAGGCTGAACAGCATATCCAGACCCTGAGGTTTGGTGGCCGGATCAAGCAGAGATTAACGGAGAGGAGACTACACAGCAGTTTACCGTAGGAGCCTCTGCCAGCCATTTTGTGAAACTGTTGCCACGTGAGGGGGCCTTGCACACCCCAGGACCGGACCGTTCGCTTTTTCTGAATTGCATCCTGAAGAACCGGCTGGAGCGAGAGGAGCATACGAAGGATGTCCTGGGAACACTGCATGCTCACGTCCACAACTGGAAGGACAGAAGATTGTCAAGGCCTATTGCAACAAGAGGGTACAAGAAAGCCCTCCACGAACAACCCAGAATCCTAAACCACCTTGATTTTTAAACAGAGTCACGCTCCGGAAATGTACATGCAGGCCACCCAAAGGCCATGATATAAAAAGTTAAGCACACAGATTTAGAGGTCTCCCTCTATCCCTTCTCAGCTACTTACAAAAAAACACAGATAGATTGTTGGTTTTTTTCTTGTAGTTTTTTCCCTTGAAAGCCTTACCAACTTATGATTTAAACTAAGGGAAAAAAAAACAACCCTAAAGTTAAAAAAAAATACAAACAAGTTGCACAACCCTTAAACTACAGTATTTCCCTCCAAATAAAGGAGGGCTGGGCAGACCGTCACCCAGTGCTCATTCCAGAGAAGCTGAGGGAAGCCTCAGTCACAGCCCATTTCATCAGCTTGCCACCACTATGCCATGTAACGTACAGCATTTAAGAATAAAAAGCTGACACAAAAATTGGTACGGCTATAATTATATAGCCTTCCATTTAGAAGTATCTTTACATCTTTTTATGCTAAATACCAAGGTCACAGTAACACAGTCTTCTCCTGGGTGGCCGAAAACATTGATTTATCTATAGCCTGGGCTTTTAAACTTAATCTCCCACCGATAAACAGAAACCTACCTGCATTTTACTGTTAGTCCTCCTCATCCTCATTAAAAACTATGAATCGCAGCTAACTGCTATCAAAGTTTCATATTTCACTGTTCACCCTGCTAGAGCTGCTACTTGAAAAGACTATTATTGAGAAGTAGTAGTATGCAAATGCACAGAATAAAGGGTATTCTATGAGACAGTATATCATTAGTCAGGCCCTAGAAGGAAAAATCGAAGGATCTCTGGCAGATCCAACATGCAGTGAAGGCTACAGTAATGCTTTATTTGCCACACATGCCATCATAAACTGCCCTCCCCCCTTAAAGAAGGGGGGGAACCAACTGAATCATAGATCTTGTTTAATTCTGCCACAGTAGCCTTGACAATACAGTCACCATTTGAGCCACCTACACTTCCTACGTACACTCATTCCACAGAGCCTCCGTAGATGCAGTCACCAAAAGCTGCTTTAAAAGAATAAGCCTAGTGCAGTGTTGTGAACAGTTACTGTGGTCTTACATTACACTTCAAATTTACGTTAGGAATTTACAACTGACAGTAGCCAAGGCCTACACTCTGCTTGGTGTGCGGTACAAGCACAGAATGTAAAAGGAATGGTTATTCTGAACACTGTTAAAATAAAAGTTTATGCAAGCATGCAGGTGGAAAAACACTCTTAAGCATCCAATATTCACGAAGGAAAATCAAAAAAATGCAAACCCTTAAAAAAATGCATAGGTGGACAAGTAGGAAATAAGCTGTTTTCGATATTTACCATTTCTTTTTGACCAGTGGTGCAAGCAAGTAGTTTTCACAAGTGCTTCATCAACTTTTCCTCCTGACATATTGTCCATGAACTGCCGTCCATGTTCCAAGGCTAAGTAGCAGTCATTGCAACAATCCCTTTCTTCTACGCGTACCAGGTTGCTAACTGCACCAACTTTGGGAATGGCATCTTGATCTGCTGCTCCAAACGGTGAGAACAAGTTGGTGCATTGATCCTGCAGCAACAGTATTAACTCATCGGGCAGTTTCTCAGGTTCTTTCAGTCCTCCACTGCCATGTTCAATAGAAGTAGCTCTGAGTGCTTCAAAGCGTTTTTCTGCTTCTTTGCCGCACTCCGTATTACGGCCTAGAATATCCAATTCATCTTCAAGAAACAGTCCGGAACTGTTGCCAAATTTTCTATTCATAACAGCACTGAAACCACAGGTACACCTATACTGGGCCTCTTGTGTTGGATCAGGAATGTAAACTCCAACATCAGCACCTTTGATGTTCATATTGCAAACACATATGCAGCAGCTGTCAAAGTTACAGTCTTTGAAGAGATTCATTACAGACTCCGAGAGGATGAGATTCACATAAAGACTGTGTGCCTCTGGAATGGAAGGCACAGTTGCAGGTTCAACAGAATTAAGCGGTCTACATGTCGATGGCGTGGAAGCTGGTGAGTATAAGTCAGAGTTCTCATATTTGACTGAACCCTGTGCACTTGCAGGTCCACCAGCTCCACGAGGTGTTCGAGGAGTCCTTGGTGTTCTAGGAGTTGGGAAACGAGGGGTGGAAGGAGAAGGGAGAATTCCAGCTCCACTGTTACTGGGAGGCGCGCTACTTGGTGGCATCCCAAACGGAGTATGAGTTTGTGGCGTGTACGCAGGGCCATACTCTTGATCCATAGTGCTTCCATCACTAACAGCAGCCACAAGAAAAAGGAAATACTTTAAGTACACAACATACTGGTTTTGAAGTTTAAGTCTCAAATTTCTAAAGAAGGACCTTCCTAATTAATATTTGCTTTTTTAAACTAGTCTTTCATAATCACAATAATCACAGCAAGACTTTCATTCCCTAAGGAACTTCAAGAGCATTTGTTCTAAATGACTTTGCAGGACTCCCATTGACAGCACTGTTAAAGAATCTTTCCCCGCCTCCTTTCGTCTTTTCCTTTGCACAAAGCTTCCAGGAAACAAGTGTGGTCAGAATAAATTATAAATTCTGTGGATACAAGGAGTCTAAAGGACACGTTTTTTCGTTCATGTTTTATTTACACGTTGTGTTGACACACACTAAGAAAATATTCAGGTTCAGCTGGATCCATGAGGAAAGTATCACCTAGAAACGTTTAACATTTTCTTTCCTAAGCAGCTGAGTGTCACCAAAGACCTATAAGGCTAACGAGACCTGGAAACATATTGCTTATGAACAACCCTAATAGAAGCAATATCAGTATTTACTCCAAGATTTAACATTCATGTAATTTTATCAATAAATACCTAGCCTCCTTGTTGCCTAACCCATTTACACCAGCTACTAACACAGAAGAGAAATAAGAATAAATATTTTCTTCAAGAAGAACTGCCATCAAGATCATCACTACCAAATGCAGATTACAGAAATGCCTACTGCAATACTACTGTTACCAGCCAATGTCACACCGGGCATAGCTTGCAATCAAAGATGTTTTCCTCATGCCAATACAGCTGAGATTACTACTATTTAAGAAAATAATTTAAGAAACAGAAACACCACCTACTAAGCCCTTACAGTACCTACAACACCACCGCAAAAACAAAGTCCCAAGTTTACATTTATCTTGATTGTTACCATCTTCATTACTTATTAAAACTGGACTTGCACCATTAAGCTTCCCCAAGAAACCTTTAGATGAAACAACGAATAAAATGTATGCACAGTTAAGGAGCTATTTGAGAAGGTAGTCTCTTACAGTAAGGTTTAATCATAAGGATTTTTTTAAAGGCTCTTGTCAGCTGTATAACCACAGCGTGTCTTTACAAATACTTCTCATTACAGATTTAGCAACAAAGAAAATATTTAGGGGTACTTCCTATAGTGTGGATAACCGACCACCTTACAAAGCTTAAACACTTGTGGCACAGGTCATACCCATCTTTGATGAACGGCATGGCAGGTCCCGGAGGAAGTAAATCCAACTTTCCCACAGTCCAACTCTGGCGATAAATGCATTCTTCTGGCAGTTTGATGGGAGGAAGACACTGGCTAGGAAGCGTCTTCAGTGGTGCAAACATGGAACATCCCACTAGAGCTTGACAATTCTCAGGTTTATAAACATAAGAATAATCCTAGAAGTTAGACATGGTAAAGCATCAGCATGTAAATTAGATACTTCAGCAATTAAAATGCTTCTCAAAAAAAAATGTGACTAAGTTCAAGCATTAGCTCTTTAACATTAAATCCTGATATAGCTGCAAAAGAGAAAGCTAGATTTATACACACATAATTCGTACCCGTGGTTCTCCAAAAAGCAATATGCCAGCACAAAACAAACAATGAACTACAGTTACTGAAATGCATTTTTTCAGCTTACTAATGGCTAATTATGTATTACTCTTCCTTGAAGTTTAAGTGATAAAATACTACATACTACTTACTAGAACGTGCATTACCTACCCCAGTATAACGCAGGGCACAAGTTACAAGTTGTACTTAGTTTCCCACAGTTCCTATTCAGGATTAAGTAATAAATGGAACAGTAATAATTAAAAACATTTATGAGGACTATCAGCACTACCTACCTTTATTTCAGCAGGTTTGGGGCTGCAGAAACCCTCATCTACTTCAATTCTGAACTGAGCTCCCACACTAGAGCTATTCCCTTCAAGTACTGTTCCTCCAAGTGTAGTGTCCATACTGCCATATTCCTTGTTATTCATGTTCATTGGAGAAAATCCCATAATATGTTGTTCCAATGAAGGTGGAGTTGGATACATTTTATGGAGATCTGCAGTGCCTAATTTCAGATTAGAAGTAGGCTTTAGAGCATGAAAGCATTTTGAAGTATTTTCTTTGTCTTAAAATTTCAGTAGAGCAAACGAAGCGTATGTTTCCAAATTCCCACAACATATTAGCAATCAAATGTCTAGAGATAGTATTCTATTTGGAAAAAACAAATAAAGCTTACTTATGCATGACAGTGGGTCTAGGTTTCCTGCTTTTGCCTCTTTGCAGTTGGATTTGTCATCAGCGCCATTCACTGTTCGTTTAGATCCAGGCTAAGAAAAAAAAAGTATTGTAATACAATCACTTCAGACACGAACACGCGCTCATATTTCCTGCTAACAGGAAATTTCATGTGCAGTGTACGTACAAAGCTGAGACTTTGTATAATATTTAGAAAAATTAAAATAAATCAGAAGCCCAATGGCTTCAGAACGCAGTTGGGGTTACACTTGTCCTCCCTTAACACTTTTAATTCAGAGAATGCTCTCCCATCTAATCATGATGCTATTAAAATGAAAGACCAGTTATAAAATAACTCTCAGCCTGTTAGCAGAGATATTAAAAAAAGCTAGATAGGGCTGCCCACTATCTATCAGAAAAAAAACAACACTCCCAAAGCCATGCTAACATTACTGATGTTACCACATGAACAGGAATAGAAAAGATAGAGAAACACAAATCCTGGAACAAGAGGTACAGGGAAGAAAAGCTGTTAAAATTAAAAGAACAAGAGATATTTTACAATGTTTAGACAGTACTAAAGTCTATAGAAAACAAGAGTCTTCATGTTTAAGAGCAAATACACTTGCTTTATGTAACGATGACCTTTGATGGCTATTAAGATCCTTCAGCCCTTACTCAGCTACAGCTCCCATTAAAGTTGATGGGCATTTTGTCTGGGTAAGGGGATTTGGGATTAAGCACGGAGCAAAGCACAGTTCGGAAAAGACAACTGATTACAAACAGTATGGAAATAGAAACTAGAAAGATAATGGATTCAGAGCTACCAGAGACTGCAAGAGAAACTGTTGCAAGATAACAGCTGCTTCAGTGAAGCAGCTTATTTGGCAAAACATCCACATGTTTTAATGCTTGTTCTCTTTCATAAGTTTTTGTTTTGTCTCAGTATTACCTTTAATGACTAGCTCAACAGAATTTAGACCATAGGAAAAGAACACCAGTACCACTGTCAAATCTGTAAAATTATAACTAAAGGTGTAGGCAAGAAGCATATGCTGTCTGTGGACAGTAAGGATATAAGATCAAAAGCTTGTTTGTATCAAAAATATGATTGTATGAGTTAACCAGAACAGTACATCTGCTATAGAGGAGCCACAGCACGCACTTACATGCATGTTCTGCAACCTCTCCTACAAATGCCAAAAAAATCCCAACCCAAAACCACAAAAGACATACTTGTTCCTTGCAGGTTTTTGTCTAGCAGCTACCATTACTTTTCCACATCACTTACTGTTAGTTCATCTTCGTCAGAATTGAAGAGATTGTCAAGGTCAGTGTAAGAGACCACTAAGTCTGTTTCATGGAACAGGCTAGTTGATGCAGTGCGAGCATGAGCAGCAATACGTTGGGCATCTATAAAGAAAAACAAACGTTACAAAAACACTGGCAATATATATTCATTAAAAAAAAAAAGACATCTTAAGAACTATTTCCATAGCTGGGGGGAGGGGGGAAGTACATTCTCAGTTCCACTCAACTGTCTTACACATAAATGAGTTCCCTTTAATTTTATAATCTTTGGATTTTATAGCCAACATTTATTTGCAAGATGCAACAAAGAAAATGTGTTCCTAGCAGATTCCTAATTCTGAAGGGACAGAGAAATACAAACCATAAAGTAAAAACTTAGTAGCATATTAGAATCTATTGACTATTCAAGAGATCATTAACATAGCACAATTAGAATGGTGGGGGGTGTGGGGGGGAGTCTCTTTACCTTGCTTGACGGAAGGACTAAATAGAGACATAGCATCCTCTCCTTCATGGGATAACACTGTAACACTAGATGTCCCATCCTCAGCCTATTAAAAAAAAAAAAAAAAGAGGTAGAAAAGTTTACTTCAATTAACTGGGGAGGTGAGGGGGGATTTTATTTCCCTAAGGGTACATATCAGAAGTATCAGGTTCTCATTAGCCAAGGTGTAGTCTGGGGGCCTGCTTAGTGGTACTTGCTTGGGGAGAAAGGAGCTCGAAATAGAGACAACATGCTAGCAACACGCAGATAAGGATGTGAATTTTAGTTTTTGTGTTGGGGATAAGTTTAAAAAGCAAGCTGTGGATTGTTGCTACAACACGTTATTGAAAAACACTTGATATCAAATGCTATACATTAACTGTACTTACTATTGAATGAAACTCTCAATACCAGAAGTGCATACAGACACAACTAGTCCTAATATGCAAATTTATTTCATATACAAGTTCCCAATGCAGTTATATTTTCTCCTTTTTTGGAGAGTGTACTTTTGTTTTAAGAAGCCACCTCACATAGCTCGTACTGGCTAAGGCACAAGAAAAGAAAAATAATTCAATTCACTGCGCAGGCAACTCATCAGAGTTCACCTCACCTACCCCCAAACCTTTCCACACGCGGACAAAGCACTTGCCTTGCTCCTCTCTTCCCCAAGCACCTGCCATCACCCGTTTCTACAGAAAGGCTACTGAGCCAGATTGATTTTTGTCATGATCCAGCAGTGTTCTCCCAGTATAAGCCATAAACCCTAACGCAACAGGGCCACCAGTGTGCCAAAAGAATTTTAGGTGTAGTGCATGCTGCATAATTTCATTGATAATTTCTGCTAAATACTTTTTCTTTTTTTAAATATACTTCTAAATACATAGAGAAGGATTTAAAGTATATTTGGTGACTACAGCAATTTGTTTTAATCTCATCACTGATTTGTATCCTCATTCCTTTACTCACCTTGTGTTTCTTCCCGGCTTCCCTCTCAATATTCTGCCTATCTTTTTTACTATCAGGAAATAAGAATTCCACATCACCATCAACGAAGGCATAAGGATCGATTTCAGGTTCCTGGTCAGCTTCCGTTGCTACTGCCGCTAGGTATTGGTTTTTACTCTGATACTGTTGCACCAGTTCATCTGAAACCTTTAAAGGTTTCCTACATTGCACCATTAATCTGAACAGAAGAAAAATAAAAATCACAAAATATTATTTCTCATTTATTATGTGGAAATATTTTTGCTACCACACAGCCTTTACAAGAACACCTTCATCTTCCCTTCCCACTTTCTTCCTTTCCACCCCAGCTTCAGAAAACTTTTTGGGAAAAAGATTAAATCATTAGTCACTTAATATAACCTCCTTACACACGTCAGATACAGCAGTGTGATTCATTCTGCCCATCTCTCCTCAAGCACTGTCAATTCAGATAAAGATTAGTAATGTATCCCAGGTCATAGCTGTCATTTGTTATAAAGTACAAATGTATTAAACCATCTATATCCACTAAGAGAAGCTCACGAGGTTAAAAAAATTACTCATTGCCATTCCCCCATCCACGTCCCATAAAATGATCAGAAAGAAGTTATTAAACCTGAATTTTCCATGTTTTAAGAGTCTAATTCCTGAACATTTAATCCATTTAAACGTAGAAAGTATGCCTGCCCTCCCAATACCTGCTGTGTCCGACACTACAAACAGACCAACACTGTTGTACACACACAGCCTGGCTCTCCAAAAAGCCCAAGCAATAACCCCCACTAAAGCACACAAATGCCACTATGTTTAGTAGTCATTTATATTACTTCTATCAATACAAATGAAGCTGCAACACACCAATATCTAATTTACTGATGAGAATAACAAAAACACATTTGCTTTTGTCAGCATTTTTCTTCTCTTAACATTTGCAACTAAAAATGGAGTTGGTAAGTACACAGAAATTAAGTTTTTGTGTCAGGATTATTAGTTTCACAGATGTAACATTGCACCAGCAAAGAGACACTGGCAAGTAGAAAACTATGCTATAACTATTAGCTATACATATGCCCCTCCACCTTCTGCCACTAAACAAGCTGTATTTTATGTATCCCGGTATACAAAAGGCACCATGTGAGGAAGATATTCCTTCAAACGAGACCAGTATTTCAGGAGTATCAGACTAATGTAGGTACACACTTTCTTCTTGCTCCGAGACCCTCTTCCTCCCAAACAGCAACAGAATGTCCAGTGAGAAGCATTTACAGCAATGTCACGCATGAAGTGAAAAAGGAGCATTGCAAGGATGAAGATGACAGAGGGATATTTGAAGTCCAAACACAGGTTCCAACATATCTATTCTTTCCCTTCTCAAGCCTCTATCCAAAAGGAAATGCTACCCCAGAAGAAACTAATGCATCTCACAATTAGTGGGGCTTTTGACAGCCTAGATGCAGACACTAATCTGGAGTTTAGAATAAAATAGGCTTAACATTTCTCCTCTGAGACACCAGACAGAAAGGGAAGTCTGATACAGAACAATTTAAAGAGTTCAACCTTGAAATTCTGCACACAAAAAGGCAGCGATTCCTCAGAGTCCTCCTCACTGCCTTGTACATCCCTGTCAACTACGTGGTATGAGCAAGAAGAGAGAAAGATTCTTAATTTGTCATAAGGCTTCCTAGAAATAAGCTTTCCAGAGAACCACCTCACAGCTAACAACATTTTCAAATCCATCCACCGGAGCTGGTCATCCATGCTCAATAAAATCTTGTTTTAGGCATGACCACCACAGCACGACTGTCCCCAGACAGCAGTGCAATGGGTGGCACATTCTACGATTCTAAGCTTTGGTTAATGAACAAGGGTTTCCCATATGATCCAAGGTCCAAGAGCAGTAACAGCAGGCACACCAGGCACTTGTTTTCTTGACAACCTCAATAACCTCAAAAACCTTAAGCCTTTTGAACAGCAACACAGAGAGAACGTGCCATGTGCAAGACCACCAGTTTACGTTACTTGTTCCACAGAGAAATTGCTGATATTAGAAAGTACTTGCAGCCTACATTAAAGTTAACATCTTCCAGGAAACCAGATTAGCTTCCTCATTGTTCCCATCAGCCATTTAAACACCAGCTTTCAAAATCTAAGAGCTCATCTGAATAAAGACAAGAGCAGAACTGAGGCAGAAGAAACTTTCAGAGGGTAAGCCTGCAGCTGAGACCATCCGTGCTTTCTTCAAATAATGAACCAAGTATTAAAATAAGGAAGTGGTTGGGGTTTTTTTTCGGGTGGGGGGGAGTGTGGACTCAGACACATGGGACAGGACACTAAGTCCCAAATAGGCATAATTTGGCTACAGATTAATTTTACAGTGGAAAAACAAACTTCATTGCCATCTGCTAAACCAGAGTTCTAATGAGAAGAAGCTGGAAAGTCTCACTACATATTTGTCTGTGCCTTGTGCTCACATTTCACAAGTATTATCTTCTTGGACAGCACAGATAGTTACACTCACACACTCAGCATTACTGCTCGAGCTGATGAGGACAACATTATGCTTTAGTGACAAGGTTGTTTATAATAAGAAACTACTGCCTTTGGCCTTTCAGTTTCCTCACTTTCTCACATTATTACTACAGTATAAGGTACTACTTACTCTGTAACTGATGTTACATTTTCCTGTCCAGCAGGTGTTACTGGATCGTCTCTTAACTTATCATTTGGAAGCTGAGGTGGTAAGAATTCCACATCCTTTTTCTTTGGAACTTTATAATACTTCCAAGTAGTATCAGCTTCATCTTCCTCCAAATTCACTGCAGTACCAACATACATCGTAGGCTCTATAACTTCAGGAAATTGAGCTGGAAAAGGCTGAGACAAGCCATCAAGTCTGTCTTCCATTGTTTTTGTGGGAACCAAGGGGTCTGGTGTTGGCATCTGGTAGAAGTGTTGACTCTGAGGAGTAGAAGGAGCTTTAGCTACCCCTTCATCAACTACGTCACACGGGTGAGGACTAAGTGGTGGTGGCTGAGGTGAATTTGCCATTTCAGCATTATGCATCTGAGGAGTCTTTGCTACATCATTAGTTCGGATATTTGAAAATCTCACTTGACTGTCTGGTGCAGTCATCACAAGCCTCTGACTCGCTGAATCGGCCTCCATGGCAACATCATCACTGATAGATACACGATGATGAAAAGGAGTCAAAGGGCGTTTCTGTGGCTTATCCCCTTTGTCTTGCTTCTCATTTGTCTTGTGCTTTGGAGCTGCTTGCTGTTGTTGGCCCACAGGTGGTGCCTGCCCCTGTTGACCTGAATTTCTTGGTTTGAGATTTTTGTGCCTGCAGAATTAATACAGGGGAAAATATTTCACATTAATCTTTCAAATACGTCTATCATGTTCTTTTTCCCTAGATAAGAACCCACTTCTAGGCCACTAAACAGCCAATTATAGAACTCTGAAACTGATACCATTCTGAAGTGAAGCTGCCTCTTTCTGACCGTAACTTAATATGAAAGACTTGAGTAGCATTGCAAGATTTCAGAATACCATTTAAAAACTGGAAAAGCTGTCCTATGAGCCAAACACACAGTCCTCATAACTGAGGACAGTATTTTATAACTGCTTTTAACAGAAATAGATAGTCACATGAACACGTTGACGCTTTTAACTTCTGCCAACACTGACGACTCAGTAGAACAACATATGAATTAGTGAATGACTTCTTGAATTCAGGCATCTGTACTAACCAATAGTGCTGTCCGGGTTTCTATGGGATAAGGAGTGGAAAATTGACATCAAGAATCTAGAAGACAAGCTCAGTCCTATAAAAGTTATTATTTTGAAGCTTTTGTAGCTATTTACCTACAAATTTAGCAAGGGCAGAAAAAAGAAAAACCTTAATGTCTCCACTGCATTAGTGCAGTTAGTTTTTTCCAGTATAAATGCACTTGAGCTTAAACATTTCATCTTCAAGTTCAAGATGCCAACTTTCTAGATCATCTGACAGAATGAAATACTAAAGTGTAGAATGAAATGTTTATGATTAACTGCATGTACATCCTTAGTGTCTGGCTATTCTTTGCCACTCTTCCATTAAGAAAGTTAAAAAGGATGTAACCATGTAACTTGTATTAAAAAAAACCAAAAACACAGGATTAGGCAGGAATAAAATGTGAGTGGTATCAAAATCGATTTTTACTTTAAACTCTCATACACGTTTTTCGTTGCTTTGAATTCAAAAAATGGAGAAAAATAAGGGGTTTTAAGCCTTTTCAATTTCTCTTTAGGCAACTGCATATTTCTAATACACATCTCACACAGTTAATTGATTGTTTTCTCTTAACTAGCGCTATCGTATCTAAGTTCTGCTTGAACAGAATATTTAATCTTCCTGCATCTCCCAGCTCTTCTCAAGACACAAGTATTGCCACAGAACCTAAACCAACCATTTCAATAAAGGAGGAAAAAATGTGTTTCTTTCAAAATGCTACACCATCCAGACATTTTCATTATTTTTTTTTTTTTTTTTTTTTTTTAAGATTCCAATATTCATTGCAAGGTAATCCATGTAACATTTAAATCAGAGAAAGCATTTAAACCTTTACAACACTTCAGTCACCTAAAGATTAGTATTCTGCCATAAGTACAAAAACTGAGAATTTACTGAAATTAATGTTTCCGTTTATTTTAAACGCTTGTATTAACAGTCTGTGTCAATGCAGAGTTTCAAAACAGAAGTCATAACAAAAACCGGAGGTTAATTCAGAATTCCCCCTTGTATTTTGATCCTCCCCCCCACTAATATAAAAAATATATACTGGCAATCAACTCACAGAAAAGTGGTTTCATATACAACCACACATGGAATGCCATATTTCCCCAAAAGTAAAGCAGGTTTGGGGTTGGTTTGTTGTTTTGGTTTTTTTCATATTCATCAAGACACAGTGCTGCAATCGTCTTGCTGTGATTAAACACCTTTCTCCCTTCAAGGCTAATGCCACAGCCCTCTAGAAAAGGTTCTTCATTCCTAAATAAATAGGCATTCCCTTTCCATTGCAGCCCGAGAAAGTTGCCTATGAGATAGTTTCTACCCATGTACAGGCCTAAGGAATTCCAGCTTAAGACTCAGAAATTGTCACTGAGCTGCCAGTAGGTTCACTCAGATGATTCACTTGAATAAGAACTCTGCATTATCTTATTGGGCAGAGTTTCAAGACCCACAATGACGTTTAGGATATGAGATACAAATTTTGTTACAGCTTTCCTACAAGCAGCTATTGTTTAATTACTCCTAAAGGAGTCATCACAAGCCCTCTCCTGAGCACTTCAATCTCAGTGTACATTGTTGGACTGAGGGTTTGCCAAGTACTGTACCTTGAACAATTGCAATTCGTCCTCTGCGTGGCTTCAACAAAATCCCAGGATGCTACCTTGTCAGCTGTCTCTTCATCACACAAGCCATTTGATGTAGCAGAATACTTCCTCCTATGATTCAATATCGGGAGAGTTATTTGGGATCAATAGATGTTCTTTCCTTCTGTCAAACCTCAAGAGCAAATTTTGTGGCACAGGATTCAGCAAAGAAATTATAAATAGCCTTTTACTAACATATTAAACTGTGAGCTAAAGAAACTACTAGTTAGGAACAAATTAACTTCTTTAAAGTGTTTTATTACTAAGAGTAAAGCACCTCCTACTGGCAGTCACAGCATCTTTAACGGAACTACTTTCTACAACAAACGCACAAGATACCATGGGTATTTTTAGCTTCACAAAATGAGTACGTACTTGTTCTGTGCTCTGTTCATATTGCATTCTTGCCAAACTCTGTCCACCACTTGATTGGCTAGCTTTCTAGGTATTTTGCCACCATGATGGCTAGTACTGTCAGAGATAAATCCATCAGAAACTGAAGAAAACTTCACCCATTTCTGGGCAGATTGAGCATCAACTGAAAAGCAGCACCAGAGGAAAGAGTTTTAGGCAATGAGGCAATACACTCACAACCACTATGACTCCAATTCAGCCACCACAGGAACACCTCAGGAAGAAAAGTATCTTCTTAACTCAATGTTAGGAAATAAAAACAAATAGAAAATTTAGGTATAGTAGCCGATTATTATAACATGTTTCCCTCTCATAGGAAAAAAAAAGTACCATATATGTTTATGTTATAATTGGGCTGGCTACTCTTGATCTTCCAAGAAGCTATAGATCTGAAAAAGAAAATAATATTGCTCATACATCAGGAAAATTTGAGTAAAGCTACCTGTTAGCAAATTTAACAATATTATTCAAAAAAAGCATGAAACTAAGGTAACAGAAGACTGGGGGAGGGCTGGGGGGAATAAACAAAACCTCTTCTGCACAAGAAGAGCTGTATGTAAATCCACCTGAAACTATCAGTGAGCCTTACCCGCTTTGACTTAAAGCTGCTTACCATAACCGCTACTCGCGCACCCTTCAGAGGGCACACAGCCTTACTAGAAACTTAACTACCAAGAAATCTTCCTTGGACTGTGAAAAAGGCTGAAAACATTACCTTGCTCGCTAATGAGGTTTATAAATTGCTCACTACCTTGCGCACAATGAGGTTTATAAAGCTGTGCCAGAATGCACACAAGCACACACAGAGAGGAAAAACAAAACAAAAAAATCCTTGACCACAGAAATTTGAAGTACTGGATAACAACATCAGCTACAAACGCAATCCTCATTTCAGCAACTTACAAAAGTGTTCAAGTTACTTTTGCCCACAACTGAACGATAAAAATTGGTTTTACTACAACAGACTTATGACTAGAGCAACGGGATTTTTGATAACAAGTCAGTTGACCAGAGAATATCTGAATCCTTTCAAACAGGAAAAGCCATCAAAACGATTCCCCACATACACAAGCAAATTTTATTATACCTGTTTGAACTTCCTCTGGGGATGTCGGTGGGGTCAGAGTTACTGAAGACATGGCAGGATCTCTTGTGGAAGCAGGCACTTGGTGGACACCCAAGCAAGTGGTAGAACAGTGCGATGCCCCTACAGTACTAGGAGCTGGGATGTCTGTCTGAGGAACTAGAACGAAGCACGCTGGGTATACCATTCGCACACCAGCTGAGAAAAAGAACGAGTCGATTTTACAGTTGTACACCAAAAACTTATACTTAAAATCACCAACAAATGTCTCATTTTTGCCAGTCACTCATAAGTTTAGGTACCCTTTCCACCTACTAAGGGAGCATCCTTGGACAAAAGGTCTCTGTTGTCACTCTTATCATTACTTTATGATTGATTTATACAGAAGACTTGGGTGAATGAATAAAAAGGCCTTTGCGTATACAGGCAGAGACAGCCCTGGCATCTACATGCTACTACTTGCTTCTACCATTTTATTTTATAAAGAATACTAAGAAAATGCTTTTTAGTATCTGATGTAAAACTGACAATATTCCCCTCCCCGTCATCATCAGGGTCTCCAGCCATCGCTGCAATACAAGCTTGTAACACTCATTACAGAGAAATGATTACATTAGTTGGCAAATCAAAGGTCAATAGCCCACAGCAGAGGAACAAACTGCTGCATCCCAGGGGCTTAGATTTTAGGAAGAGCAGCAGATAAATGCGGTGCCTGGGTACATTAAGTTCTCCAGCATTGTGGTTTTGAAGACATCCCTGAAAGGCACGTCTGTTCTGTTTGAATTTGCACAGAATCTGAAACAGTACAACATGCTTTTGATGCACCTCAGATGTCAACAGTGATAGTCTAAGGTTTTTTGATCGTCTCTTATTTATGTTAAAAAATAATCGTGCTTCTTACAGCACAAAGAAAAACACCTCCTACTAATAGGTTTGCAAAACCCACTTTAAGCAGCAACTCATTTTAAACACACCTGAGCATTAAACAGAGAAACAAAAGATCGACAGCAGTTGCAAATAGTTGCAAAAAAGAATAAAATGGGGCTATTTTGCATTCAGAATTTTGCAAGACCTAACCAGTTCAGTAATTAAAAAGGTAATCAGAGCACTCACCAACAAGGACTTCGACAGCTGCTAAAGAATCATCCTCCCAATCCATTTCTTCTTGTTTTTCCTCAGATCCTTCCTTCAGGTTAGATGTGACAGGATAGAATTGTTTCCATTCACCAATAAGCTTTTTTGTCGATGAATCAGAAAGCTTGAATGACTGCCCTGTGAGCGTGCCATTTAATCCAAAGGGACTTAGAATAACTAAAAAGATAAATAAAAATATATTGGAGATTATATCTAAACAAAATTCACTCTTCCCCACTGAAATAGCATTACGCTTATATCAGCCACACCAAATAAACAATTTACCATCGTAAGTCAGAATGAAACCTAATCACATTTTACTATACTGCACAAGTTTTTGGTAATAGGTACACATTGTTAAGTGTGCACGTACTGTAAGAATCAAAGTACCACAATAACAATTACAAATTAATCTATTTAAACAGACAACAAGCAAGTTTTCATCTTGGCTAGCAAGGAGTCACTAACATACAGGTGGGATAAAGAAACACTATTTCAAATTCTGACAGTTAAGATGTTTCCTCATCCTTTCATTCTGCTTGGTACAGTTACAACAACAATGTATACGCAGGGAAGTAATCTGTTTCGTGTTTAGTCTTGTCCATATTAGGAAAGCGCAGCTGCTGTTAAATTGCATTCAAAAAGCAAGTTTGGACACTGAGCATTAACAAACAAGGGCAGTGTGTGGTCATGCAGGAGAACTGATTTCTATAGCCAAGACAAGTGTGTCTAAGACAGGGAAAGATCAAACAGCCCACTAACCAGACTCAGGCCCCATCGCTCCTTTGTCTTCAAGAGCATAGCCTGCATCTGCCGGTGGAACCAAAGGAATTTACAGGCAAGGAAGAGCCAAATAAAAAGGGGTAGGGGGAGTGAATAGGTTAAGTACATTGAGTCAGAAATGGATTTCTAAAAGGGGACTTGATGAAGATACGTGGGCATTATAAAGCATGTTGAAAAAGCAAAATATTTAAGTCACCAATAGGACAGTACTTGGAAATTAAGTTTATTGCATCATCAAGAAAAATTATTTAGCTACGTGCCAAGAGACGAGTATGGAAATCATCCACCTGCAGAAGAGCTGAGACACACCAGCTGGCTTCTGACTATGTCAAGACGGGACATTTGGGGAGAACGCATAATCAATACAAAACAGATAAAGCCTCTGCTCCCACTTCCACTCTGCCAGAAGTCCTCATTCTGAGCAACTCAAAAGATTTATTTTAATACTCGCTACTGACTGGTCAAACCTACCTTGAAAAGGGCTGTTGGACTGCTGGGCGAGAGTGAGATGCTCTTCACTGAGCAGGTACACGGGTTGGTGCTGGCTGATTTCCACACTGGTGCAAACATTGCTGTCTCCGTGTAAGAAGAAGGTGAATGAGCAGGACAAATGCTCGCTGGGGAAAGAAAAAAAAAAAATTCTTAAGTATAGAACTTCAAATAAGTTGATGGTTTTCTCACTAGTTTGAAGGCATTTCCTCTCCAAAATATTCATTAAGGAAGTAACCAAAAATCCCTTCTATTCAAATAGCTGGAAAACACTAAATACACGTTCCCTTGGAGCATTTACAAAGTATTCCAGCATTAGTGACAAAACCAAAGATCAATCAGTTAGAAAACAACGGACACTCAGTTTTCAACCTCTTTAGACTAACATTTTATATCTTGAAGCCTGGAGGAAATTTAAAGCACAGGTTTTTGCAAGAGAAAGAAAATTAACTTAATACTTTTATACTTTATATATTTATTTTAAATCTATAAAATATTTTTGAACATATATTAATTTTAATGAGGTCATATCTATGTTCTCCTGTCCCAGGTCTACTAAGCAGTATTTATATTTTAAGATTTACATTTAATATAGGCCAACAAGCAGGAAGAATGGCAACAGCTTTGAGAAGCACTGGGTTTGGTTTGGTTTTTTTTAAATTGAATCTTATCTTCGTGCTCCTGAAGCCAATAAAGTAACTAAAAATGAAATCACATACCTACACACAAAAGGGAAGATACAATCAATTTAAAAAACCCCAAAGCTTAAGTCATTGTTAATTAAAGTAATTAAAGCAAGTAACAATGTTTAATATCAGATGCTTCACTAATAGCTTCTCTCAGTCCAGAGTGCTTTAGGAAAAAAAAAAAACCACACACCCCAACAATAAACATATCTTCTTCATATAACTCTGAATTAAGTGCTGTTTTCACGGTGCTGTACTAGTCACTAGTTACCAACTCCATGAAATCTTCCACCTCCCAAGATCATGCTTCAGAGATTTCCCATTTTTTGCAGCTCTATTAGCTGTTGTTTTGTTACAAAAATATAGATAAACCCCTGCAAGTACAACTATCAATGTTTTATGCTGCATCCAAATCAATTCAGCGGTTTATATAAAATATATTTTACCAATTTTAATTAAAGAGCAGGAATAGAGCAGGAAGGCAAAAAAAGCAGATGCCTGCCAGGACACCACAGGAGCATTACATCTTCATACCCAGTTCCATCTGAAAAAACTTTTTTTTCTTTTTTTTTTTTCCTATTTAAGGAAGTTGTACAGGCAATTTTCAGTTATATTAGCTACAAGTTATCTCAAGTGCCTGCCAGACTAATGCACTCCCATAGGAAGAGAACAGATGTTTAAAAGCAAGAAGATGCTATTCACATTGGACATTAAATTAGGTCCACCAACTCAGGAACAGAAGAATGAAAGTCAAGGAGAACCTTAAAAGTACTTCATAAACTACTGAACAGAAAATAAATCCTTCTCCATAAGGAGGGCAGCAGCAAGAACCTGCTCAGTCTCAGGAAAAATAAAAAAAATAAAAATGAAACAAGTTGAGAGAGACAGACTAAGTCAGTCAAAATAGCAGATACTAGTGCATTTTTTTGTAAGGTCAAATGGAAAGGACACTCCATGAACTACTGTATAAATGCAACACCATTTCCCCAAAAATAAAATTAGACCCCATCAACTAACACCCAGGATGGTGTGCACGCTCTCTGACCTCATGATATGCTTGCATTTCTCAGTCTACGGCATAAGAATGTAAAGCAAGTTTTGCGTTCCTGAAAAAGACACGCAGAGACCTCCAGAGCACCAAGAACTGACAAACTCCAAGCATCTGAGAACACTATTAAAATACAAGCTCCACAGGAACCGTTACTGGACACATCTTCAGTGTCATTTCCAAGATGTTGCTTTCCTCCACCAGCAGGTAGATGGTGGGACAGTAAATAGTAAGGGGAACAAATAAAAAAAAAGGTTTCTGGAATTGTCAGAGTCTGTTCAATCTATGAAAACAGAGACAAATCGGTTCACTGACTCTTGCCCCAAAAAGTGAAAGAGCAGCCACTGGGGTAGTCACCACAATGAGGAGAAAGAAGGCCAGTGTTTGCCTACCAGCAGATTTCAAATTAGGGACCTAAAACACTTCAAGGATGAGAGAACGCACAAACCGTTCAAGGAGGAAGAGGAAGCACAGCATGTTTTTTATTACAGTAACTTAAAGCTGGTCATGAAGTGAACTCAATGAGGAACTGCTCTAAGCGGCTGAGGGATAACAGTTTTCAAGGTGCATCAAGTCTGCGGTGGTATGCTCATCCGCTGTTCAACTTTAATTGTGGTTTAGGAACAAGAAAAGCCAGGTCCAGACATCTAAGTGAATTATCACTATTCATCGACAACTACATCGCACAACCGCTTCAGTAATCCAACTCTGGACCCAACGCTCCCTGCAGATGAGATAACATACTGCTCAGGAATCCCAGTTAGTTAGTTTCCAAAGGCAAAAGTTAGTTTCCAAAAGGCAGCAATGATGGAGCTAAGCATCTTGTTGGTGATTTCAAGTTCAAGTGAAGTCGCACGGTTAGCAAACACCACTAAATTCCTATATGGAAATCTGATTAAACTTTAATCCTTATGCAAATAGTTGAAGACTGATTTTCAAATTGAATTTTATTTTAAAATCATATTGCATGGTTTAAGATGAAAGAGTGGATAGTGTTCTTGGTTCTGAGCAACAGATAACAATTTAGAAGCTTAGTATAAGTAAGGCAAAGTTTAAAAATAAAAGCACATATTCTTTTAAATACACTTTAAATGCAATTAAGCTATGTCTCTTGTAAACACCACATTATTACACAGATAAAGGGCAGACAATTGCAGCATAATCTGATGGAATTCAAATAAACCAAGACAAAGAGAAGCATCAGCATGAAAACAGGAGCATTTCAATTCATTACACTGCAAAACTAGTCCTAAGAAGTAGCAAGGAAAATCCAAGGTCATCGTGCAAAAGCCAAATCAAAAAAAAAGCAAACAAAACCCTCCCCCCAAAATTAGAACTCTTTTCTCCCTCCACTCAGCAGGGGGGGGAGAAGTTTCCAACAAAATAATAACGTAAGAGAGTAGCCATTGTTGTCACTGACATCATTTGCCCGGCGCTGGCATGCAGACATGGCACGGAGAGCAGATCTGCTATGGTACAATTCAGTCTAGAAAATCCAAGCATTACACAATTTTCACTAATTCTGGTTATAAATTTAAGTGTTAAACAGCAAAGCGATGCACACCACCTCAGGTTTTTGTTTCAGTACTTTCAGAGGTGCAGCAAAGTCATTTTATTCACATAGGATAATATTGTTTCGTAGCAGAAATACCCAGCAAAACCAGTGCTGTCCTTAAACTCCAGCTAAAGGAAAAATATTTCCACATGGTATGCACAGCATCTCTTGAAAACATGAGTCTTCTTCAAACTGAAGGTTAACATGAAAGGCAAAACCAACACTTTACGTACTCAAACATAGCATTAAATTTCTTCCCAGCTAGTCATGCTCAGAAACTGTTTCTTCACATTTAACATCATAATTTCTGTTAGGTTATGAAACTTAAGGAAATATCAATGCACATACAATGATTACAAGAAATACAATGAAAAATGCTAATTAAAAAATAAAAAAAAAGAACAAACCATACTGGAGCTCTTTGCAGGGGAGTGGAGAAAAGAAGGAAGAGAAACAAAGAACCAGAGCTCTAAGTTAAGCTCTAAGTTACTGGATCCCCCTACATACACCATTTTATGGACTTAGCAAGAAACTCTCTAAACACGCGTGCTTTTTATTTTATTTATTTATTTTTACAAATTAATATATTTGTACATTCTCCAAAGTTTCCAGAGACTGACTGCTAGTAGCCAATGCTGCCTCAACCTCAGCTTCGGAGGAATCTTCTCAAACCTTACCATAACTTATTAAAAAAAAAATATATATATATCTATCTCCACCATTTCTCTAAGACTTTCTCCCCTATCCTCAATAATTCACCTCACAGCCAAAAATCCTAATCAAGCCAAAAATTTACTTACTTGTCACTTTGGGGGAAATAGGCAAATTACCTTTACAATGCAGTCAAGGACACAATAACAGAAAGCAAGCTGGTGGTTTCCTCCCTACTAATGCAGAGTTCATCTTATGCTTTTATTTGCAGACAGTTTTTAAACAGCTCAGAAGATCACTAGATAATTTGTGCAGAGCAACTCACAACTGAAATATATAAAAAAAAAAATACCTGTACCTCAATGCTCAGAACTGTTGTCCTGCATGCAGAGACAATCAGAGAAGTCCTCGAGGTGCAGATACAGCAAAAAAAATAGTAGCTTCTCTTAAAGCTAGTATTGATATCCCCTCCTGGGTTTTTGGTTTGGTTGGGGGGGGCTTTGTTGTTTGGGTTTTTTGATTTTTATTTTTTTTTTTACTTTTACAATTACAGTCAGGTATCGGTGCATATGCATACATAAGAGCAGAAGACAGAATTTTAACAGAAAATTCCAAGAAAAAAAAAAGTCAAACCCTAGTTCTACCAAAATCTCATTTTCTTGCCTGACCCTGAATATGAAGTTACTCCATTAATATTTCTAATTAACTTAATTTCAATAAAGTCCTTATCACAGAACTTTAATACCAATAATCCTGTTTCCAATTGATCTCTGAATACAGATGTTGTGAAGTGTCATCAGAACGAGCATTCTTATGAGTTTTGGTCAGAGTATACGAGTCAGAATGAGTTCCAATAACGAAAGCAACTCTAAAAATCAAATAAGTAATAATTTAAAAAAACAACAAAGACACACAAACAAAACAGAGAGAGACACACTCTTTGGAAGTAATGCCATTTTAAGCAACTTTCGGTCCTTACCTATAGTCCATTAAAATACATTTATATAAAAATATTTTTGATTCCCCCATGCTCCCTCTTCACTCTAATGATACAAAACAAAGATGTTTTTGTTTCAGAGACAAAGGATTATGATTCCATGAGAAAAGAAACAGAAACTGATGTGGACAATTTCAATACAATTTCTACTTCCACCTTTGTAAGGGAAAATGAAAGGTAGGCGGGGAAAGCACACTAAAATTTATATATACATGAAGTTTCTACATCTCCATTAGCAAATCTGAAAATACCTTCTTGATAAAAGGTAATTAGGTCTGTTTTTTCCTCCACATCAGTACTTATGTAGAGCTTTATATCTTCAAAGTGCTTCACAAACACTAGCTGCATTGGAACCTCACTAATCCATTCTTCGCTAGATTGCATACTTCACATCAGCACCACACCACGGCTGAAAGGCACGGAGACTACAACAGCAGAAGCAACGAGGAAGCCTCCAACTAAAAAACCCTACAGCACATTTAACAGTCAATTCAAAAAAGCATCCAAGTGTTTCAGCTGAAAGATTGAATGGTGGGGTTTGGTTTTGGGTTTTTTGTTGGGTTTTTTGTTTGTTTGTTTTTTTTTATAATTACCATCTCATATTTTCCTAGATTGTCTTTGTAAATTACTTCTGAGTTGAAACAAGAGTGGCTTAGGCTTACCAAGTTGAAGCACTGCTAACCTCACCAAAATATTTACCATAGCCTTATAAACTATATACTTTCTACTGTTTCCTAGATAAGGAAAACAGATATTGCAAAGTAAAATTACTGTCCCAGAACTAATGGCTGTCACAATTCAGATTCTACCATTTCTCTTCCAGTGGCATAGAACACACCTTGTTTAAGAGCACAAACACATCAACTGCAGTTTTAAGTCTTTAATTAATATGCATCATTTTTTCAGACTGTTATAAAATGTTTGCCAAAAACTGGTATGCACTGGCCAGCACGAAGGATCCTTCAGGGCGTTTTGACCAAGAATCAATACGTCATAAGTGGCTGACAACACTTAGCGGCAGCAACAGACCTGAGAGTTCCCAACTGATGCATCAGAGCTGCCCCAATAGAAGTATCTCCAAATAGTTATTCTTCACTACAGACTACTTCAGTATGCCACTTTAAATTTATTTAAAGTATCAAAGAGGTTCCTTTTCAAAAGGTGACAGTAGCCTTTTATAATAAATTCTTGGGCTGGAGAATACAGTCTTACATTTAAATAGGTTCTTTTAGAAATAAAAAGTTAAATGGAAAAAAGTTTTAAGGTGACACACGCACATACCATGAAGGCCCAAGACCCTTCATATTCAGTTATTTGTTGGCTTTTTCTTTTTCCTTTAACCAGGTTAAGACACACTATAGCAACCAGCGTAGGACAGAAAACACAACTTAACTGCCAAAGAATAAATCTCGAGGAATTACATACCTGACCACATGCTCAACATGCACTATGTCGTCCTCTATTCTACGATACATTACATTCTTTGTCAGGCAACCCTCTAGGGCTTTTCATCACCGAGAAGAAAAAGAGTGAAGCTGCCAGCCACTTGAGGCTTTCTGAGCTAACAGAAGAAAAGCAGAAGCAACTCCCTCAAGCCAACCCATCTACCACCTTTTCTTTGTAAGTGCTTGTTCAGAATAGTTCTCTGTGCCTATATACATCTTCCAGGTACAGCCATAACACTGCAGCGCACTAACGAAGAGAAGCTTTCCACGCAGCCGCCTTCACGCCAATACTGCTTCAACAGCCGCTCTTATTTTTAAATCTTCAGCTTCTACTCACCATCCATAATCCTGAATTATGAAACTCCACAATCTTAATTCAGACTAGAGAGGAGAGGGAAATTAAGTATGCATTGGTTGGAATAAGCTAAATATAAAATAAGTAAAATACTAGAATCAGGCTGTTATATTAACACAGCACCAAAAATAATTGCCAGGCAAAACATTTGAGTTTTCTTAATTTAAGAAGTTAAAGAAAAAGGCAAACACACCACCAGGCAAGTACACAAATTGTGTCAATTATTAAATACTTCAGGAGCTTTCTTTGATTTTGTTTTAGTTATTGGGGTGGGGGTGGTGTGTGTTTTTGGTTTTTACGTGCTGGAGGCTGAGGGAAATGGAGGATAAGAGAAATTAGTTCCTAGTTCTCTATGAGGAACATGCTATCGTACAGACTTACTACATTGCAGCACTACTTTCTATGATAAGAGTTTGAGTCATCAGTAATCAATTTACAAACATGCCTTTCTTGCCGTTGGCTACAAGTTCCCTTATAACATCAGAGTTTGCATCAGCCCCATCACAAGGTCTGCACTCCAAGCAGCAACATTAATATCCTTCATGTGAAAGCGCAAAGAAATCTAAACAAATGCACATCTCCATTTTCTAGCAAGTTGCATATTCTGTATCTTAACATGAAGTAATAAGGTCTCAAAATACAGATGCTTCTCTAGCTACTGACAAAAAGATGGAACAGCAGACATTTTTCTAAGCATCTCTGAGTAACTCCCTATGGTCATGAAGGTAAATACAGCAGAAAGCTGATTTTGATGATAACACAAAGCAAAAAACATAGCTAATAGCAAAGTAGGAAAAAAACCTTCCAGTTCAAAGCACATCATTAATGACTACTGTCAAGAGGCTCTCCAAAATATTTTTCACATAGCTGAGGATGTTTTGATTTTAGTTAGACCTGCAAGTTAATGATATTTATTTATTCCATAGCCAAGTTATGTGCACTAAAACAAATACAAATGTAGCAAGTGACCTGTATTCCAGAATAAGTCACATTCACCCTAAAAACTTCCACATTTTTAAATTAACTTCACTATTAATGGGCTTAGCTTCCTCCCAATAAAAACAAGGTTGAAACAAAGAGCAATTTTTGTACATTACTAAAACTACAGCATGCCATCTTACAAAGAAACAAAGCTGATTTTTTTTTGGAATGCAATCAGAACTTTATCTATACACACACAAAAAAGGTATCTATTTCTCCAGATAAAACAATTATAAGCAATACTACAAAAAGTTTGCTCCTGTTCCTGTATTTCAGAACTTAAATGAGACTAATAAACCTGTCGTCTTACATTTTAGCATCCTTTAATTATTGAGGATACAAATGTCAATTATCTGAACTTGAGCTTTCACAATGAAATATACATATGCTATAAAGAATAAGAATCCAGAACATATTTGGAAAACAGATAATAGCTAGACATTACTCCATTTCAAAGTGTAACAGCTTTCAATACATTGCTTATTCTGAAACATTTACAAACATCTTGTTAAACCAGATTTTTTTCAAAGTTCAAAACTGAAACACATTATAAAATTTTCATGTAACAAAATCTGAAGTATCTGTATGTTTTTTGTATTATCTTATTGTTCAGTGAACAAAAAGAGCACAGATTTATTGTTAAAAGCTAAAAACTATGGGCCATATCATTTTTTCTTGGTTCTTCCTGATGAACCAACTACCACTGTAACTTAAGCTAAATAAGAAAAAACTGCTTTGTGATGTAAAGTGCTAAATTTGTCTGCTTGTAGTCTCTGTAGCAACCCAATATTCCAAAGAGACAATCATGTGATCAATGCTCTCAGCTCCTGCTGTTTATCCTGCACTGTCCTACTTACAGCAGCTCTCAATTCCAGCTGTCTACAGTAAAAGGAAAAACATCACCTGCTCTCCTGCCGGTACATGATGCCAGAACAGGCTCATTAGAGCTGTTGTAAAAAAATGTTGACATTGTTTGATTTGAAGATTAACATAGGGAGGAAATTTACCCCGCAAAAAAACAGTCCAGCAGACCTAACAGAAAATACTGCAACAGTATCAAGGAAGACCCACACAGTTCCAGCTATTAAGGTTTCAAATTAAATATATAGAAATAAATGCAAAACCTGTGGGTACACGTTATTCTTGTATAGTTAACTCTCTCAAGTATGAAGATGTTTTTGAGTTTAGCACCTGTAAGTCTCCTCATTCTCTTCCTTAATTATTCACACCACCATCCCAGAGGGATCAAGAAGCAAAGTACTCCCTTCCTATTGAAAGAGGAGCCCATGGGAAATAGGAAAAAGGTAGCCAAAGAGGGGGATAAGGCAGAAAGGTGTGCTCAGGACTGAAAGCAGAGCATTCCCTTTGTCTTCAGGGCAGTGAAGACCAAAGGGACAATAGCTGATCTCTTTCAGAGTAACTGCTCTTACATTATCAACATAAACATTTCCGAGGTAGGCTGCCAGACCATTGCAGTAACCCAAATGAAAGAAAAAAAACCAACAAAAAACACCAGCCCCACCCGTCCCGGCCATCCAAGACTACAGGTTTGCCTACACACTCGCACCAAACCGGGGAATCACATACATTGTGGCTGGTTTTTACCTCCCTCCTGGCAAGATGAGGTAGAGAGAAAAAAAATACATCTATTCATAACTATGATAAGCACCCTTTCAAGTCAAGATAACTAAATGTACAAAGGCTTATAAATTTGGGGGGGTTTATATCTAGAATGTTTTTCAGCATTGTCCATGAAGTCATATACTTATTATTTACATCAGTTAGACAAAATAGTATTTCCATGAAAAAATAAAATAACGGTGGGCTGGCATTATAAAATCCTGTACACAGACTACTGTTAAACAGCATTACCTGTGAAACCTGTGCAGCAAGTTTAATTTTGTAAGCTATGATAAGCTTATCACTTACAATTTTCCAAGTGGAGTTTTGGCTTTTTTTTTATTTTCTTTTTTTTTTTTTTTTAATTTGTTTTGGGTGTGTGGTGGTTTTTTGTATTTTGTTTAAGCGAACTTGTCAGACACAAGTTTTGGTTCGCCACCCACTGCAATTGCTTATATTATTTCCTATTTATAAGGAGGGGAGGAAAGCAACTATACAAATAATATAGTAGCTTTTAGTAGTCTAGATTTTTCAGTTATCTTATCAGATCCTCCCACAAAATCAGCATTACTCAATTATTTGCTTACTGGTATTTCAATTGCGTTAAAGTTTAGCAAGTTGTACTTATGACTAAAACTTCAGAAATATCCTCCACGTAAGCACTTCATACTTTCATTAGGGTGTCAGATTAAATCTTCATTACGGAATTGTACCTAAAACAGTGTTTAATCTAACAAATTTCCTAAATCATATTTATTCCAGGTATACACTACTATTTTAGCATCCAGTTGGCAAGAGGGAAAGTCTCATCCAAAGGCTGTTATTTGAGCAGTCTAACCAGAAAAGGTAGACAGGCAGTTGGATGCAGCAGATCACAATCTCTGTCTCATACACTTAAAGGGTGGATATTTGAATAAAGCATAGACAACCATATTTCTGAACGTGTCAATAACACCACAATAGGTTGGAAAGGAGAAAAGAGAAAGACATTCCTATTCGTCAAACTCTGTAATTTAATATGCAGTCATTTAAACCACATTATTGAGCTTCTGCAATCTACCTTGCTTTAAGTGATTGAAAAAGGTTGTGACAAATACTAAGGCAATGATTTTTTTTTCCCTGTTTGGTTACATCTAAGACCATTAGCAAAACCTTCTCTTTAGTCTTTTATTCTACTGTTGTTCTGCTGACCCCCATCGTCCATTCCTGAAAACTGAAAATCACCTACTTGAAAACAAGCAACAAGAAAAAACCCACTGCACCCACTTTAGGGAGTGAGCCGCTCCATTCCTGTCCTATCTATAAACAGAAATGGAACTGGCATACTTGGAAACCTCAGACAGTTTCCTCAGGCATGGCAATCGTGACTTGTTCTAACAGATCAAATATCACCAAATACACGACTGTCTCACTTTTCTCGAATGCTGGTTTTAGACTGGGGAGAAGTAGGGGGAGGGAGGGAAGAGCAGGTCATGGTTATTACCTTGCAGCCTTGTCAACATGCAGCATGTGACCGCATAATGCAAACATTTCAGGTTTTTACTTTTTCCATAGCAAAATTTTTAAGATGTATTAAACAACAATATGAGGTTAGTTTAATAAGTTTGTTTGTCTGTTTTAAGTGTTCAGGGTTTAATTATGTTTAATGATGTGACTCCTAAAACCATCTAATTCTTACTTTCTTGGTCACCTTTTCATATGCCACACTGGCATCAGTTTATGAACATTAAGGACTGTCCTATTAAAGTTAAAATTTATGCAACACAACAATGAAAATTACTTTTTTTTTTTTTAATATAACCTTAACAAGGAGGAAAAATAACAGAGCAAGAGACGGGAAGCCACAGCTGCCTGAGGATCTGTCATCCCAGCCAAACACCTATCAGAAATCACAGCCTTAGGTCTGTTGCACTACCACATACATGCAAAAAGCGCAACATGATGACTTTCATTGTTGGGAGAACAGATAACAAAATCTCACATTTTCTGGAACCAGATGCTTTCAAGCAGAACTCAAAAATCCAAATGGGATCAGCTTCAAATTAAAGAAATAGCTCCATGCATCCTTCAAAAAAGTGGGACTAAAGTCCTGCACGTTGACCAACCACAGCTCCGGAAAGCACACGTTAAGAAGTTGCCTCCATTGTCAAGAGCACTGACTGCGCAGTCTCTAATCAATGTCTCTGAAACTAAAGACTGCCAGCAAGAACAACCAACCTTATCGAAATCTGTAGTTGTAATACACAGAGAACAAGTCTCTATAGTGGCCAAGCAAGCCCCAAAATGCAGGGTAGTATAAATTATGATCTGAAGCAGGCTGGTAGCAGACTTCGTATCCCCAGCATACTAAATGGCTCTAAATTATATAGGCATGTGAATTCTATACGCAGAGTTTCTGAATGTTAACGCAAAGAAGAGTCCCAAAGAAAGCAAAGCATACATAGCAACACGGGATGGAAGTAGGCACTAAAGATAACGGTGACAAGGTCTGAAATGAAGACAACACTCATGCCGGGATACCAGAGTGGGGCAAAGCCTTCCTATTTTTGGGTACACACAGTTTCTTCCTGTACTTCTCACACTATTCAGTGTTTTCTAAGGAGGAAAGGATGAATAAAAAAATATATCAAACACCATCACAGGCAACATTTTTTTCCTTAAGAATGAGATATACATTTAATCAACACAAGCAATATAAAGAAGTAATTACAACCTTCCTGAACAGAAAGGCTTTAATCCCTATAACAGATGCAATACCTGCCACATTCATCTGTCGCCACTTCTACATAGGAGAAGCACTACTTTTCGGGGAGATATATACATTTCCAACAGAGGAAAAAACAGAAAGTCTTCTGAAAAAGACTATTCTTCCTAAATCAAGCAGCTAGTATGACGTGCTTCTGGGAATAGCATTATGAATATTACTATTCCTATTAGTTGAAAGATAGCAAAAATGCCCAAAAGACAAAAATATAGCTTCAAAACTGTTCTGATTCTTAAGATATGTGCAGCCATAACCATGAACAGAAGAATGGCTTTGGGGAGGGGTTGCTGGTAGTTTGTTTTGGTTTTTAATTGTCAGCCACAACTACAAAAAAAGATAAAACTTAGTGTACATCTTGATGATTAAATTGATCCTAAGAAAGGAAAAATATGCAAGAATTTTCTAGAACAAACAAAAACTAAATCTTAATACCAGCTGCCTGTTAAGAAACATATTAGCACCCTGGGTGGAACATTCGGAGCGTTTTCTAGGCAGGCTGCAAGTCCTGTTATGTTGAGTGTTGAGTTTTGAGTTTGCTGCAATGCCATGCTCAACATTTGTTAAAAGAGAAACGTCCCTTTGGACTAGAACAGTACTCCAATTTATACAAGAGACCAAAATCCACTCCACTTGATATCTCCTCCTCAACCATAGAGTGACACACTCTCTAGCTACAGAGGTGGTATCATAAAGCACCCATTTCAATCATTTGGATTTCTCCCACAGGAAGCTGCTGGGAGCGGCAGAGGCCTGAACTGGTATCTCTGAACAGCCTAACTTTCCAGAGAGATTATCCAAATTATAGATATTCCCAGAAGGGATGAGCCAAATATGCCAAGAGTATGCACGTATGTTAACCATTCCCCTGGCTTCACTTCACAAAAGCCAGTACTCAGAGTATCACAAGAATATCACCTAGTATTGAGCTATCCAGCAGAAACATTGAGATTTCTCTACAAAGAGACTGTTTTACACGGATCTGTGTAAATCTTTCTACATATTTTTCCAGTAGTTCTGGACTGCTTATGATGAAGTAGTTGCGTGGGTAAGCACACAATTCCTTCAGTTATTTTCATTAGGCATGCTGATCTTCTGACCTTCTTGAAAAAAGAATTAGAGTCTCCAAATTAAACAAACACCACTATTTTATTTTAAAAGCTTTCATCAGCTTATCCAGCTGCTGCGGAGAGCTTTACAGAATGACTATAAGAGATGCCATGACATAACTAATGTTAGTTTCAAATGGCCATTTGGAAAACCAGTTCCTCAAATGAGGAAAGCCCAGACTGTGCCAAGACAATATTGGTCTAAATAGTTAAAAGTAAACTCTTTATTATTGATTTATAGCAACAACACACAGAAGAAATGGATGGACAAGGACACCCCAGAGAGGAAACATTTGCCCTGACCAGAGTGAAGAAAGAGATGCCTAGAACTAAAGGACAAGCTTATACCTAAATTAAAAGCAGCAGTTCACAGCTACTAACAGAAACACACACAAACATGTGCTTCTGCTTCTTTTGCTCCCAAACAGCTCTAATTTTCTTTCAACTTTAAATTCATCGCAAAAGATACCAACAATGGCCAACTCCACACCCAGAAAGCAAAGCCACTGATCTCAAGATTTCCTGCATGCAACATTTAACACATACATATACACACAACCCCCCCCCCCAAAAAAAAAACATCGTCTAAGCTTTAAATTACTTTGTATTTCAAAAGCTGATTTGAGAACAGCGATTAAACTTGTTCCAGCTAACCTACTTTTTATTCATTTCATTATTTATTGCTAGGCAACATAGACCGTGTCAAACCATGTTAGAACCATGAGAAGAAGTCCTTCCAATTTAGATCAAAAATTCTCTTCTCACCCTCCTCCCCCTCAATGTGGAGGCCACATGTATTCTTATAACACCAGTGTTCCCAGACAACCTTCTTTCTGATCAGGAGCTGACATTTCAAACTCTCTTCTCAACATCTCCTGTAAGATGCAATTTATCCAAACCTCACGTGGTGCCTGTAAATAGCACTCTAGATGCTGCCTGTTCAAAGAATGAGCCTTTCCTAGTATTTACAATCAGAATTCTTCCCAGTCGCTATACTGGCAAGTCCACAGCAGATCTCTTCACACAGTTATCCTTTTATTCCTTTCTAGAAGACTCTAGCTCTTTTCCAATATCCCTATTATCTACCGTCTGTATACGGGTACCAGTACAGAAAAGACTGACTACTACCTTTAGTGTTACTTCCTTTCATCATAAGGAAGTTTTGAAGAAATCCAAAAAGGAAGAAAAACAAGAAAGATCAGAGATCCGGGTTCCCAAACAAATCACAAACAGAGTGCTCTTAATTAAACGTTTCTTCCAGCACAAAGCCTCAATAAACTGCATAACTTCTTTAATAAAGCAATAAAAAACATCCTACCTTTTGTTTATAGGTTTTTCATCTTTCTCATAAGGCTTCACAAACCATTTCCCAATGCGTACAAAATTCCGATTCATTAAACACCTCTCCAGCAGGTTGTGAACGGCTTTGAAAAGTAGAGTGCGACATTCGTAAGAAAGTCCATTCTCCCAAACACCATCTTCCTCTTCTATAAGGCAAAGGGAAAAAAAATAAATTAGCACTGAATTCCATCCTATTATTTCATGCACATATCACAATATCATTTTCTCTCCCACAAGCTTTTAAGACATTCACAGCATCACATGCAACCAAAAAAAGCCTGTAACATTCAGATAATAACTCTACTCACATTATAACACTATAACTGCTAAAAGTAATCAGCTATAAAAATATCTCGTCTCACACAAGAAAAAAAAAAGATTCAACAGCTATTTGTACACAAAAGGAAACAGCGAGCACCAGTACGTTACGTATTTCAGCCTGCAAAATCACTGTATATCTGTCTGCAAGATGGCTTGTGTTTTGGGTAGTCTGAATTGCTTATCCTGAAGACTTAGCCGACAATTATGCTTAAAAATAAATTGCCCAAAGACAAACTTTTAATATATCCTAGTGTCTCTAGCTACCATTGACTGAAGAAAGCAGGGCACTAAGAGTCAGTTGATCAACAATATTTATGTTTATCAATTTGCCAGAGGAGGGGAAAACAAATACCCAGAAAATGTGTAAGCGCAATTTGATTCTCCCCAGAAGACTCTCACAACTGCAATTTTTCTTTTTAATTCAGAATAAAAAGCACAGATATTTAAGCAGGCTAGTCCTGCTTTCTGATCTATACATATAACAGAAGAGGAAAACAGCACGCAGAAAGACAAAGCCCAGTTCATATTGATAGGATTCTGAAGTGAAACATTGAGATCTTGTGTGCCCCACAAATCAGGGTCGTAGAATCTAACTTACACAAGCCAAGTTGATTTGCCAAATCGGAAAGCAAGATTCATTACAAGAAGCTGTAATCTCTTCAACCACTCTGGCCCATAATCAGTGTTTGAACATAGTTTACAGGCCCTAGAAGTATATGCACCGGTACAAAAAAATTACAATGGCATTACAACTAAATTCCACAAGTAAAGGGAGGGACATCTGAAAGTTCCTGTAGTATCTCTCAGTATATATGTGATATCATTCATTCCCAGCTACACGCTAATACAGAGGATAATATAAGAGAACTCAAGATCTTGTCCTTAAATTACTGGCAATCAGGTCTTATCTTTACACCTACCAATTCCTTGTATATCATGTTTTACATATATCCCTAAGGGTCCGCTACTGGTCTCCTTGGACTAACCTAGCATAGTTATAATGCCATTGCTTTTATACCCCAGGTAGCAGCAGAACAGACTAGAAGACTGTCTGACATAGATAAGGAGACATATTTTTACTTCAGTCTCTGGATAGTCATGGAATAATTTAGGTTGGAAGGGACCCGTGGAGGTCATCTGCTCCAACCCCCACTCAGAGCTCACAGCTAGAGCAAGTTGCTCATCTCTCACATTCATTCATTGCCCCTTAGGCCTTCTCTGCACACCTCCGAGAAGCGAGGCCTGGGTTTAGATTTACTTTCATACAACAGGTCTTGCGACAGCAACCTCTCTGTTCACCTCTCCTTCACAGAGGATTTTGGTTCAAACAGCTTTCCACTGGTTTGCTCGATGGTCAGAAAACCTCAGTAATACAGCCAAGTCCTTGCATTTTAAATCTCCCTTTGAAATAAGCCCCTTCACCTTTATCTGGAAGCCACTTACAAGCTTAAAAGGTTACAATAGTATTAACTAAAGTCTCAATATCCTTAAATTAGAGAGCATGTAGAAAACCAGACACCCAAGAGTTTTATTTAGGAAAAAAAAAAAAACAACAAACACCTTACAGATTATTACAATAAACAACACCTCAGGCAAAGATGACAGAGAAAGGAATTTCAAGATACTATTGCAACCAGAATGTGGTGGCCATATTTGTATATTGCAAGATTCCACACAAGTAAATTTCCACTCAAGATCAGTATTGTGAGTTAAAGAAAATTACTCCCAGTATCCTTCTCTGAGGGACAGAATAAGAGTAAACAAACCTGCCACATAATTTATAAGTGAGGTGTGCATCATTACAGATGAATCATTACATGAAATAATTTTCTGGTAAAGACAAGGAAAAGCAAGGAACCGCATTTCCTAAATAAAAGGCCTCACGACGAGCTTCCCACCCCACCACCCTAATCCAGTTTTGAAGTTCAGCAAAAAGCTTGTTTTTAAAAGCCATAGAGCTACAAGATAATACAGTAACTCAAGAAATAAACATCATACAAGAAGCTTGTAACAAAAAGCAACAAAGGTCCAAAGTCAAAGGGTATAAAATGTTTGTGCCAAGAGGAGGCATTTTTCCCCAGCCCCGCGATTTGCAGACACAGAGAAAGGAGCAGCCCCGTCCTACGGGCAGTTCTGCTGCTCAGCACACGCCGCTCAACCGGTGGCAAACAACCGGCTCGATAGAGCAAACATTAACTACAAGGCTTAATGATATTGGACTTTAACTGCACAATAAACTCCACGCCATTTCAAAGGTTAAATAGTTGGTTTCTATATGGCTCTCGTAATTTAAAAAAAAAAAAAAATAAAGAATCATTCTAAGACCATCCCCTGCATCAATTACCCATTATAAGAGGAAACAGAAAGAGCTATTTCCAGCCTTTACGCCCAATTTTGTTTTGACATATTAGTGCATCAATGAGAAGAAAGATGCTGAAATCGCAAAGATACAGAAGCGTAATTCAAAGCTTGTATTTTGATGGTTGTACTATGGACAAAAAGGAGAGCTTTCAATTTTCTGAAGACACTCCAAAGTGCTAGGTATTTCATTTAACATCAATAGTTGTGCTGACAACCAAGTTACGAACAAAAGTTTACATGCAAGAACTTGCCACAAGACTGTAATTCTTCAGAGCTCTCTTTGCTGTCTTAGTTTATTGCTGCAACAGAGAGCTCTTAGGCAAGTATATTATGTGGAGAAAGTGTAAGGCATTAGATGGAAGTCACAATTAAACCCCTAATATTTAAAAACATAGCATGCTGTAAGCATGCCTCCTGATCAGGATGAATGTCCGGTACCCAAAATAAGACCACCTGTTCAAACTGAAGTGCATCTTGCTATAGAAAGGGAAGGTGAAATAAGATGACGGTTAAAGATACCCTCATTTCAGAACATTATTCAAATTCACGCAAAAAAAATAGCAGTAAGTGTTCTGTGTCTTTTCAAAGTCTATTTAGTCATTCCCCCCTCCCCCTTTTTTAGGGTGGTGGATGGAAGGAGAGAAACATGACATCTGCTCACATCTCCCAACTATTTTTTCTTCTTCATTCAAATTATTGTTTCTCAACATGAGAAAAATCCACCTACTTAACAGAAATTGTACAAAGTAAACCATTTTTAAGAAGAGAGGGAGAGGAAGATGCACTTTTGTCTTCTAAGCTTTCTTAAACACAATAACTTCAAATGTTCAATCTGATAGTGTTAATAAACCAAAATAAGTTGCTGACTCATTTTAAGAAGGTGTTAAGCCACAATTTCACTTCAGACGAGTGTTATCCACAAAACTGTCCTGGCAACCTGAATGTTACAAATATGTTATTTTTTTATTACTTCTCTTAGCTGCCCAAACCATTCAACTTCTCTGCAACACACTTTTGGTCAATCCATTGATCAACTTATACACGTATCATCCCAGTATAATGAATTTAGTTCCCTCTCTGTTTACACCACATATTGGGCTGAGAATTTTCCTTAAATTAAGTTAAAAATTACCAGGAAATTAATAATTAATGGAAAAAATGGCCAGGAAAAAGCAATTTTCATACTACACAAAGAACAGACTTCCTCAATCAACACTTCCTTGATACTACCACCATCCAATTTAACGAAACAGTTGTAGGAGGCTATTTGCTTTTAGTACTTTTATGTTCTACTTTACATTCTTCATACAGTTCACCTGAAGCAGCTAAGTTCATTTTTACTGATTATGCCCTTCCATCTTTCTGGTGCTCTTGGACAAGCACACTGGGAGGCAGAAGTGTGGAAGCACATTCACAATACAAAAGCCTTGCAATTTTTATTGAATTCTGAAAAAGCAGTATCTTAAAACCTTTTAATTTCATTCAAGTCAGGTGTTTTAAACCATATTTGTTACCCACAGATCTTTAGCCAAGTTTATTAATCAAGGATTGCTAACAAATAAACAGATCTTTGCTTAATGCCTGTTTTTTTTGCAAGAACACCAATTTTGAATACAGTACTAAAAATGACGCTTTCAAGAACACTTTTAAAGAATGTGGATTTTCCCCCTTCTTCCTTTTAACATATAGCTGGCCACATCAGCAAAACATCACTAAGCATCAACTCTTGAAAAGGCTGAATATGTTTACCATACCATTAAAAATATCTTACTAATGCTCAATGAACCTCTAAAATAAATGATGCAAAGAAACAGACCAGTCAAGCCTCTACGTTGGACTACAATTCTCCCCCCACAATTACTTCAGTTATACAGAGGAAAAATCTATTCCTTAGTATCACGACTGAGACACATCTTTTAGAAGTACTACTTACCTTCACAGGCTTCCTTTCTGTCATCATTTGACAGCCTGCCTGTTATAGAAACAGACTGATGCAAAACTGATTTATACAATCAAACTTCCTATATGAGCTTCAGATTACAAGGGAAGTATAATAAGCAAAGTGGCATGAAATTGCTGCTGTATGCGGTATTGTAATAATATGACAGATACACTTCAAGTAAAGTTTCCTATTTAAAAAATACATTTTTAAAGTTAAATACTTTAAGATTAAATAAAGTTGCTCAAATCAAGAGTTATCCAGTTAACCTATTAAAAATAATTTTAAGGACCTATGTCCCTTATGAAATAAATGAGAAGCAACAAATTTTGTGTGAAAAAGGGACCGACTACAATTAAAAAATACCAACTGCAGAATCCTAGTAAGACAACTTAAGCTTGTTTCTAGTAGAGCTGTATCTGTTACCTACATTCATGGACAAGAGTCTAGATAGAAGACTCCAGATATCCAAACTAGCTGCAAAATTTCATCAACCGAGAAGCAAGCCAAAACATGCGCTACCGTCCAAAATACCATTCTCAAAATATTCAGCACCAATACAAGTCCGTTTTTGTAATGCTAGCCCTTTACCAGGATCACATACATAGGTTTTATGCTTTCTCTATGCAGCAGAATATTTTTCTAAATATTAAAAAATTTTAAGTATGACCATTTTGTATGCAGGTAGCTATGCTTGTTCATAAGGATAACAAGATAACAGCTTTCCTTCACTATTTGTTGGATGTCAGTTTGGCTGGTCAGCAGACCTACTGCATAGTGACGGGAAAAGAAAAGCTGAAAAACTTTCTAGCTAAATGTTTCAATATCCTCCTCCACACTGTCTTTGAGTAATTCCATATGCAGATATATTTCACGTATATTGTTAAATCCTATCCTTCGTGCCCATGGAGTCATTGCTCTTATTTATAGAGTTATATTACACATGTGACTTTGTACCTACAACCAACACAATAAGATGCAAAATCCTCATTTACTGTGACAAACTATTTTTCACCTTTACTCCACAGATATTTTACATGCATGTTTGGTCAGGAGAAAAGAAAGAAAGGAAAAAAGTTAAACACCAGCTTTGAGCTGGTGCTCACACCAAGTCACAGAAGTTATACAAAGACTGATTCAGTAATTTTTGCATAATGCTTATCAGCAGTTTTGCTTAAGTGCACACATCTCTAACATGGAAGACTAAAGAAATGCTAAAGCATCAATGCACTCACTACACGGCAAGGAGTATTTGTAATGCCTTCTTATTACATACATAGGAACACACGTATCCACCACAGACAAGTTACTTAAGCTCACCATACTAACATTAGGTGCAAAACTTTTTATAAAAGCATAACTTTTTTTGTAGGAGTTATACAGTTTTAGAAAGCAAATTCTATTAAAAAAAATGCAAGCCACTAGCTGAACTATTTTCAAAGCTCGCTTTGCCGACTCCTTGCAACTGGCAGGCTTTTTTGCAGAACCCTCAGTACGGTAACTGGCTCATACTCTGGTTTCCATTGTATTAGAAGGAATGAGGCACTGAATGCTAACATCAGCACAAAACAACCAATTCAGATTTGTTTGGAGACAAGGATTTGATCTATAACACGCATCTTGAGAACTACACAACACATAGAAGTCTTTGCTGCCATGACTGTTCCTGCTTTTACCATACAGTATGAACAGACCAGCATCAGTACACAGACCTTTCTCCTTACTCTTTCAAGCTTTCCTACAAGCCCAGCAAAGAGCCAAGACTAGCGTTATTTTTATACATTTATCCCTCGCAGCAGCATGAGAAATAGTGTTCCGCAAACAAAAACTGATTAAGTTGATATATGACAGGTAGAAGGAAAATTCTTTAATTTTTAAAGTAAATTAACGAGATTTAATAGACACCGGAACAAAAAAAGATGCATCTTAGAGCTCACCATTTAAAAGATGCAATTTGAAGGTCAAAGGCATACAGAAGCATTTCCCCATCCAAGCATTAATCAAATTGTAACTATTTCCTTGGGACTATGTCTTGTACATAATTCATACCCAACTGTTCTCAGGTTTGAAACCATCTACTGCCAATTTAAAAAAAAATAAAATAAAAATTCAAGTGTACAGGTAACCACTTTAAAACAAGAATGAATCTGATAAAAATCACTGCTGATTAGACCAGTGAGAGACCACTGCCTTCTGAAACTCAAAGAGATGTTCTACTTTAAGGTTTGAGTTGCAGGAATTACTATAATCAAGCCTCACTGTCACAACAAAAACATAACCTTTGAGATTGTTAGAGGATAAAATAACATTTCACTCACTTCTGTCTGCCTCTAGCTATGTTGGGGTAGAAACAGACTTATGGGTTTTTTGGTATTACATACAGTAAGTAGTTTCCTGGGGAAGGAAAAAAAAAATGATTGAGTGAAGTCAATATTACTGATCAATCAGCATCTCTGAACAAGTCTCCTTTTGACATGCCCCCAGGCAACAACAAACCCTGACCATCAACAAGACAGTTATCCAAGGCTTGATACAAGAATTTAGATATAGCCAGTAGCAGGCATTCAAACATATCTCCAGGGCAAAGAATGAACTTCTAGAATGTAGAGGCTGAAGAGGGAGAGATATAGTTTATTTTTTTAATCTGATATGCAGATATGTACACCCACAAAACCGTATGTTCCCTCTTGAAGTGATCTTGGGAAGGCACTCTGTAGGGGACAAAAGGATTCTTGAAGGCTGCCATATTTCAGATCCCCAGGGGTTGATAACCAAGATGTGTTCCAGACACTTAATGTCCATTGTTCACTGAAACTACAAATCACCAAAAAAAGTCAAAAACTGTCAAAATACCAACCTCTCCTTAACAGGCATAGTTTCATACCAAAGGAAGACAAAATCAAAAGTTATTAGCATTGCCCTAGCATATTTCTAACTACAGCTCATTCAAGGCACACTTCCCCAAGTGAAGTCTGTCCGTAAGCAATAAAGGATAGGCTACCAGCAACAGACTGCTCTTAGCCCCTCTCCTCCTCCCTCATCCCATCCTTCAGGGCAATTCTTCACCTACCGAGTAGAAAAGTTCTAAATGAGGCAGCACCTCAACAGTCCGCAGCAAACAATTGCCAATCAATTTTACAGGTAACAAGCCTCTGCCAGGAAGTCATTTATCTTTCCCATTGAAAATGTAACAAGCAAGCATTGGGAGAACAGGGCAACGTGAATTACTAGGAGAAATTGTCCACTGATGAAAAAAATCCATTAGGTCTATAACAAAGGTCAGATAACATTGTTTGGGTTCAGCCATAATTCTTTCTTGTATGAGGTTCACATTAAGATTTTGTGTAACGGGAAGAGAAGAAATGCAGGTGCAGGCACTCCTCAGCCATCTCCTCCACAATCTAGCTGATTAATATCTTTATCAACTTCTAGTCAGAAGAGCCAAGCAGACTAACACACTCTAAGAGATTATAATGTCTCCTTTTAATTAAAAAGGAGACAAAGACATGCCTGCAAAAACCAAAATGTCAGCTACATCTACACACAGACATAGGTAACACTCTCATGAGTGATGAGCATTTATCTAGAAAAATATCTAACAGCAAGATGCGTAGAACAGCCTCCCTTCTGAAGTGCAGACATCCACAGGTGACCTGAACAAAGAAAATACCCAAAATAATTGCAAAGACATGGCTAGGCGACTCTAATCCTCTACTATCTCTCCCTTATACCCTAAGAGAGGTTAAGAGTTGATAAGTACCTAGGATGATACATGCTTATCTACATGCGCAAAAGTGTAATTCCATAAAAGCATAAATACACACCAATCTAAAAGTTCAGCTACAGAACACCACTATTTTCAAAAGGTACCTCTGTACTATATCACGAGTAGATAGATTCAAGATATAATGCAAAGAAAGTTGCTCAAACAAATAATTTTGATGGCCAGATAGTGCAGAAATGCACTCTCCAAATGGCTTAACCTTTATTTGATCTTCCACTCAAAAAACAATGTAACATTATTTGTCTCAATTTAATCTCATCAGCCAACAACATACAAAATTTACATAGATACTTTCACACAAGTGTTGGTCTTTGCTCAGGGCAGGCCCAGGCCAAAAATAGCATTTAGTCTAAGTTACATCTCAGTCATACAAAGGATGTTCCCTGCAGGTCAAGACTGAGGTTATTCACAGGGCAAAATAAGGAAGCCATAAATGCACTAAAATATCAAGCAACCTACAATGTAAGTGCCATTTAAGATACAAAGTTTCTAGTTCCAGGACAGCCAGGAATACCAGCAACATCCAAATCTTTGAATTCAATTATTCAAAGAAATAAACATCATTTTAGTGCATCAATTGTTTTTCAGATCATATGGCATTACATTTCTACACATTAAGTTGTTTCAGGTCAACTTCCTCAGCGGCACTTCAAATTTGTATTTGTTCTTCAGCTATCCACAAACCAAAGCCAGCGTTAACAATTTCTGGTTACCAGGTCACCAAACCTTGGTCTCATTTTACACTTCAGTAATCTGAATACTGTACGTTACTTGAAAGGAAATTGGAGTGATGTGACTTTGTTTTTTTCTAGAATTAGTGTAGTCTTACCACTACACTTACACAGACGGCTTAAAAACCTAACTTCACCACCTTACTGATACGCAACTGGAAAACCATCTACTGGAGATCAAGAAGCAAACATTTGCAAAACAAGCTGCCAAATCTGAAGTACAACATTACTGAAAAATATAGATATTGTTAGACTTTCAAAGGCCTAAGTTTGAAAGCAGGTACAGGTTCAGAGCACTGGAAAAGGGGGAGCATAAACACACAAGGTTTAAAGATCCTTGCACAAAAACAGCAAGTTAGTTTCAGATGCCTTCTTTCGAGGGCTTCTCACCAATGATTTGACTTCCAATCAAAAGAACTCCATACGGTTCAAGAGTTGCACAGATCCCTACAATTGTTATTACGTAATAAAATGGGGTTTACTATTTTAATTTTAAAGTTCTAATTGCCCAACAAAAGGGATCTTATCAAAACATGTTTAAGACATCAGTTCTGAATCACAGGCACAGCCTTCTTGTGAAGAAGCTGACAAAATTCATAGGCTTGTGTGTTTTGGTTTTTTTTCAAAAGAAAGAAGTGGGGAGCAAAAACTCGCTTCTTGAAAATCTAGTCGTCCAAGACCACCTAAACATAGACAGGAGCTGTTTGAACACTGCGCTGCCATAATAATTTGGTGTAGATTGTAGCAGCAAATTTATTTTATCTATAGACAACAGTTCATCTAGTACAGATTTTCTAAGGGCTGGCAGAAGACAGCCCTGAGGAACAGCATCCTTTCACTGACCAAAAGAAGGTATAAATTTCCTCCTACCTGAGAGATCATGATGAATAAGGTCGGCAAAGTTGGGGTCATCACCCCACCAAAATATCCATAGCTCCCTGCGTCCAGGTCTCTGGTCTCGGCGCCAAACACTGAGTACATCTGCCTTCAGACAGCGACTGAAACTGCTCAAAATAGGGTCCTCTTCCGTGACCGGAAAGAGAATTGGGGCAGATGTTGGACCCTGCCATACATATCGCTTCCATTTAATCCCAGTTAGATCAGCCTAAGGGAAGGAAAAGAACAACTGTCAGACACTGGTGTAGGTACATCCCCAACAGAAACATCCTGCTATAAAAAGATGATGGCACAGGAAGAGGTGGGTGGAAGGAAGAAAGGAAGGATTAATCCAACAAAATTTAACAGAAACCATACTTGTAAGTTTTGTGCACCTTGGAAGATAGACTGGAAATAATCAGGCACCCTGTTTTAAAATCTCCTTTAATAACTGCAGTAATGCAAGAGCTGTTCATTTTCACTGCAGCTTTAAGATTACAGAGAGAAAAGTCAGATTTGATTTAAAATTTTAAAAAAGTGAAAGATAAATGAGTAACATAATTATTTGCAGACTGCAACTGTCCAATCTACTAAACACTTGCCTTAGCAAAGAACGTCCTTCTTTTTGCTTACTTATGCATACACTACCTTTTCAACCCAAGATTACTCTAAGGAAATAGGTAATATAGTAAATCTAACTCAAGCATACCTTCTTTCAGCCACCTACTGCTTCCGAAAATTTCACAAGTTTCTCCATTGTAAAATATTCTCTGTATCTCACACAGGAAGCCTCTCAAGCACGGTTATTTTACCCAGAGCTATCACACTTTTAATTTCTCACACCACAACTTAAGAACTTAAATCCTGTTTTTATCATTAAATTATACGTCAGACTAGCGTCCACAATATAATCCACTAAATCCCCTTCTAGGCAAAAAATCATTTGACTTTATAAAAAGTAAAAGAGTTACTACTATATGTAATGGGAAACAGACAATTCCTGGATTATGTACAATGCAATACCACACCAAGTTTTAGCGCTAGTTTTTTTTTCACATGAGGACAGTCACCTTAAGGCACGTAGGGGAGGCTCTGCCCCTGGGTTCTCTTTGAGAAGGGAGAATAAGGTAGGCTGGCATTTGCTAAGAAGTCAATATTTTTTTTTCCTTCCCAATATGACAACAGACATAAGATTACTGCAATATTTAAACCTAACATGGCAGCCTTCTTACCATGGAGGAGAAGCAATTTAGACAAAAGGTGGGGAGTCTGCAACAGTTGATACTTTAGAAAGACTTTAAGATTTAAAAATGCACTGCTACGATGGAGCTGCAGGCCTGATGCAGGCTGCAGACATGTTCAGGCTGTCCAGATTCCCCTCCATCCAAAAAAACATTAGTACCACAGCTTGGCACAGGTTTTTACTTGTAACCATCTCTAGAATAATAAATATTTGGCAGTCAGCTAAGATTAGCTGATTTGCATTAAAACGCAGATGAAACAGCTCTGCACAGCCACCAAAAATTGCATCACAGTCCCGTTAAATCAAATTTACTTTGGGAGCTACCAAAATCAACAATTTGAACGATTTCACACTTGGGTTTAAAAAGACCACAAAATGGTGCATAACAAAATACAAGATACCACCGCTTCACAGAGAGTGCATCACCAAAAGCAGACCTCCAGAATAAAAAACATGCAGCAAAAAAGAGCACTTTAAAAGCACGGAAGAAGGGAGGTTTGGGCTCTGGTTTGCCTGGGATGTCATTAGTGGGGAGAGAAAAGGGAAAGTTCCTCGAGGTGTGGGGCTGAAAATAAGAAGGAGCCGCAGGTCTCCTTACCTCCTGCGAGAAACACCACGCTCAGAAGCAGAGATGGGAAGACAGGGGGGAAAAGGAGGAAAAGTTGCAGGCGAGGAAAGCGGAGGAAAAGGCGAGTGGCAGGGAGGATACTACCCAGGAAGAAAGCGGAGGGAGGGGCAAGGCGAGACAGACAGCGATGGAGGGGGAACCAGAGGGGCATGGGAGAGTTGGCTGGCTCCAGGCAGGGCCTACTCCGAGGACTCATCCAACAGAAGCTATGCTAAAAATGGCTGCTTTGCTTCCACTGCCCCTTCCTCCCCTCCCCCGAACCTCCTCCTCTCCCTCCTCGCTCCCCGTCCCCGTGCGGGTGCCGGCGGCCGGCACTTACCAGGCAGAAGAGGTTGGAATGGCAATCCTCCAGGCTGGCCCCGTTCGGCACGAAGCAGGAACTCATCCTCACAGCCACAACCCACACGCCATTATCCCACAGCCTCCGACAAGAAAGAAAGAGACAGACAGAGAGAGAGAGAGAGAGAGGGAGAGGGAGAGACAGACACCGAGAGGGAAAGGGGGGATGGGGGACTATGCACACGCACAAATAATAATACAATTAAATAAGGGATTTACATACAGACACACACGCACGCGAAACAGTGGCAGGATAAATAAGCCAGGAGGAGAGTGGTATCGAAGAGGGGGGGGGGATAAAAAAAAAATATATTAAAAAATTTAAAAAAAAAAATTAAGAGAAACTCAAGACGTTTTCTCTTCTTCTGGATATCGCACGGGGTGTGGGGGGGTAAAGCCACCGTGGAAGGGGAGAACAGAAAGAGGGAGGTGGTAAGTAATCCAACGACGGGGAGATTAAGATCAAAATCCTCCCTGTTCCTCTTGTCTTCTCACTCGCATAAGGAGGGGAGGGAGAGGAGGTAAGGTGAAGGGGTAATTGATCCAACAAGAGAATAAAAATGGGGTAATTAATCCAGGGGGGCTAGGGGTAAAAATCAGTTGACATCCCTCCTTCCTCTCTTCTCAGATGCCAAGCAATTCCTACGAGAAGTAGGAAAAATAAATAATCCAGTGGGGGCAATTAATCCAGAAACCTCCCTCCTCTTCCTCCTGTTTCTTTAGTCATCAGATGAGAAAGGGGCAAATTGTGGAATGACTGGGAAGGATTGGCTGTGGGAGAGAGAGAAAAATCCAGGCTCGTCTCTTCGGAGTCCGAGGGCAACAGGGTGGGGGGGGTGGGGGGTCGGGTCAGATTCTTCTCCCCTGCTCCAAAAATATTCCAAATAAATTAAAATTTAAAATCATAAAAACAAACTTTAGGGGCCAGAAGCACGGCGAGTCCGAGGAAATCGTAAAGGCAGAACAAGAAAAATTTCCTGGGGTGTACCCCAAAAAAACATCTGCGGGGGCAGGGGAGGGGGAAGGTATTCCTTGAGACAGAAAGGCCGCAAAAGTCTCCTTAGCAGCCCAGCGGGGGATTAAATTCCCCGGTGGAAAACCCCCCTCCCCAAAAAGAAATACTCTTCGCAGAGAGGGCGAAACCAAAATATCCTCCGTTGGGTAAAAATCCTTCCGTGGGTAAAGGAGGGAGGGGGAGAGGGGTGGAAGGAGGAAATTGCGGGTGACCCTCGAAGTCTCTTCGGGGAAGGATGGAGGAGTCTCCCGGAGGCCGATCCCCAGTCTTTTCGGGGGAGGAGGAAGGGGTAAAATCGCAGAGTGTCTTCAGGGAGGCTCGCCCCCCCCCAGCTGTCCTCCGGGGCCGAGGGAGCCCCACGAAGTCCACAGGGCTGGGCGGGTCTCTTCAGGGGAGCCCGGACCCTGCCGAGTTACCGCCGAGGGCCGGCGGAAGGGGGGGGATCCGGGGCAGGGAGGGCCCCCTCCACCGCGCCAAACCCTGCAAGACCCCCTCCAGCGGGAGGTGGGGGGGAGGTGAGGCGGGGAGGGACCAGCCCAGCTGCGAGGCTGGCCCCTTAAAAAAAAAAAAAAAAAAAAAAAAAAGAAAAAAAAGAAAAATAAAAAAGGGGGGGTTAGAAAAATAGAAAATGAGTCTTCAAATGGAGCGGTTTCTTCTGCGGGGGGAGGGGAGCGAGCCCCGAGACCCCCCCGGCGGGGTGGGGGCCCCCGCTCTCCTCAGGTGCGGGGTCTCCTCAGGGCCGCGGGAAGGCTCCGCGCCGCCCCGCTGCGGCGTCCCCGCGGGGGCGGTGGGCGGAGGGCCCCCTCCCCGAGGTCTCCTCGGGAGGGCGGGGAGGCGGCGGCCGAGCCCCGGGCTCTCCTCAGCCGGAAGGGCCGCGGGGGGGGGGGGGGGGGGAAGAGATCGGAGCCCCCACAATTCCCGGCCCCGCCGCCGCCGCCGCCACCGCCGACACAGAGGGACGCGGCGGCCGCTGCTGCTGCTGGCGGCAGAGTCGGTGCCTCGAAGCCCCCGCCGGCGGGTCTCCTCCTCGCTTCCCCTCAGCGGTGCCTCTGTCGGCGGCTGCCCGGCCGCGGCATCCTGGTCAGCCGGCTCCCCCTCAGTGAGTCTCCCCCATGTCGCGTCGCGGCCGGAGCGGGGCGGGGGGGAGGGAGGATTCTTCTCCCGTTTAATTCCGAGCCCCTTTTTCTTTAATGGCGGCCGCAGGGACGAGAGTCGGGGCCCCCCTGCCGCTCTCTGATTGGCCGGCGCATCGTCACGTGGTCCCGCACCGCGATGGCCGCCGTCGCGGCCGGGGGAAGGAGGGTGCAGGGGCGCGGCGCGGCCGCCAGGCGCCGCCCCGGCGCTGGAGAGCCCCCCGCCTTCCCCGTTGGGAGGCCGCCATCTAGCGGCCGTGGCGCAGCGGGTTGCGCCGCAGGTTTGGGGGAATCAGCAGGTCGGCGGGGACGCGTGTTCGAGTCCCGCCTCTCCGGAGCTGGCTGTGCCCCACCAATGTCCTCATGTCCCTCCCGTCGTGGCTCCCACCCAGTGGCGGGCACCACCTCGGGGCTGTGCCATCAGCGAGGGGCCAAAGTCCGGGCACAGACTGTCCCACCGGCAAAAAAAACACTCGCCCTGACTCCTCTGCTGCAAATTGGCAGAGGTTTCCCAGGATCTGCCCTCAAATACTGGGCTGGCACTTCACGCTGTAGAGCAAATTCACCTTTCTAAAAAATATGCAAGTATTGGTAAAGCTTGCATTCATATTTAATTAGTCCCACTGACATCATAACTGTACTCCAAAATCACATTTTTTTCCATGCACAGATACATATTGTGCAGTTTGCGAGGATGGAGTAGGTGGTTTCTGTTACTACATGCACAGATTTGCAGGAGGACTTACTTTGAGATTATTCAGAATTAAGATGCTAGAGTGACAGTGCAAGCTATTTTTAAGAGTTATTTGGAAAGTATATGTGCCTTGTTAATCCTCTCATATTACGTATTAATTTTCTATGCAATGGTTTGCATGTAGAATGCAAAATTTTAAGTTACTATATGCAGAATTTTTTGACTGCAGAGTTAAAGTGAAAATACAAACCAGTGTAAAGTGCCTAAAGTAAAAGAAAGACTTGAATGTCTCGGCTAACATGACATTCGCATTAAAATATGATCCGTTCATGCAACAGCAGCACATTGCATCACAACTATGCAACATGATGATGTTTCAAAGGCCCTGCAAATTATTTCAGGAGTCAGGAACAAGACGAGTGGCAACCTTCTGCAAATGTCTTGATAGAGTAGGAGGAAAGAAGGACACTCTATAAATAAATTTAAATGATAAGTTAAAAAAAAAAAAAAGTGAGGCTAGATATTTTCCCCAAGAGAAACTTTGAAGATTTACTCACACTAAGACTATTTTTGTACGTCGGTGTAGGCAAGCAAGATTCTTCTTTTTATCTAAATAGAAGCAGAGTATTTTTAACACAGGAGATTCATTCCCTCGGTGCTCGTCGGAACACGGCAGCTGGGGAGGGTGCCGGGATGCGGGGGGAGGGCGTGCGGAACCAAACCCCTTTCCAAGTGGAACAGATGGTTTTCTCCATGGTGGCTGCAGACGAGGACCACGGCGCAAGGGGGACTTGCTCTGCGCCGGCGCTGGGAACCCGCTCCTCCACGCTGCCGGGGCACCCAGGGGCACCCCAAGGACCTCCAAAGGTCCAGTGCGCTGCTTGGGTCGTTAGAGTGATTACCTCACTGCGCAGAGAGATGTTATTAAGTCCCGAAGGAGAAATGCAATGCTTTGAAGGAAATAAAAGAAAGCGGCACTCGGCATTGGTAGACAAGAACAGGTATGGTTTTCCCTCTAAGAGGAAAAAGTATCCTTTGGTAAAACTGGGATTTGGTAGAGGGAACGGAAATCCAGTACGATGACTCAGTGTGGGCTTGACGTACTCTTGCTTTTCCCCATTGATTGCACGATGACACCAAATTTTCACAAGCTGAGACTCCATTTCTTTTGCCTGCAACAGCAGAGCTCAGCGTCTGGGAGAGAGGATTAATCCAGTGTCTAACGCTGGGTTTGGCATTGATTCACTTCACAGTTCTGAGGAACCCGGCTTCCATCTCTCTGTTTACTTATTTGTAAAATGCATTTTGAGATCTGGTTCATTAGTACCTACATATCAATCACAATAAATACTCATGTAGGATCCCAGCACAGTCAAGTGCAGAACATAATTTTTCCGGTGAACACAAATAAAGAATTAATAAAGTACTGACGAAAGAGAAGACTAACACGTAAACTAGAGATTTTATTTTAAAAGTCATTCCCTTCCCACTCCGTATCTGAATTCCAGAACCTACAAGCCACCGGCTTTCCCAGTTACCTGTACAGCACTAAATGACAGTAACACACACAGGGTAACAGTCATATCCATGGTTAGCAAATTTTGGACCTGAGACATTGCCTGTCCTTTGCATACTGGCCATGCTGTTTGGGAAATAAAGCTTCCTTAAAAAAAAAAAAAAAACCAAAAAAAAAACATTATGGAAAAAATGCTGTTGAAAATATGCTTTCTATTTTTCAGATAGGTTCTTACATAGTTCTGTTCTCTGCAACTTCCAGAAGTGCATTAAGCTGCATAATTAGCATCTGTCACATGTAGCCTTTTCCTTCCCTCTTCCTCTCCCTGGAGGGAAACTGCATGAAGAAATTTTAATATAAATTTTAGTATCTACACTGTGCAGTGCATTCATATTAGGAAAGACACAGTCAAATAAGTTTCTGCTTAATCTTAGGTTCATCTTTGTGTAATATAAACTTCACCAGTTAAAAAAAAAATGCTACCGATCCAATTTAAATATTAACTAGCCTTTTGGAAAGACAACGGTAGTGGGGGCGGGGGTGAGATGATCCCCGTTGCATCAGATTTAAACCAGAGGAATTGTTGTGAACTGGGCAGTTAACGCAAGTCACTCGTCCTGGTATTACGTCCTTACACTCTCACATTGCAACATTGAGCCAAAACTAGTAAAGGGTAGACGATTTTCCCCTTCAGTCAAAAGTATTTATTTTCAAAGGAATAATGATATCTTGAAAAGCATCAAAGCAAAAGGTAGGACCTTATATTGCTTTTTCATTCACATTAAAAGATACTCCACTGTTGAACATAAAAAGTCAATGGACTACAGCATCTCCAAGTGAATCTCTGCAGAGGAACTTAAAAGAAGATGCCACCTTTTAGAAGTAAAGACTAAAAAGGAAGAAATGCAGCTTAAGAACAATAGCAACATGAAAAACAATGACATTATTTAACATTTGATTTCCATTCAGACTCTCTCCTAATTTTTCAAAGTATTTGTTTTCTACTTAATTAGTTCAAAGAAAATTGAGATTATGGGATTGAATATATTGCCAACAACCTGAGGTATGAAGTGCAGACTGAATGCTTAAACTTCAGCTACAGAGGTGGTAATTACTGTAATTGGTCCATGTGAAGCAAGTATATCAAGCAGTATAGAGTTCAAACTCATGCCAGTCAGTCTCCAGTTGGCACCGACAGTTCTATCGGGAGGATACAGAGGTCTCAGCAGGACTTATTATTGGCAACTGTTCAACAGTTCTCTTCTCCAAATGGTTTCAAGGGGATTTGGGTGGGAAGAAAGATAATTTTTAACAAATTAAACTACCTAAAAATGGCTAGATGCCCAGAGCCACCTTGTCTGCATTAGTCACTACTACCAAACCATTTTAAAAAGAAGATTAAAAATATCATTGCTGTAAGGAAATGTCTATCTAGCTTTAACAATATGATCAGATCACCGCAAAGTTACCCAGACGTGTACCATACAGCGTACTATAAGTATGTATATAAATATGGCCAGAGTAAAAAGTACAGCAGAGTATTTACACAGTGTGTAAGTAAACACGGAAAACAAGTAGCTCAAGTTACTGGAATCCAAGTATTCCTATAAGGGCATGCCATATAGTTTCAAGAAATCAGAAGACTGCTTACTTTTTAATTAAAAATGACAATAGCAAAGCCCCCATGGGAGACAAGATTAGGGGGACTGTTTATTTCCCATTAGTATTTATCTTACAGCATTTGTAAGGTGTCCATAACTGTGGTGTAAAACATAATTTAGATTTGCACTAAGAGTTTTCACAGGAGACCCTGCTCTGTGCCATATTGATGTTCGACTCCTTTGTTTAGATTTTGCAAAAATGCTTTTTTTCAAATGGTGAATATGTCATTTTTAGCAGAGGTCTCCAGGAGAAGATTTGAGTTTAATGCATGGCAATAAAAAGAGGAATATGAGAATTCTTCCTCTCTTTAGTGTCAGCTTTGGTTAAGACGTATGAATGCACATGAATAGTCTTGTCAGAATCTCTGGGGCTACTGACATTCAAGATCTAACTTATTATTACTTTTGACCAGAACGTTAGCTGCTATGCAGTAAGGAGAAGGGAAAGAGAAAAAGATAGGACCACTCCCTAATCAGACAGAAATTTTTATGTATTTCTCTGGTTGGAAATCTTTGAACAGAACTTCTCTGCTGTGAAAATACAATGCTTATTTTCTCCAATCTGAGATGAATGACTGTACACACTCTTTAAACCTGCAGCAGGAAAAACAAAACAAATCATTGTTTAATGCCTGATCTAGCACCTTTTACTCATGGAAAGGATCCTAGTTAACTCATAGGAATAAAACCCGTACAAGCAAGTATTACATCCTTGTGAAGGACACACGCTTATCAGAAGAAAGGTTCTAGCATTTCTAGTGTCTGACTCTATCTTTTACCACTGAAAGTTTCTTTGAATTACTAGCTTCAGATAAAAATAAGCTAACTAAATAATTTAGTTAAAATAAGATAATTTTAATTCAAATGTCAGTATTTATCAAAGATGAATACCACTACAATGAAAAGGTTCATTCACCAGAAGCAAAAATCTTGCAATGTGCTTCTGGCTGAGTTAAGAGAACATATATTTCAGATTTTCGTTGTTGTTAGCAATTTGTTGCCAAATAAATTGAAGTTATTCAAAAGCACTGAGATCAGTTTAATCAGTATGTTTGTCTTCTGAAAGATGAGATGAATGAGTACCTTTCATTTATAGTGCAACAACAGAGAATCTCCTGCACTTCGCAACTGAAACTACCTTTAGTCCACATCCACAAGTCACAGCATGTCAGACAAAGAAACTGATTTGTTTGGTGCAATAAATGATAGCAGACCTTTACATATTTGAAGTGCAACAGATGGTCTTCCAAGAAGAGCATAATGACTGGCAGACAGTACACTTCGTTAGAGTGGCTTGGAATGTCTTCAGCAATTACACAGAGAGTGTTTTGGGGGGGGAAGCCCTGTCATCTCTATGATTCTTCTCATGTAAATAGCTGTGATTTCCCTGTTCAGATGCTAAAAAATTGTATCTTCTAAAACCCGATAAGCTAGCCAGTGAACTGAAAAAGGAAGCACCTTTGGCCCTCCCAAGACTATTCAAGATGCGGCTCCAGACATTTTGTCACCTGAGAAGAGAGATGTAAGCGGAAAAAAAAATAGCATTAAGAGTAAACAACTTTGGGCAAGTAACTGTAAAACTATTAATTCACAGTCAAGTATTCTGTGGAAATGTAATTTATGAAAAAAGGAAGGTTTAAAACAAGGTCCTTCAGACTTTTAGAAGCTGGGAGGTCAACAGATGCAACATGCAGAATATCTAGGAAAAAAACCCAAAAGACAAAATTGCTAAATAATAACCTCCTTCCTTTGGGAAACTGGTGACTTTTGAAGAGCCCTCTACAACATGAAACATTGTGGCCACAGTTCTCCAGGGCAGGGTAAAGGGAGCTTTTTTTGAGGCTGTGGCAGTCTTTTCCATTTTCATAGACAAGCTATTCCACAAGTCAGCAATTAAGAGCTATAATAAACAAAGAGAGTAATAAAATGCTAGTCTTTAATACAGTATACATGGGTTAGAAAAATTTAACTTCTATCTCTCCTTCCCTTCCCCCTAATCCTAGAATCAGTCTTTTCTGTTATAAAATCTTCCCCACCAAATTCACCCTGAGTAAAATTTTATGTGGCAATGTAAACACGACTAAAATGTGTCCTTTAACAATGTAACTTAAATGTTGATGGAATCATAACTGCATTACTCCCTCTCCAATTAGCAGCAGCATTCTTTATGTTTGCTTATGAAGCGTAAACTGTTCGCTTGTCACTACAAAGACCTTCTGTAGAGGACTTAAAAAAACAGCCACAGCAATTAAAATGACAACAACAGAGGTGGATTGGTCACATTATGACAGAAAATATCCAGCTGTTTCGGTCCAGCAAAAGGATACACCAACTATACAGAAATACTATGACCAAATTTTGTCAGGCTACATAATGATGATAGATATTGTGGCAAAAGTACGCATTTGCAAGAAAGGAATAAACTAATACAGACCCAAATCTAACCTCACAGACTGATTTTTCCCCCACCCAATCAGGATTATCACTCATCCTTTTTACCCATACAAATTTCCCTTTTTGCTGGAACTATAGATACTCTATTCTGTGAGAAATTCGGTAAAATAAGAAAAAATTGGGGTTTTATCATCCAAAATAAGCAATGCAAAAAGTAAACTGATACAGTTAGGACAAGTAAATTAGATTTTAAACTTATTTACTTCAGTTGTGTTAAAAACATTCTGAAAGTTGTTAATTAAGACCATAAGTCTCATTACACCCAGGCTATTACTTATAAACACTAACCTCTGTTACAATCACATCTGTCTCTGCTGCTGGTTCCTGCCTGTTCTGCTTCACAACAGTAATAACATGGGGAGTTATTTGAAATACATGTAGGGGTTTGTAAAAATTATTTTAGACATACATTTAAATAATAAAAAAGTCTGAAAAGTAAATGTTTCAGGTTATCTTTTCCTAGTTCAGATTATAGGGACTGAACATTGGAAGTGGTAAGGTAGGTTTGATTTCTAATACTGCAAGAAAGACCATGAGAAAATAACTGACACATAAGGAACCAGCCATTCACAGAGGAAAAAACCAAACACTGTTTGTAGAATCCACCTACAGATATGTCCTTGGAGAAAAACTGATGAGAAAATTATCAGGAATATTTTCATTGCTGTTTCTTTTCTGGAAGTTTTTGCCTCTCATAACAGCACAGACATAGCAAGGGATATGTATCAGAACTCATCCATGCATTATATTTTGCACATCAAATTAAGTTGATTATCCATGACTTTTGAGGCAAATACAGGAATGCAGAAAGCTGTTGTATATAGAATATACGGGCATTTCACACCTTACTTTACACTTAGAAAGAGCAGCAGATAATGAGCTCAACCATTATACTGAGAATAAATTTTATTTGCAAGTCTAGAAGTATCTCTGTCTCTTTATCTGTTTTGTGAACCAGAACTTACAGGTAGCTCATAACATTTGTCTTCTGAGTTGTGTTTGTCTCCAGAGTAATTGCCGTAAGTGGGCAAAAGCTTTAATGTCTTCTTCTTTATACCTTCAGCCATAATGTTTTTCATAAGCTGAGAACTTACAGATTCAAAACAATTACTGCAAATTACAGAGGACAAGAACGAAAAAAAAATTAAGAAAACAAAAAACCATGTCTTTTCCCTTCCCTAAATTCCCAGAATTCATCTTCAAATTTCATGCCTGTAAATTAGCTAAAATATTTTCAGACTATAATATTATGCTACTGTATGTTTCATCCGATATAATTGCTTGACAACAAGCATCTCTCTCTGCAAGTATTCGGTAGAGAATTTATTCACATCAGGAAAAAAAAAAACATTAGAAATTTGTCTAATTTTACAGTTTGCAGGTCAGACACCAACGACAAACAATTTAGTGTGACAGCGTAGGCAAGACACAACCTTGAATCATTCTGGTTTTTTGTGGACACAAAAGACTGCCTTTTTCATCAATAGCCACAAGAAACATTAGACTGCCAAAAGGTCTGAAATCAGCATGTTTTGACAAACCAGTAAGAAATCCTGAGAAATAAAAAAAAAAGTCATTTGAACAATATCTCATAAATATAATTATTCTTTGCAAATGTTTGCTATTTAATACAAACGGAAGAATGTTTTGTTCCATCTGGACAAGTGGTATCAGACACCATTTTTACTAAGACAATGAGCACAAGACTGTTCAATCTCCAAAAGGTAAACTCCTTGACATTAGGCTGATAAAGTCATTTGAGATTTTCTAATATACGTGTGTCATACAATAATTACATTTTGTTTTGTAGTTTACAAAAATCTATTCACAAAAATACAGAAGCTTGTCATGCATTCTTTATTTTCAGAGAATAACACTCATCCATGTAAACAGTCCTTTTAAATCACTGTGATTGCTTGCATATGAAAATTACCGGATAAAGCAAACAGTGTCTTATTGGAATGTATCGGAAACATAGAATGTCTTTTGTGACTTGTTTTACAATCTCCTGGAAGTCACATATACAGCTGAGTGTGAAAGTAAAGCTTTATAATAACAAGCCAGAAAGTAATAACTGTGCTTATGTTATTGTCTTTGTTGGCTAATTCACTCATATTTGTCTCAGAAAGGACTGACTACCCATCACTAGGTCAGAAGGGAAAGTATACTGCAACAATAGCTTAATAAGATGTCCATTGTTCCTCTGAAGTCCTAAGCTTTCATATGCTCAGGAGCCTAAAGCTTTGAGTCACTCTTATTACTTAGATACTGAAAACCAACCAGGTTTAGAAGGCATTAGGTACTAGAAACGCTACCTGCTTTCAAACACAGTGGGGCTTTCTGTTCACAGAAATCTTGCAGAATTCTACTGTGAAATAGAAAAGAGTCCAAATGTGGAAGACTTTAAAACTTGGCCCCAGAATGACTGCAAAATGCAAGTAAAGCATTAAGTTGCAACTGCAATGTAGGAGTGGACATGGAGTTCTAGCCAGAAGTTGAATCAAACCCCTTTGTATGAAGTGAATGACCACTACTTAATATCATAATAAAAAAAAATAAATATAGAATTCTATGATCTGATCAGTATAAAACTGGGTTCTATTTGTCCATATATCAATAGTGCTAGCATGCTTAGTCAAAGAAAGGTCTTCTTTAAACAAACAACTTTCTGGAAGATTGATTGATGTTTGTTAAGTACTGGATATGGTCTGAATATTCGCATGTTTCACAAGTGTAACTTTGCAATGTAATTACAATAAGGCTGCAGACCTTGTAGAGCAGAAAACTAGGGAGAAAGCAGAACACTTCTTGTGCTGGAAAGACCTAAAAGACTCAGTGAAGAAACTGATGGGAAGTGCCCTTCCTCTGAGTGCAGATACCTGCATAGCCACAGTAACTGCAGTGAAACAACCAGAAGGCCGTACAAATGACAAGACAACACGGCAGCCATAGAGCAGGACATTCCACCGACATATGGATCCTGAAAACACAGACTTCTGGATTACAGCATCTGGAAGTACAACAGAGAATAAAATCCCACTTCTGTCAGGTAAAGCAGGAGCCTATGTCAACAAGAATCACACGCTCATATTATTGCTCAACAGATGTACTTGAACTAGAGAGATAAACTACTTAAAAATACAGGGAAGGTACGTGCAAACTGTTTTGCCTCTTGTGCCTCTTTCATTGTAGGGGAAGTGCACACTAGCCAGGATTCAGAATACCTTATTCTGCAGTAAGTGAAAAAAAAAAGAGCAAAAGAAATCTTGTCAATATACAATCATCTAGTGTATTACAAGAAGATGGGAGGACAACCTTGATAAAGCACAAGCACGGATAAAACCAATACATATATAAATTAGAATATAGTAAGTACACTTACCACTGAAAAAAATTGTACGTAATTCTCTGTCCTGAGGAAGGCTTTAAGACTATTTTCCTTTTTTCAAATCCACACCATCAGTGAAGTCCCATAAATGAATATTCTCTTGCAAATAAAGTGGTCGTCTTCACTTTTTGGCAACTTCTGTAAGAACCGCCTTACAAAAAAGATCCCGTAAGTAGGTTTTATTCCTGTGAGTAATCTCTTCAAAGAGTGAGGAGAAAACATGAGCTAAAATTACTTGCACAATCATGTTTTGTAACTGTTCCTAGCCTAGTAGTATTGGTCCTTCCTTTTCCCAAGTACAAAAATGGACAAACTTTTCTCCCTCTAGTACTAAGAGGAAAAAAAAAATCTGCTTATCCTTGGATACTTACAGAGTTTGGAGGAGCTGAAAACAATGGAGCACTGTGTGCCCCACTCATCACATAGACTCTGGAAAAAAAAAGTATGGAAAAGAATGCACAAAGCATGTAATTACTGTTTCACAAGATAATTTCATTATTAATACATCCCCAAAGATAGCATGCACAGTACCACAGTTTAATTAGATGATAACTGGAGGGGGTTTGAATTTATGAGGTAATAAATATATTTTGGTATAATAAACTCCAAGGCTGAAGTGTTTATTAATCTAGAATATAAAGATTATATAGTTGACAAGAGACAACCTCGGGTTGCGCTGAGATGCCTATTGTTTCTATATTTGAAAATTAATATTTACCTTCTTTTTGGGAGCTAGATCAGAAAGCCAAGATTGCTGTGGGTGGTACTGAACAATACTAGAAACTGTCCCACAACTATGTGTTCTCAAAGGCAAAGACTATTTAAGTTTCAGAAGATGATGCGTTTTTAAAGTTTCACTTTTTAATCAATTTGTCACCTCCTTATCTATTAAGTACTGCAAATATACCCTCTATACTACAACTTCTGACAGCTATCAATGCCTTACTCTGATGGTAAGAAAGGACAGATTCCCGTGAAGGATAACTAGAGCCTTTACGAGACTAACAGGCTCCTCTTCTGTTCCCCCCAAATACTCAATTCTATCTCTATTCTCCTGCTTTTGGATTCACCTGCAAGACTACACCATATAGTAGCACATCAATTTTAGTGTCTCATTAAATTTTTTCTTTCCTTAACATTGCTTTATAAACTTTTTGCCTAGTACAGCACATTAAGAATTTGGAAAGTCACTGTTCACCACTGCGAGAATTTGTATCCTAAACAGCTGTGCCAAGAAGTCTGAGGAATCAAATGGCATAATCTATTAACTTGTCCTCGGGTAGTTACAACTACAGCTGTATAAATTGCCATAGAGTTCAGTCCATTTAAACTACATTTCTCTGTTATTTTGAAAGTGCCAATGTCCCACACAGACAAGACGGAAGACCAAATTTAGTCCAGGAAAAAGTGCGCATGATTGAAGTCAAAGACCAGGTTGCTTAAGCCAAAGCTAACTTTAGGCCTGAGAGAACTAGAGAGAAAGAAAAAGGAAGAAACAGTAGGAGGAATAGCGTGTGGCACCCTCACCTTGCAGGTGAAATGAGACTAACAAAAGCAAAACACATGACTGAGTGATGGCTGCTGTGGCATTAACGGGCAAAACCAGAGAAATCCTGGATGTGCCAAGAGCCACAGCACACTGGAGCACAGGGAAGGAGAGGAGGAAAGGGACAAGACACATCACATCTTAGATTTACCGGTAACAAAAAATCCTGCTTCCCTGAACCAGTCCATGCTGAGTGATAGCAGTAAGGAAGTTGCATTACTGAGAGCTGTAAAGATTTAAAGATATTTAAGAAAATGTTTATTAATTAGCTTAGGTGATCCAAATATAATTGGCCGTGGGTTCAGACAGCTTCCAGTCTGGCTCCATAGGTTCAGGGCAAAGGCCTCAACACTAAATCTTGAGAAGACTACACGGATAATTAGTGGAAGATGACGATGACGGCCATTTCCAAAGCTCCTGCTTTTTAATTCCCAGGCCTATATACTCTCTCCAAATGAAAGAAGCAACAGAGCTAACTTTTCAATATTAAATCTCTAGGCAGTATGTTATTCATACAGCTTATGTAGATGTCTTTACCCTCTGGAAAAAACAAAATTTAAGAAAAACGGTTCTATCTTTGGGGAACAGTTTAAGTCTCAGGATAACTACATTAGGAAATCTAACTCTATTACTTTGTATCTTGCATTTTATTACTAGATTGGTAATAGGAAATTACCAAATAAAATTGGTATTTTACTTGGTAATTTTTTTCTGTGGGCCTCGTCTAATATGAAAGATGGTGATCATCAAATTTATTCAAGTTTTCCTGTCAACAACATCATTAACCAAATCCCTCAATTTCAAAGTAAATAAAAGCATCTGGGCTTCTCGCACAGCAAGACTGACTTGCATATTTAAGCCTCATATATAGATGAATTTGCACTGGACCAAATTTGCATATTAATGAAGGACTAATTGCTCTTTGCAGTCAATTTTATGCAGATGAATTTACTCCTCTCAGTACAATTTTCATAATGTTCAGAAAGAACCAAAAAATGTAAAACTTTTTAGAAGTACACAAATGTTAGACAATCAAGGAAGAAATATCATAATGACATCAAACAGCTTTACATTAAATTGTATATAATTCATCTTTTATATTGTTGCTTTATTTTAACAGCCTCCCACAAAGAACGGAACAATTCATAGAATAACTTCAGCTTATTCCCCCTCCTCGGTCTCAAATTTTAACAGCTTGTAACAACCCATCATATTATCTTGTTTCCAGCTGGAAGGATGGAGCTTGAATTTTTAGGAGAAGTTAAATTTGCTAAACAGGAATTTATTTTCTCTCAGTCATCCTCATGCCACAGGTCATTTAGGAGATACCCTGCCCCCCACGATTTTAACGTAATTTCTGCCCAGTTTTGCACTATCAAGAAAAAATTCAAGGCCCAAATTCCCATTCAGTCTCTGCTTCTGAGATAAAGTACAAAATGCCGAGAATAAAACAGGAAAGTACGTGGGAAAGCAAGACATTGACAAACGCTAAGGAAAAAACGGTAACATTAGGGAGGAAAGGGGAAAATATAAAAACTGGAGTACAGAAGAGGAAAGGAAGTGAAAATGGAAGGAGAGAGAAATGATGGTTCAATGTGTATATTCAGGTCTACCTAAAAAGGGGAAAACTGAAGGATTTGGAAGAAAGTTCAAGGCAAAGTAAACAAATAAAAGAGAAAAATCAGCCACAAATGTACCCACAAAAAAAAAAAGAAAGAGAACAGAAAAGATAAGGAAACAAGAAATAAAGTGAAAATTAAAGAACAGAAGATACATAAGAAACAGATAAATAAGAAGATATGAAAACGACAGTTTTTCCTAATTCTGTTGGAACATAAGGGCAAAGTTAGTGGGAATGCATTAGGACTCTGAATTTGCATGTATAGCCTTCCTCTTGCCAAAGAGAAAAACCTCATTTTAACTGTGAAGACTGATAACCATAATATTTACATATATCATAAAATCACTTACAGAAGATTATTTTAGTCATAAAAGGAATAGCATAAAAATTATATCTTTAAATGGTTTCAAGGCCTTTTGTAGAAGGAACATGGGAATACAGTTCACAATCACGACATCTGCCATATCTTTGATTGCATTTGTTGCCCTTCTCTACAGCTTTTGCTGTTTCAACATATCCTTTTTAAGTCACTCAGTACTCAAAATGCAGATATACGACGGTTTTATAGTGGTATCAGAAAGTTTCTTGTGTTTCTTCTCTATTTCTTTTCTAATAATTCCTAGTATCCTACTTGCTCTCTAGACCACAGAGCGTTGAGTTTACAGATCTCCTATAATCCCACAATTTTGTTCCTGAGGAGCAATAGTTTATAACCATCACAATATTTCATGATCAAAATAAAATAGTCTTCAGCATGAACCTTTTGACCGAGCTATGCAGTCCTTCCCAAAGAAGAATCAGAAGAGCTTCTGAGCCTCAGATGCAAAGTGGAGGGAGCACAGGAGAACTGCCAGAGAGGTCGCGTTGCCGTCTCTTCTGTTGGTCTTTCCAACCGTGATGACAGAAGCCACAACATATGGAGCATTTGTTAAGGATACACTCCTCCCATGAGCAATAAGGGCAGTGGCTGTACTGAGGCAAGATCTAGCCATTGCAGGGGAGGGAGAAAAAAGAAGGGAAAAAAAAAAAAAAAAAAAAAAAGGCTTCAGGGCAGAAAAGTTGGCAGAAAATATCAAACTGAGGGGAATGAGAGGGAAAATGACCAAGAAGCTTTCACTAGCATTCAAAAAAAGAATAGACCACAGAACAACAACAAATAGAGTTATAAAATAATAAAAGTAATAATTGGAAAAGAATGAGAAATACCCTACCAGGAAAATATTGCAATGCTACTGCTGAAGAATTTTCACCAAGAAAACAAGACTTAGTTCAGCTGATCAGCCCGGAGGACTTGCTTTTAAAAGTTATTTGAAAACAAACTACAGTTCTTTGTGTACTTTGAAAATACAGCTTTTATTCTGGATTACGAATTCAAAATGTCTTCCTATTTTGCTCCAGAGTAATGAAGGGAAATGCATCCTCCGTTATAACTTACGTATACAGCATTTGAAAACCTGCTATGGGCACTCCCCCTTTTTTTCCAAAAGATGTCTGGCTCAAGTGATTAATGCTGTGTGAATGTAAACAAAGATAATTATTCAAACAAGAACAAGATGTTCCACCCAAAATGATTAGCTTTTTCAGTGGATGAGATGCCTACTTCTAATCATCAAGAAAGGTTAACCTGACCAGATTTAATTAGCTACTTAATACAATAATAAAGATGCATACATAATTGGGGAGGAAAAGACTACAGAAGCAACACTGAATCCAAACAAAATACCTCCGTCAAGCACAAAGCCAGGGTTGTTATTACATGATTACACTCACGTAAGAATTCCCAAGTTTTTAGATCCACTATACACACTTTTGCAATTGTCTGTGTGGAACTTTACCTGATTAATAATAATAAACACATATTAAACAAACAAAAAAAGCAAGAAACAACATCCCTAAAATTAAATGATAAAATGAACCCAATGATATTTCTTAACACCGTGCTTCAAATTCATAGAAAAAGTCAGCTGCTTCATACAGATTATTTGTGGGCTACAGCCTTAAAATGAAATAAGTTACCATTTCCTCATAATAAAAAAAAAAAAAAAAACTAAAAAATGCTCATCACTCTTTGGAATCACAGCTGCTCAACTAACCCCTGCAAAGCAAATTTCTGACTCAGAATTAAGAGACAGCTCTTTCTGCTTAAGTGTATTTTAATAGCATCTTCTCTGCAGAACAGATGTTTTCAAGTTTTGTGGGTACCATAAATATTAAGAACTGGGCAATACATTTTAGATGGCAGTTCTCATTAATCTGCTAGCATTTGATTTTTGAATGAGAAGGACTACGTCCCATGTAAGATTTTATTTTTTTATATATATATATAAATATATATATATAAAAGAAGATATCAGACAGATGTTTTCAACACAGAGTTGATATTTTCAGTGAAAAAAAAAATACTAGTCTTACTTTGTAGTATTTCCCTAATAATTAAATTAAAGCTTTCTAATACAGTAACAAAACAACTTGCAAGTATTTAAATTTTATATACTTGGAATACTGCAAATATATTACATTTCAAAGTATGTTAGGAAATGTTATTAGCCTTGTATCTCTGGATAACATGTATAGCACTTGCTGGTCAAGGCTGGTTGTATGTCTAAGTGCTACCAAATAATGAGTTTTCAAAGTGGAGGACTATCCATCAGACATTCCATTTTCTTTCAGTAAAGTTTAAACATCCCTTAAAATAAACAATTCAGTGCAAACCAATGTATCTGATATTGATTTATTCTATTCACAAGAAGTAACAACATGATGGTAAATTCAATCTATTAAATGAGAAGTTTATGAGCATAAATATATCAAAAGGGCAATGAAAGCTAATATATAGTGATTAAATAACAATCTGTGAGAAAAAGACACTCAACCTTCAATTCCATTATACTGAAGTCATATACTGTCGAAAAGCAGGCTTTTGAATTGTTTCAAAGGAAGCTGCAGCCATTTGCCCTTTTTAACAGCTTGAAAGTTCACAAGGAAGGATTAATTTATAATTTAACTGAAATGTATCTCAAATAAAGTTTTTGATTAAAATCTACATTTCTGAGCCTCCTGGCAGTGCCAATATCGCTGAAACAGGACATCAGCTGCAACGCCAGCAATTCTGGAATGCAATGCAATAAACTGTAAATCAGTTTTGTCCTACTTTAATATCGGTTTAACAATGAAAGAAGAACTTTGATGTTTAATATTTAAATAGTATAATTATTCCTTTGGAACTAAGTCCAGAAGAACCCTTCATGGGTACACAATGCAAAACAACAACAGAAGGAATGTGTTTTTGCTACACTAGGAGGCTTTAATTTGTAGGACCCAGTTGAAAGGTACAGCACAATTTCTGTGTGCTGCAGGAGATTCCACAGAAATTCTTTAGAAGAGGGAAATGCTCTCCCACGATGAAGATGGATCCACACACAAAATTGAACAACAAAGCTTAAATGCTGTCAAAGCAGAGAACTGTGAACAATATCCACTACAGTTAGTTGCTCAGAAATCATCCCCAGCTGGCTATCCTGCTGCCTTGGTTTTGAAACTCAGACACAAGGCTTGCTTTCTTCATCATTGTTTTTGAAGTCAAGATTTGAACAAGCAAAGCCTCCCTTTACATTTTCCTCTCTCCCCTACCATTTGTCACTTCAGGATGGGTGAACACAGAAAAATTTAGATTTTTGGGAGGAATGCCTGTAATTATGAGCTAAGTACAGTCTCTGAACATTTAGTAAATTAGTAATGTTCAGATGCAATAGTTTTTCTGGTTTGGAAAAAAAGTTAGAGAGAAGGTCAGTTTTGCACCTGCACTACAACCAGGGAATGTAGGGTGATTATAACTGCAACTGTCAATTTTTACCAACCATACAGGACACTAGAATTACAAAACCATTTCCCACTACTTAAATAGATCCAAGGTACTACTGAAAATACAAAACCAAATATAATTATCTGCTGTAACACAGAAAACTCTTGTATGTCCAAGGAAATGCGAGACAAAGATGTCATTCATTTTAACTTATAATGCTGTTTGCCAGATCAAGCAATTACAGAGTTACACCCACCAAGGAAGGATGAAGGGTGATAGAGGGGTATGGGCTGAACTATGACTTTGCGATGCAAGGAACGTTCAAAGTAGTAGGAACTTCTGTGATGCAGAATACAGGCATTATAACGCGACTTCCAGTGGTGGGAACACATCATCTGCCTATGCCTACAAACACTCTCAACCCAACACCGTACTGCACTATCCAGTATCTGGCCACCATGTTTCATATATGTTACAATATAAGCTATGCACGGGAACTAAATCGTGATTATCTAATTAGGAAGTCAATTCTTTATAGCACTCTGCCTTAATTTGTTCCAGAAATTAAAAAGAAAAGAAAAAAGTGTAATGAATACAAAAGGAAAATGAAAGCAGAGAAAATTTCATTATTAAGGTGGATGAATACTATCTAGGGAACAGAATGCCACCGCTACTTCTACCATGGAGTTCCAGTGCAATGAAAGGTAAGTTATATAAAGCCATGCTCTTCAACATTTGGTTACTAATTGGGCTCTCAACATGAAAGCATCATTAAATGTAAAGTCTAGTTTCAGCTCTATTGCCTGGAATGGTACGCTGCACAGTTCAATTACAGGAAGGAACTGTGACAGCTGGAAAAAGCTCAGGAAACAGATTCATCTGAGATTTTAGTTGCTGAAGTCCATCAGTATGTTTACATAGTTATGGATGCAGACTCTAAGCGAGATTCTCTCCCACAGTTTTCCTTCTAAAATGTCAAATTTGTAGCAAGACAGGCAAAGGTCTTTCATACAGCAGCGGTGGGATACGATGTCTCAAACTTGAGGTATCTTCCCAGCTGTGCCTGTCTGCATTAACCGTAAGCCATGGCCCATTGTCTCCACTCTGTCACTTCATACGTGCTTGACTTGAGCCTATGCCTGCCCTGAAGAGGCTACTTGTAGGTATAAGGCTACCAGTATAGGACAGAGACCCTGGTGATTCATCTACAGAGCCAGGGCCTAGAAAGGCTCTACTAAACACTTACACGCTCAAAAAGAGAAAAAAATAACTGGCACTTTAAAGAAGGCAGAGTTTGCAGTCCCACCAATATCATTAAGAAATGCTGCTAAAAATGTAAAAAGTTAAATACTGATAATTAGCATAGTAATTGCTGTTAAGATCAAAATTCTTATTGATTAACATCTGAGTACTGGAAAATAGCGCTCACCTTTAGTAACAATTGCAACCCTGACTTACTTCACTGCGTTAATTTTGAGAATAAGGGATCTTTATATCTGAATGCAAATAAAGACATCTAATTCATCATTGTAGTAAGAAACTGGTCACTTGATGAAAACACGATGGATTGACATTCCCTATTTATCATTGCATTCTTACTCCACGGTTTTCAAGGGCCATGTAATAACATGGTGAACTGAAACAAAAACTAAACTGCAAGTTTACTTGCTCAAGCATTATTTACTATTTGCGTTATTTCAAAATGAAAAATAACTAAATTTCTCTGTATCTCATATACTTATATAAACACTCAGATATTTTACACACAATTATTCCTAGTGTCTAGTGACTTAAGTCCAGAAAGTGTATGTACACTTATGTCTAGACAGATAAGGATCTACAGATTACATGTGTACAGAGAGGGAGTGTGCATATGCAGGCATTTGTATGTAACGAAAGTAGAGCACTATTTACTACCTAACACAGATGGGTAAGTCCACTTCAGAGATCTCTGCAGACTTGTGAAATCAGGAGGATGTGCTTGGAATTCTTCTTGTCTTCTTCCCTCCTGAAATAACTCAGGCAAATGTATTTTGGCAGCTCCTTTTAAAGATTCAAACTAGCCCATTTTACATAATAACCTTCAGCTGCATTGAACACAAACACACAAAAAACAGGTAGCACAAACACTAAAGTCTAAAGTTGTATTATTCACGTGCAAAGTACACAAAGTCTCAATAATCTTGCAATTAAATCATAAGTATACTAAAATAATTTTTACACTAAGTTGTTTTGTCTATGAGTCTTTTAGGAGCGAAGTCTGCACCCAGAGCGAAGTTCCCAGTAATGAAGCGGTGTACTTTCCAAGGCAACTGAGGAATGGCAAATAGATCAAGACATCTCTAGACCTATTGGTTCCCATCAAACCAAGTAAAATCCAGCCTCCTGGGGTATTATAAGCTCCTGCTCAAATGCAGAGTGCAAGTCATCTGTATTAAAGAACCCCCTTATTCCATAGCTCCTAATGAGCATTTGCCTCAACACTGAAGTCCATGGCTTTCATACTATTTGTCTATTAATTTATTTGTTGCTGGGCATAAGAAAAGCTTAAATCATAATTCTCTGAAATGCCAAATGAAACAAATCTCTTTCCAATCTAAATTTTAATTAACTATTTTACTTCAGCATTGCATCTTATTGCTACAGATTACTTGGAGGTATATGCAACAAAGAAGGTCTATAGAAATACGGAATGCATGAGAATGAATATAAAAATATTTACTTTGAAACTTTCATTTCTTTTTCTCCAAACTGTTAAAAAATGTATTTGGTTGGTCGAAATAATGTACAGACAGAGTAACAGAAATATGAGGTGACAGAAGAAAATGGACCAGATCCTTGTGAATCAACTCCTTTTTGCCAGGCACATAAAACTAAACCAGCCTCAGCTTGATGCAACTGTTGTATCTCCAAAATGAACGTTAGACATGAAATAGAAAAAAGGCTGGTGAGACAAATTTATCTTATGAGCTTTTTTTGTTATTATTCCCCTTCTACATTTTCAAAATATCCCTTAATGCTCTTTCCTTTCAGAAGGAAATCCAAGTCCCTCAAAATAATATTTCCAATCTCAGCTGCAATGTCTTTCATAGTAATTCACTCTGGATGTCTGTTACTTTTTGTGAGGAATAGTTCTGCTTGAGTTCTCCACTTAGAACAAAACAACTCTGTTTTCCTGATATACTTCATATTCAAATTATTCCAAAGTGTAGCACAGAGACATTAATTAGATAAGGGCATAGGGAAACATATAATCCATACATGGCTGCCATGATGAGCTCAACAGCAACTGATACAGCTGTAAGCATTAAAACAACTCTAATGAGAGATGATATTGACCTAAATGCCAGAGTTATCGTCACTACTTCCTTTGGAAAAAAAAAAAAAAACACAGAAAAAAGATGAGATTGACTTAACTTCCACTTCAGCAGTCTCCACCGACAAATATTTTAGTGTAATATCTACTTCTGATTTCCACTTAAAATACTTCTGGATTGTTACTTAGATATACGCAAATTTCAAAAGCAATCTCCATTTTAGTTTTCTATAGTCCTATGATTTTTACACTCTCTTCTAATTAATTGAAAAGGATTCCAACTTCTTTTCTCTTTCTACCTAATTCAAAGACAGATGTAATATACCTTATCTTTTGCTACCTCCTCTCTAAATTAATAACTGTGTTTCTGTGCAGCCTTTCATAAAGTTTCCAGCTGAAAATAACAATGTCTGGTGCAGTGAATCCCTTGTTTCTGGTTACTGCTAACACAGAAGAGGATACAATCCTTTCTTTTCTACACCTATGTCCACATTGCAGTGAGAAGTGCAGCCCAAAGCACACTGGTACTCAGGCTGCAGCTCTTAAAACCAGCAGCACAGCCTGCAACCCCTGCCCTCCAGTTCTGAGTCACTGCTGTCGACGTCAGGTGGATGAACACGAGGGCAGCTTCCCTGTGCACGTCCTAATCGCCCATCTGACTGCAGCAGCAGTGCTGCTCCCAGGAAACTGAGACTATAAAGTAACTTTCATGATTAAGATGAGCTATCAATAATCATCTATTTTTAAGTACAGCATCCTATAAATCCTCCTAATTAGTAAACTAGATGTCTTCTTTTTAGCAAACAATCCCCAGCCTACTTCCTTATTTATTTTCTTGAATTCAATTATATTTGCCACCTGCTGGCCCAATCACCTAAATGACAGATTCTGGATGTAAGGTAGAAGCTGGGCCATAAACAATAATTTCATTGTAGTTCAATTTAAAATATTTGCCTGCACCTATTTTCTCTGCTTTATAAAGAATGTTTATGCTACTTCCTCCTCCAGGGCTCTGCTGGCTGTGGGACTTTGCACTCCCCATCAGGAGACGTAGCAGCAACACCAGCAAGAATTTTGCCCTGCTCCTTACCCTCCACGCCGACCTCACAAGAAACCAAAACTGAGATTTTTCTGGAGGGGAGGGACCACTAGAGGCTGAATAAAGAGGGTAGAAGCAATTTCCAAACCTGGACTGAAAAACTGATATATCTCCAAAAAAGGACCCTTGGTAAAATATAGGTTAGGAAATATTTCTTTAGAAGATAAAAATAATAGAACTCTCTTGACATGAAAAGAAATGGAGGAGGCTATATTCTGTTGTTATTTACCTGTCATGGGGCTCTAAAATCCACCTACTCCATAAGATCAATAATTTACATTTCCAAAAATCTTCATGAATGAAATCCAGTCTGTAAAATGCACACCTTGCAGACGGAGAGTTTAACTTGAAGGATGAATTTAAATGCTTTGTTCGGTGTAGCGGACTAGTCTCCCTTCCAAATCATCAGGGTTCTACAATTCAGGCCTTCAAAGAAATCCCCATTTCCTTCCGTCACCTTTTGAAACATAAGCTGCAATCATACCTTCAAAAAACTCAGTTACATTCTGAAGCCATTACACCTTCCTCAAAAAACACCAAAACATGGGAAAGCTGCCCTTCTGAAATTTAACAAAACTCAACATTGTGACAGGAGACAATAAAAGCAATGACCCAGATTCTTGAGCATTTTCCCCACGCCCCACTATTACAGTATATATAAATTCATGCTACTTCCTTTATAATTACAGATACTTTCTCCATTATATTTTCTTATAACTGGTTAAGAATACATATAAGCACAAGTTATTCTCTAGCAATTCATTTATTCTGTGATTCTGCATCTTTCATTTCACCAGTTCTTTCCCAGATGCATTTTCCATCTACTTTCATGTTTGAAAATTAATGTTAAGCCAATATTGGGTAAAATTATTTTACCATACTTATTTTGCAATAAATAGCAATTTGAGTGAGTGCGTAAAACTGTATTATATATAAATGAAAACATTAACCAAACTGGAGGCATACAGTCAGTTAATGCCCTAATAGAGGAGCCTTGGAGAGAGAAACCGTACAGGATTTTTATGTAGCATGTGGGAAAACAGTGCAGCATGGGAGTTTTGAATGTTAATACTGCAGCTGTATTAAATCTACTGTGTCAGACTCTGTCTGCAAGCAAACCAGATTTAAGGAAGTACATTTTTACTGCAGCATTGGAGGCTGAAAAATGGTTAACTTGGTTAAGTTCAACAGAAGTAAGTTCAGCTTACTTAAAAAAGAACAGACATGAATTATGTGTACCTATTAAATAGTCACAGACAAATAGATCTGTATGTAGACAATTATGTGACCTGTATAAAGGTTCAAATTATGTATCAAAGAGTAATGTATTTTACAATTATATTTTAAAACTGTGGCAATTATATGTGATAGAGAACAATTACTGTATTGGGATCCAAACAGCGAAAAATAGAAAACATTTCTGTTGACCAAAATTTCATTGCTTAAAGTCTTTTATCTGCTCTCATGTCTTTCTCCGAATGTACCATAAAATGTTAGATGGATAACTGAGTGACCCTGGGCAGGACTCACAGATATTATTTTGTTGTAGTATTTCATATTTTCTTATACGTTAAAAGAAAAAAAAAATGTTCTATTGCACACAGAAATATACACAGGACAAATGCTGTTCAGCTGCTGTTATCACTGTGACGCATTTAAGAAATTTAAATAAACATGCCACCTCTTCTGCAAGCCTTGAATTAGTTGTTTTTCCATAAGCACCGAACACAGTGTTGGCCTCACTGACGACTGTGCGGAAGACATTCTGCAGGCCCTTTCTGAAAAGAGGCACAAAGAAATATCCTCCGTACAGAGAATTTCTGCAGGATGGGATGCATGACTGGGAAGTTTGGAAAAGTATGCATGCATACATCCAACACACACACATGCAACAGTTTCGGGCATCTATTACTTTACAGCTAGAGTCCTAACAGTGCTATGATATATTTAATTTATAGGTTAATTTACCTATATCTGTCCCCCTCTCCTCATGCTGTTGTTCTCTAGCTCTCTCCCCTTTCACAGGGCTAAAGAGAATCTTTTGTTGGCCTGTGTATACTCAATCGCATGTTCCTCACCCACAGCCCCTACTCACACAGTTGACATCTCCATTTGGTCTTCTCTAGGAAGCTGCTGTCAAAATTATAACTGGAATGATTTAAAACCAAACAAATAAACAAACAACACACACTAGTAGTGTGGTATGATGAACTCAGCACCAAATTAGAGAGTAGTAGACCAAACTTTTCAAATTTGAATGCCTGAAGTTACACATCCAGATCCTTATTTACACATATTAGGAAGCCTGCTTTTCACCAGACATGCTCAGACCTCCCAGTTACTACAACTTTCTGCATCACTCGAAAAAGGCTTTTTATTTAGGTACTTATCTATGGATTTCTTGCCTAACTTCAGACAAGCAATTCTTCAATTTTCACTTACAAACTTCAGCACTTCTGCTGCCACATCAGTAAAAATGAACCTGTTAACTTGCTGGAACTTCAACGTCCCTCAGCAAACTTTATATTTGTATTCTTGACCTGTGAGCAGTCAGAGACCTGGCTGAAACTGATGGACGAGACAGTCATTTTCTACTGAAAATAGGGGAGACAACACCATACTTCAAATCATGCAAGCTCACATGCTTAATCGTTATAATTTCTGAAATAAGTTATCTATATGAGCCTAAGACGAATTACAATATTCCTCCACCAGTATTTTACTTCATAAGAAGTCCTTAGTTAAGTGGTAAGTACTCTTCTAGGTAGCCTTCCATTAACTCTTTCTATTAATGAAGAAAACTACTGAGTGAGACAGAACTCACTCTTAAATTAAGATAATCATTATCATAAAGAGATGTTTTATTTGACAGTTTGAGGGATATGGGTGTGCTGGGTGTGCTGTGATTTAGTTCAGAGACTTTAATTCAACTGAAGACTCAGACCATAAGATTAAATGAATTAAGCAGCCTCACCCTCCCCTCATCTCTAATTGTGTAAATCATAAAATCATCACTCTAAGGGACAGAATTAGAGATCTTTGCAAAAAAGACACTAGTGTTGTTTTGTGACATAAGTGCAAACATACTGAATTTTCTCTGCCTACTCAGAACTGGTTTTAAGTATGCCACTGCAAGAAAAGTATACATTACAGCAAGATAACAAATGTGTCTTGCTTAACAAACAACAGTGCTATCTCCATTGACCAGACACCAAGTAGATGGCACTATCTCTTAACCATATGCTGCAGACAAAGCCTCTGGCAGGTTGAAAGTTGAACACCTCGTGCTATCATATATCCACTTATAATATAACTAAACCACTGAAAAATAAGCATACAGCTAACATGACATACATATTAAATGCATGGGGGAAAAACTCTTCCATGGAACTGAAGTGTCACATTTGGAAACGTGGACTAGTCAACTATAAAGACGAAAGGCCACCTATGCATTTCCTGCTAAACCATACAAGCGTGACAACTGCACTTACTCTGACTTAATTGAAAAATGGCTAAGTTTGTGTTCGCTTCCCAAAACAAAAATAATTTTTGAATTAGTAGGAGGAGTACTCTAATTTTATTCCAGAAACCTTTGCCTTCTGAATGAACATCTGCATCCTAATTTTTATAACCAAAACATTTGCGTGGTTAAGCATGGGGAAGTACAATGAACAACTGCTTAAATGATACCGGTTTCATATGTGGTATTTAGTTCAGAAACGTGCTGCCTCTTCACCAAGCTGTTGAAGTCTATCCCTGATTTTGTAGTAACTAGGGACACATGACATCCATAATATCAGCAACAAGTAACCCTGATTTTTGCATAATTCAGTTACTAATTTTGCAGCATTACTATAGCATACTACACTACTAGCCTCAAGAACATCTGGAAACATGCTCATTGCTGTTAAGGTCAATGGAAAGTCTATCGCTGATTTCAACAGGGGCAAGCATGATAAACCTAGACAGACATTTCTGTGGGATAGATACCCTACCAAATTTCGCAGTGATCATCATTCCATAAATTACACAAACATCAGTGTCTCCTCTCCAACTAAACCATTTTTATTCATTAAATCAGAAAACAGCGAGCTATATGTGGGCATAAGCTGAAGGATTTCGTAATGGCAAAGCAAGTATTTTTATTTTTATATAACGTTGAGGTAAAAGGGGCCTTGATCCTACAGACTCATGCAAATAACTTTATAGACAAGGAGCTCCTTGATTCTAATGAGACTACTCACTTATGTATGCTAATCACATACATTCATAGGATTATGTCCTAAAAATTGCAGCAGAGGTAGACTGCACCGCTTGAAAGAACAGTAAAGTTCTTGGGGAAACTGCTGCCAACATACCTGAAAATGTTTTACTTGTTATTTGCATATTCAATTTTACCTATGATCCTGATAAAATTAAGGAAAAGTTATATAGCTTTGCCTATAGATTCATAAGCCTCCTTGAAAATCGTGATGGGCATAGTTTCTGTCACTTCTATAAATTCTGACGAACACAGATTCTGTGGTGATTGCCTTGTAACAGAAAGTAGTTAGACATGGCTAGAAACTTGTATTAGAGATCTGTCTGTCATGAATGAATACAATAAAGTTGTATAAAAAGAATTTTTTCCCCCACAATATTTACATTTCCAAATCTGTGTCCAATATCTTCACTAATATATGCTCCTTTTCTGAATGGATTACTTACTTCAATCAAAAGCCTGTCAGCTTTTTTATTTATTTGCTTGTTTATTCAAGACTAGGTTAAGCACCTTCACGCAGCATTTGTTTTTCAGGCAGCCTCCTCAAGTACGCTAATGCCAGACAACTCCATTGTAAGTAGGTCTCCCACGAAAATCCTATTCAGCAGGCTATGCCTGCTTTTATTCTAATCCAGCGGTAGCTTTTCCCATCAACACATAGGAGTATCTTGTCCTCAGAGCATTGGGAAGTTTCTCCTAATGCCATTTTTTACAGTTATTAATGCTTGAGCCTCCCATTATTATAAATCAAAACTAGCAGAATATGTTGGCTTCCCAGGACTGGAAAAAAATCTTTTAGCATTACATTTTGTATTACAGCGGTCATCTCTACTGATTTGTAATATAGTTGCAATAAATAGCTTTGAGTTTTAGTTAAACCAAATCAATTCTGCTTAGGGTATTAGTCAATTTTAACAGCAACATATTGCTTGTGCAGTATATTAGTAAGAAAAAATATTAACATGTATTAATCTAAACATGAATGGAATACCAATGTTTTAACAAGGAAGAATTTTGCAGTCTCTAATAAGAGACCCCAGAAACTTGGGATGAGTGGGGAGGGAAATGAAGGAAGCACAGAAGAAACTTTCATTTATTGATGGTCAACAAGAGCTAGTGCAGAAAAGATGACCGTAATTTCTTCAAAATATTGGAGAACATTTATGACAGGGAGCAAACCAGTGTGTTCTTGAGCTTTGAGAAGGACCCAGTGCTCATTTCTGTGACAGCTCTAAACTGGGGAGCGAGGACTCTAACTGAGCATCTGAACATAGCCCAGGATATCTCACCTACTATCAGGTGCAACTCTTCAAAAACACTTCTCAAGATAAATTAAAAATCTGAAGAGAAGCAAAGCTGAAAGCAACAGCATCTTGCACAACTACCACAGATGACTGTAAAGCCTGTTCCTTTTTTTTATCCCCCATTTCTATTTCTTTTAAACACATTTGACCATGAAGTACAAATTTTCAAAATGCCAATGCTAAAAAAACAACTCCCTCAAAAAACAGAACCCGCAGTAGGGTTCTATGGTTCTTTCACAGGAAGCTGGGAAATGCAAGAAATTATGCACTGGATCTAGATGACAAGCATTTCCTTAAGACATGTCAATGATTTAGGCAAATTTAACTCCCAATAACATTTCTATGAGCCAAAAATCTACATCTTGTTTCCAAGGTCCTCCTTCAGTCTAATTATTTTATCTTATGCAAGAAAAGTTAAAACACAAAATACCAAATCACCATTTAATGAATAATCGTATATTTTCCTATACCAAAGAGCTTGAGTGGCACACAAAACAAGTACAAAAAAAACCCGATGTAAAATTCCTATTTTACAGTCTTATAAAATTATTTTTAAATGCAGTAATTTAAATGCAGTCATTTTACCCTTTTACCCTTTTTTTTTTTTTAATTATGCTTTCCATACTTGTAAAATGTTATAGCCATAATCTGGATAATCTTATTACATGATGAACATGGTCTTACTTGTGGATAAGACTTCCTAATAAACTAACACACATCTGTTAATATAAAACCTTTTTGTCAGACAATAATTTAAAAAGCCCTCTCTAAAACAGAGAATTTTATATATTGTCACCAAACTAAAAACAGTAAGTAAATATTAACTTTGTGAAGTGCAAAACAAGTTTTATTGACCAGTGAGGTAAATATTGACTGAAGTGAAGCAAATATTTATGTGCTGACGTTAATGGGACAAATCCCGTACAACACGGCAAACAAGATTTTGCCTACTATATTTCTGTGTTTGTATTTATTCTGAAAGTTCTGAAAGGAAATATCTGGAAATCCGTCTACAATGGAAATGCTTTTTAAAAACAATTGACTTTCCTTAGCAGCTAAAATGGATATGCATTCAGAGGGCTGGAATATTTTTGACCTTGTACAAGACAGAGGTTTAATAAGTTGTTTTCAGACAGAATGTGTTAACTCACTCACTAAAATCTGACCAGACAACGACATCCAGGACCTCTGTTTAACTGGTCTCTAAAAAGGTAAACATAAAGTTGGTCAGTTTTCAGCCCCTCATAAACCAAAATTTTTCTTACAATATAGTGGTAACTAGTGCCAGAAGATTCTTTATCGCGCCATTTGTTCAGGTTATAGTCGGTAAAATAAAAGTTTTAATGGCAGAAAATCTTAATAATTACAAAAAAGACAAAAAGTAGACTTTTTTCCTTCTGTGAGCTAAAGGCTGCCACCCTATCAGACCCCGGACAGAGCAGTTACGTGAGCACTTACAGGAAGCAATACCTCAGCCTGAGGTACCAACAGAACCAGCTGCAGGGTTTGTTCCTATTGACAATGTGTCTGTCACAGAAGCGTCCCCCCCCCAATAAACCCCTTTCCCATTATAAAACACAAACTAACCTAAATTAATAAACCCATATAACTTTTAAACCTTTCCATTTAATGAGTAACGTTAAAATGTTCGTTTGGGTTTTGAAACCAAAATATATTAATATTTACCAAGGAAAATAAAGAACAATTAAGGATATAACTATAAGCAGGTACTACAGACCGAATATAAACTAACAAACCTATTTACCCCTTCCTAGTAAATCCACTCAGAGTAGGTTTTTACACACATGAGAAGTCATCATTCAATAGAACAATTCACACGGGGATTCACACATTCAGATTAACACATTAGGTTGGAAAAAATATAATTTCGAGAAACTTCAGAGATTCTATTGAAAATTCTGGCACCTTTAAGCACACCCATTAGAGAATACCAAGGTCTCACACAGTGGATGATCATTACAGTCCATCTTCTGACCTAAATACCTTTGTAATGGTCTTACAACAACAATTAACACATACCTCCTAAAATTCTTTAACAGCTGAATGTTTTTCGAGTAATTGTATTTAACAGATCCTTCAATGTCACTACAAGAAAAGACCAGTTCAGAAAACAGCTTCTCCACTTCATTCTAATGACCATGGGAATCGCTCTTTCTGGTGGATAAAGACAGAGGCTGAGCACCCTCCTGTGCAGCGAGCAAAAATTACAACTGCCCTTTGTGGCTCTGCTATCTAATTTTCATTCAAGGCTCTATCTACGCACAAAACCCAAGACTCCGGGATCTAATTCACCAGTTTTAAGGCAATTATATGACACCATTTCAGTGGAACTACTCTCAGTTTAAAATGACTCAGTTCAGAAACGAGCACACTGCTGTACACAAGAGAGCTACTGAGATTTCTGGAAATCTCAGGGAACAAGATGATGTCATTGCATTATAAAAATATCTAGTTCAAATTCTTTGTGAGTCTGCTGGACAAAGCTTACATGATCAGACTTCCACAGTGAAATTCAGGTTCCTCTGCCATCAGTCCAGTGATGAGTTTTCAAAACTGGTCTCTATTCTTCAGTGCCTTAAATATGGGAGCACAGGAGCTGTTTTCTTGTGCTCAAAATTCAAACTGAAGTAAAGGTTGTATAAACGCAAAAGCTGGTTTTAAAAAGATTAAGCATTCAAAGCTCAGGAAGCATTCAAATTTTAAAGGTCATTTGAGGCTCCTGGCAAGGCTTTCAAATCCTTCAAACAATTTAAATTAAACACCCTTAATTTTGCAAGTCTTCCATACTCAAGTAACATTTTGTGTAGAATGAAGACAACCAATAAAGCCTTTGAATATTCAGGACATTCTGCTATTTTACAGACTCTTGCAAGGAAACAATTTTTTATCATATCATTAACTACAATTCCTTTCCATATATCTGAGATCAGTTCCTTTAAATTTCACCAAAGATGTCTGCTATACATATAATTTTCAAGGACTAGTTTCTCCCACACCTTCTGATGAAAAATAGCAATATAACGGTTTATCATGAGGAAAAAAAGATGAAGATTGCAATCCCTTAAATTGTTCTTTGCAGGAAGGCTTCTACAGAGCTCCTTCGGGAATTAGGGCTAGGATACAAAATATTTTCATCTAATATTTCTACATATAGAACCAGCTCTCAGCAACTTTTAGTACAGTGTAACTGTTGAAAAGGTAAGCATTGCGCTGCCAGGGCATCACCAGCAGAGTTCCATGAGCATCAGTGTTTGTTACAGTATTGTCCCAGGCATTTAACAACTACAGGCAAAGCAGGAATACGCTGATGAAATGTGCTGATAGCATTCAATTAAGGAGGTACCACCTACACCTAAGAGGATGAGAAAGTCTGGGATACTTATATCTAAGCATATATATATATATATGCACAGCTGAAAACACAGCAGGACACCGATTCAGCTGTCTGCATGAAATTTATGAAATTTATGGGCACCCTAGGAGAAGAGTCCAAAATACAGATTAGTAAATTTATTACTAGGTATTACGTGACCTAATCTATGCAATACCCATGGGAACAGATTCCCGATTTTATGTTAATAATCTCTGAAATATTTCTTGTGTCAGGAGTTACTAAATCCAGAGTTCATTAACAGCACCATGAAAACATACCTGTTAAATAACAACATCACTGAAGAGTTACGTACCTTCTAATGAGCTGTGAATTGGAGATAAATCAGCAAGTGACCTGCATGAGCAAACATTATTGATTAATAAGCTGCCACGAATTAATTTCATATTTCCAGTGCATGTAACAATGAGAAACAGTTTGTGAACAACTTTGATTTAAAACTACATTTGTACTTTAATGCATTTTATAATTATAAAAAAGAAACAGCTGAACGAGACTTTTATATTTATACACTTCCAAGTAATGTACAGAAGGCATGCATAATTTGCAACCATAAAATACTATTTAAAAATAAAAAAAAATTATAATTGCTTTTCCTGATTTGAGAATCAAATTAAGATTTTTCACATTGTCCTTCATAATCCAAACACTATGCGAACGACTAACTGAGCAAAAAGTAAGAGAATGAACAATATGGCATAGCATAACTCAAACACAACAGTTTTGTGTTATCTTTGGAAGGATAGGGATATAGTCATTTAAGTCATAGAGTGCTTCCAGGCGAGCATCTAAAGCCTGCATTCGTGCTGCTATTGATCAGTATTGTGATAATTAGGCAGAAGTACTGTACAAATTAGGTCTTCTGAGTTCAGAGGGCCTACAGGAAGAGGAGGCTTGTGGGTTTGTTCAATACTTCAGTGTATCTGTAGTAACTAGTCCAGGTTTCTTCCAATGTATCAGTCACAGCCCAAGTGAAATGCAGAGGATATGAAGTCTGAAGTTTCCAGTCAAGAAATTCTCGATACAGGTTCCAAAAACCTCATAAAAGTAGACCAAATTGCTGCAGATGCCTCCTCAAAACCTACCTCCAACAGAAACAGAGACGCTTCCAGCGTTTTCAGCTTCTTCCTCAAGTATAAAAGAGAAGGTTTATGCTTAGATGGTATGCGTTACTGAACACCAGGCCGCTCAGCTCTTCCAAACGCTGTTTTTCACCTCATGAGATCTGATGTCTAAGTGCCTATCCTTTCCCTCTCCCAGGGTTACTGACCCCCCAGCATTTCTGTACTTAAAACTTTGAATTAAAACAGTATTCCTGTTGTTTTAGTTCAGAACAACACAGAACTGACTTTCAAAACTTTTCAGATATTAGGCACCGGTTTAAGTGTGAGCTGCATACCTAAACACTTTTAGAGAAATGTCTCAGCCAAGGAAAACAGATGCCATTTCTGGATGCAAACTAATTTATTCAAGAGCATATTTTGAAAGAAAACCCTGTATCTATTTAATTTCAAGCTTCTCCTAAGAGCTACAGCAGCATTAACTAGGGCAGCATTTTCCTCAGGTTTCCTAGGAGGCAAAGCCAATTTCCAGACAGCAGGACTTCCCTGCGGTGAGCGCTAATCGCCACCGGGAAATAATACTACTACAGTATGTATACATATATTTTTTATATATTTCTTAATTTCCTTCTTTATTATTGCCTTCCCAGGTTAATTTTAATTGAGGCTCTAAATAAAAAGCAACAGGAACCACTGCCCGCCCGCCCGCCCCCTCCGCGCGTTTGGCGGGCCCGGCCCTGAGGCGAGCCCCCCTCACCGCCCCGCAGGGCGCCCCCCCGGCCGTCCTCCAGTCCCCTGACGGGCCGAAGGCCTCGACGAGCCGCGGCCGCCCGTTGTCAGAGCAACCCTGAGCTCGGAGCCTTCCTCCTCCTCCTCCTCTCACGGCTCCTCCTCTTCCTCCCCCCGCCGCGCCCTCTCCCACCCACTCGGCCTCGGCGGCGATGGAGGCGGCGGGCGGCCGCGGCCTGGGCAGCGGCGGCGGGCGGGAGATGCCGGCCGCCTGATGAGGTACTGCCGCCGGGCCGGAGCGAGGGGAGGGCGGGAAATAGGGCTCCCCGCCGGCCGCTCCCCCTCGGAGCCCGCAGCGGGGCGGGGAAGGAAGCGGGGACGCGCCTCCAGGGTCACCCCCTCCCTGCGCCGGGGCTCCTGTGGAGGCCGGCGGGGCCCCTCCGTCGGCAGAGCCCCTCCGTCGGCAGAGCCCGTCCCGCTGTCGCTGAGGGGGCTCCGGCGGTGGCGCGGCCCAGCCCGGGAGAGGCCGCCGCGGCCCGGCGGGAGCCAGCAGCGGGCCAGGAAGAGACGGGAAACGTTGGAGAAGTGCCTTTATCAAAGGGCTTATTTTATCTCGTTAGGGAGGGGGGAAGACATTCTGGAAGCCGTCCGCCGCCTTGAAATCCCGTTTAATAACTTAGTTACTTGAAAGTTTGTTAGGCAGAGCGCCAGGGGAAGCCGCCTTACTCGAACAATGGGATCGCTCACTTTTTTTCAACACCGAACTGTCAGTTTTTTGCAGAAGCAGGCCCCAAACCACGAGCTGAAGAGCGCTAATGAGATCACTTTATTATTATTATTCCCCTCCTTTTAAAAACATGAGTCGTGGCCGGGTCTTGCAGACACATGGAGTAATGCTGTTCACCCAAATCAACAGTATCTCCAGTTTATTTGCTTTATTCACGGGCATAAAATTACAGAACGTGAATTTTGGATGGACTGAAGTATGATGTAATCTTTGGCCAACAAAAATATAGTAGTAGCAGCAGCAGCGCTTCTAAATGGTAGTAAGTTCCTGTATTCATTTTTTAAATCGATGCAATTTACTCTTCTAATATAATCTCAAATTTAAAGGCTAAATAATTCTAGGTTTGTGCAAATACATTAAAAACTTCATGCTGTGCAAAACCAATTTTGCTTTAACCTTTTTGCATCCCCAATGAAACTAGCTGGGTATAAACACTAAGATTTGGAAAAAAAATAATTTCAAAGAGGAATCTGGAAGAGTCTGAATTATAGAAAAAGGATTATAACAAAATTTCTAATGTTTCAATAATACTATTCACTAGTGACAAGTATTGTGCCAGATGCAAAGCATTCTCCAAAATCATTACTTTCATGTCACACCAGTCCAGCGAAGTAGATTGAACGCTATTTGAGCAATGTAAAGACTGACACAGAAGTGAAAAACTGTCCAGGAAGACAACAGAAAGAAGCCAAAGGACAAATAAATAAGACCTGGCTTGGGTGGTCTCACTGTTAGGTTACTGCTTGTTGGCTGCACTTCTTTTTTCACCTATAGACCAGATGGTCCCGGCTCTTTTAAATGCTTTTTACAAAATGGACTAACCTGGTTCTGCTCACTTACCCAGACAGGATAATCTTGTTAATCTCATAATGGCCCTCAATTTTGAGCACGCACTGGCTTTTGATGAGACTTGTCTGAACAAATGCTTACCATTTTATGGATGCATGTAAATGCACTCTTTGCTTCCTTCCCATCATTGTTTGCTCCTTCTTTGGCCTACTACTGTTACTATTTTTGTGAAATTATGCAGCATTTCTGAGATCTCTTCTGTACAAGCTTGTGCTGGTCTCCTATTCAGCAGTTTTTGCTGTTCTGATTTACACTGGAGCAACTTTAGATTTTACTAAGGCAGCCAGGTTCACTGCAGGCTAGAAAATCTGCACAGGAATGAAAGGAGGTCATTTAATATGGCAAAAAGTAAGTTGCCCCGTGGAGAGATGGTGCAAACCCAGCGTGCCAGTTTTCAGACTGAAGACAGACGGTATCTGTCAGAAATCATGCAAGCAATCACTCAGTACAAGCTATAGTATTTTTATGGGTTTTGTTTGGGGATTTTTTTGTTTGTTTTTTTTTTGTTTTTTTTTTTTTTTAACCCTGAACTAATTCTCTCTTCCTTCAACTGTAACTTTTTATATCCTACTTTAGGAGACAAAATAGCAAGAATCTGGACCAGAAAAAAAATCCCACCATGCAACAAAATTGCAGTCATCTCCACAACATCCAAGGGAGTGGTGATGACTCTTCATCTTCTCAGAGCGCCCACGCAGCGAGGTTGTCAGGAGAGAGCTCGTGCCATCACGGCGGCGATGTTCGTATACAGCTAAACTCTGCTGTGGGAGAAGCCAGAGAAAACGCGAGTTCCCGGCATTCCAGGCCAGGTTCCCAAAGTCGCTCACACGGACATGCCCACAGCGAAGCAGTGGGGCTCGATGATTCCACCCCAGACTCGGAGGAACATGGTGGCAGCTCCCTCTCAGAGCTCAGATACCTCCTCCAGTGGCTGCACAAAAGTCTGCCGTATATCTTGATTCTGTGTGTCAAACTGATCATGCAGCATATAATTGGTAGAGTATAACAAAATAAGGTCTGAGAGAACAGATCCCTTTCCCCAAAGAGATATACTAATAACCGTGCCTGAAATATAATTCAATTTATTTTTAGCTTTATTTTTATTTGCTTTATTCATCAGAAAGGGAGATTTACTAAACTACATTTCAGTGGCTTCTGTTTCCTTTCCTGGCATATGTACAATGTGCTTAATTATTCTGGCTTGATAGTCTGAGCTATTAATTGTAATTACAAAGACGTATTAGAAATGGCTGGTTTTTTAACCCAGTTCGGTAATTTTTTTTTTTTATTTTCTTGTGTATAACTGACCCTTTTCTCCTAATAGGCATTTCTCTTGGAATTGGGCTGCTAACAACTTACATGTATGCAAACAAAAGCATAGTAAATCAGGTTTTTCTAAGAGTAAGTATCACCCTATGCAACAAATTTCTCTAAGTTAACCAAGACTTCTATCCATCAATTTTTGAAAGAAATGTGAATGGAGATACTGTTTATTTACCTAATAATATTAGGTGTCATGGTTTCAAGATGGAAGTAAAGTCTCAATGCTTCCGTACAGTGTAGAGCTGCTCAGATAAGTAAGGTTTGCAAAATTCAAAAAGAGGGTTTTTTCCCCCCTCTGCCTTTGAATATTGAAATCACTTCAACTGATAAAAGCTTTTTGCATTTATGGAAGAACTTCTTAACTATATTTGTGGAATCAAATAGCAGTCCCAAAGGAAAATCTGTTGTTTCTTTAGAGTGGGGTGGGTTTTGGTTGCGTTTTTAGAAAAAACCTCGATACGCATAGAAATTGTTATGTCGAAAACATTAAAATTACTGCTTTACCTTTCCATTGAGTTCTCCTATTTTATTTGGCCTGAAAGCACCAAGATAAAATCCTCTAGTAGTCATACTCTGTTCAGCTGCAGCAGACTTAGTGCTTCAGAGGTATATTGAGGACATTGAGATACGGACTGTAATACGTCTTTACAATGATCTTACAGGAACGGTGCTCCAAGTTGCAATGTGCTTGGCTACTAGTGTACCTAAATGGATCATCTCTCCTCTTGTATTACACCTTTCATTCTCAGTCACTGTATTACAGGTAAGCAGAGGAACATCTCTACTCACAACATAAATTACTTAAATATTAACTGGGAACATTTTATCTGGGCTGCTGCTGGTTTTCTTTAATTGTGGCATTGGTTTCTCTTTTTATTTTAATCTCCATTCGTCTTCTTCTGCCAAACTGAACAGGTGCTGTCCTTAAAAACAGTATGTTGGAATTTGCAAGATTAGACCCCATACTCAGCTTAATGGCACTACTGTACCATGGGGAACGTACCTGGGTTTGATTCCTAGCTTTGACCCTGCCTCCTTGCCTTCGGACTACTGAATATGGCATTCTGGGGCTCTATGGAGTTTATCTCTCCAATTTATTTTTTTTTCCCCTTACCATCCTGTAGCTACTGTCTTGGCTGTAAATCAGCCAGAGGCTGTTTTGCTAAAACGGTAGAGAAGGCCTGTCTCTAGAGGATGGGCGTTGTGGTGAAGATACAGGAAAGAAGGTTCAAAAATGGAAAGGTTGTCACCGATCATAAGTGATCAATTTACAATAAAGAGTTCGCTTTCTTAACAAATATTTTTCCTCTGTGTAAACCAGGTTTCCTTTTTTAATTAAACCTGCCGTGATAATCTCTGGTTACGCTTTCCTCTAAATAGGGTGCTCCAGTAACTTCTGATAATTCTTTTTGTAGCTTAATCTTCTTAAACCCTACTGTGGATTTTATGAACTTCTGGGAGGTACTCTGGATTGTGGGAGTCTCAGACTTTATTTTGAAATTCCTCTTCATGGGCTTCAAGTGCTTTATTCTCTTGGTGCCTTCTTTTATGATGTCCTTTAAGTCCAAGGTAAGGAAACAAGCTATATTTTTGCTTCCTTATGAAGATTCCTTTATCGTAAAATGAGCTAATTATTAAATTCTGCCCAGAGAAAAGTCTTTTTAATTAAAGATCCGTATATAATCTACCACTACACCATGGGTGAGAAAACCCTGTGGATTTCACGCTTTTCCCTGCTTGGTGCTAAGGAAGGTTTACAGTCTGATCTGAAACAATTGCTTGTATTATGTCATTGGATAAATGGGTTTATTTCTGTCTCTAAGTGGGGGGGATGAAGAAACCTTCTATTTGCTGCAATGTAAGAACGTGTATACAGGCGGTTAGCACAGAGCAACTGAAGCACAGTAAATTTTTTACGTGCTCAACAGTAACTGACATGGGAAGATTTTAAGATCTGCACATGCAAACAGCTGTTTTTTTCTGTCTCTTCACAAAATAATTCTGAATTTTCCTTTTGTTAATAAACATAAGCAGTATTTGTGTCAGATCAGTGAATTTGATTCATAACTTAATTCCTCAAACCAGTGAAGTTCAATAATTTTCACAGAAGCCTATACTGGTTGGTGGGGTATTTATCCCATCCTATGTAGGAGTTAATTATCACAAGATAAGGCTTCTTACACATGCATGAAATAACATTTACAGGAAAACAATCTGTAATTTATGTTTTTTAATAAAAGAATGGGCCCTGCAGGATACAACTCTGCTAATGACAGGCTGATTTATATGACCAGATTTGTCTTGTCTTCCTTTTTCACGTAGCTTTTATTTTATTTTCTAATGCTTATGAAATAAAGTCTGATAGCACTGTTAAGTAGGTAGGCATCTGACAAAGCAATCCTATTTTAGCGTATTACTTTGATTTTCTGCAGTACAGCAATCAATTGTGTTATTGTTATTTGTACAGTTGTGGTGAGACTCAGCATCTGGTCTTCATTCTTTTTCATGCTTCATATTTAGTTGTTTCAAGAGGAAGTTACTCAAAAGAATAACAATGCATCTTTTCTCTATATTTTAAAAATCCTTTGTGTTTTAAATCTTGAGCGATTCCTTTGCATGTCTTGCTTAGGGCTACTGGTACATGCTGTTAGAAGAACTCTGCCAGTATTACCGTATGTTTGTCCCCATACCAGTTTGGTTCCGTTATCTTATTGGCTATGGGGAGCTGGACAGTGTACTAGGATTGACCCTTGGGATATTGTTGGGCCTTCTCTACCTCATCCTAAAAGTACGTAAGCTTTACATTCCTCTCAAACTATTTTACAGTAATTGTCACTGGACGGTTAGAGGCACATAAAGTAACACATTTGCAGTTGTTCCCCTGTGTTTGAACTGACTTGCAAGTTGATGCTTCAGTTTAACTGACACAGCCTTCCGAAACTGATAGGAATACTGGCTCAGGGCACTAAATCTTATTTTTCCTGCACCTGTTCTGGGAATGGATTGGGTTTGTATAGCAGAGAACACTGTTAGTAGAGGTCCCCTCATGTCAGACATTGGTAAGACTGTTACCAGATACTGAGGAAGAAAGCTAGCAAAAATAAAGGTAAATTTAACGGCTAAAAGAATCAGCATTTTCCAGGAAACTAGATTTCTTCTGTACCAGGGTATCCTGTGTGATGCTAAGCAAGTGTTCATGCTGGCTGTCTACTTCACCAGAGAGCTAATCTGCCCCAGATGTAACCAGACTCAGTCCAAGTTTGGCTTTGAAAACAAAAAATACTTTATAATGCAAAGGTATCTTAATTATACCTCTAAAGACTATTGCATATGTGATAGTAATGCTAGTATATTTGCATTCGAGTGCTTCATTTCGGAACCTCAACGCTTTTTCTTTCAAAGAACAGACACCTACTGGGAAAAAACTTAAGGCTAGAGTCTTAATTTGGTTACATATTAAGCAACTAAAATAGGGCTAGTCGGAACTATGGCTGTGCTTATGCTCCTGCCAACATCAAACTAGCAGTGACACTTCTAGTGTTGGAATCTACACAAAAGCTTGGAAGCTTTTTAGTTCACAGAGAAAAATATTAAGTGTAACTCAGGTTTTCTTTCCCATTTCAGCTTTTGAGCTTTTTTGGACAATTGAGAAACTTCAGACAGGTCCTACGGATATTCTGTACACGACCAGTGAGTACTGAATTCTCTTATGACAAAACAATAAACGCAGTTTACATGAAAAGACTTCTTTTTTAAATACCTCATTCCTATAATAGTTTGTATCATTCTAGTAATAGACAACTGCTTTTTTAAAGTGAACCCTGTATACTTGTTCTCCCATTTCCCAGTCTGAATTTATTATGTGATTACAGTGTCAGCTAAACAAAACAAAACAAAAAACCCCACAAAAAAAAAAATCCGCATGCCTCTTCAGATAAACATATGTGAAATAACAGACCCCTTTTTGTCCTGCTTCCTACTTTTTAACTGGAATAAGTATTGGTTGGATGTGGGCAAACCTTTATGCTGAAACACAGTGAGAATTGATGCTTGCCAAAATAATTGACATGCAAGTAGCTTCTGCTAGAATTGCAAGTTTCTAGATAATCTGTCTCTGTAGTAAGAGGTATTGTTTGGAGTCTGCTATTCACACAGTAAAACGTATAGAAGATTTTGGAACTCAGTGTCATGAACTAGAAGTATAATAGAGCACTTAATTCTAAGTGGTGTCTTGATCAAATTGGAACTTCAGACAGTGTTTTGCTCAGAGGTCACTGTTAAAATAAAACTGCTACAGATTTTTCCAGTAATTGTGATCAGGGGAAGATACTAACTAGCCAGCAGGATAAGTGGGAACTCATAAGCTTTAGGCCCCAAGACAACTATTAAAAAACTTAGCAACATTTCGTTGGATTAGGGATTCGAATAGTTTTCCTGATACAGCAGCCCTTATTCCCAATTCCTTTCTGTCCTGGTATTTTTGTGTTTTGTTTTGGCTTTCCCCCTTCCCTCAAAACTAATTTCGGCTGAAAATACCTTGTTTTACAGCACTATGGGGTGCCAGCTAGCAAGAGACAGTGTTCTGAATCAGATGATATTTGTTCCATCTGCCAAGCTGAATTTCAGAAGCCTATTCTGCTTATCTGCCAGGTAATAACACATAATCAGAATTTTTTTTTTGCAAACTTAAGAGTATTTTAAACTGGTAAACAAAACAACAGAAAGTTAGATTAGTGAGTGTATGTCTTCTGATTATTTTTAGAAATCAGGCTATGCAAATAATATACCGTCTTATAAATGGAAGAGCTTAGAAGCTCTAAGTTCTCATTCTTTTCATTACAGCACACATTTTGTGAAGAATGCATCTCTTTATGGTTTAATAGAGAAAAAACGTGTCCACTCTGCAGAACTGTTATTTCAGACCATGTTAACAAGTGGAAGGATGGAGCCACATCTATGCATCTACAGATTTTCTAAAGCATGTCAAACAACTTGTTTTACAGTTTGTTTGTTCAAGCTAAGGTTTTTCAGTTTACTGCAGGTTAAATTGTAGGTGGCACAAGGAACGAGTTTCCAAATTCTAGATATCATGCTTCTATGAAATGTTCTAGTATTTAAAACAGTGCAGAAAATGTTAACTTGACCTTCTTAAGTATAGAAAAGTAAGTTTTCAGAATGAACGCAGAAAAGCCAGCCTTGCTTCTCTTGTGGTTCTTGTAGGAAACAATCAAGTCCTTGACAAATACTGCATTGCTTCTTGCAGTAACTTCTTAATTCAGCATTTTATTTAAAACTTGAAGTAGAGTTCCAGACTGTACTAAATTGTATTTATCCTTCTAACATGACTCAACCCAAAAGGTCGACCTACCAATTTTATTAAGATTTTAAGCAAATTTTATACTCTGGATGTCATGGTTTTGGCCGGATTGGCCAATCAGAACCTCAAACCAGGACACCTGACTACAGTGAGAATTAGAGCTACTTGTCACACTTGGCATTAAAGGTCCTCTAATGCTTGCCCAATAGATGACAGAAATTAGCTTCTTATTCGTGCACCTATAACAGCAACTATTTCTCACTGTACCTGGAGATCAGTCACATGAATAAGAAGTTTCCCCTTTAGGTTCTTGTAGATTTCTAACGGATCTTTGGCTTAATACATAAACCAACCACTTAGTTTTTTACTCAGCATTTTATAAAGTTGGTATTTTTAAAACAAATCTTTAATACTATATTTTTGTCATAACAGGAACCAGAATTTCTTACAGGGGAGAACCTATTTTATACTATATTTACAATTTGTAGTATGCATAAAAATCAGAGAGAATAAATGCATTTAAATCTATTTGTTTGGTGCATGTTGAATAAAGAAACAAGATTCATTACTGTTTCAGTATTAACTTAACGCGTAAGCACGTAACAACAGCTCACTGCTAGGTATACTTTTCCTGTTAAACTAATGTCTCTGAAAACCAAAAAGCCTCCAAATGCTACAACTTATTCATGACTAGTCTTTATGCTAATTATAGAGCTAACTTATTGCAATCTTACTTTTTTTTCCTGCTTGTCTTTTTTCACCTTGCTATTCAGATAAGACTAAAAAAAAAAAAAACCACTCAAATTATTCTGTTACAGCAAAGTTAAACTGAGTTGCCATTAACTTGAGCTTGTCTTAACTGAATACCTTTAGGAAACTTCTAAATTAGGGAAAAACCAGAATGAAAAACTTAAACACTTACTCGATGAATGATGTAGCAAGTCAAATGGCCAGGCAGAGCGAGGACTGTAAAGTTGCAGCTGACACAGCCAGATTTATAGGGCTGACAGGGCATGATGGGAGAGCACCCTTAAAGGTACAGCTAAAAGTGTAACACCAGTAGAATTTCGTGTTTAGAATAAAAATCTAATGAGATGGAAGATTCAAGCTAAGAGGTATCATTTTATGTTCAACCTGGGTTTTGCTATAGCATGTTGTGTATTTGCTAATTGTATTTTTGTTTGAAGTTCACTGCAGTTCAGAGTAAACGTGCCCTATGATTGTTCCACTATGGTATCTGAGTGACTGGAGGGAAAAGACTCCAGCTTAAAGCAAACAGGCAAAAGCGTCTAAATCTGTAATTGGAAACTCATGGGACTAGAAGAGACTGGTTCTCACGGAAGCCTTTCCCAGCAGGTGAGGTACTTAGTTTGGAGACTGTGCAGCTGAGTGGTGTTAGAGCAGTCCTGAGGGTGGCAAGGAAGAATCAGAGCTTGGCCACAGCCAGCGCTGGGCTGTAATGGGCTTGTGCCTGTGCCTCCACTGTGGTCAGAACAAGCTGCTCTTTGTTTCCTCAGAGATCTAGCTATGCCTTAGCTTGCATTTGAAGTTCATACAAGATCAGAACTGTTTGTTATTTACTTTTCATCAGTGCTGATATTCAGACTGCTGCTGCAGCAGAACCCTTGAGCGATGGACAGGAACTGAATCAGGCAAGGAACAAAAAAGAGTAGGGGGAGCTTAAGGTTGGATTCTACATCTCTGATGGGCCCATGGAGACTTTGGCAGCTCACTTAGTTACACAATCATATTTAGACTGTCCCAAAATTAATCATGAACATACAGTTTACCTAAAAAGTATTTTAAGGTTTTTTTCTTCATACGGGTGGTGTGTGAGTACTGTGTAAAGAATGTGAGCGCTTTATTTAATTTAGACAACAAATCACACCTATAAGAAAAGCTTTGCTTATGTGAGTAAAATGCATGACTAAGACAAATACACAGTTTATAAGGGCAGATGTAATAACCAACCCTTTCTAAAATACTGTCCAAAACAAAAACTGTAACTTATCCCGAATTAGCCTTTCCTGAAATGCTAATACCAACAGCTTAATCACTTTTTAATTCAAAAATCCTCTGAGAGAAAATATAAACTAAAATTTATTAGACTTGGACATGACGTTAGAGCAAGGAAATGCACTTCCTAAAACTTGAATATTCATTAAATTCATTGCCTACCAGTAACGGGTAGCCATTCATCAGAATTCCACTACTCCGTGACAAGACTTTCAAAAATCTTTTAGAACAATAGGTCTAAATCACCTAGTGCATTCCTGGAATATTAACTGGGAAGGTACAGATTCCGAGGTGCACCAGCTGCTTAATACAAATGCTTGTCCTGAAAGCAGAGCCACTACCCTGCTGACTAAGGGAAAAGATCTGAGAAATAAGTGTAACAAGGACACTTTCTTACTGCCTTATCCCCACGAGGAGTAAATAACAGCCCCGTTGCTCACGCAGCAGGAAACAGCGAGAAGGACGTCTGCCGTTCTCTCAGAGAATCACAGAACAGAATCATGGATCTATGACAGCACAAAGGGAAAGTGGTCCGTCAAGACCAAGAGCTTGGACCGAGGGATCTAAGGTGATCTAGGAAGGTAGTTACAGATCAAGAAATGTGCCACTTTACACATAGATATTCAAAGCACACAGGGAAATTTGAAAGAAATTAACCTGAACTAAATATTCGTTTGCTGTAGAACAAAAGTATTTATAAACTACTTATCTCTATATGTAGTTTGATACAGATACTGTACATGGAGGAATTAAGGCACCAAGGCTGGTATTATTAGTAAAAAATATGAAACTAATTTAGAAGTATTACACAGTGTCACCTGACCTGTAAAGCTCACCAAGAGTATTTTATGGAGCACACCAGAACATGGCGTCAATGCTTTAAGTCAACCCTGGATTATTGCTGATCCTTTGGCCTTTGTCTACCACATAGTAGTAACAACACCTTACTAGAATAAGGGTAAATATTAGTAGAGATAGACCAGGGAACAATTTCTCTTTTATTCTCTCTCCCTGTTAATGATTTTTTTTTTCCTTTAAGATCCAGTGAAAATTATCCAAACCAGTAATATTATCAAACAGTTTATTAAAAAACAAAGCACTAAAAAGAGATTTTGATCAACCAGTTTAGATTTACACTTCATAAATGAAACAAATCATTCTTATCTTGGTTACAGAGAGGGGAAAAAAAAGTGAGTAACTTACATCCATGAATGACATCCCCTCTGATCCGCTTGTCAGCATCATGCTAGTAAGATGCGACTCTTCCTTATCAAGCCCACTCAGGCCAGGGTGGCTGCCCTGCTCTCCACACACCCAGACACCCAGACACCCAGCACCCGTCTGACTCTGCAGGAGACAGAACAGAGAAGAGGATGACAAATGGCAACCAACAGCCACTTTTTAAGAGACCAAGAACCAAGGCGAAGGTACCAGCCCTTGGTAAGACAGACCGACCAGAACTAGCGCCTGTCAGGTCCTTTTAAGTCCTAAGCGGAATTCCTCCTCCCTCCCTCCCTTTCCCTCCAAAGCTGTCATGAAAGACAATGATTTAGATCCACAGTTGTACTTAGGGCCTACCTACTTCCTTAAAAAAATAAAAATAGGTCACTTGGATTAGCATATGTTTAAATTTGCATTTAATTGCTATTCACATCCATCTTATTCAGCAGTTGAGCGCATTTAGTTCCAGTAAACTGTGAAAGATGAAAAACAGAATAGGGATTACCTTTATTTCTACTAAGGCAGCTGAAGTTTGTTTCTTGAAGACAGCTACAAAGCCAAGCTAATCTAGAAGAGAACAATCTGTAGAAGTTCATACATAGGAGCTGCATACAGTATATCATATCATCAAGGATCCGCAGGAAGAATATTTAAGTAATTTGCCTTGTTCTTAGTAACTTCTCCTCCTCCTTTACCCCTTAGGGTAAAGGATTTCCCTCTAAACTGGGAAAATGAAACAGCAACTGCCCTGCTGTAGAGACAGAATTTTAAATAAACAACCCAAACCCAAGCATCTGCCCTAAGAACAACAGAATAGTCTCCCTCCATGTTTGATGCACTTTTTGTTTAACAGTGAGAGCAGGTTGGGAGTTAATATTAAAAAGAAAAGAGACCCAAAGTAAACATCCACTGTATAGTTAGAGTGGACTCAAGTATTAAATGTTCTCCAGCAGTTCAGCTTTTAGATAGCAAGACCCAAAAAAAAAGGGATATTCAAAAGAACAATTGACTCATTTATTTTTATCTTTTATTATGAGCTAATACCAGGATGACATTCAAATGTCAGATGGCACAATTAAGACAGTCTTGGTAGGAATTATTCCAGCATTCCCAAAATTACAATTTAGTACACGAATGGCATCAAATGTATGCATCACTCCCACAGAGAAAAATTATGAAATTCTGAATATCTTATACCAGAATAGTTTCTGCATCAAATGGGAAAAGAAAAACTGCTGGTAACACAGCTGACCTATAAACCTTTTGTGATAATGACCTGCAGAACAAAATAGTCCCCTATTTAACATCTAGTAAAAAAAAATATGACTTTTGTTCAAGTTTAAGATTTAATACTTTTATATGGTTAGCCACAACAGGTATTAACCTCAGTTTTACTATATTTTTGTAATGCTACAAAAATCCTATAAAATCAAATTATAGTGAATTTTTCAGTGATTATAATTAAAAAAGCGCAGCTTGTACAAAATAAAAAAAATAAGATTCTATACTCTAATGAAAAATTTAAGACATTTTTAAATGAACAAAAGAAAGCACTTGTTAAGCTCTCCAATATTCAATGCATTCTGCACTTATCTGAAATAGCCAGACAGGAGCTAGAACTCCACTCCCCTTATCGTTCACGAATAGTAATTTTGACACTATTATATATATATAGAGGATCTATGTCTGATATTTTTACAAATAAATACAGGATAAACCATATTGCATAGTGTGTGCTTGCTGTCTGAGTCACACTCCAGAAGTTTCACAGTTATGGTAGGGAATTAAACTTATCTATGGGATGAAACATTGACAGTACATGAAATTTGCTTTTAAAACCGATGAATTGTATCTGTAATTAATCAGTGAACTCAGACAAACAACTCTTGCCATTCTTGCCAGCCATATTTAACCAATTCTACTGGACAATTATATCCAGCCAACCAAAAAGCAACTGTTAGCTGTAACTAGGACCAAGAGAGATCTGCCTCAAAAGTAAAAAAAAAATTCTTTTTCTTTTAAACTAAGTTCCTTTATATTCAGTAAACATGTTAGGAAACCGACGTTAACAAGGGGCAGAGAGAGGCACTGCTTGAAGTGTTGCGTATTTGCAAATATGCATAATACAAACACGCGTGAGCACTTTGATTTCAGTTTCACAACATGTCACCAGTGGCCCTATTGCCAAATGAAAAATGGCAATCTTCCAGTACAATTTGTGTCGCTATAAAGTAACTTGATTTTCCTTCTAAAACTAAATAAAAAAAAAAAAAAATATTTTCCAAGAAAAGGCTTATCAGGAAGAAAAAAAACCCAACTCATTTTTGCTCAATCATAACCATCTTTTTTGTTGGTTCTTTGTTAGCATCAAGAAGGTATCGATGAATCCTTCTGCCTTGCGAATTTTAGAAAACAGCACTAATTGGATTCAACTTGCTTAGAGAGTTTTATGGCTTGGATCCTATGGCTCAAAAAGATTCAGTATACACAGAGTAAGCAGAATCTATCAAAAAATCCCTACTGTTGTGAAACGCTAGAAGTAGACTTTGCACAGTTTGACTAAAGATAATGCAACGCGTGGCAGGCAAAAAGTGACAGGACTTGTATGCAGTTGCATGATCATATACACACACACGCACACACCATACACACTCTAACTAGTGTAAAGCTCTGCAGATATTAACCCTTTCACCAGCTATGTTCATGGAAATGCTTTCTTTAAGGCAGGAAGTATTTAAGTAAGGTAAAGTTACCTTTATTTTATTCTTTGTACCTGTAAGTCATTTGTACAGATTGTGACAATTTCAAAAACATAAATAGTGTCCTTAGAACATGTTTCCTAAATTAAGTTGCTAAAGTTCTGACCCACTGTGGAAGACATTCACTGAAAGGCCATTTAACACTTTTCTCATACAATCAGCAAATTTATTGCCTCAGCATAGAAAAAAATGTTGATAAATTTAGAAATGTATAATGGCAGGGAACTCCCATCAGCAAAATTTTATTTTAAAAAAAGAAATCCTCAAATTCTTACCCACTGGTTACAAAAAGGTTTATTTCCTTATATTAGGTAGAATTTGGATATGTTTCCTGTGATGTTTCCTATATGTTTCCACTGACCGTGTAATTCCGATGCACTTTTTCCTGATCTTTTCTATGGGTAAGAACCTGAACATATTCGGCTGTCTCCATCTAAGGACTAGCGTATACAGAAGTGATGTTTCCCAGTGAAATGTCTGCTGAGGACAAGGATGAAATAAGCAGGACACGTATGTGAGCCCGTGGCTTCCAGTTAAGCCTAGAACATAGCAGCATTGCCGTTTGATTAGATCCATTTGTCTTTGCAGGAACAAGTATTTCAGCTGGGGAAGCAAGTGAAACAGTTCTCTCCCACCCCACATTGCCAAGCTGGTCATTGAGTGATTCGCTTATTGATTTGTTGTTTCATGAGGAGAAGAATCAGAACTAGAGCCTTTACTTTCTTCACAGCAACCAATTACTTTGCATTTTTAATTTTGGGATACGTTCCATAATGAGCTGAATCAAAAAAATCTATTTGAAAAATATATATTTTTATATATATAAAAAACTCATTAAGTTTTGAATGTGAAATACCAATTAATTTTATCTTTCATCTTTGATTCCACCCCATTGTAGGAAACAGCTTAACCAAGCTTCCATGCTAATTATTCCTCAGACGCAAGCATATAGGCATTTCATACTTTGCCTAGTGAAAGGGCTAACCCTCCTTGACACATTCACGACTAGACCAGTGATTCCGAAGCAACATCCTGACCCTTAATACTGTCAGTTTCAAGCTATCGAGCTGAAAAATCCTTGATAAGGTGAGAAGATGTCACTGCGAATCAGTTAGATGATGTGCCTAGAGTTCTGCAATACCATTTTCTAAAGTTTTTTATGCACCATTGATTGACAGAAAAAAAAAAAAATCCATTTTTCTTTGCTTTCCAAGTCGCTCTGTGCAATGACTGACTCTTTGATACTGTCACTTTTTAAAAGTAAACCATACAAGCCCTCGTATTTCAACTTCAAGGGGGCTTATGTCCGTTCTTTGTTTTCCACCTTCAAAGGCTTAAAAAAAATGGTGTTGTCATAGATTCATGCGCAAGTGCTCTGGTCGTTTGGAAATCATGGGAAAAGCTTGTTTTTTATATGGCCCAGAGTTTGGTTGCCGGATTGGAAGCGGTGCTGAGGCCTCTCCACAGACTGTCACATCCATTTGTTCTATTCCACTTGTCTCCATTGGATATTCCACAGGTGTCTGAGTATTTGATGCGCTGGCAGAAGCACCTCTTCCCCAGAATTCCCCAGGGGAAAACTTTACAGGGCTTTAAAACAAGAAATATAAAAATCAGAGATGAAGATACACACAGCACCAAGGTACGTCCTTTACTCTGCAGGAAGCTGCACTCAAACGCCTATTGAGAAGCATTCATAATTCTTCCTTCCACTTCCACAAGTTTGAGAGAGTTTCCGTCTCTAGCTTCTACCACCGTCTCTTGTAAAGTAAAATTCTCTCATTTGAGTAGTGAGGATATATTTCTAGGTGACTGCAGAAGGAATTTGCTGTACTAATGTGATTCTTTAGCGGCACATAAGTACTTAGGATGTTCTGAAACAGTTCTAGTGGAATGGTGTACCAAAGTCACCAGACTGTGAGGCTGTATCAGCGTTGAATAGCAAAAGCAAATTAGTACTTTTTGTGCTGCCAAACACCATAGATTTGTCTCTAATAGTGTGGTTTGTAAAATACGATCGATGCTGCACTTCTAATGGAAGTGATGGGCTTCCTGAGAAGAAAGGCCGCATTTTTTATTTCTAGTGCAGATCTATTTCAACTACTTGCCAAAAAAGTGTATTATAAAAAAAAAGAAAAAAAAAAAAAGAAAAAAGATACCTGACTGGTGTCCTAGGGCTACCTATGAATCTGCGAGGTGATCGGATTTTTGGTTCAAAAGAAAATTTCTCTTTTACGCTTTCAAGTACAGATGGAGCCACATACGTAAAACCCTGCAAAACAGGAATGAATGTATTGTAACTCAAAGGCAAGATTTACATTTATGAGCACTTGTGCAGTTCTGATTGTCATGAAATAGGAAATGAGAATTATAAAAAAGGAGAGTAAAATACAGACATATGAACTTCTACTCACTTCCTGAAGCAAACAACAGGACTTTAGGGAATTCCTCAGCCGAGTGCCTACACACCCCAGATATTTCTACTCAGATCACAAATTCCCACGGGCATGCTCAATTTAATTAATTCTGATCTATAGAATGGCCATTGTTCTCTCTGCATGACTATGAAAGCAATCACATGTTCAGGGTTCATAATGCAATTCTGAATCAGAATGCTGACATTCCAGAAAGTAAGCAACATTTGCTGGGTGTTTTATCTATATAAAGAAAGCGTCAGCAATAATCGAACTAAGTATTTTCAAAGCCCTTAGGCGTTTCAAACCTGTTGCGGAATGTGTGTTTAAAATTACAATAGTTTGCTTCAAGTATCGGGTGTTAAGATTCAATAGAATTAATTTACCTGAAATGCCCTGCTGTTTGCAAGTAACACAACAAACCTCCCCAGAGCTCCCGACTCGTCCCTGGCTCACTTACCAGAAAGACCTGGTTGGCACTTTCACTGAGAGTAGAGTCATCTGGGCTATCAACTGGTGTCTGACGTGTAAACTTTGAGTCAAACTGGCTCACATCCTCTTCAGATTGCTTTGCAAAAACAAAATGATTAAGGGTTTATATTACAGATATCAACCAAATGGCTTAGCGGTGATCAGTGTAGCCTCTGGATGGAGTTCATTCCATAGGTTTTTGGCAGAGCTCTGCTGTAGTAAAACCCTGGAGTGGTGTCGGAATCCTGTCGCTGCCAGTGGGAGGTCACTATGGGCACTGACACTGAGAAATAAAGGCAAGGGGGAGGGGCAAAAATTATGGATCAAAAAGGAACACAAATTAAAAAGATGCCTTAAAAAAATTTCTCAAATTACAAATAAAAACTTTTAGAAATACAATGCCAGTTTTTTGCAAGTTCAGCCCTCGTCACAACCAGCATAGAACCGTTGCAACCATTAGTTTTTGGAAGCCTCTCCAGAAAATTTGATCCCATTTTTGCAGATATAAAAGTGTTTATACTGTGAGGGATAGAGGACAACTCTGGAATAAGTGACTATGAAGAATATTGTTTAATTCACTGAAAGAACGGACATAATTCCAAGATCCCTTCTGTAATTCCTAAGTGTAACTGAAAAGGCAGTATGTATTCATTTGTGCAGGCCTTCATGCAGTCACAGAAGCACATTTTCAAAAACCATCCGGTGTGTGCAAGTAACTTTCGTAATATCTGCCAATAACAGAAAAACCCCAAACTATCTTCAGATCATTTGTTTGGAAATATCAGTCTTGTGTCACTCTGAATATCCTTCAGAACGGTGAGGGGAAAAAAGGTCCAGGTCCCCCTGCTGTAGTATGCTCGACATTAGTGATGCCTAAGTCAGTTTAAAGTGAGATTTCTCACAGTTGGGAGCTACTGGGGTGGCAATACCCGTTGCTGCTGTAGCTAATTGTACGCAGAGGGAAAAAGAGACACACTCCACAGCATCAAAATGTAAGATAGGATAATAGAGGCTTATTCATCACATCACTGGTTTGAGATAAAATTTAATTACTGCCTATAATGCACAAGATGCACTGTAAATATCAATAAGCAAACATGCTTAATTAGGTGACTTCACTTACTTTTGCTTAGCAACTATTTATCATCTTAGTTTCAACTAAGTATTGACTTACTGTACAATGCTTAGAAGCAGAAATTCGGAGACAACTGCACTTGTGAGTCTGTTTAACCTCCAGATTAAAAGCAGGAGGAACTAAAACTGAAGCAGAACCTTCTTCCCGCAGAAGAATTAACAGAAGGCTAAATCAGCTTTTAGCTGATTTTTGCCACCTTCTCACATAAAAAAAGTGAGATCCTATTCTAGTGAGGGATGAGTACCATGACTACAGAGTAATAAGACAGAACAGCGCGCTCATGACAGACGGTATTTCATACTGTGTGCAGAGTTAAAGAGCTTTTTTTAGAATGCTGTTATAGCATCAGTTCTCAGGAAAAAAAAAATCTGCATCAGGTAGGTTCTCTCTTTAATTTGACAACAGTAAATCTGAGAACTAGTAACCAAAGTTGATGCATTTAACTATTTAAAGTACTAGAAATCGATGGTACTCCAGTTCATAAGAGTGTGCGTTTCAAAGTTTTAGATTCCACATTGTTTAAAACCTTTCCTAAAAGCGTACGAGGAATATCTCACAGCATTCCGAGTACATACCAACAAGGGTTTAAAAGGAGGTTCCACCTTTCGTGCCAACAGCTCATCCCAGTTAATGTGTCTGAAGAACGGGTGAGCCTACAAGAGTTAGCAACAGCACAGTCATAATCCGCCTTCTGGGTATAAATCACAGAAATCTGAGAATTAAGCATGTTCTTTTCAGACCCTCACTGTGGTGTCTTCCTTTGCAAAATCACATATGGGTCTAGTGTAACATATTCTGCAGCGCTACAGCAGAGTGGCTGGAAGAGCTGGAAAGTGATACCATAGCTCCAAGTCAGACAACACGTGTTCCTACTGTGTTTTCCTTGAAAGTATTAGAAACAGCCAGTTTACATGCAAAATACCTCAACATTTTTTCAACTTCAAAAGTTAGATATTCTAAAAATAATGAAAACCCACTCTATTAATAACAAGTTATTAGAACTGTGAAATAAAAAGAACTCTCTAGTACATTGTTAATCTCACCACAAGTAAAGTCAAGCTGGAAGCAGCAGGAACTAGGCCTCTGCCGTACCTTTTAACTACGCAACGCTGAATGCAAACTAACAACAATTCTCCCTTGGAACAGCTGCAGTAAATGCAAGGGCTGGCAGATTTTTCATCAGACTGCGGGAGTATCATTGCTCTTATATGGCTGACTGTACTATTAGCATTGTGCAACTAGGAGAAAAGTTCCAGACCTACTGGAAGACAGAGCTAAAGAATAAATGTTATTTTCCAAATCTCAAATTATCAAATAGATAGACAGCTGCTTTTGTTAAGCTTTAAAGCATTCAAATTTTGATCAGCTGTCACGTGTGGCTGCCTTTTTGCTCATTACAGTTCAAGACAGACATACTCTCCTTCCTCGATGTACCCTCAAAGCTGCTTTATTTTCAATGAGGTAATTTAAGAATTCTTGAATTAAGAGAAAGTTACCTGAACTTCTCCAGCATCTCCAGGACCAGCTCCTAGACGTGAGGCAGCATTTCTTTTTAGCAGCTTAATGAGAAATAACATCCAAAAAAGCGAAGTTAGTTATGCTGTTATGACTAGACTAGCTCTGATACGAATCATCATTTGAATGAATACCATGCAGAACGAATACAGAACAATCAGAAAAATCTGCATTCGTTAGAAAACAATTGTATTTTCAAGGAAAATAACCTTCTGTACCACGCAAACCAAGACCGACTTATTTAGTAATAAAACAAGCTTGGACTCAATAGCCATAGTAGTATCATTATATTTCTATTTTCTACATACACGCGTAGTACTGACATTCATTAAAATTCTACCTTTTTAAGCAGATCTCTGGCTTCTTGTGTGAGGTAGGGAGGCAAGTTGAGTTTACACTTGAGAATCTTGTCAATTGTTTTCTTTCTGTTCTCCCCAGTGAAAGGAGGCTAAAAAGCGCCATTGTAGTGGGAGGAAAAATAGGACTTGTTCAGGTCTCTTATTTGTGTACACAGAACGCACGTCAGTAATTTATAAAGCAGATAAAATTACTGCAAATGGGACTTCCAAATAACTCTTTGGATGAGAGCAGCTCACGACTGTAGTCAACAGAAGCGCAGCTGTATTTTAGTTATTTGTTACTTGCAGTCTGTATATATACAATGTATTTATACACGCAACTGAATTAGAATACAGGTAACTACAAAAGCTATGAAGAGAAATACATGCAATTATAACTGTGCACCTACTGCTCCAGTCAGCATGTCATACATTAATGCCCCCAAACTCCACCAGTCCACAGCACGATTATGCCCACTCCTCATCAAGATTTCAGGGGCCCTATAATCAGAAAAATTGAAAATATGAAAGTATTTTAACAAGTTTAATACTGACTACTAGTTTTCAAATAAAACCACATTTATCAAGTAAAATTTCCCTAAGTGACTGAACATACGAACCATCAGTTAAAAAAGGCAAAATTTAGCCATTACCCCCAGACCAGAGTAATACTTTTCTATTTCATCATGCAGCTCACATGTATTCAATTGTTCCACAGAACGTGTGTGTGACTGTTCCATCGTGAATAGATTCTTTACATAATCCGAAGTCAGTCAATTTTACATGACCTGAAATTAAATATATAAAATTTATGACTTGCCAGAATTCTGACATTTGTATAAAGTAACATTAAAAAATAGCAGTTTTTAACACGGATATGTAATAACTCTGAACTACTTCCAGGTATCTTCAATGGTCTGACAAAGCAATACAGCTATAAAACTGAATGAGGTAATCACGCTTACAGGTAAAACCTCTGCATTACACCTGCATCAGAAAGCATTGCCACTTGAAGAGAAACAAGACAAACAACCAAAACTCATTCACTTATAGACAAATGTATTTAAACATAAAGATTGTAGAGCATCGTTCACATAAGAAAGTGGGCTAGTGAATTTTACTGCTTGCTTCAAAGTTCAGAGAATAACCTTCAAGAAATTGTGAAGTGCCCTGAACAATTCAGTATAAAACCTTAGACTAAGTAAATAAGTGGTTTAAGATAACACGAAAATACGAGATGGTATGGACTGCCAGACTAATCAGTGTCATACACTCAACGTAACAGTGCATTCAGGAATTGCTACTACTGTCAGGTAAAGCGTCAACAGCGAGACAAGTCATTTCAGCTACAGGAGATTTGGCATCCTACCTAAATCGCTTTTCCTAACTAACATCTTCAGTCATCGCCATTGGCCAAAACGTCACTGATACTACACTGAAGACACAGATCTTTATGTCCTTTACAGTGACCCCGTAGAAAAAAAAAATTCCAGAGCTGCAGAAATAGCAAGTCAACCATTCAAAAAATGCCTGTGTCTATACCCGTGAAACTTGGGAGCTTGCTATGGCCTATTAAATCTGAAGAAGCTGTGTTTAAGGGCGAGCAATTAACTTTGGCAATTCCTCAGTTATACCAGGAGTGATAATGAACATGCCATTGTTCTAAGGAAATTCACGTAAGAGTGAAGTGTTGTGACCTTTGAAGAATTGTTTTCAAATGACTGTCAACGTAACTGTCATTATATTTCTACCTTGATGATTAAGCATGATATTTTCTGGCTTCAGATCACGATAGATAATTCCTTTTTGATGCAAGTGCCCCAGTGCCATTGAGATTTCTGCCAAGTAAAAGCTGAAAGGAAATGTATGCCACAAAATTAGATGTATTCAATCATGCAAAGCATCTTAAGCACTAAGACTATTACGTACATAGCAACAGTTCCTTGAAAGTATCATTAGAAGTGTACGAGAGAATAAATGAGAGAAACAATGATGCCTTTGAGGTTGGATTGCTAAAAGGCATACAGATGAACTACGAAATTATGCCATTAGCATTAGGTTTACCTGTTCAGTAGCTATCTTATCGTGCATGTATCTGGAGGAATCTGAAATCTACCAGTTAGCGTTGAAATATGCTTCAATTTGTATTACCATATCTAGATGGCAAAGTTGCAGGAAAAAAAATGAAAGTAAGGAGGTAACTGGCACAGCCAGAGTGCCATCTGTGGAATGGTATTACAGCCCCATCAAAGCTTTTCTGAGGCATTATCAGCATGCACTGTGGAAAGATACAACCGTATTCAGTTGTGCGAAGCCGAATCAATAAGGGACAATTTCAACTTGTTTATAAGTAAAATATCACTACTCAAAGGGCTTTTTCTCCTTCATTAGAATTACCATGTCACACATCTGATCGTTAGAGTACAGCCATTACAGTGACTTGGAAATTCTGTACCTAGCTGGTAAAACTGCATGCGGATCAAGAACAACAACAACAAAGTGCATTTACAGCAAGTCTTTCACAGCCTTTTTTCTCCAACACCCAAAGCACCTCCTTCACCACAACCCTGTGGAATACGACCTCACTCGGCAACCAGCAATGGACCTGCTTCTGTAGTAGGACTGGCACAAACTGGTAAGTACAGAACACATACGTCTTCCCAAAACCAGTTAACTGCTCTTTTCACTAGACTATGAAATGAGTGAGTAGTTACAGTTTTTCAAGTCAGAATATACCATTTAAGCACTTGGAAAAAAAAAAACCAAAACCCAAGCCTATTAATTCACGGTAATAGTTTCACTTACCAAGCCGTGTCTTCCATAAATATCCCTTCCCTCTCTAACTGCATAAATAGTTCTCCTCCTGTCATAAGAAAAATGAGATTATTCTCTATTGAAGTACACTCTATCATATTTAGTCAGTCAAAAGTCTATTTTCTAGAAAAACTGCAGGTATTTTGTCCTGCTCCGCAGAAAGTTGTTTCATAAAAAAGAACTAAGAATTTACTATTCTGTTATTCTCAGAATTCTATCAACTAAAGAAATGCCAAAAGAAATCACAACAGCATGCTGAAAAAGATAACAGCATTTCTGTCTCTGTCTTTTTCCTACTGTTATAACTTGAGCAAATTGCTTCTAATCTGTGTCAGTTTCCCTATGCTTGAAATAAAGATAACGCTTTCTTGTTTCGCAAAGAACCTGCCAGGACTAAAGCCTCAGGTACTGCGTATGACTGCACAGGATCTAAGTGTAACACAAAAGAATTACAAGTCTCCTCTCCTGTACTATCACGAAAAATAACTATTTTATGTTTCATTCATCTTTATTATATTGAATTAGAAGGTCTATTTATGTTATTCTACGTATTTTTAATACTAACCTATTTTACATTTTTAAGACACCACACCAATAGTTAGCTGGCCTTTTATCAGTAGAGAAAGAAATCAAATTGTCAGTTACGGAAGATACCAAGAAGCAGGTAACAGAATTTCATATACTGACCACTGAGATACTCAAGGATGAGGTAGAGTTTTCCACCAGTCTGAAAGGCATAAATTAAGTCTACGATGAAGGGATGTTTCACTTCCTCCAGTATATTCCGCTCTGCTTTTGTGTGAGCCGTATCCTTTGCATTCCTTACAATCATTGCCTACAAAAAGCAGAGATACGTGAGCACAAGAACGTGCTAAACAAGGCAGACTTTTATAAATCACAACACTACGTATGACTCAGCAACATAATAAAAGAAAAAGAAAATTTCACCACAATATATACATAACACGATAGGCTTCTTGAGGAAATTTAATTATCTATTTATTTCATAGAATCACACAATAATTTAGGATGGAAGGCATCTCCTGAGCTATTTAAATTAGCTGCTAAGAACTACACATACAAAATAATTTAGTTAAAGACTAATTATAATTCCAACTGTACCCAGATAACAATGGTATATATATCACAGATAAAGTTTAATTTTAGGTATATTATGTAATTAGATAATTGTAACAGCTAAAGGGCGGGAAAGATTTTTTTCAGATTCAGACAGTAGTGAAACGTGAACATTCAGGTTACCTTTTTAAGAACTTTCATGGCAAATATTTTCCCGGTGTTTGCTCCAGTTACTTTTCGTACTTGAAATACCTACACAACACCAATACAAAAGCAATCAGGTATTTATGACCGCGTTAGCCGTTTTAAGTTAAAAACAAAAGTTCTGCGAAAGAGAGATGAGATCACCTACAAACTGCCAGGCTGCCTGAAGGAGAAGGGCTAGTGATTTCAACCAGAACCAGTTTGGGACATTTTCTACTGCCACCAGCTGGCGAGGCTCTGCCAGTGACCTCGCTCCCACGACACCAACCTCGGCAGCCCTGAGGTTCCCTCCTGGTAGAACGAACTTTCAGAAAACAGGATGGGAAGAGGCGGCAAGCGAGCACTTTAACCGCCTTGAGCGTAATGGATTTACCTCTGTAGAAAAGAGTTCCTTACCTTTCCATAGCCACCTTTGCCAAGTACGCGCAGTAACTCAAAGCACTCTGGTCGGATCTTTTCTGGACCTCTGTTTACACTAGTTTCTGAAATCTCAAATTTTTCACAATGTTCCATGCCACTGGATAAAACCGAAACAAGAATATAAGACTACCTGATACTCAAAAATGATCAAATGAAAGTAAGCAAGCAAATTACTTCCTGAAAAGCATACACTCTATCTGACATAACCGAATGACTGCTCTGGAGATCTGGAGAATTCTCAGCATCAGAAATTTTATTTGGGTGTGTGCAAAGCAGTAAGTTGCACAGAAAAGATTACCTCACATTTTGGGGATTTATAGTATCAAGATTTCCTTCAGATTCCTTCATTTTAATGCATAATAAATCTCTGTATTACACCAGAATCAAGTTTAAAAGACCAAAGCCTCTAACTGACTTAGATATTCCTACAAGACCTCAAACAAAAGCAAGGCCATAAGGTGCATTTAAGTTTCAGATCACATTCAGCAGCCCCAACGGTCATGGCAAGACTTTTATATATCTTGCAGAAAACATTGTAAAAAAGTAAGTCTCACAACTCTGAACATGCCACAAAAGACTGAACCATAATTTAATGATGCTTCTAAATTATGCAGCAGTTCTGCAAAAGGCTAACAGATTGATCCTGCCAAAGTCAATGTAACTGAACTGTTTTAACTATCCCTGCTTTCTTCTCACAACACGGTATGATGAACAATCTGGAAATCTATAAATGAAGTAACACTGAAGGTAGCTGTCTCGGGAACTTCAAATCAGAACCTCTGAATTCTTATCTGCTCCAGACCGCTATGCAAATCTGCAACCGCAGCCTTTATAAAATGAACAGAACATACAATGTTCTGCAGACAGTGCATTACATCGGTTATTACAGACATTATTCAAGCACAATATATAACGTTAGGAGAAACAAGGATTAAAAGACAACAGAAAGTTTCGCCAGAATTTATTTTATTATTATTATTTTATTTCAAGATACAATTCACAAATTTTAATGTGAAGAAATAGTGAAACGACTAGAAACAACTCAAAATTGAACAAGAATGACAAAATTTTCTATTTAACTTAACAATGTGACAAAATTAGAAGTCATATGTAGTTGGCATGAATGGTACAGAACATTTTCTAGCAGCAACTTACAGGTCATATTGGCCAACTCCTCCATGGTCCATGCTCTCACTTAATTGACCCTGGGGATGGGAGGGGTAAAAGGAAGATTAATTATAACAACAGAAAAAAAGCAGTGTTAAAATAAATGCACTGATGTGTTTTACAATTTCTAAATTTTATATCTATATATATACAGTTATATATATCATTGTAATTTATATTATATAATTAAATAAGCCTAAAGGTCAGGAATAATTATCCGCAGAAGATAAGAAATCTTAAAAAATTCTGTGCAAGATTTGCGGTGCTTCCACATATCTCAAGCAGTGACACATGGAACCACTGTTTTACTTGACACATCGTTAATCACTTTAATATTAGAGGTAACGATTACACACACCACCAAGTGAATTTGAAAAATGTTAAGGTACTACTTTTTTTTTTACAATTGCTCTTACATATGAATTTTTAAATCCTATTACTGTATTATGGAAATTAGAACAATAGTAAAAATTACGTGAATAGATGAACGGAAATTCATATGCACTAGAAACAAATAATCCACTGAGAGGTTTCATCAGTCTATATTGATAATAATCAAATCGCAGTAGTAATGAAAGAATTAAGCTTTACTCTGATGTTAAATAACTTTTTCTGAACAATAATCAGATAAATTAATGCATGCAAATATTATTAAAGAAAGCTCAAGCACTTCAACATCAGAACGAGTCACCATTAAAGAACACAGTTCAATTTTAAAGCGGAATTTTCTTCAAAGAATTTTCAACTTGATCCCTTATGCAAGATAATACGTCCCTATAACTGTGGCTCTACATGGCAAAAGAAGTGCAAACCAAGCAGACAGCTGGAATGAATACAAATAGAATTTAATGGGCAAGCTTCTAATGAGCTTTAGACTATACCTTCACATTTTTATTTTTAAAAACATGTACGTAAAATAATAACTACAAGTTAGTGAGAGACAGCCTGGAATCTACAGACTGAATACCGATATATCGAGTGACATGTGAAATTCAGAGAATCAGAAGGAAAAAAAAATAAATATCCAGAGACCTGCAAAAAGCAGAGAGGCCAAGGAGCGCATTTTTAAGTATTATATACGTGAAAACACTAACCAGAGAAAAACAGAAACTTTCAATAGCTTCGAAACCACTTAAAAGTTTAGAGAGGCTGGTTTATTTTGGTGGGCGATCTAAACGGGAATTTAACTCCTGGTTCCACCTACTAGCACCACAAGCAATTATGGAGTCCAAAAGTTCGTTTCCAGGTCACAGAGTTGCTAGCTTGTGTCCTCTTGATAACATTTATTAGAGAAATCCTGCTTATTGACATCTCTTTCACAATAAAACCCACTGAAGCTGCCCTTGACCCTACCTTTAGATGCCAACAAACGAATTAAAAAAAAATTCAACAAACACAGAGAATAAACACCCATCACGTTCCTAGAACAACAACCCAAGTTACTCAATGGTTCTGGCAAAGTTTACACACGCTATTCTCACCCCTGTGAACTATGTTGTTCATTCTCTGTATTAACGTGAGCAAAATTCACTTTAGACACCATTCTGCTACCTTCAGGATTTCTTCTCGTTTCACAAAACCAAGGAATGCAACGGTATTCTGGCAGGAAGGCTAGCAGTCATTCAGCCTATACTTATTGTTTCATTTATTACAAACACAAAAATTAAGGCTGGTTTTTTTCTCCATAATAATTAATGCAAACAACCCTATGGCTTATGAGTAAACACTCCATTTAAACAATCCTTCAGATTTTCTAGAACGACTGTGCCTTTCAAAACTCCAGCTGATCTGCTCCTGCTACAACCAGGCTTTCAGCAGGTACCACCACAGAGACCAGACAAGACAGTCCAGGATTTACACCCTGCACACGTCCAGTTCAATGATCCCAACTGCTCTGCCTGCAATGTCTTTCTGATCCTTGTAAGACAGGCACAACACCTACAGACATCACTCTCAGCAAAACATTTTTCCCTTTACACTTTCCTGACGCTTTCCCTCCTTTCGTGCTCTTACATCCCCTGCTTTCCAGTTCTGTTTTAATTTCAAGTCTGTTCTAATCCTCCTTTATCTGTTTTCCAAAAGGCACCTGAGAACCAAATGAGGCTGCCAACGTGCATTCACGTCCACAGTTCTGCCATGAAAATTTCAGTCACAGAAATTTTTAAAAATCTACAATAAGCAATGAATTTTTAAAAATTATTCTCTAAGGCTGAATTATTGGAACGTGAGCGAGAACAAATTCAACTTTCTTGCCACCCTCCCCTTCGAGCCTGTTCTTGGCAACATTAACAGCGTGATGCAAGCAACGTGGTTTTTTAAGCCAAGTACTTTATTGATTATTGAGGTGACAGACAGTGCTTTTTCCTGCAGGTTGAGAAGCGTTCAAGCCTTCAGCTGTCAAACAACATCTCTACAGATGATATGCAGTGCGGGTATTCCAACTGTGGCACCGAGTATCTGGTTATCTCAAAGACTCCAACGTCATTAGTATTTAAACGGCAAAAAATAAATGCAGTAGCAGTTTAAGCAATAGCAAATGTTTAATATACAAAGCAATATAAAAAAGCAACAGTGGCACTAGAAAAATATAAACAGAGATCTCATAAGAAATTTCCCCCAAAACCTTCACAGAATCTATCCAAATGTTACAAAACGACAAACTACAGATTACAAGGTGGAAGCATGAGATGGAGATGCACGCTGATCCATACCGACGTCTGCCGCAGCATTTTAAAGCTCTGCTTTTAATTTTGGCGCTAGAGCAACGACTTTATACAGCTCCAGAAAGATTAGCGTTTCCGCACTGACGTTAAAACATGTGACGAGAAGGAAAAAAGAAAAGAAAAAAAAAAAAAAGAAAAAAGACAACAAACCCAACCCCGCTGCGGCACTTGTGCTGGGAAATCCAGCGCAAAACTTCCAAGGGGAAAAGCTCCGGCAGGTCGGGCGCAGCCCCCGCCCGCCGGAGGGCAACCGCTGGCCGCCCGCCCTCGCCGGGGAAACCCTGCTCGCCGGCTGCCTGCTCCGCGCTCTCTTCGCCCGGATGGCAACTCCCCGGCCGCCTCCCGGGGCCGGGCCAGGCGCGGAGCCTCCCCGGGCTCTCCCCGGGCAGGGCGCGGCCGGGGCCGCCTCACCTGCGCGGTCCAGGGCGGCGGCCGGCGCCGCGCTCCGCCTCAGCGCGGCCCCCGCCCGCCTCCGCGGCGGCCCCGCCGGGCTCGGCCGCCGGCGAGATGCCCCCCGGCCACCTCCCTGCTCCTTCCCCTCAGGCCTGGCCCCCGGCGCCGCTCCCCGCCACGGCCTCCCGCTCCCTCCCCGCGCCGCGCTCCCCCCTCTCACCCCCTCCTCCAGCTCCTCGTCCGAACCCGCGTCCTCAGGCTGGTCCAGATCGATGTCGAAGACGCCCGCCATGGCGCGGGTGCGAGCCGCGGCGCCGCCGCCCCTTCCTGGCTGTGCTGGGTGCGCGAGGCCTGGGCCGCCTCATGGGCCCGCACCCCCCAACTCCGCCACGGCCGCCATCACCGGCTGCCCGGCCCGCAGCGCGCATGCGCCCCCGCCCCGGCTCTGGGCGCCGCGCAGGCGCACAACCCCTTCGGGCATTGGCCGATGCCGCAGTGCGCATGCGCAGTAGGGACGGCGCCGGGCGGACGGGCGCGGGGCTGGGGCCGCGCTTGCGCAGTGCGCGCCCGCCCCCCTCGCTCCTGGCACGGAGCGTGCGCGGAGCGCACAGCGAAGCCGCTGAGGCGGAGCATGCGCAGAACTCCGCATGAAGCCGGCAGGACGGACCCTGGCACCCGGCCTGCCCGGAGTCCCTCTGAGCATGCGCGAAGCGGGTCGTTCGAAGGCGCGTCCGGATCCGGACCGGCGGGGAAGGCCATCGCGGAGCCGGGTGGCTGCGCATGCGCCGCGGGCGCCGCCGAGGTCAGCCCTGAGGAGAGGCCGGCGGATAGCGGGGCTGTGGGCGGCCGGCGCTGCCCGGGCGGGGAGTGCACCCGGGAGGGCACCCGGAGAGGCGGGGAGGCCCGGGCGGGAGCGGGCTGGCGAGGAGAAGGGCTCTGGAAGAGGGCGAGGCGGCCGAGGGACGTGAGGGCCGGGTGGCGGGCAACCCTCGGGAACATGGCGGCCCCCGAGGGTGGGCGGGAGGTCGCCGGGTGGCGACCTGTCAGCACGGTGGAGTCCGAGCGGGTGTCCCCGCGCGGGCGGCTCCAGAGAGGAGGGCGCAAGCGACAGCGGCCTGCCCCGGCTGACGGGCGCAGGGCGCACCGGGAAGGCCACTGTCACACGCGTGGGTTGGACACGAGCCTTTTCTGAAAATCATTCACAGGTTTATTTTTTGCTTTTTTTGCTGTGAGGAATAACTGGCCCTTGCTGTAACACGCAGGCTGGCAGCAGCGCTGAAATTGAGCACAGGAATCAAAAATAGCACATACCTGCCTGCAAAATGCAGCAGGATCAAGTTCCAGGCGCTGGCAGTTACCCAAAGAATGCTGGTACAGAAGTGCTCCGGCACAGCCGGGATGATAATGAAAAATAGCAGAATAATGAAGTGAGGTAAAAAAATCGACCTTGTTTCCACGAAAGGAGAATAGAAAAGTGGGAAACCAGAGCTACTGCAAAATGCTGAGTGGGGAAAAACGTCAACTGACATGGTACTGAGTCAAAACCTTTGTCGTCTGTGGTGGAAGCATGGGGAACACTCTAGAGAATCCTTTTGTAACCTCAACAGATTTTAGCATCAGACTCGTCACAGTATAGGACTGGAAATCAGATAGATTTCTGAACAGGCTTCACATTTCTAGAGGCACACGGTCCTTGCTTGTTAGGCTTTTACAGCCTAATCCTGTAACTTTCTTGGAGTTGTAGTTACTTATTTCTATCCTGTGTTACTAAGCAAAAGTAAGAAAGCAAAGACTTTACTTGCTGTATGGTTGGTTTCAGCCCGTTCAGACAGATAGCAACAATAAACAGACTGATTTCCTATAAACTGCCATCTGCATTCTTCTGACATTCAGGAGAAAGTGCTGAAAGTGCATTTTTCCCCAGAAATAGCCACTGGTTGAAGCCACTGGCCTTTTCCTTCTCACTAGAGGTTCAGAAACATTGCAAAACTGCTCGGAAACCTACTAATCGGAACTTTTTTCCCCCCTCTCTTTTCCACAGTTACTAAAGACATACTTTTTTTTTTTTTTAGGCTTAAATACAAAGTGAATAAGAATGTCAATAGTCACAGTCCAGCTTGGTCAGTGTGGCAATCAGATTGGCCATGAGGTGTTTAATGCTATCTGCAGTGATGTCCATGGCACACATGGGTTGTGTTCCAAGAAGGAGAATGAATCCTACCACGATGCTTGCAAAGAACGTTTTTTCAGTGAGGAGGAATCTGAAGGTACAGCATTTAAGCGTTTGTTTCCCACAGAGGGTCTAACACAGTTAATACCCTAATGCAGTTAAGAGTACAGAAATAATAAAATTTTTTCACCTTCCGTTGAAGAACGAGTTTTACCTTCAGTCTTGAACTGTCAGAACCCTCTGCCTTCACAACATTGCTAACAACTGTGGAAGCACAATCAGCGCAGTAACACATCTAAAACCACAGGGCAAAGTCTGCCAGTAACGCAGCTGGAAACTGAGCACACATGCAGATCTAATCTTTCCTTCCAAACACCTGTATTTTCTACTGTAGATAGATCATACCACAAAGTAGGACCCAGACTATGTGAATCTGGGGTTACAAAACATATTAAGTGGTTTCTTTCCTGAAAGATGTGTGGTCTCCGAGTTCAGATTTGTCTTTGGAGCAGTCGATGGTTCTCCAGAAATCCGGGGCATTGCCAAGTCCTCCTTTCTGTACCTGTCTGTACCGCCCCATTAATAGTTTGGCTTGTGTGGGTGGGAGGAATACAATCTGGGCCATGGTGCAAGTCTGTCCGTTTTACGTAAAAAAGTTGTAATATCGGCACATTATTCTTAGTTTTGTTTTTCTTCCTATCCAGTACCTGTTGCCCGAGCTGTGCTGGTTGACATGGAACCGAAAGTCATCAGCCAAACCTTATCAATAGCCGCCAGGTCTCGCTACTGGAAATACGATGATCGGTCGCACTTCTGTCAGAAGCAAGGGTCTGGGAACAACTGGGCAAATGGGTATGAACAATTGTTTCAACCTTCACTAAGTGAACTGTAGAGGCTAATGAGCTGTCTAGACTCTCTAGGAACAGTATTCTTGCAGCTGTGTGAGGTACAGAGCATGTAACATTAACTCTATTTTTAAGTTAGAACAGCAATATGTAGAGCAGTGCAATTTCTCAACTGCAAGGTGAAATTTGTATTTACAGTGAGAATATAACATTTTAGAATAGAGTGAATATATTTGATGTAAGAATAGAAAACAGTAAGCACAGTTTATAAACAGCTGTTGTCACAGCTGAGGATTATTCACTGTAGATAGAATAGGTGACATAATGCCAGGTTATATAAATAATAATAAGGAAAGTATCCTTTATGAATAGTTTCACCTTACCGCTTTTATTTTGACATAACCCGCCATGTTTCGCTGTTTCATCTTTTATTCAACAGTTATTCTGTTCACGGGCCTAGACACAAAGAAGTAATAATGAATCTGGTACAAAAAGAAGCAGAGAAATGTGATCGACTCGGTGGATTTTTCACAATAATGAGCATGGCTGGTGGTACAGGATCTGGCTTGGGAGCATTTGTGACCCAGTGTTTAAGAGATGCTTTTCCAACCTCATTTATACTAAACCATGTTATCTGGCCCTACGGCACTGGTGAGGTGAATGTCATATTTCCCAGAGATACTCTACAAGTTTATAATCACTGTATACTTTTAAACATAAAATATCTGCAACTGAAATAAACTAGAAAAGAGGTACGTTTTACTTTTCAGAAGTTCAACGTGACAGAAGGTAACAGAGTTAATGAAGTGTTAGCCTAATATTTGGTATTTGTTTTTACAAAAAAAAATATTCTGGATAATAGAAGTGCTAAAATATAATGCAGTTTCATGAGAAGCTCTATTAGGTAACTGGCAATCTCCCGTTATGATAGTATCTCAGCATTATAATCAGTTCCCAGATATTTTATTCTGGCATGTTTGTATGAACTGAGAAGAAGAACGTGATTTTCGGAGGTCTTTCTCTCTTTCCACGAAAAAACTCTGCTAGCTCCTGACCTCATTCTGCACTTCGGCACATAAAATGAATCACTTTCTAAATCATAACTGAGGAAATGACAGTTGCCAGAGGATTATAAGCTAGAAAGACATTAAGTTGTTTCATTCTCATTTGTGTGTATTTTTTGTTTGTTTGTTTTTTTCCAGGTCATTGTTCAAAACTACAACTCTGTTCTGACTCTGTCACATCTGTACCAGTCATCAGATGCCCTTCTTGTTCATGAAAATGATGTCATCCACAAGATCTGCGCTCAGCTGATGAATATTAAACAGATCTCCTTCAGGGATGTAAATCAAGTCATTGCACATCAGCTGGGGAGCGTTTTCCAGCCCACTTACACAGCAGAAAGTGGCTTACACTATAGCAGAAACCCATTAGGTATCAAACTATAAGCTGCCTAATGCATTCTCACACATATTTCTGTAATTATTTCATGTTGTGAATTTAAGTTCTTCGGTCTCCTTACTTAAGTATTCGGACACATCACAAGTTTTAAGATAGGAAGAGTGAAGCAAAAGACTAAATTAGAATTGCAGTTCCAATTTTGTAGCGGAGTCAAAAATAGATTCCCCAGCTTCTAGTTTCATTCTTTACCAAAAGAACCCGGTTTCTCCTTTTTCAAGTGCCTACAGACACCCTCATACCTATTTACATTTCAGAGGAAATTTGTGCAGGACAGTAATTTGGGACTGAGTTTTACATTTCACGTTGGCTTAGAAGTTTGTATAAAATGCCAGTTCTGTGTTTTGCTCAGGCAGAAGACAGGCTAGCATACAACTTGGTAGAGACAAGCAACAGGCTGTATCTTTAAGGGATTAGAGAAGTGATCCGTATTGCCAAGGGTTTTGCTGGTAAAATTAAACTTTCACATCTGTCTGTCAATCTCTTTGGCAGCGTGTAGGGTCTTTGAGGTTCAGAGCCAGGCTGTAAACCAAGATGAGTCTGAACTGTAAAACAAGAGCTGCTAACGTGCTTCTGTAAAACTTAGTAGTACCTAGCAAGTTTGAACTGCTTTGTCTGATATGCGTCCATGTATTTGTCAGATTAAAACTTTATATATCCTGCTTTGTTTATTACCTTAAATTGCTAGATCTTGGTAAAATTCCTCACTCTCTCCTCCTAGTTTAGCTAGCCTATGCGATATTTTTGTCAAACATGAGCAGCTGTTCGTTTCTTCTTTCAGGAGACTTAATGGAGACGTTAGTTCCACATCCAGAATTCAAGATGCTGGGTCTTCGTAACATACCTCAGATGCCTGAAAACTCCCTCGCTTACAGCACATTCAGTTGGCCTGGACTCATCAAACATTTAAGGCAGATGCTCATTGCTAATGCTAAAATGGAGGAAGGTAAAAAGCATTCACTCATCTTCAGCATCCATCGCTATTTAAGCATTTCTTTTTACAGATGAAATAAAGCTCACTGTTTTGTGGAGCTCACTGATTAGCTTTAGCCCATAAATGAGCTGCTGCCCTCAGACAGCAGGAATTTGCCTCTACATACCCAGCTGCTCCTTGAACTATTCACTCAGCTGCCACAGCAGCTCCTGGCTTGCTCCCGTTTTTGCTCCCAGACATCTCAGTTAATTATAACTATTGAAAAATACGCAAAACAAACAGGTTTTGTCCATGCACTTAATTTACATGATTTATTTGGAACATTCCTTGAATAGTTAGTTGTGCTATGTTTTTTCTTTATATGCCTTCTACTAATTGAAAGCATGCTTAGCTCTCCCGTATCATTTACATGGGGAATTCAGTATAGCTTCCAGTTATGCAAAGAATGGGCTGGCAGATTACTAAGAATAGAAACGAGTACCCATTTTCTCTGGTAAGACTAGTGACTACCAGGCAAATACTACTGGATTAGCACTGTTTTTCTCTAAGAACTGTGTAATTGCTGCTTAACTAATGGGCAGAAGCTGCAAACCCTAATATAATCTCAGTTTAGGCTTAATTACCATCTGACTCTTCAGCTAGTCTGAATCTGTATTTCATGAAACACTAACTTTCTTTTATATCTTTTTTTTGCCAAAATCTCGTAGGTATTGATTGGCAAGTAAGACCACCACGTCTGGGCTCCTCCATCCCCTCCAGTCATTCCACAGACAAGCCGCCGCATTTCAATACTTCCATTGCCAACCTGGTTATCCTGCGAGGAAAAGATACGCATAGCGTAGACTTAGGTAAGAAGGAAAACCACAGAGCCTCAGTGAGTCTTGTTTCACATCTCACTGATTTCTTTGCAACCATATCTGATGAAAGTGGGAAAAACCCCACAAGGCTGTATATTTGACTACTAAAGTCAATATTCCCTCTAGAAACATTTTAATGTCCGAGGCCACGTTGTCTAATTGCTTAGGGCTGCTATATTTACAACCCAGACTTCTGTGTTTCCTGAAGCACTTCAGAGAAGGAGGAAGAGACTGAAGTCCGCAGATAAGATAGGATTCTTGGCTATATTGTCTGAAAGTATATTTAGCCGCCTCTGGAATGACGAGCATAGCTTACGGACAAAGTACTGATAGAAGGGCATGCTTCTAGGTAATCTAGTGAATCTGTTTAAAACAGTTATATTTTAAACAGGCTGACCACTCTGCAGACTTTTTTCAAGGCCTGAATTGACCTGCCAAGCATTTATTAGGTCACACAGGACTACTGAGATCAAGATGTAGGAGCTTGTACCTTTACATTTGTCAAAAGGGCTGTCTTATTTCTGCTACAGGAAGTTTCCGAGATCCCTCATTATACACATCATGGCTAAGCCCTCAGGACGCTTTTAAGGCGTGGAAAACACCAAGAGCATTTAACAAGTACGAAAAGTCTGCTACTTTGGTCAGCAACAGCCAGTTCCTGCTGAAACCTCTTGATAATGTTGTAGGAAAAGCTTGGAATATGTTTGCATCCAAGTAAGTGAAAATAATTATGCTGATGCTTCACTAATAACTGCCGTTATCTTCAGCGGTAGCAAAATCATTGTAAATACAGCCCGCTCTTTCAGCAATGCAACGGTGAATAAGCATCAGAGTGTTCCCACACTTTAGTGGAAACATTCTTATGCTTGGAACATGATGACAGGGTGAGGAACACAGAGCAGTGCTTATGTTCTGTGGATAAGTGAGACCACATATTCTAGTGCTGTCAGTTTGACTATTTTCTCTGTACTAAAACTCCACAAATTCAGTGCATTCCGATGTGACCATTCTAAAAATAACACATAGAAACTCTTTTACTGATCATGTAGTTTCTAAATTGTGTACAGACATGCTGCACAGTCCAGGAAACAAGTTCCTTACTCAGTTCAAAAGGGTTTACGGGATCTGTGTGTTTACTAAGGCTCCCATGCTATTAGTTCCATTTTTCAGTAGAACCAAGAAATCTAGAAAAGAATTGCCTTTTTACTTTGATCATCGTGAAGCCAAGGGTACTGCGTGTCACAGCAGATGTCTGCTACACACGAGTTTCTGGCACAGGAATTCTGCAATTAAAAGCCAAAAGAGGAAAACTGCTGCCACTAGCTGTGCTCCTGGTTTTACCAGCTGTTACAAAAACACCAGTGATGAGAAGCAACCTGTCCTGCACACACAGGTTTAGGCCTTGCATTACTTTTCTCATTTAATATTCACTTCTCCTTCCATTTCCTGGTCAGCCCAATTTTGTTAGCTGCAATTTTGTTTCCTTAAACAATACGCAAAGTTATAAAAGCTATTAGAAACAAGTCAAGACTTACCAATAAGTATTAATTACAAAATGAGTTTGAGAGGGTACAGTAGAAACTAACCAGCACGATTATCGGGTGGAAATCAATCTTCATTTTAAGTTTTTGCAATAGCTGTACAATCTGATTTCAAGTGTCAGATTCTTCACTGATTTCTAATGTCTTCCCCGTATTCCTACTGTGACTTCAACACACAGAGCCTATATTCACCAGTACACCAAATTCGGGATCGAAGAGGAAGATTTCCTGGACAGCTTCACAGCTCTGGAACAAGTTATCTCCAGTTACACCGTCCTTTGATTTTTTTTGAAATGGTCTGAAATAGAGCTTCCCCGAAAGAAGCCAGCACTGGAAAACCATCCATCGACTTCCCAAAGTATATGAATTACTGGACTGTAGCTATTTTTCAGTCTTGTAAGCAGTGTGTCTGCCTGTGTTAGAATAGTAAGAACTGAATCAGAACTGAATATATTCATATGAGCAGGTATTACTTGTCTTTATTATATCTAATAAATAGCTATTTTCCAATACTTCTGCTATGTACTGTAGCAAAGTCTTTGAACATTTTTGGCACTTCGGTATTTTTCATGAAGAATGTCTACACAGAAGGATTTTTTTCTCCAGGCTAAACTCTCCGCTTCTAAACTATCATGAGCTAATGTCTGATAAAAATGAAACATGTGCTTGACTACAGTAGTAAGGCATTCACGATCCTCCAATTTCAATTTTTCATGATAACTCTTCGTCCTAAGAATGCTTCAATATTGATAAAAATGCACAGTATCAGAATTATTAATCCAAACTCCGTTTGGGTATCCTTCAAGATACAATAGTGTGTCACCTCTTCCTTTAAAGCAAAGTAAGACTTAAATTCTATTTTAAGGACCTTAACCTTGACAAAATAGGGGAAGTTTTGAACCATCTTTTAAAAAAAAAGGTATGAGAGTTCTTAATTTTCCTGTCACCCTCAAGTTATACGAGAGATTATAATGAATGAATGCTCTTCTGGCCATTTCCCCATGCCATGTTTTCAAGTGGTGTTACCTACCACTTGAAAAGAAACACCCCCTTAGCACATCAGAGCTCTCGGCTATTTGTTAGAGGCAAACTATGGGTTTAAGCAAAGCTGCAACTCTTGCTCTTCTTCCTGTAAGTTAGAAGCATGTAGGTTTTTTTAATTAACTTTTAATTTATTTAAGCATATTTGGGAGGAGAACTGGGGGTAGATTTCAGGTGTAAGAGCCCGTAATGTAATATAATGTCAATCTGTTAGACTATAATTTCAAAAGCTGATTTAAGAAATGGGCTCTTTTTGGCACAAATTTTACCACGACCACAAGGTGGTGCCCCTGTGAAGCTGCAGCCTGCAAGCACCCAGCTGCACCAGCCTGACAGGAGGCGGCGATCGCCATGGCTGTGGGGGCACAGGCTGGGTGCTTACAAAGTAAGAGTACAGCAGGATTAAGGAGTATGTTGTAACACCGAGCTTTCTTCTGCCTCTGTTAGCTTTTCACTTAATGGTAGGGAGAGCTTTTGGAATTCTTCCCATTCTCCCCCCCGCCAACCATGCGACACTGTTCTCTTACAGAAATAATCCCACTTACTATTATATAGGCATAAAAGTTTAAAAAAATCCGTCTCGAGGACTTTTCCCTTGACAAGTGAGCAAATCTCACAGCTTCCCTTTAGGTTTTAGTGCTGTTTCATGCCAGGCTTCTGAGCTTTTAACTAAAAGATGAGCGCACGCATAGGAAGATGCCGAGTCTGTTAAAGAGGTTTGCAATATGGCTAACGATGCCGACATAGAAATCTTGCCCTGTTAGAAATTCTGATTTAGATTTTGAATCTTTAATGAATTAACACAGTGGTAGATGCAGAAGTGACCTTGTAATTCTGCCAGGCTTCAGGTAGAGCACAGCAGACACTCTGTATTACTTTTATTTCCTTTCCTGGTTTCATTTACCTCCTCGCTTTTCTTCAGGTCTGGTACAGAAGAACTAAAATCCTCCCCCACCTCCCCGAGAGCCTGTTCTCAAAGCAGCTCTGGCACACGACACCTGGAATAGCAGACAGACTTCTTGACAAGATTCAAGTAACTGTACAATTGAATCTGAAGAAAATAAGTAAGTAGTTGGGCTCAGTTCACAATTGATCAAATCCACTTACAGTAATAGCTGTTCTCCGGCACGGTTGTGTCCGTGCACAGTGGCTTCTGATAAATGTCACGGTAGCTTATGGGGCAGCAATGTTAGTCTCTCATGTCTTCCAAACAAACAAAAATAAGTTTCAAGTGCCCATTAGTAGTAGGACAACCTTCAGCACACTTTAGAGTCGAGTCTGGTCCTAGTTCACACAGAAAAATTACTTGTGTAAATTAAGAGCTATATTAGTGCCTCAATTCAATAGCTAAATAATTAAATATAGAGGGGAACGCGACTCATTTGTAGGGTGGGTGGGGAAAACACAAGAAGGAAGGCAAAGAGGAAAAAGCAGATAGGATAAATATACCCAATAACTTTTCATATAAAAAAATCACTTGACATTTACGACAAAACATTTTGACAATATTCTTCTTGCAAACCACAGTACATAATCCAACAGCTCGCTCTGGTTTGCTTTCTGATTTTACTCAGCTGCTCTAATTCCTGTTTTAGGAACTCGCTCTCAAAAGGAGAAGACACAATAATCATAGTGCAACTATCCAGACATACTTCAATACTGCTCAGCAAAACTGGAGTTGTTTGGAAGTTCAAAACTACACGTAACTTTTGTTATAGAATATTATTTGTGGTATTTAATCTTTTTTTCACGAAATCACTTCCTGGCAGCTCAGAGCTGGGGGACTGTTCTGATCAAAAGGGCTTTTCTGGTGGTGTGTTTTTCTCAGTTTCGACCATTGTCTTTAACTTGGGTATTTTCACAGCAGAAACTGGAGGAAAGATTGCACAAGAAATTAAGATAAACAGCCCAGGCAATTCAAGTTTGCAAGGAACAAAGGGTCAGGAGAGGAGACAGTATGGTGAGGTTCTCCCTCCTCAAAAAGGCACAGGATGTTTAGCAACATATAAATAATTTTCCCTAGTGTTTTCAACAGATATCAGACTCAGAATTTCCAGTATCAGAAATGAGAATACGTAACTCCTTGCCTGAAAAAATGACCAAGTCCCAGGAATGCATACTCTTCCTCATTGTTCCACAGGACAGGTAAAAGAGATTTTTAAAAAGCTAAGGACAGGTAAGCCCTCTCAGAAACAAGGAAGAAAGCAATGGGTTATTGTACTGCTACATCAATAAGTAACTTTATTGCAGAAATAACCTTATGTTATCTCTATGTATTTAAAATTCTGATCAGGAAGCAAGTACAGCAGGCGCTTATTGCACCTACGAATGACATAGACCCATTTATCCATTCTTCATAAGTACATTTATTATTTATGGCTTGTGTCACTTTTAGTTAATGGAGCAGGATATTTGGGGGGTTTGTTTGTTTACATTTGATGGCAGAATTTGGGCCACGTCAGGAAACACAGCACACAGCTAACATGTATAACCCCAAAGCAAAAAATAAAAGTGTCCTTATTTAATCTCTAGTTATAACATACGAAAACAGAGAGGAAAGATTCTGCAGCTCAAAGACAGAGCTAGGCCAACGGGCGCATTATGCTTAAACAAGGCTACTTCTACAAGAACTTGTTCACAGTTAGGATTCAGGGAAACACTCCTACTTCCATGGGAAAACAAAGTTTTTCAAAGCAGCAATAGAGGATCACGCCCATCAGCCCAATTTTGACAACACAGATTCCTCAAAACTGCAAAAAAAACCCCAAAACCGGAGGTGAAACCAAAAGTGTAACTGTTGTATTACCTGTTGTAATCCCTTTCGTTGCTCTGGAGAAGAGATTGACAGGAATTGTTTTAGCCATCTCTAGCTTTCTTCCTGTTAGTGTTTTTCACGGCTGACCTCAGTTCTGAAATTCTCACACCCTTTCCCAAACTAAGCCTTCATTTTTTTTGATCTATGGCTGGATTCCTCTATTTTTTCCCCAGGATGTGGAGAGGAGAAGGTCAAAGTGGCAGGAAGTGAATAGCTATTACCACATTTTCATCATCTACAATTATATTAGAAGGCGGAGTAGTCGTTTTCTATTTTATTGAGAAAATTAATTCTGTAAATAGTCTGAGCCTGGCAGAGGGCCTTGATTGCATTAGAAATTAAAATGAATGAGGTAGATCAAAGGTCAGCACAAGCCAATCGCTCACCGAGGCAGGGACAACAGCATCCGTGGCCTTGACCTACCCAGTTTTATAAGCAAACTACCCACAGGATGTCCATAAACCAGGGAACAATGCATCGAATCTCGCTATTGTTTTTTGTAACAGACAGGTGCAGCTCACTTGGAAGTTGATTCAAGGACTCCAGCTATAGCAGATTTACTTAATGAATAGGGTAACTTTTATTTGGCCACAGAAACCCCCAAACAACCAAACAACAAACCCAGGAACAAAAATTAACTTGTTACAAATTCTTTAAACATAGGAACTGTTTGGCAAGTGACAGGGCACTAATGTAGTTACAGATACAATTTATTTGGACTTAGGTACGTATTGCTGCTTATAAGGTTAGACTGACTACCGGTACAGAAAGGATAGAATCTTAATGTAAAAATAGAAGGGGTTTTTAAGAGGATTACCTGCACAGATTTACCGAAGTGAAACGGCTCAAGATTAAGGGCAAAAATCTGTGGTTTCCACAACAACTAGGATTTTATCGCTAAGAAAGAAGGAAGTAACGTTCAAATTACCAGCTGATATACCACTGGGAAACACTAAGGTACGAAAGGATATTGAATGAATAATTCATTTCCTTCTGCATTTGTTAATAAATTTAGTGTAGATAAATATTATGAAATGAGGGAGCAAACATCCCAAAGGAAATACTCTCAGATGTCAAAGCGTACTTTAAAGAAGTCTGCATTTTGCTGGACCCCACTTTAAAAACTGCACAAGAGTCAACAGAAGAGTGATTTGTGGATCTGATATAGTACAAAAAACTTCCAAAAGGAACTGAGCTGCTGCCTTTCCTCCACTGGTTTCAAGGGCAGCCCAGACCCAGCAAATTCCAGCGTAGGCTTCCTCCTCAAGCCTCCTGCCTCGGGCTTCCTACCCCACCTCTGCCCACGCTCCAGAAGCACAGCCTGGACACTCAGACAGCTTTTAACTCGCCTGGACGTAGAGCTGATAATCCTGCATTTTAACTGTAGAGCCTTTCCGGCTCTTTCAGACAGACTCCAAGTTCACAATGGTCCCTTCTGATTTCACATTGTATGAATCCTCTCCCTCTAGACAGCCGCTTCCCCTGCTGCGGGTGGGGTAATGAGTCACCCACCTCCGTGAATCAGCAGAACCTGCTTAACCCTTTCCCAGAAGCGCCAACAGCTGCACAGAGCGGGGTGGGTCAGGCAAATGCTCTTGCCAACCAGAGGGAGCACGCTGGCAAAGGTGAAGGGAGCCTGAGATAAAAGATTAGAGTGGCTGCTCCTGCTCGTTAGGAAATTTAAAGGCAATTTTTAGAGGTATAAATATGTTCCATGATAAAGACCATGGAAGAAGTCTAAGCCTTAATCCCAAGGTTCATACAAGCCTGAGAGATTCTAAACAGGGACTTCTAAGAGAGTCTAGTGGTATAAAGCAAAGGCACAGGCCTCCGCTTATCTGTGCGAATCAGCTTGCAGAAACCTTCTTGTCTGCTGGCCTTAAAAGCAACATTTCTAAAATACGGAATGTCACACCATAAGATAGAAAAATAATTAAAATGAGGACGCTCTCTAGGCCAGGATTCCTCTTTTAAAAGTAAGAGCAGTAAGTAGAGAAACTAACTAAGCCAAGCCACTGGTTAATACCAAAAAAAGACAGAGTAAACACTGCTTGAGCTTCAGTAAGCTACCAGCTCTTGTCTCACTAGTTATACGTGATGAGAAATAAATACCATCTTCTATGGTGTATTTGCATTTAAATGGGTGCGTTCTGCAAAAATGATTATTGTACATATTTGGTTACATGTACAACGTAATGTTTATTTAAAGGCTCACAAAAATACACTTCAGTCGCCTGAGACTGGTGTAATTGTGGTCAGATGGCATGATTTAATTTGAACTTTTGCCCAGCAGCCTCCAATATGTAATAGATCATTTACAGGAGCATGTAAGCAGAACACCGCCGAAGGAGCCAAATGGAAAGCAGCCTTATCCCACGCACTGAAGGTGTAATAAAATACTGACTCTGTACTGGGTTGGCAAGGGCGGCTGTAGCAGTTCATTATAATATCCTCAATAAGTATGGTGAGAGCTGGGCAATAGTTCAGAGCTACTGCTCTCCAGATGGCTCAGAACAATACCGAGTTCAAGAATACATATTTCCACGTGCGACTGCTCGCCGCTGGCTCTCAGGCATTTCTGCCACTTGCAAAGAAAACGCTGTGAAATTTCCCCCCCACTCCACTTTTGGGCAGCTTCAGCCTGTGTCACTACCTGATTCCCACTCATCTGCTCAGCGACTGTATTGATGTAGTTCCTTGACGTTGTGAACTAGCAATTTCTCCTTCCTAGGACAGATTTTGGTGAAGAAACCTAATGTAACTGATAAAACAGTTAAAACCATAAATTTGGCAGCTGATGAACATAAATCCGATTACCTACTCTTCTCCCAAGAAGAAAGCTTCCGTTCCCTCTCTAGCAGACATTAACTCAGGTTTTCACATTATTTTCCTCTACAAAGATTCAGTCAGGCTTCTCCACAAAGCCAGAGTTTTCACAGTGAAGTAGTATGTAAAAAATAGATACAAACCTAACGCATGCTGTGAAAGGGGAGCTTATTCTTCAATGACATTATAAAAGAAACCTGAACTTGCTTTACTACACAGAGGTCCTGTTCGAGCCGAACAAAACTCCAGTCAGCGGGCCTGAGCTTGGCCAAAAATCACACCAAGGCCAGACAGGGCTACAAGGAGGACTGAGAGAAGAGACACCAGTGACGCTTTTAAGCCAGGACTCTCAGGATCAGGTCTGTCAAAGAACACTTAAACACTTTCTTCACTCACTTAATCAGGGTGATCCTGAAGTGTTTTGCCAAAGGATGGCACAGCACATTCCCAAACCTCACTTAAACCCACCCGGCTCCTCCCGGGCAGCCGTAACCGTTTCAGTTCACGCACAAAGCTGCAGGGATTTGCCATGTGGTGGCTGTGCGTATGCAGAAGTGTTTACCACAGGTTTATATAGAAGTTAAGGGAGGCAACAGAAATGAAATCACCAACTGCATTAGCGCAGCTCTAGCAGAAATACTGCTTGGAAATTTTTTTTGGCGTCCGTTACTTTGAGCTTAACTAAATACCAGCTTCAGGCATCTTAAAAGTCTCTCTCTTCCTAGTGCTCCCACCTAGAGTCTTACGCAACACACATGGATGCACGTGACCGTGTCACGAGAGTTCACCTGGTCTGAGGTGAGACATAAAAATCAAGGAATCGGAGAAACAAAATCTGTTGTTATGAAAATATCCTAAATATCACAGCTCTCCAGAAAACAGCTGCAGCAACCGAGGCACTGAGAGAAGCCTGGTTTCTAAACAGACCAGAGAGATTTTGTGAACGTGGCTAGATTTGTATGATGTTGTAAATCTGAATATGTATTTTCTCTTTGTGCAGGTCCAGTTTCTTTCAGAGAGACAGAAAGGAAATGTTGAGCACAGAAACCTGGTTTTTCAAGCCTTTTCAACAGATGGAGAGAGCCAAAGAAACGTGCAGTCTCAGGAAAGACAAACACAATCCCGTAAAACTCATGACTTCTGCATGTAAGTGTCAGCCTTGAACAAAGCATGTGTGTGGTTGAGGGGCAGCTTCTGCAAGAGAACTGCCAGTTTCTTTCCTGACAACACGGAAGGAAAACAGAGGTACTACAAGGTCACTGCGTGCGGATAGAACAAGCTTTGGGAAATGCATCTAATCTCTTGAAGAATCTTTTACACTGTCAAATGGTTCGAGGCAGAGTTTAACCTCCCCAGGCACCGGGCTCTGGTGGTGCCTGTGCTTCAGTAGCCTAGAGCTCTGGCTGATACCTTCCGCTAGATCGATGACATTTTCCGCCAAATCGGTGCCAGTGAAAAGGCTTTAGACCTTAGAAATGTCACGCAGATCAACTGGTACCCACGTGAGGTAATAGGTGACTCCCCACAGACTGATGCCGTCAATCACAACTGTGGTCTCAATCTTGCTTAAAGCCAGGCTAACGAACACTCTGGTGTAGTTCATAGAATTTGCCTAGATCTGAGATACCTTTTGAGATAAGTGCAACACTCCATATAGCAAAAATCTGCTAAATGACACGCTACCAAAGCCACAAGGAAACAAAAAGTTCCAGCCATCTCTTATGGGGAGGCAGAACCAGACCCGTGTGACCTGCTCTGTCACACTAGCATTAAAAAAAAACAAAAACCCCAAACCTGGTGGATTATGCCTTAAATCACGTGTCCTAAAACACACAGCCGTTCCCTTGCAGGACCCCCAAAGCAGGAAGAGCGCAGCAGTCACCAGACAGGACAGCAGCTCGCACTTCTTACAAGGAGAGAGCGCAGTCTCTGAGGCCGCAGGAGCAGGGTGCGGCTGTTATCAGAGCAGGGAACAATACACCGAGCTGACAAGTCCTATCTCTCGCCTTTCATCAGGAAATAGCAGCGAGTTTCCTTATTACCAGCTGCCTGGGCAACTCATTTAAGCTTCTTGGGAAACCAGAAGAACAATTAAGCTGGGAGTAACTCCCTTGAAACACGGAAGATGCAGCACACTTACCCGTATCTGACCAGTCAAATGAGGTTTAAAGAAAGATGACCTTTGATTTAATGCTAATCTAGTCCATGCTCTTTGAATCATTCCATGAGCAAGTAAGAATAATAAAAAGAAACCTTCTAGCACAATAAAGGGCAGTGTTAAAGGCAAAGTAAAACAAAGCTCGGCCCATTTAACAGGTTCACATTTGCAAAACTTGTTTTACCACGACTGACCATCCCAGGCGGCGAACGGGCTGGATGACTTCACAGCTCCACAGCCGCTTCACTTGAAATTCAGCACAGAGTAAGAATCAGGTTTTTTTGACCAAAATACCATTTTGCTGAATTCCTGACACATACCAAGAAGCCCATGACAGACTGCTGGGCTCTTCCCATTTTCTTTTACCTGGGAGACAATACAGCCAGACGTCTTTTGGACGTTTGATGACAGTTTCTGCATTTCAGCTCCTTTCACTCTTTTGACAGCCGACCCAGGCTGTTACAGCCTCTCCCATTCACGCCACTATCAAAACGGTGTTTTGCTGCCTTTTATGAAAGCCGAGTGGATGCATCAATAAGCAAAATGAAACGGATAAAGAAATAAATGCTAGCATTTCGTGCCCTCAGCCAGACACTTGAATTAGGAAAGTCACAGCAGGCTCAAAGAGTTTTTCAGTATAATCCTTTTAAAAATGAGTTTGCAAGAGCATATGCAAATATTTACCCTCAACCTAGTTCTGAATGCATCAGCAGGGTGTTTCGCAGGGAAGGCGATTGCTTCACTCCCGGTTTCCTGAAGAGGTTACAGCAATGGGCTCCACCAATTAAACCCTCACCTGAGCCCGCCTGCGCCCAGGCCTGGTGCCAGCCCCGCGGGAAGCCCTCCCGGGCCACAGCTCCCCCCTTCACACCCCACTTCGTGCTGCAATCTGGAGAAGGCTGGGCAAAGTGCTTACTGGTTTTACTTCTTCCCCTCCAAAAAATAAAATACATACATTTACAGGAAAAGCCCCTCAATTCTAAATCTCAGAAGAGCATTTTCAATTACCTTATATATATAATTACGTTCAACCTTTTACCCGCTGATTACAAAGTATTTTTTTAACCATGTGCTTCAAAGAAAACTGCATTGCTTTTACCTCCAAGGAACACACCCAACCACCACTTACTTTTACACCTGCAATCAATTTTGCTCACTAATATTTATATTTGTCCTTGATAATCAGGGAAACATCCACAGTATTTGCGCTTGCAATTAGCACTGCCTGCAGTGAGAGGGAGGCTGATTCTCACAAATTAAGGAATGAAACCCAAAAGCACAGCAGGGAAGGACTTTCTGGAACAGCATTAAGCCATCTTTAAGTATTAATGACAAGCATCTTTTAGCATGATCAGGCAGCTGGGTGATTTCAGAGGGAGCTGCTTTAACGAGAAACACAGTGTGACACTGGGATGGAGGTAAGGAACTACAAGTAGAGAGAGGGAGCAGGAGGTGTCCTGGTGGCTTTGATGGGGCTGAGGGAAGTGTGACCTGGACGATTTGATCCGACATGGCCTGTGCCGGTCCCATGGCTCGGCCTGGCACAGACCAGTGTGACCGTTTCAATCTTTGCTCACATCAACACAGTTCTTGCCCTGCTGGGGCACAGCCTGGAGAGAGGGGCAGCCAGTGCGCTTACATCTCACGCCGCCTTCCGAGTACATCGTGTGCGAGGGACAACGCGCAGGTCAGGCAGGAACCAAGCAGAGAATGCGGAGGAGGATGAGCTGTGGTCCTACCCCACCTCAGCTCCAAATTGCTGCCCAGACAGCCAACTTTCTGCTTGGCTTCCTATTTCCAGGGCCCTTGTGAGAGCAGAGATTTAGCCGTGTTCCACAGATGACAAGACTAAAACAAAAATAATCTCTACCACCTCTAAGTCACCTTTGATGTTTAACCAAACATTAGTTGCTGTTACCAGGACTGTTACTTCCGTGTGCTTTTCAGTAATTCCAAGAAAAAAAGCAAGATACTTTATTCAGTGTCTAAACCACAAGAAGAATCAGCTAAAAATACAGTGATCTGTGCTAAGATTGTTCCTCTTGCAGCAGAGCTCACTTTGGCTTTTTCTCTAACACACTTTAAACTGGGTGATGGACTGCTTCCAGCGTGTAACTGAAAACACGTATGACAAAAGGAAACTCTGGATTAAGGAAGCAAAATACACGTTTTCAGATGAAATGCTAAAGGCTCTGGGTCGTTCTTTGAAGCCACAAAATGCAACTGCAGATGTACCTTCTGGATTCACACTCATGGCAGAATGTTTCACAGCGTAACAACCACGCTCAATATACAGAAATTGAAACAATCCAGCTGAAATAGACACCAGGAAACTGTTATTTGTTTGTTTATTTAAGCAAACACAGAACTGTCCATTTGCAAATCTCACTAGGTTTGCATAACTTTTTCTATTATATTTTACCTTTTACCAAGTTTTATAATCTCCCAGCGGCTGAACAGGTTGAAGCAAGTGGAATGACCGGTCCCTTCTTTAAATGGTGTTAGAAAGCTCCAGAAGAGCAGCACAGCTTATTGGAACCACGGACACATACAAACATGAGTTGCAGAACAAGAGATAGATCTATTTTGCACAATATGTATGTAAACATATATTGAAATAAAAGTGGGAGAAAGCTTCCAATTTGTCTAGTGATTTTTCAGTAGGCGAGGAGGCATCATTATGAGGAGGCCACTAAAGCATTCAGAAAGGTGTAGTTTATTTCCTCAAGCTGTAGGAAGAGGGGGTTTGTCCTTTTAATTATTGTTACAGTCTCCTCATTTCAATCTGACAGCATACAGGGACCCCAACACGGCATAACTGTCATTTACTGTCATGAAAGGCTTTACGACACGACCAGAACTGTGTGAAGTAAATACCAGTGGCCCTCGGGCGAATGGTGGATTTGAGGACAAACAGCTGCCGCCAGAACTAGGGAGGGCAGCAACCAGCGCTTTCACTAATCCAAGTATCCTGGAGAAAAGCGAAACAAACAGCTACGAACTGCTGACGGGTGCAAGATTAAAGTTTTAGTAGACTGAAACAAGCGAAGTATCAAATAGAGCTATGATTTTTTGAATGTGTATTGTAAGACCGTGTTTAAGCCAAAAAGTGAACAAGCTGTTAGGGCCAGGATTTAAGAAATACTGTTAATCTTTTAAAAATCCAACTGAATGGCCTTTGTGCTTTCAACTGTCCTGTACCGCCTCCCAGCACAGGGACTTTCAGCTATTTAACCTAGTCAGCAGCTCTGGTGGGAGAAGCGCCTGTTAAAAAGCCTCCGAACGTTGCTTAAAGCTATATATGAAGCATTACAAGAGCAACATTACAAACCTCACACATGACTGAGACGAAACTTTAAAAAGATGCTTCTTATGCAGCCTGCGGCACTGCCCGACTGCTGCGCTCGCTTCCATCTAAACCCCAAAACATTCAGGTGCTACTGATGTTCAATGGAAACAGCTGGAGATGGATGAGGGAACGGTCAGATGAAAGATACCAAAATGTCAGACAGCCTACCGACTGTTGTTGCCATGAGATCCAACAGTCAACATCAGTCTGATAAGCTATCCGACAGGATGGTACAGCCATGGAGATGTCACGACGGTTGGCAACACAAGAGGACACTCAGGCAGGATTGAACAAAATACATGTTGTCACACCTGGCTCGAGACCTGCCCTAATGCCGGAGAAATCCAACCTGAGCAACATCTAACCTACTCTCTGCCACCTTTTGATAACACTAATTGAAAGCCAAATTAATTCCTGTTACTTACCCCTAGGATAAAAAGTAATAGTCCAAAAATTATGAGAGTAGTAATAAATGTAGAGCAGCAGTGGAATGGATATCTACTTACTAAAGAGGGAAAAGATCCACTTGACTATTAGTTCTGGTCCTGTACATTAACAACTGGAACACACCGATTCATAACAATGCTTTAAAACTATCTGACTCCAAAAGTCCACGGTTAAGGTTCTCTGACATCAAATCTGTTTTCAGCTGAAATCTTTACTCCTCCCTCCCCCTCTCTTCACTGCCCACGGTGCCGTGACCAGCGGCAAACATCTGAGAAGGATTTGATAAGAAATATCACCAGCTATTTAACTTGCCTATTTTAAGCAGTGAGCCACACTTCAAGCAAGTGATCTGCTTTCTACTTCCTTCTGCTAAGTAAGAAGTTCTTAAGAAAAAAGATAAAAAAAAAAAAAAAAAAAGAACAAAGGGCTTCAGCACCGTTTGTGCAGGAAGGATGAGTAAAGCATGCGATTTGTGGGATTAAGGCTTAATAAAGAAACTAAAGTAACTGAGCATACAAAAGTGGAGAGGAAAAGGAACAGCTTAAAAAGACTGACACAAGAAATTCTGGAATGATCAAAGATGACTTTATAAAGTTTTATCTTAACTTCATTCTAAATATACAGAATAAAAAAAAATGTCAGCTTCGGCATTTTGACATCAACCATCTCTGCTAACATCATGATGTTTAAGAGGGTGGCGTTTCCAACCGAGAGCACGTGCAACGCAGCGGGACACTGGAGAGTTCAGATGGAACAGCCTTACCAGGAGGGACATGCAACAGTTTCTATCCGATCTGTACTCATTTATATACATTTTCATGGTCTTGAAAGTTATGGAAAAAAGCAAAACAGCCACCCTTCAAAAGAAAAAGTTACCCTTGGGTCGGTCTGAAGTTAAATCAGGAAATGGAGAGCGTTAAATCATCGGTTTTGGAAGTAATTTGGATGGACAACATTCGTGTTAAACGGCATTTAACATCACGTTGTCCATCCTGTATAATACAACTCAGACTTGGAAGGCATTTATACCTTACCTTAACATTTATAAGTTTGTCAATGAAACGTCTGCTCTAATATCCAAATTACTTTCAAAATTAGATAGAAACTTGTAATAGTTGAAAATTGATGTTAAAAAGTTTTCCCACGTTTTGAATAATGCTGATTTTTAAACATATGGAAAGATGTGTCATTTTTTTGTGTCTGCTAAAACCCATTCCAAGGTTTTTTTTTTCCAGGCTCATTTGGTTTTTTCTTCCGAGTACATCTTCTGTTGCAGCCGTTTGGCATAGCTTTGGGCCATGGAGTTGATTATAGATAAGATAAAATAACAAACCATGACAATCACCAATTTTTCGAACATCCATGATAGCCAGTTTTCCCCCTGAAGAGACAAAGACAAAACAGAAGGAGGGAAATGAAGATTAGTGGACAGCACGACGGAGAATTCTCCATTTTCTGGGTGAGAGGGAAAAGCCTAGCCCTTTTTTTTTTTTTATAGTATTATTATTATTGTTATGTAATTTATCAAATTAAAAACAGGAACCAAGTGCGAGCTGACAGGATTCCTGCAGGTCCCTCTGTAAAGCTGAGTTTAGTCCCTTGGAAGACAATGCAGGAGGTCTTGCCAAATACGCCGCAGGGCAGCCGAGGGATCCTTGATCGTTACTAGTGTGCGCGTGAAGTGATTTATTACTCCTCGTATTGTTTTGTGTCTGCTAACAATTCATAAAAGTTCGGGATTAGCAACCCCTGACTGTCATTCCCTGTCATGTTCCTTGCAAAGAAAACAATATGGTCATTGGTTAACGATGGTTTTTTTTCCCCTAAACTGCATATACTGCGTTATCTTCCAATTAGCAGCCGATTCTTCTGGTGTCACTAGAAGTTACTGCCGTGACCCTGCCGGTCCCACTTCCAGCCTTTTCTGTCACATCAAGCTTAACTTGTAGGTTTTTGTCAAAGGAGGGCAGCAACGCACTGCACAAAACCGACTTTAATGTGCATAAATGGAATCTGCATATTTCGTTCTTCCAGCCTGGTCCTCCCTAATTTAGTCTCTTTCGTGGTAAGAAATGGGCAAAGAAACATTTATAAGGAGCTACAAGTATTACATGTGAAATGTGAGGTAGATTAACGGATTTTATCTAAAAATGCCTTACTATTCTAAGGAATTCCATGGCAAAGTTGCTTTGTCCCCACTGAAAATTCAGGGTATGTTTTTTAAAATACCTTTGTTTCTTAAAATACTTTTTTTTTTTTTTTGTATGAGAGGACACTTCTGCCCCTTTGTACCGGCTTCTAAACACCGTGTTTTTCTTTTCCTTTCAAAGGCTAAAGGCTTCGGGATTTTGGTTCTCTTACTGGCCATTACGCCACAGACCCGACTGGCTCCTGAAGTGCTGATGCTGTACAGGGGCTGTTACCCTTTCACATGTAAGCGCAACTTTTTTCTGCTTAAACTTCTCTTTCAAATTAGGCAGCTGATACAGAGGCAAACGTGCCATCGGTCTTGCCTTCTTGTTTGCTTTATTCTCCAAGAGGTTTAAGCCCAGTTGCATACAATTACAGCATTATTTTTAATTCCCAGGTTGCTTTTAAAGTGAGATTTTTACCTATGCCCTGGCCTACTGCAAATCTTTGAAAAACAGGTTACATCGGGAAACCTGGGGAGTCGAAAGACAGCTAGAGAAGGGAACAATTACCTGGGGAGGGAGGCAGAGAGGCTCTTACCTGCGGCACGCCGCTGTCAGCTCTGTGGTGGAGTTTTATCCTCTGAGCTTCCAAATATTCTTGAAATGGCTTCTGAAGAGAAGGACCTACACTTGGAATAGCACTGATGCAAAGTTCATCCCAGAGAACATGACAAAATAGGGGAGAAAAAAAAAAAAAACAAAAAAAAGATATTTTTTTTTTTCCCCGAAACTTACCACTTTGACCCAATCAGAACAAAGTTCAGCTTGAGCTACAGCTCAGGGGGGCATCGCTGCTAGAGACAGCAGATAACCATGACATAAAGTGTATTTCATCTTTTTAGCTGACACTTCTGAAAGGGACATAGTTCCCCAGATCCTCAAAAAGTGCTTAAAAAGAAAAAAAAATATCTTTGCGAGGAAAGCAGTGTGAACGCGCTGCTGTGAGCTGGAGCAGTTCCTTCGGGGCAGGGAGAAGGCAGCTGGGGCTGTGCACCGGGGCAGCGCGGGGAAGAAAATGAATGACTTCTGAGAAGTCCCACATTTATCACCAGCAGTTCCTGTAAGAACTGGTTTGAACCGATTAATAAGGAAATGACTTGTGCTTGTGTCATCCCCCAGTTAAAAAAGAAACTGCTCGCCCTATGACTTGCCCCTGTCTTCTCAAAGAAGACGGCCCCTTTCTCAAACTAAGTCCTTATTAGGACAATCTGTGCGTCATCCTTCCCCAAAAAGAATGCATTAGCAAATTCTGCAGGCGCCTCCCCCGAGTCAGTGATTAACAAAGGAACAAAGAAGGAACTATGAACCCTGCTCTGAATCATGCCATGGTTTATGGCAGATGACTTGCACAAAAGCTACAATACGTTACTGAACACCTTGTTCTTACGTTAACCTCACAAAGACGACGGATGCGGCTCCTCTCCCACCTCTGGGGCAGGAGGGTGTCAGACCCCCACAGCTCCAACCTCCGAACACCCCAGCCCCGCCAGACTTTAATCAAAACCAACGGGGGTAATTTTTCATCAAATCTACGCACTGTGCTATTTAGCAGGAGGTCCAAGGAGCTTTAATAATTGCCATGACACTTAAATAATAAATAAATCCTATAGAGGAGGAATTCCCCCTGGCGACGCCACCAGCTGAGCTGTGCGGTGGGAGGACACGCGGGGTCCGAGGGCTCCCCAAGTTCCATCCACCGCCCCCCACCCTGTCCACGGGAGGCTTCCCATTGGCGACAAACCCCGTTTTAATTTCAAAGAGAACAGAAATTTTATTTTTTTTGGTAATTTTAAAGAAACTAACACAGTCTTCTACATTAAAACAAGTCACCTGAATTTGAGCCCTGCAGTTTTGATTCTTCACACTCCTACTCCAGGGAGGATTTGGTAAAAACACACTTAATACACCACGATACACACAGACAGTTTTACAAACTGACTGTCTCCTCTCCGAATGACCACAATTGCTACCGGAGGGCTGGATCTCTAAAATTATTTTCCTCCTGATTTGACACAATATTCCCTTTTCCAGGATAAGGCCCAATTATAAAATAACACCTTTCTAATCTTAAGAATTTATGACCGAAGAAACTAAGGAGCTCGTTCTCCTCTGCTAAATCTATTTCCTTCAATAGCCAGGGGCAAATATTTTTTTTTAACATATTTACAAGAAAAAGATTGCTTCCCTTATGATTCACCATCACGATGATACAAACGGGTGAGTAAATTCTGTGCCTGGACTGGTAAAATTTCAGCAAAAAAAAAGAGGAAAAAAAAAAAAAAAAGAGGCGAGACTAAAGCCCTGTTACAGACTCTACAGACTATTACACATTTTACACAAGAGTGTGTCAACCTTTACAAAAGGTTTCCAGCTTTTCAGAGCCGTCCCTTCCGAAGCTGACTTTCCTCGTGGTAAAAATTCTCCTAATGACTCGCTGATCAGGACGAGTCACAGTTTTAAAAATGAGTTACGTTTTCAAGGTTTCTTTGTCAAACCACACTTGGAAGCCCGGAAAAAGCTACGGAAAGGCAATAGTTTAAACTTCTGCATCATTATGAAACGAGGAATATTTAAATGATGAGAGATGAATGATTAACAGAATGGTTCTTCTAATGCCTCCATTTTTTTTCTGAAAACCGAACAAAGTCAGTGTCCAATTAGCACTAACCAACACAACAAACACAAAACCCAAGTTCAGGTGGCTTGAGGAGATCCTGGTGCATCAACGCTGTATTTCAAATTTTTTTTCATTAAAAGTATTCTTTTTTTTTTTCTTTTGTATTCTATTTTCCTATTTTTTTCTATTTTTTTTTCTTGTGTCAGCATGGCTGAGAACCAAGTGCACAACATTCATTTTAGTACAGCCATTCTGAAGAACTGTGAGATCCTGAATGCAAGGACCTTGGTTTCTAAAAGTCTGCCATGTTTTGCACATTCGCAGAGACTTTAATACCGAAAAAATGTGCATAAATTTAAATAAGGAGCAAAATAAAACACAGTAACATCTAGAAAATCACGAACCCACAGCACTAGGACTCAAATTTTTGAAATCCCATTCCAGTGGGACAATATTAGTTACTTGTACCCTCTCAACAAAATTCAATCATTTAATCAACCAGGTAACCTACGTGTCACCTAATATACAAACTGCAGACATCACCGTAGGTCTAAGTCTTAAAAAAAAAAAATCAGTTTTCATTTTATTTAATTACAAAAAATGAGTGGTACCCCCCCAGACCTAGTGGGGTTGAGCTGACTAACCCTGTTCTCATCAAAGGCGGAGGGGGACAGCTTCGCTGTGACTTTTGGAGGGTGACACTGGCACTGGGCGCAGGTACAGGGGCAAAGGGACCGGTTTTGCATCATAATTCTGTGCCACGTCCCAATGACTTTGAGATGCACCTTCGAACCCCGCTGATGCCAACCACAGGCCTGTTTGCACCTCCCACCCAACCAGGGAAGATGCTGGAAGATAACCCCGCTCGTAGAATAAACCCAATTCCTGGCATTTTCCTTTGAGCATCAAACCGATTGTCTTTCAAACAAAGAATATGAACAGATAGGAAAATAAAAGGACTCAGTGTGCAACAGAATTTAGCTGCTCCGCACTTTGTAGTCTCTGTCTGCCAAACCAAAACACATTAAAAAACCCCCAAACACACAACCTTGAAAGCTTAAAAGGTAGCTCTTAGTGAGCTGCTTTAGGACTTCAATTTAAAAAAATAAATAAATAAAAAAATCCCTATGAGTTATCTGTCAAAATAAGCACTGAAATACATTTCACTAGTTGCTATTATTATTAATGAATTTTGCAGTTCATCAGCAACAAGGGTGCTCTGTTAGGAATAAAGGTGCCGCTCTCGTGTATTCCGTCCTTTCAACAAAATTCGTTAGAAAACCAAAGAGACCAGCCACGGTTTTACCAGAAGATTGAGAAAAAAAATGCTTTGGATTTTTTTTTTTTTGAGGAAAAAAAACCTCTGAAGAAATTTTGATTCAGAAGAAATTTTAGAGAACAGTTAACATTAAACACCAATTTTTGTTTTAATTCGTTCTGATCATCTGCTAAAATGGAATGTTTCAGAAGGAATTGAAACTGAAAACAGACTTCCAAAAAATTGCACTAGCTTTTGGCACAGCCTAAATTCATTAAAATCATAACATTTTAGTAAAAAACATTACCTGCATTCTAATACAACATAAACACCCATTAAGAATTTTGCTTCACTGAAAAAAACCACTGTTGGAGCCTGTTTTCAGAAGTATTACCTAGTATTTGTAATTAAAAAGATGCATTTTTGATTTTTCCTTTTTTAACCTAAGAGCCACGATTTCTATCCAAATGAAAAATTATATAGTTTTTTTTTTCCCCCAACAAATAAAACAACTTCACATCTATCTGAAGCACCGCACTACCGAGATTCAGCAAAGTTCTTCTAGGATTAGTTTCAAAATGACACCAACAAAGTACAGATTCTGCCAGTCTGAGCCCGAAAACTTCTATTCCAGTTACAGCAAAACTGTATTTATTAAAATACACTGTACAGCTTATTAGTTTGCTTTTTAAAGAACGGCTATCAGTATTTGACCCTCAAACGCCTGTCACTAGTCATGAAGTGGCAGGGAGGATTTTGGGGAAACTGATATTTTTAACAGGATCTTTGGAAGAACAGGGAAGTGTTTTCTCAATGGATAAAGCACCAAAGCGAGAGGAGAAAAAAATAAAGGTATTTTCCCTGCGCCAGCTTAACAGAAAGTAGAAAGTGATTCAGCACTTCAGTCAGCTGCATTTTTACTAGTATTAAAAATATTTCTTTAAAACCATGTAATCATTATATTTGCACTTTTGAAAGGCAGATTTTTCATCTTACCGGATCTTTAAGAGTATGGGTTACCCTGGAGTTATTGAAATTTCCCGACCTATGCTTTTAGAGGTTGTGAACACTCCCCTAATTATAAGCTGGGCCAAATGCTGCATTTTAGTATCATTGCACTAACATTTCACAAAAAAAAAAAAAAAAGTTTATCAGTCCAGGACATATTTACGATGAGAAGTTCCCATCTTATAAAAAACTTCTGCAGATGAGCATATTCATCTATTTTTCCAGAGAGAAGTGTCAGAATTAGCAAGTATTTTCAAGAAACACTGAAGCTGTCACTTCAGGCCCACACTTTGGGAACATTAATACGGTGGGGTTTTACCGCTAATGAAACTTTCTCATTTGTAAGAGGCCTCTAAGAGCCAGTGATGATTAAGCAGATGATTAACTCTAAGCAGTCCTTAAACTCCATTTATTCTGACGGAGACTGAAATTAAACACAAAGTTCAGTGGCACTCAGTTCTGAATTTTATACCCAATGCAGCAGCTCACATGAACAACTGGAATCAGGACCTCGGTTGGGATGATCAAGAAACACTAAGCGCGGCAGGTTTAAACCCCCAGAAGTCCATTTTATCATGGAAATAATAATCTGAAGGGCAGCAAGAACCACAGGAATTGAATGGACGGTGCGAAGAGGTCACCGGGCTCCCAGGCTGGAGCCCGCCAGCTCGGCAAGGTGATGCAATATTGAGTCACAACCCCGGTTTATGGATGATCTCTCTAATATCCACAGCTGTTAATTTGGAAAAACCATTGAAGTGTGAAGTGGGGGACCGGTTTGGTCATCCCTGGCACGCACACTCTGTCCTTGCCCGGACCCTCTCGGGGTCTGGGGACAAACAGTGCCATAGACATTTTGCTCGGATTCGGCTATTTGGGCTAGTCCAGCTGGAGAAAAACCAGTCTTTTAGGAAACGCCAGCACCACGATTCAAACTGAAGACAACAGCCAAAGAAATTTTGAAACAACAGAAAACCAAACTAAGAGGAAAATATCACTGTGGGTTCGTTTTGCCGGCGCCAGCCCCGCGCACAGGCGGCATCTCGCCCGCCCAAGGCCGGGGATTATCCCCTGCCACAAAAAAGGGAGCTCAGGGGCACCGCGGAATGTCACACAGGCAGGAGGGAGCGTGCTGGGACGGGGGCTTCCCTCCCGCTACCCCCAACGCTTCTTTTTTAAAAGAATTTCTTTAAACCAGATTAGCTATTGACAGCTAGGCCACAGGGCCAAAGCTTTCACCTTCAGAGCAATTATGCAAAACATCGTTAAATCATCACACCCGACAGCCATTCCTCCCACACAGAGCTCCTCTCTACTAGATTCACAATTCCTCCATTCCCTTGTAAGAACACAAGAAAAATCCATCCAGCAGCTCAAAAGCAATAAGGCATTGGTGTATTGGTTATTTTAGCCATCCCTCCCTCAAAAGAAACTGCAAGTTTTGCTCCAGGATGGCATCAGCTTCTTTGAAAATTAGACATTTTATAAACCACTGAAAAATAGATCCCAACGGAAATACTTTGATGCCACTGGGCAATTAGCAAAGCTGATTAACTTGGGTTCTGCGTTGTTCACTGTCTAAAACAGAGCACCTTTCTTCCTGCAAGTTATCTGAACCTTCAACGGTTAATTTTTTTCCAGACAGTGATCTAAACAGGCTTAACGGTTAGTATTTTAATGAGCTGTCATTTCCTGTGCTGATAAAGATTCTCACAGTATTTAAACCATCCTTTTCCCGAGGCTGGGCCATACAGGACCCGCAGTGACTCAGTGGAGCTCCGGGCTCCCCAGGAGATGATGCTGCCACAAACCCGGTCCCCGGCTCCCGGGAGCATCCCTGACACAACCCGGCACTAACGGCAGCCCTCAGCCTCCAGCATCGCCACCTCGGCCCCAGAACATTCCATCAAACTCAGATGTTATCTGCGTTCAGCGTCTCTAAAACGGCAGAAAATAAATCTGGTTTATGGTCAGGATCAACCAAAACATTTTGGGGGGTTAAAAGGCTACTTGGCAGATTCCCCTGGCTTTACGGGATGAAGGAAGAAAATATCTTATTTGAAGATTACTAAGCTAAAATCGTTACACGTTTGACGTCATTTATACCTAGAGCTACGCTCCAGTAGCCACGTTAACCAAGCTGCCTGCAAAACATTTTTTTCTCGTGACATTCTGTTACGTTAAAATCAATGCTTTCAAAAATAGGAATTGTAACATCTCTGTACTTCTGGTTCCTAACTCTGCTCAGCATCGCTCTTTGTAAGGAAACTTCTTGTATTTTAAAGATAGAGCACTATTTCTGTACAGAATTTATTAAAAAAGCTTGCTTGCTCGGAGTTAAATCCTACAGGCCCTTTGCAAATAAACTTTTATAATTCTGTTGTGATCCACTGGAAGGTTTTCAACACCAAAGCTACTCAAATTTCACCCACATCTGTGTCCCTTTCAAGCCGCTAAAGCCTTGTTTTGTGCAGCGCTGCTCCATTGTGTGCAGGGTGTGTGATGAGGGCACAGTCCCACAGGTTTCTGATACGCCTGTGGGAGGAGAGCCGTTGATTTACTGTACCAAGAAGTGTCAGGTGTATTGGTATAACCTTCCAGGAGGATTTATTTCAGGAGATTTTGAAGTCACTGCTCAGTTACCCATGTTCTCAGCCACTCCAGGTTATTTTCGGTTGAACTCTACCACACGGGTTTTATTTTAAATATTGATTGGAACCTATTTTTCCAAATATCCTTTAAGGAAGACGCCAGTTCAACAGGAGATGGACTTTCTCGCACAAAACAAAGGTCCAGCAGGTCAGAAGATGCGGCTGGGAGGCTGCGCTGGCTCCTTTGCTTCTGCTCTGCCCAGGCAGAGTGATGGGACGCCGGGGAGAGGCACCAGCAGAGGCCACGCTGTGGCCTCAAACCTTGGTGAACACACCCAAAAAACCCAGTCACATGGCACAATGTCCATCAAAACAGGGCTCTTCCACCGCAGGACAACTGATTTCTGGTGCAGCCCTTTCTATCACTGTAGCTTCTTGACTTACACTCTAAAGAAATAACCTAAACCTATATTGTAAAATACTTTTGGAAAAAAATAGACAATCTTTAAGCAAAGTTTCCAGTTACATCAGTCACCATGATTTCATCTGTACTTTTCTGGTGAAAGGAACATCACGCTCCTTACGAGAATGAACTGAGATTATGTTGTGAAGCAAATTATGGCACAATACAGAGCAGCAAACTGGTTTGTCAAGGCAATGCTTCAAGTACCTGCTACCCAAAACCTGTTTTTCCTTTAAGACATGCAACCGTTCAAACGGGCCTGCAGAGCTGGAAAGCATGAAAATGTGCTCCACAGAAACCACCAGGCTGAGAAACCCCTTCAGAAGCACTGACATTTGGGGACAGATTTTCAGAGTTTGGTGAATGACACCTCACAGCGTTACCACGCCTCACCCACCGGATGTAGCACTAACAAATGAACTTTAAAAAAAAAAAAAAATTTTTTTTTTTTTTTTTTAAATCTGTGGAAGCATGCCATTTTTTTTTTACATGCATTTCACTGCCTTCTATTTAAACTTCAAATTAGTTTATTGACTCAGTTTGTTAATTGAATAGATTAGTTTCTAGTTCCCCTCGCCTCCCCTCTGAGTAGCTATCACAGCCTCTGTAATTAAGACCTTCTGCAGTTCATCATTAACTTAACGACAGCCAGAGGGAATCTCCCTCCCGGAAGGGTGGGATTTGTCCAAAAGGGACGCAGCCACCACGTGCCTCTGGAGTTCAGACGCTTGAGGTGAAGGCCACGTGCTGTCTAACGCTATATAAAACCTGTTTATGAATTTTTTAGATGTCTCTTCAAGTTCTAAAGTTATTAGCTCATTTTCACAAAATAAGAATAGAGTATGCTGAACTAAAAAATAAAAAAAATCAGATTTTTTTTTTTTTCTTTCTGAACATTTACCCAGAATTGATGGCAGTTTTGTGGATGGTGTGTACTTTGAGAATTATTTCTTTAGTAGTTTTCTGGGAATTCTTAATCCCCATTTGAAACTGCCACTTCAAAGAAAATATGATCGTGTTTAAAAGCAGTATGCTCAGTGTGACTTCATAAACAATCCTGCAGCTGTAGGTAAAAAAAAAAAATAAATTAAATGGAAAGATTTAAGAGCCAAAAGAAAACCCACAACACCCATGATAATTAAACATTTTAAGTGGGCTAGGTTTGGCCTAAAACCAGCATGGAAGTATTTTACACAGACGACCAGCAAGTTAAACTCTTCTTTAAGTGTCAGGATACAACAAAAACTCTTACACACCACCTTTCCTCACAAAAGCTTGTGAATGAAATATAAGCTGAGAGAAAACATTATCCGCTTCCAGCATTTTAGACAGCAACAATACAACTTCAAACTACTAGCTGGTAGAACAGGTCGATAATTACCAGTATCTCTGTAATCCTCCTCAGCTTTGCTTTCCAAGGCTCGCGCTGCCTTCAGGTTCCTAAATCCAGCCATGTCTCCTCGTCCCTTCTACCACAGCCGCCACTGCCACCCACCCTCCTTACCTTTTTGTGTTTTCTACACTAGATACCACCAATGCTTCCACAAATCTTTTCTAAAGAACTTCTGGATTTCCTGCCACGTTTTATTTTCCTTTCTTTCTCTAATTAATATAAGGAGCATTTCATGATCCTTTTGTAACGGAGACTTAGACAAAACTGTAAAATCGAATTACCCTAAATGATATTAAAAAAGCCCGGTTAGGGCAGGGCGAGCGTGGGATGCCAGCAGCACCCAGCACCAGAAGTAAACAAGTCCCGACTGTGGGCAAGCTCTGCAGGTGAATCATTTGTGCTTTCTAACTAAGGCTCATGTAGTTCTCCAGAAATTCTCTCTGGCTCATAAAATCAAATATTCTCAGACTGTATCTCATAACTTAATCTTCTGTCTAGCTTTGAGTTCTCCTGTATATTAATATGTTCATTATTCTAAAGTATTGTGCTTAGACATTTCCTATTGTTTAAGAGCAATATCCCAGACAAAAAAAAAGTCTTAAGTCATTTTGCCAGCTAGAATTCGATTAAAATAAAGTTACCGACCATTAAATAGAACTATATTTTAATTTAATAATAAGGGATTTAATGCGAGCTTTTGTTTAACATGTTTTATACTCCACTCTAAAAGAAATTGATGAGGTAATGCTAGCAGACAGCTTGAGAGAAGTCAAGGATACCGGGACATTCCAAAAATCTTACTGTCTCCCGAGAACATTTTTTAACTCTGACATCAACCGTCTAATAAAATCTGAATCCAGCAGAGGTCTTGTGAATGGATTTGAAGTAATTCAATGCAAAATTATCGCCAAGACAGATGAAGTAGGAAAAAACCTACTAGTTTTGGCTGAAAGATTTGCAGGAGAGTGAATCTTTGGAAATATACCTGCCCTAGTCGCCGTGCTGAACAAAAGCTAGTAGTAAATGGTCTGCTGTGACTGATACTAAGAAAAGGTAACTAATGACGGTTAAAAGTAGCCACATTTCTCTCTTTTAAAAAAAAAAAAAATGTTCAAAGCAACAAATTAATTTTGAAGTTTGTTACAACCCAGACACCCAATCAGAAGATCAGGAAGTAATAAAGTCAGGATTTGTTTTATTAGTGAAATGCTCTAAGAATGTTTCTTCCGACACTCCTTGTTCTTTGTGTAGCATTAACTACTTGAAGTTTACATATTTTAAAAGGAATGATTTCCAGACAGCCCTCCCCTGAAACTGTTCTTGAGCAGTGTGGCTTTTGGGATTTTATGTGAAAATCGTTACTACAGTTTGGATTGCAAGGTGTCAATCAGTTTGCCCCATATAACAAGCGAAAGACCTCAGAAAACTAGCAACACCTTAGCATTTATTTTATGGATCCATATTAGGTATCTAGTTTAAAAAAAACAAACCACAAAACAAACAAATAAAGAAACCAAAACAACCCCCCCAATTTTTCTATTATTAAATGGAAAAATAAAGTTTTCTATTTAAATGTTAGGGACTCACATTTAAAACTTTAAACCTGCATCCCTGACATTAATGTGGTCAGTGTACTGAAAACAGGCAGCAGCTTATCCCTTCCAAGAACACAGTTGTTCCTTTGAACAATTAAGCATGAATTTTTGATGAAATCCGTATGATTTGATTTAGTGGCCTACGTTTAAATTAATTAAGTTGCATGCTTTGTTTGTATTCAAGCAGTTTAGGAATCTTCTGCATGGTTAGAGAGGGACTGTTGCGATGCTATTTGCTGGATTACCAGGCAGGAAATGTTAACATCAACGATGGATTTTAAAACGACACAGAATTTCATGACTGAACAGGTAGATATGAGGCAAAAATCTAGCACTTCATCATCAGTGTCCAATCTTCAAAGCCACTGAGGCACCATGTAATTTGTTTTAATTGTCTTCTCCCCCCGCCCCCGCCCTTGTTGTTACCTGGGTTTTTGCTTAGTTTTCTTCTTTTAAACTGAAATTTTCACTTAAAAATAAAATAGTAATCAATTGCTAAAGAACTCAGTCTAAAAAAGTAAAAGACAAACTTTCTCAAAATAGGAACAGTTTATCCATGAAAAACTGTCGTTTCTCCTATGAAAAACCAAGTTTAATAGAAGGGGATATAACTCTACATACCGAATTTCTCATTCTGACGTTTTAGAAGAGATTTAATGTTTTAAGTGTGGAAGGTAGTTCAAATTATGGAAGATGTTTATTGCCATCTCGGGACACTGCAGAAATCACAACAGCTCTTTCATGCTTTTTGTCATAGGACCACACGACAACATTGACGAAAGTCCATAAAACCCAGTCTATTTGCAGCTAAAAGGGTAGCAACCTATAACTGGAAGAGCCGTATCACATTTCTGGGTGAAAGTTAACTGTTGGTACCACATACTCAGGCCATCTGACCTTCGATGCTGTTATGCTTCTTGCAGTACTTGAAGCCTTTGAGGTGAGGAATGAAGTTGCAAATAAGACTTAAATTAACGTGTTGGCCGAAGCTTCCACTTTGAAGCAAAGCACAATTTTCAGCACATCTAATTTAACTCCTTCAGTATTTTTCCACTTAGTAAGTGAAGGTATTACTGTGTTAAAGAATTACTCACCCGATTAGGGACACCATCTGCTCCACTATATGTTTGCTGAATGTTATAATAACGAAAAGTTTCTGTAGGAAGGAAAACATCAGTTAGAGAAACATTTGATCCAAAGGGAAGCAGAGACAATGGGCTGCGACAATTTATGTTCCTTTCCAACCAGCAGCTTCTCCAGCACTCACACATAGTTTTCCCTTCGTTTTTCTTTCAAGATCTTTAATTTTCAATACCCTCTTCAAAAAGAGGCATTTGAGAGAAAAGCTGTTTACTTTATTATTCTATTTCCTCATACATTTAATTTCTCGCAGTGTTTTTGCAGGCTGTGTTACTTACCATTTGCACCGTCCCGAAACTCAAACTCCCAGAAGCTCAAGGTCATTTTACTCCATCAACAATATTTTAATGGAAAAACAGTCATCACCGTGCAGAAAAATTCACATCCCCTTACACAAACACATGGACTTAAAGATCACAGAAGTGAAAAAAATAATGTCTTTTAGTCCCCTGCTTCAGACAGAAACGTAACAAAAAATAGCTAGTGAAGAACAAAGTAAGAGCCATTGGGTACCTGCCTGTTCAAAAAACCTGATTGTTACTATCTCTAATGGAACAGACATTTGGAAAAGAGTCGTTTCAATAGAAGAAACTTCTTTAACACACAGCTTATTTTGCAGAAAACCCAAATGTCCACAATATTAGTACTTCCTTCTAACACTCTTCTGAAGTTCAAATTTGGTAAAACAGCCTTTACTAATTCCACTTCTGTCCTATCTGACAGCTTGTTCTTTGCAAAGAGTGAGCAAGACTCTGTGCAGATGCTTATACACACACAAACAGTTCCCACAGTCTCCTTAAACCAATTTAAACGTGATCTAACGAGAACTGCGTTCGCTAGTCTGGAAAGAAGGGATGTGACTAGAACTACACAAAATGATTTTGTGGTCCGGAGGAAGAGGCCAGTTAGAAGCAGCTCCGGGATGGCCACTGCAGCAGAGTCACTGTCTTCCTGTCTGCAGAAAGATTTCATTAAAAGCCTTTTCCATGACTCTTACATTTCCTAAATTCCAAATTGCAGCAAGATCACTAAAAACAGGCTATTGCACAAGAGTACGCTTGAAATCAAGCGTCACAGAAAAGAGAATTCTAATAGCTAAACGTATTACAAAATAAGACGATTTACCGACTGTGCAAGACACTGGGAAGCATTTTTTTCACTCAAATTTGATCTGAGTATAGAGCAGTATAAATTGCATAGCGAACATTCTGCTAGCTAAACAAGGCAAATGAAATAATAAAAGGAATATTTCACAAATACTATTTACCTTTTCTATCTTGCCAGAAAAAATTCTAACGGTACACAGATTTAAAAGCAGAAAAATTCAAATAATACAAAAATAAGTGTGGAGAAACAGTTGTTCTATCACAGTAAATGAAAGAATTTTCAGATCTCTTATTTTCTGTCTAAGGACTGGGGAAAGTAAAATAATCATTTACGAGAAGATGGGAAGAAAAAAATGTTTGAAGATTGAAATCTTCTGTTCAGGGCAAAAGAAAGATTTTGGGTTTTTTAAGCAGCTTGATGAGGGTACTAGACGAGTAACTTTATATTACTAATAGCTTCTGCTATTTTAATATAGTGACAGCAAAGACTTCCAAGCAAAACAGCTACAGGCACTGCACCAGTCCTATGGAGATGCCTAAAAAAACAGGGCCCAGATGAAAATGTTGGTTTTAATCACTACAAAGAGAGCGACATAGTTCCTGATACGGCACTAACCACATCGCCACCAGTGAAGAATCGCCAGGGAATCAATACTTCATCTTTCAATGGACAAAATGGTGATGTGTCTTAAAAGCGAGACTCAACATTTTTGAAAGCAACCGGAGATTCTGGTTGCCAAATTCAGAACATCCGGTAAGGCTCTGAGTTAGCAAAAAAACCTGGCCACGCTCTGAAATCAGGCCTTTACAAAATAATAAAGGCTGGGGACACCAAAAATTGCTAACCAGGCTTGAAAGCGATGAACAACGTGCCCTGAGACAACCCTCAGACTGCTACCTGCAGGGCCTGAAAGGAGCGAGGTTTTCTCTACACACTCAACTGAGATAAAAAAGAGCATTTAAAAGTGCCGCTTAACCAGTAAAGGCTAGTTGCAGCACTCTTTGAAATGAGTATTCGTTACCAAAAAGGCAAGTTCATTATGAGTACGAAGTCCTTTCAGTCTGGTAAAAACCGTAGGTAAATAACTTGGCTAACCACCAATTTCCTGAGCGGTGTAGGCAGCGAGCTCATTAGTTTGTAGCTATAAATTATTCAATTGCCTAAGTTTTGAGCATAAGAAGCCTAGCAGATCCTTTATTGTAAATCCTTTGCACTAAATTAATTTCCATTACTTCAGGTCAGGAAGGGAGACTCCAGAGTTCATTACGAAGTAACGCAGTGTAACAGTCAAAAAAACCCCCCAAACTGTTCACCCCAGAGCCCTGAGGGAGGTGTGGCATCTACTTGCCTGGATGTGCATTTTAATTACTGCTTTCCCAATCAGGGTTGCACCAAAGAAGGTCCAGAAGGGAACCAGGAAGTGTCCACATGTTATCCCGGCCAGGTCAAACAGCGGGTTTGGAATCTATGAAGCACAGGGGAAAGAAGTTCATGAATTGCAGCACTTACTTAGATGAACAGGAACATGTCAGACTTTGAAACTTTGAAAAATGAACATTTTCCCCTTATTCAACTTGGTCCAAACTCTTGTGTCTTGATACTTACAAAAATGTTAATGTCGCACCACATAACTTAAGTCTCTGGGATTCAGCTAGACAATGTCCCAGACAATTCCATTCTCATGGTCCCTCCTTACCCCTGGATTTTGAAAAAGCTAACAAAAAGTTTTCCATGTGAAATGCACAGAAACCACAGTAAAGCCAGTTTGAGTGATTTATCAAATTTTCTCCCTGACAAGCACATCACTCTTGGAAGCTAGTGTTCAAAACGTTCCCCAGTGATTTCCATCTGAGAAAGTGCATTAAAACCTGGCATTTATAGTCATATGTATCCAGTTTAAAAGCACTGATTAGATTTTATTAAGCATATGCATTTCATTTAAAATTAAAAGATTTTTTTTTTTATTGTTAAGCTGTTGGCTTGACGTTTGGTATTGTGATTCTATCTGTAAAATATTTTTGAAATTAAACCAAGAAAGTATCCAAATTCCAACCTTTCACACTTAGCATGCAGTACAAGGGCAGACTGTCTGTGTAAAGGCATGGGGTATGTTTAGCCCACAGTAGCAGCGTATCGCTGGGCTAATATCCTGCAGGATTTGTGTTGTTTTGTTACACAAACAAATAAATAATGAGTGTAGATTGTTAAAGACCATGAGAGACAGTCACTTTGCAACAGACCAAATGGAAATCTGAAATCTGTGAGAAAGCTTATGAGGGTTATACTTAGATGTTATAGACCAGCAATTCAAATTTATGAGCACCCACAACACCACCTGCAGAGGAAGAAATCTGAAACGGTCTCTAATCATGCCCCGAAACGGTCTCTAAACATGCTCCACTTGAACTAAAACGCTTCTTTACCTCTGACAGCTGTCTCAGGCATAGGAGGCTAGTAAATTATTTACTTATTCCACAGACAGATAATTTTGCTCTTCTGAGCCAAGTCTGCTCTAGGTCTCAGGTATCTTCTTTGTTGGCTGGTTTGAGGTTTTTTTGTAAGCTCACAGGATTTAATTACTGCCTTACTATCACCATAGAGGGAGCAGCATGCTTTAGGTACGGCTAACCGTGAATATCACCAGCACGTTAAACGTATCACAGTAAAAAGCTACTCAGCAAGTCCACATGAGGGTATACTGGCAGGCCAGCGAGGTTTTCTCTTTGTTTTTTAACACACACACATGCAGTACTGCGAGTTGCCAAAAAAAGCCCACAAAGGCAGGAGGGCAAATTCTCGCAAGTCACAGCAAGGATCTTCCAGGGCTAATTCTTGCTTTGTTCCTTCCCCAGAGCTGCCTTTACATGGAAATTAAGCTCCAGACAATAATATGGCTTTCTTATTGCCACTAAACAACATTACAGTCAGTTGACTTCACTGGATAAACTTGCAAAGTTTAAAATTTAATTTGAGCGTGTTTTTCTGTAGCATTTAGAAGCCACTGCTTGACAGATGAGAACCTGCAGCTGGGGCAGTCGTTGCCACCTCACAAGCAAGTTTTCTAAACGTTAACAATACACCCAACTAAAATACTGTTAAAAATCTAAAAGTAAGATTGAGATTATAAGGGGGGGCAAGCAAAGGAGACACCTTCTAGCCTGGGGAGAAGCAGCAACAAGCACGAGAAACCCTGACACAAGCCCTGAAGCTCATGGGGGAACCCAGGAACGCAAGGATGCACGTGGGGGGCTGCCTTCCTCACCTACGGATGCAACAAAAACCTTTAGTTTTGAAGCCCTCTGCTTTTTCATTGCCTCTGCTACGTTTAACCTCACCCTTTTCTGCTCTGCAGTTATTCTGCAAACACATTTACAAACCCTCAAGTGTGCTGTGGTGGGTTGCCGATCCCTCGTCCCCCCCCAGCCCAGGGCAGCCTCTATAGGCAAGAGGAAGCCGGAGCTCAGGGTGCGGTGAAGAAGCAGCAAGTAGGTAAGAAGTTAAGCAAATGTTTAAGTATTACTAAGCAGGAACTACGAGGAGTTTACACATCACCTCTCGTGTTTACCAACTCCTTCCTCCTGCTCTGCGTTTATCTGCATTTCACCTTCTCCAGCCACCCCAGGAACTCATCCCTGCCACCTACAAGCTGCTGCTCTGCTTACACCAGACAGACCGACCGACCAGAGATGTCTCACAAGATGGTGACTAGAGGGTCATGAGTCAGAGAAGGAGCAGCCTAAGAGCTTACTCGGTGGAAAGATTTGAAGAACAGCTTGTAACCTATGTCTCCACTCTAAACATTAAGACAGTTCAAAAGATTAGTAAATAGAAGTTGTATGCCAGCAACTGTAATCACATTAATTCTTTCCAGCTAAGACAGGTTACTTACATTTGAGCAAATAGTTAGGATTGTCATCTCTACAATTTAGGAAACTAAGAGAGATGCTAGACAAGGGTGGAATTAATGCCTCATCAGGTGAGCAGCCGGCTAATGGCTGGGGTTATTCCAGCAGAAGGGGATCAGAGGGGACCTACGCTTCCCCCCTCACTGTAATCCCATTTCTGTGCATTGCAGCCCGCATTTTGTGTGTGGGATGGAAGAATAAGGCACACCTTTCCTACCACTTTTCATTAAGCTTACAGAGAGAGATATTTAAACCTCAAATGGTTCAATATTTTTCTACTCCAACAGAACAGTATTACCCTACGTAAAAAAACACTAAAATAGCAACAGTGGAGATGCTCTTAATCCCCTCCTGCTTAACGAGAAAAAAGCTACGAGTAGTTAGTAGTTCATCTAGCCATGACACTGAAACTGGCTTCCTCATTCTGTTCCTAATGACCCAAAGATATCTGCTGAGTAGACTTAGGAGAATTACCGTGGATGAATATCCTAATCAGGATTTATACAGGCAGTCTGCCACCCTTCAATCTCTGTACATCTTTGGCTATGAAGATGTCAAGCACTGAAAGCTACAGCACATAAACACCTCAAGCAAAAATAATATGGTGCCAGCAGAATCTATAGGTAATAACAGAGCTCTTGCTGTATCTTGCCAGCTAATAACCTGGGCTAGGAAAGTCCCAACAGGAGAACTGCCAGCGGGCATACGATCTGACCTGCCCAGCACCCACTAGCACAGAGCAGTGAGCAGCAGAATCCATGTCTCTGATCGAGAAGGTGTGGCCTCAACACCAAACACAGGGAGCATCCCCGGTCTGAAACAGAAACCCGGAAACTTCTTCAATTATAAGAATGTCTTAGTTCAGTCTCTTGTATGTCTTCATTAACGCGACAAGGCTCAAGGCTTTTGCATCTTGAGTGAACAGACCTGTTTTGATCAGGTTTCACCACAGCATGCTGAACTATAGAATGAATTCCTTTATCTTTTGAAAAAAGGGATCCCTTGCTGCACCACTCTTCTCTGATTAATTAAAAAGGAAATAGAGCTATTCCCAAACTCATTATCTCCCAAGGAGAACCGGTGTCAAGAAGCCCAAAGGTGAGGTTGAAGGCAGGGACAATAAGTGTTAGCTGTGCTTTTATGCAGAATTGGCTGCGTTTGGTACTAATCTGGGACTGGAGTTTCTCCATGCTATTGTACTCGCCAGTACCACAACCATCCCGTTTCCCTCAGCACCACAGAGAGCACAGAAACAGCAAACAAGGCACAAAGATCCATACGGACGCAAATAAAACCGGTTCACAGCATTCATTTCACTGCAATACATTCAATCTGCAATTTGTGATTACAAACCCCTCCGTTACGGAAATGAACTTACCGAAGCGCAGGCCAAAATGCCAAAGAACCCAACCTTCTGCACCAGGTTCTGGACAGCCAGTTTCGCCCGGGAAGCAAAGTCCTGCAAAGAAGAAAACCAAGCGTTAATGAGGCAAACCCCAAAATGAACATACCTCAAAACGGATTTCAGTATCCTCCCTGCTATGGGATTTCCTAATGAGCATTTGGGAGAATTTTTAAAACAAAAAGGCCAATTTGGAACTCTGGGTTTAGAGGGAAAAGAGAGAAATTCTCAGTGGTCAGTGTGCCAGTCTGACCACCCACACGTGTGGAGTTCTGGTTTTCAAAACCCTGCAAGTGGCACCAAGTTCACACTGCTGTGGAAACAGGTTTTCTAGTATTTATTTCCCTGTATCTTTGAACTGCCAGTGCCGCTTATACCTTATTCCTTAAACAAGCAAAGGGAATAAATTCCTTCGATACCATTTACAATGTTAAAAAGGTACTTTCTCAGAACACAAAGCCAGAATATAATAATCCCATTATTATCCCCAGATCTTTGCTCTCAAACCCAGGATCTTAATCAAAATAGCTAATTCCAGGTACTCTCTACAACAGACTTGTAAAGTTCAGTAAATCCAGAGAGCTGACTCTAAAATACCTTAAAAGCAGGGGTGGCAGACCACAAAACGTTTGAGCTAAGAACATGCTGCCTGCTTTTATTTTGTGATCACAACTCACACAAACTCATGAGAAACTCAAGAGTCTCAGAGTTTACCAAATACCCAGTAAACATTTTAAAAAGTAAAAATAAAGCTCCTCACAAGCAGTTTATTTGAATGTGAGAAGTGAAGTTACAGGAGAGTAAAATTCTTTTGAAGCCAAACTGTCAGAAAGTTAAAAACAGGGTCAGTATTATCTATTCAGGCTTGGCAACAGTAGCTATAGAAAGCTGAGTATATATTTGGTAATAGCAAACTTTAAGAAGTAATTATTAATTATTTTTTAAAAACTTATATGAATAAGCACTAAAAAGATTTTCCGGTAGCAATGCAGTATTCACTGATTTGCATTTTGTAGAAAACTGTCAGATAAATTTCACAAGGAAATTACTTTAATCAATATTAATGATATTCTAAATTCTACACTTCAAGATAACTACTAGACAATCCAGCAAAAATTAAATCTATGCAATTTTAACTTTGTTACAATTCCGCTGAAAGTTTTAATACTATATACCAATGCAAGTAAATTACAGTTACTTGACAATGTTCTTGTATATTATTTAAATTATGAACTATAGAACTGACATAACTTTCTATGACAGATTAAAAAACAAAAATAAAAACTCTGAGAAGGCCATTTGCTATCTTTTTACATCCCTTTTTCAAGTAGTAACTTTTCTCCATTACAGTGCTTTAAAAACAGCTAACAAATTCTCAAATAAAAAACCAAATTCTCACTGAACAAAACAGAAGAATTCTATTTATTATACTTTATATTGGAAAAAAGTAACCCAAACTAAAAAAAATATTTCAACCTAAAGTAAAATGCCAAATAAATGAGATTTCCTACATCTTAGCGGGGCATTTTTAACCACAGCAGAATATAGAATATTCTGAAAGGATTTTTATAAGGGGTGAATTTGCTAACTTTAACCAGGAGTAACACCTTGGGATCAGGAATGTCTTATTGCAAAATGGAATAGGTGAAATATTCACTCTTTGTTGAAAACTTACCCCTGACATTTTTTCTATTTGACTTCTAGGATCCATACCGTATGCCTGAGTGATTAAAATCTATTCCCAGTGAGGCTGGTACCAGACACTTGAATTTACGTTAGCAGAAACAGGTCTAGAACACGCCTACATAATGAGTAAAGTAAAGTTTCTCATGCTTTTCAGTTCAGAGACTGCATTTTGATACCAATTGTTGTAAAAAACCAAAATATGATGATTTACCAGTGAACCAAGCCCAAAAACCTTGCAACATCAAGGGCAGCTCCCTCTCAAACTAAAATGCCCTCTTTGCTATTTCCAAGTTAGCAAACAAAACCGAAACAAGGTAACGTCTGATCACTGATGTATGGTCAGCAGGAATACCTTCAGTCCCAGGGAGGGGTTAAGGGATGAAGTGCAAAGGAAGCAAGACACTTCTGCAGAGTGTGACCAATAAAGGAAATAAAATGCAGCCGACTGAGGAGACAACAGGTATTCCAATCCCTTAAGCAAATGCAAAAGGAGAAGTATGTCTTCAGAATTTCTCTACAAATTAATTTCAAATAAAAGTGTGTGTTGAAGCCTGACAGTAACATCGCCCTTTCAACCAGGGATTTTGCTCTTTGCAAAGGTGAACTGAAAAAGTAGTGCCGTGTGGAGGAATTTTGTAAGATGTCTCCCTTTGTACTCTGTAACAAAGCTGAATGTGACCGTGAGATTTTCAGTTCCTATTTTGTTCACCATTTCACAATGCTCATGGGGTTTGAACAATATTTTCACTTTTATAAGCCAATAAAGGTTTTTTTCACAGCTCCATAAATCTCATTGTAAAGTATCTTTAAAATAAAGCACTACAATCCAATTATTCAAATAAGTCCATGATAGATTTCAATTTAATTTCTTTCTATTCTAATTTTAACTTATTTACCCATTTTCTTAGACTGTATTGCTAATACACTGTTGTATTAATTTTCAGAAGCTGAAACTAGAAACAAACTCTCTAGCAAGTGATCTATAAACTAATGCTTGCAGCACAGCTGGTTTAATAAAATATATATTATAATTATATATACACTGGCTGTATTAACTTAGTGTAAGCACAGTGCACCATTTTTCATGAAATTTCTTAAAAATAAATAGCTTCACTCACCCACATTTCTAGAATGCTGCAAAATTCGAGGCTGCCTTAAAACTAATTTTTTCCCTCCAGTTAAAAATATACAATTTTTGTTATAAAACCAATGATAAAAGTGTTGAAAAAAGTATAACAAGTCTGTCACGCAAAAAAAAAAAAAAGTTGGGGACATTTTTCTCACCTTATAAATTCATAACTTTCTTTTATTAAAGTTATTACTCAGATTGTTCCTTCTTAATTATTTTTAACATTAATTGTCTATTACAAAATACTTGATGGCAAACACAGCTAGAGTTCTAAATATTTAAGGTCACAATATAATTTGTCTTCCTTTTTCGAACTTTCTAAATAAGCCAAAAGACATAAATTTAAGACTTTTTTTTCCCATTTTTCTATGATCTAACGTAATCACAACTACAAATAATTTGCATGGTAACACACACATCAGGGCTGCCCCAAAGCCATGTATTTGCAGTCTGAAGAGTTACTTTAATAAAAACAAGTTCAGAAATACTTCTGTTTGGTTGCTTCCTTAAATTTAGTTTGTCAAATCTTTGCGACATCTGCAATAATAAAAAAAACCCCAAACCCTTAAAAGTTTCATTTCTCAGAGAATACAATCATCAGTTTCACAACTTTTACCTATTTCACAATATAATTTCTCTGTTATAAAGCCTGCGCAGGGAACAATCTTTTCTCTACTTTTTTTTAAGCATTTGAAATAAAAGCCAAACAACTTTCATAACTTACTGCTTTAAAAAAAAAATATAATTAAAAAAGACAAAAGAGTTCAGCTACTTACAGGCAAAACATTTTCCCCCAAAACTAAAGTATCTAGACTGGACTCGACTCTCAGCTAATATGATTCATTCGCTACAACATTTCGGGATACTTTAGCACACTGTGTCCCTTTCAAAGATGATTTGTCTTTTTGGTTTGGAAATAGATTTCCTGTGACTGCTACAATACAGGCAAAGGAAGGTTAAATGATTAAACATTACTTCATTGGGTTAATCATCAGATCTCAAGAACTGGAATGGAAATAAGAGGCATAAAAAGGTCAGTACTGAAATACTGATTCACAAGTCTCAGCTGGCGGCTTGAGGAACTTTTGCTTCGTATCTGCCTTCAGTAAAATGGCACATTTTATTGATACCAGCATTTCATTACTATGTGTTGCAAAAGCAAAAAACCCCTTCCAAACCTAAAGGGATAGCAAAGAGAAATTCCATGTTTTGCTGCTAAGTAAGATTTACCACAACGTTCCTCCTTTAAAGATGCATTACGGTACAGCTTTGAGTATAACTTAATATTTTATCCCCATAAAAAAGCCCTCCTTCTTGAAGAGTGAATGGACAATCTTGTCTTAACTACAAGGCTTCGTCCTATCCCTCTGTTTTATTTTGCTTCCATTTATAATTTAAATCTCTATTTCCTCTTTCTCCCTTCACTATACAGTAAGTTGCAGAAGCTCTCCTGCGTTTGAGTGAAGGACATCTCACTAGATTTAGTTAACAAGCTTGAGGGGAAAAAAATAATTTTAAAAAATTAATCTTTACTCTTTTCTCTCTGTAACACTGATTTATTATCAGAAAACAGAATGCTCACAATTTATTGTTCACAGTGAAAGGATGAAGCGTCTTTTTCCTTAATGTCTAAGAACAGAGATTGTTGATGGATCCGTAGCAAGTAACTAGTTGATGGTTACCAAGGAGCTTTGAATAATCAGCATTGGACTGAATCCATGGCCCTTACAGAAACAACCCAGCAGACTTGGACAGAAGATATTTTCCTGATCGACTGCACAGATGGGCCTATAACAATTATGTAATATAACGGTTTATTTTCTAACACGAAGTTGCAATCAGTTTTTAGGAGCATCAAGAAAGCTCTGACTCCCTACCACAAACCAGCTCTTCCTTGCATGCAGCAATGATGACAGTTGTCAATCTCTTAAGGATACGATCCAGAGTTTGAATGAGTTTAGGCCAAGAAAACAAACTTTTCTTCTATAACAATTTTTTCTTCTGCTGTAAATACGTCGAGCACTTTACAAATATATTGGTAACATTGGTATATTGGTGAGTATAGCACAAAGAAGGCAGCCAGTAAAGAAGGGAAGGAATACTGAGATTAAATTCAATCAGGAGTTAATGGTGCCCGTGTTCTCTACCACTAAGAGCAGACAGGACTTAACACAGGCCCAGGAGGAAGTCAGTGATTCGAGTATTAATGCAATCGCTCAAGCAGGATATTAATTACCTAGCAGATGGTAGCCTTAAGAAGGTCAAAATATATTTCTGGAAGGCTTGGGAGGCGTTATGCAGGATTTCTTACTCTAATCAAAAAACATAATCGTGTATGAACATTAAAAAAAAAAATACAGAGACATAAATAGAGATCTGAAGTGAACGTGTTGCACCTTGACGGGAGGGGTCCTTCACAAACACGCAGAACACGACAGTTGCTGCAGAGACAGGCATTCACCCTTGTGCCAGCAGACTCCCCCGAGGCCAACGTGTAACTGGCATGTGAGGAAGAAGCGGACAATCCTTCAAGATCCGAGCACAATTTATATTATGGTTGTAATATTTACTTACTAAGAACAAAGTTTAATTATCCAAATAATTATCTGAAGAGGAGAACATTTTTTTCCAAAGGTTGAAGATGATGTATGAAGCTACCGTCTCAGATTATTAAAATTATAAATTCCTTAACGTTTAAAAAGCTGCCTACAAAGACAGTGCTCCTTTTTATGTAAAAATCTGAGTTATGTTAAAAATGAGCTGCACAATATTTTGTTTCTTCTGGCTTTCTATTACAACACAATGGAATCAAACACAACTTATGGGAGAATGACCATTTGTGGTTAGGCAATGAATTCTAGAATTTCAGAGGACTGGGAAGAATTATTAACTCATTGAAATAACATATTAAGTGCAGAAGAGCAGTTTTAAAGAAGTCGGAGAGCTACCTACAGGCTGAGAGGTTACAACATACATCCATGCTAAGAAAGCCGTAGATCAGCAACGACGTTTAATGATCAACACAGCAACCCGGAGTTAAGATGAAGAGAACAGAGATCAAGATACCGTTGACAGTCATTGCTTATCGCTGCAAATAGTTCATTACTCAGTGACCAAAGAAACCGTTTCATACCTCTCCTGCAAGACATCAAAGGTAACAGATCTCATGAGTAAGTTGCCAGCAGGAATATTTTGGTAGCGGCTCATGGCATTACCGATCTCCCACTCCGTCAGCTGCAATGACTCTCAGCATCTACACACGTATGGAAAGGGCTGTGGCCCTGGATCTCTGTTCTATTTCTCAAAAATACCTCCAGCTTATTGCAAATAAACTAAAAGGGGATATTTCCATCTTGATGCCTGGAAAGAAGAGGGTGTGAGAGGTAAGGTTTAAACTTCTCACTTGAAATTCTGTGAAAGAGCAAGCCTGTCTTGGAAACTCGACTGTAAAGAGACAAAGTGAGAAAAGGTTTTCAAGGATTACTGAAAGCAGTGAAGGGAAGGTGGCAGATCTAAGCAAGCACTGAAGATTGATGAAAGAAAGGTATTTACATACGACAGGCATAGGACAGACATTCCAGATTATGAGGACTGGATCAAATTTTAAGCCTGGGAAGGAAATAAATTTCATATCGCAAGAAGTCTGGAGTTTCTGAGACATTAAATTCTGGAAAAGGAATAGGGTAATCATATGGGAAAATTACAAGAGAAAAATACATCCATGTTGAAAATGAAAACATGGTTTTAGAAAGTACAATATGAAGACGACTGAGAAGCAATTAAACAGGGCCCTTGACTTCACAGGCTTTACCAAAGAACTGTGGAAAAACAAGTGAGCAGTACCTACAAAACCTCATTGAATACACTCTGTCAGAGATCTGAGGACTTAAAGCTAGTAAGATTTCAAACCATTGTTCACAATATTTGTTGGCAAGGATGAACATACAGTAGGTACTACATACAGATCCCAAGTCAACAAGAAATCAAATATACAGGTAATTCTTCTGCCAGCCTTCCCCGGGACAAGAACACTGAGTACAGATTGTGGAGGGAAATGCACAGATTCATTTCCACATCTGTTTGTGTTCAAATTCTTGAGGTTGGTTGCGTGTTGAGGGGTGATGCTGCAATCCACAAAGATAATCGGAAAGATGCTCATCTTTGGGACTTTGTAAACTCAGACATACAAGTAACTACAATTAGTACGTGTGCCAGAAAAATTGAAGTTTTCCCATAGAAAATACAGTTAAACCTATTGTCCTTATACTCAGATTTTAAAACTGCTGTTAGAAAAGAAAGACGTAAGCAGCCATGGCCAGAGCTGTGCGCAGAGTGGAATCCTTTGCAAGTCATATCGGAGCAGAGTGTAACAGAGCAAAGTGTTCACTCCAACAGCAATCTTTGCTCATCCTGCTTATTTAACTTTAACCTGTTTTGGAGTATAAATATCATACTTGCAAGTAATGGATCCATTACATGGTAAATAAGACCTCCCACTAACATGAGTGGGAAGGAAGTCAACCGGCTCTGGATTAAAGAGAATATGAGCGTTAGGAACTTATAGGTATTTTCTTCATTTCATTAACCAACTGTACCATGGTAAGAACATTTTCTTTCCCTCACTTCTCCCTCTCCCCTAGACCCTGGGGGAAGAACCAGCAAATGCTTTTTCATAATAAACTCCATCTCAGGAGCTTTAGTTTAAAGATTTTAGACTGTTACAATCCAACACCGTGCTCAAGCTTGGAAGTGATACACCAAAATGAACACGTATTGTAGACGTCATTCTCAAAGTTAACGCCAGCATTTTCCACAGCTAGAACTGAAGCTCTCAGACTTCTGCATAAAAAGTCCTTCTGCTTCACGCTGCAAGAATAAAGAAATTTTCTAAAGAATAAGACACAATTAAAGGAAACAGTCTGAAGGAAGAGGAAGGAGCATGTCCTTTCAGTCTGATAACAGATCTGTCCTATAGAGCTGTAGCCCTTTTAGCCACATCCCCTGCCACCTCTGTGCTCTACTCCTCCATTCAGGTCTGTGCAGTAAAATGAAGCAACACGTGCCCTTTGACACTTGGCAATTTTATAGTGGCGCACGAAAGCGTGAAATAAAATTTATGATTTCTTTGCTTGCTAAAGAACTCCTTTCTATTCATTTCTTGTAGGAGATGTGGCAGTGAGTTGATCCAGCAGTCTACTTCACGGAAGAGAGCTGTCAGTTTGGCATGTCAGAGAAGGAGTAAGGCTGTTAGAAGAGTCCAGCAATGGACAATACTACCCAGAAGAGGTTGTGCTCTCTCCGGTCTTGGAGGGCTTCAAGACCAGACTTGACAATGCCCTGAGGAACCTAAGCTGATCTCACAGATGACACTGCTCTGAGCAAAATGTTGGACTAGAAACTGCCTCAGGTCCCTTTTCAAGGTGAATTTTTCTGCGATTCCCTAATGAGATACTAGCAGCCACCTACAGAAAGAAGAATGAAGCAAAAGAATATCCTATCGCTCTGGTTCCCACACATCAGCCGTTGACCGCTGCAGCCTTTGCTTCTGCTGTTGAAAGTGTACACTGGCATTGCCTCCACCAACATGCTGACTGCCTAAAATTCCATTGCAGCTGCACAGTCAGTGCTCATTTATCTCAAAACTACAACTGCAATTAGTTACTGCGGCCACAGGTCTGCCAATCTAGTTATAGTGGTGGGATGAGCAATCAAATGCATGGTGTCAGATTTTTTTTATCCATTACAAATTATTAAGCCCTATTTTTTGGGTGGTTTAAGATTCAGACACTGTAAGGAAGGGCTCATGATCACTGGAATGAAACAAGTTATTGTTTGCTTTAGCCACCATCATCAAGAACGGAAGCACTTTTTGATAACCAGACAAATAGACTGACCTTTTCAATCCCTGACAACACAGAGCCCAAGTCACCAGCACTGCAAATAATACACTGTTCCTCCACAGAGAACTTTGAAATAAGTTAAGGAGGAAAACCAGGCACAGGAAAAACCGCTTGTAGAATAAAAGTGAGCAATTTCTAACACAGCTGACAAATCTTTTTGCACACACCAGTCCTCCTGCTCAGCCCAGCCAGCAGATGTGCAATGCTGAGCAGACCTCTCGCTTCTTCTCCCTGGGAAGTCGCAGAGGTTCCCAGACAGCTTAGAGAAGTGGTCTGCATACCAGACTCTTGTACAACACAGATATTTAAACAGTGTCTGGAGCAAGGGGGGAAAAAAAAGTAGCCATTTTCATGACTGTGATACCGTAAGTAATTTCTATCAGTTATTGAAGGCTCTCCCTGAAAAAATATTTTTGAAGCAGCTTATCTGACCCAAACTTTTGATCATTTATCGGTCTTTCTCAGAATACTGGGGAGGGAAATATTAAATATTTAGGACCAAACCGTTCCTTTAGAAACTTGTGTCGAGCATCCCCATGCACGCAGAACAGAGCATGCAGAGTTCAACTATCCGCGTCTCCACAACTACAGCGCAAACGCAGCTTGCAAGATTTCCAGTAAACTTGGTGACATTCCTTCTGAAAAGATTCATTTCTGTTGTAAAGTGAGAAATTTGTTACTGAAAAAACTCCTCTGAGCGAATATCCCGATATTGAGTGAAAATATTGCAAACTAATCCAGATTTCTTTGGTGGCTTGATAATTTCTGATTTATGTACTTACACACTAAACATTAAAATAAGAGAGGACTGGGAAAACAAGTTTTAGGGACTTTATCACAATGAGCCGTTCAAAGAAGAATGTGAAAGTCATCTCTAGATTACCATTAGCAAAGGTAACGTAATGCTCCTTGCTGTTTTTTCCTTATCTGTAAGCAGGTGTGCAAATGAATAGAACAATGCAGGCACAAGACTGCCCTATTCTCCTGCCAGTGTCCAAAGAAACCCAGCGAGGAGGTGGCTCACACGTTTGTTACTCAGAACTCCTATTGTCTGCCCTCTGCCTCTGTTAACTCTTTGCTACCTCCTTTCTCAGGAAGCCCTCCATAATGAGTTCCCGTATTTAAAGCTTTCATTGAGTCATTCCAAAGCTTATTCCAACTCACTAATTTGGGAGAACAATTGAAAACCAAGCTGATACTTAGTATATTCACTGCTTATTATATTGTCTGTGAAAAAAAAAAAAAATCACCAGGCTTTAGTATTAGTTCGCTATCAGTTTGCTATCTCACTCTCAAGCTATAGCACTCATACCGAGTTTTTTAAGTGAAGCTTCAAGGTTTGATTAGGCTTGAGTTTCCATTTAATTATGGGCCAAGATAAAAGAAGATACCTCCCCTACACATATTAACAAATGCAGGCATCAAACTTCAGGAATGCAGTGTGTGAAGACAAGCCTCCTGCTGGCCACCCGTCAGGCAGCCTAGACCGAACCCCAGCGATCTCTCTCTCGTACGGCACAATTAATAAAGAGAGGGAGCCGATGAGGAAAGGAGCGACTGGAAGACTGAGCAAGAGAAATTATGAACGGAATCTGACGTTGGGTTTAAACAAGTTATTTCTGGGAAAGCAAAAAAAAAAAAAAGGCAAAAAAAAAAAGAAGTCAAGGTTTTCCAGTTATTGTATGTGACTCTACCACTTCCATTTTTGTAACAACTGCTTTATAAAAACCTGCTTGCGGTCTGCTTTAACTTCTTTTTTCTTGTACCAAATACCTGTAAAACCTTTTCATTAAGCAAGCCAGCAGCCAGGGAATCCTTTTCATGCAGGAACTTATCAGATACTAGCCGTTAGTTTAATCACGGGAGAGATCCATTTTTAATTTGGCCATCTTCTTTTACACTGCTAATTAAGTAACATTCAGCTTATTAGTTGAACCCAATCATTCCATTTGAATTAAGTCACAGTGTCATGTCAGAACACAGTGCTGGGTTCTCCCAGTAACCATGGCTGGGTGTGGTAGAGCACTTTGTTCTGCTTCTGCAAAGAGAAACCCCACATGAAGATGGGGAAAAGCAACCGGGCTGGAGGCACCAGACCTCTCAGAAACGCTGGAAAGATGGATTTAACTTGCGCCTAGCTGTTGCTATCGCCAAAGTTCATCAGTTTAACTCCTTGCAGACAAGAAGTCGGCTCTCCGAGCAGGAAGTTGTTCGGTGGAACTCCTGACGCAATGCAAACCCGAGCAGTTGCAGCTCAGTTTAATACAAACCCTCTTGAGTCCACGTTGACAAATTCTTTAACAAGCCCTGTGGTTACAGGGAAGCTGGTTTCAGTCTGAGTCACTCCTGTTCAAACAGTTTACTGGAAATGGAGGGGAGGGGGAATTTTCAGAGAAGTCATGTGATGGCCAGACAAACCACAACCAGTAAAGGTTCAGTGGAGTCAAAAACAGGTCCCAGCAACAACTGACACTCAGTGCGCAGATGGCACTCAATCATTTACAAACCAGTCCTGCTGCATCTCAGCATGTCTATGGATTTAACCCTTTTTCGAGTTCGTATTCGTCCAGAGGCAGGGCACAATTTGGAAAGTAAACAAACAGCCGTGGCTGATAGTAACACGGGCAACTAGAAAATATTTTCACATGGAAATTTGGCTGTAGCAGCGCTGCACAGAAGCAAAGCCCGATGTGTAAATCATTAGTTCTTAAAAATATGCTACTTAATGAATCCAAACACTTACAGTCAATTAAGGATTAGATATACAGCAAAGATATTAGTACTTTCTCCTCTTAGCAAGGAGTACCATGATACAGCAAGGGCCCACGCATTATTGCCCAGTACCTTGAGGGAAGCTGGCATTAAAAGCTTCATTTTCACCAGAAACCCTCCCTCAGCTTTAAGCGTTTCAGCACGACAGAGAAAAGATGAGAATACTTAACAATCAGCAACTATTAAACTGGGAAAAGAGAGTCCCTGCACACGTGTGTGTAGCCATGAAACCAAACAAAAGTATGGTAATAACACAGCGCGAGCAATGTGCTGCCCCAGCACTAAGGAGTAGATTCACTTCCCCTAATTGCGAGGTTGGTTTGAAGGGCTGCACTGGAGATACTCCCCGTGGCTAAAAGGGGAGCTCTGATAAAAAAAAACTCCTTTGCTCTGGAATTCAACTGGAAGAGAGTCAACAGCAACTGAGGTGCGACTTCACATATTCGCAATTTTAAAATACTGCCTTAAGTGTTAACAAATCAGAGCGGGTCGCTCTGTTCCTATAGCATGCTGGGCTCTGCATTGTGTGGAGCTCTGGAAAAAAAAAAAAAAGAAAAAAAAAAAAAAAAAGAGCTCTGCTTGTAAACCACACTCCTTCTCCAGGGCAAAGTCGCTCCATTTGAACAAGAGCAGCTCTGACGCTCCCTTTGTGTAACTGGGACTAACTCGCTGGCGTGCGCAGACACACAGGAGAAGTGAGTGTTCCTTTAAAATGAGGGGCTTTTTCTGAAGTACGCTAATGGAAAGTACAAGGCAGACTTACACATCATCTGCAGGCTATGAGTTTTCTCAAAACCTAGCTCAAGGAGACAGGTCACTTAGATCTGAGATTTATGACAGAAAATCCATCAATAGACTCTTTAAAGTAAATAGTATTTCACTCTGGGTAACTTTGAACCGGGCACTAAACCTTTACGCTGTTTAATCCTTTTAGGTCCATTTTTTTTTTTGGTTGTTTTTTAAAGCGCCAAGCTAGCAAGCACATTCCCCCTCACAGATCCTTCAGGCTGGATGTTATATTCATGGTCTGTTCTCACCATAGAAGATCCTCATCTGGTTCTCAAAATTACCATTGTTTTTGAGAAATAGCAGCGACCAGCTTTCTAAACAAAACGCACGCAGGCAAAAACGTCAAGCCATTTGGCTGTGCCTCGTAGGCATATAGCAGCTCAGCAGAAGTAGAGGGGGAAGCTATTCTTCCAAATCTTAACACACCCATTTTCATGCCTTTCAAAAAAGGCAGGGTGAAGCGAGACCTTTACGCTGAAAGGAGGCTCCTGCCAGTTGATGTCAAGCATCTGTAGTAGTCTCCGTGGCATAAGACACTTGTCACATCCCCCGTGTTTTCTTAAGCACAAGGCTTCAGCTTGGGAGAGTGGGAGAAGCTGATGTAGGTAATAAAAATTGTTATTGAGCAATTTAAAAATAGGCATCGTAACCGTTCATGAATAGCAATTACAGAACAAATAGCGATAAGCTGTGCTGAAGGTTGGGATTTACTCAAGGTCATAGGAAAAGGCAGGCCTGTCTCCCACAGACATCTAGCAAAAACATGATTGAAGCCAAAAGCAAAAAGGAAGTCATATTAGCAAATGGAAAAAACTGAACTGTCAGTTTTATGAGTGCAATACAATTTAATCAGATTGTCAAAGCCTCATGTTAAAAGAGTTTTGCAGAAACCAAACCACAAATGGAGTTTAAAAAGATTTTTTTTTTTTCCTGGCCATCCATCCACAAAACAACATGTCTCAATCCAAATTCAATTGCCAAGAAAATAAAATCAAAAGTACTGGTAAATAACACCATCATTTTTCTTAATTAATTACACAACACCATTCGTTTACTAAGGGCAGTCAATACAGCTAGCTGTATTTTGGCCTGTCCTGACAAAATGCTCTCTAGCAAAAATTTTCTTCCCAAGAATCTTACTGTGCGTTCTGGAAACCAACCCTGGCTGCTCCCACAACTGTACGCGCATATAATTTGCTGGGAGAGTTTCAGTAAACACAGATAGCATTTCAGCTCTCGAGTCATGTATTCAACTGGTTTCGTTCGTGTTTCTTTTGTTGGGGTTTTTTTTTTGTTTTTTTTTTACCCCAACTTGATTTTTATACAGTTAGGGATTAGTTTGCAAAGCAAAGACCGATGATAGAGTAAGGAACAAAGCAGATTTTTATTTTTTCCCCCGCTGTATCTTTAAAGAAATAGAAGAATTAACTATTTACAACAGCACAAAAACCCTTTCAACAGCACAAAAACTTTCTAGTAGGGGAAGGCTCTCAGGAAACACAGGGTTTACTGTTAGAATTACTAGATTGCACTCAGTATTTCCAGACAAACCACTTTCTTTCATGGAAAAGATTCATTCATTTTTAAAGAGAAGAAAAAAGTAAAAGTATATATTTATATCAAGAAAATACTCTGGCAGAACAGTTTAAAGACAGCAGTGCATGGTAAATAGCATCTGCTGGTTTTTAATAGCTGTCTCATGACCCATTTCAACTTAGTGGCAGTCAAAACAGGATAAGAAGGAAAAATACAGAAGAGAAATTCAGTGGCAAGTAGTTCGAGGAAAAAATGTTCAGTTTCTTCTAAAACACTACCAATAACTTGTGAACAGGATGCAAACTCCTGACCTGAATGAAAAATTATCTACTATAATATCTGACTGATGTACAGCATGAGTTGCAAACTATGCTGTAACACAAGCAGTATTTAATCCATCAAGAAAATAAATGACAAGAGCAACAAAAAGGGATTCAGAGCAGTTTGGCTGCATTTTCACATCAGGAAAAATATGTTTCCTCAGGCTGATGAATGGGTCACGCACTGGCCCCTCGGGGTGTTAGTGGCAAGGCAGACAAATGTCATCTGAAGGGGATGAGCTAACTGATAATCACCTCCTGGCCCAGGGAGTCTTTAAATGGAGCTCTAACAACCATGACTATGGAACAGCACACTCCTCTGCCGCACGCCTTTATTGTGCTCTTCTTGGACGTCTAAATAAATGCAGTATTTGTAGCAAATACTTCAGCTGCACTATTGTATATGCTCCAACAAGCTGCATTCTTGTCCTCCCATCACCAGAGGTATCTCTACCCAGTGGAGGATCTTTTTCCATCCCTGGGAAGTCCCTTGTGAACTCACACCAACTGATTTTTGGCCCATTCCCATTTCATCGGAATGGTTATTTACTCCATCTAGTTGTTCTGTGTTTTATTAATTCTGTTGTTTTACACTGTTCTTACTTGTGCAGTCTCTGCATGTTCCAGCATCTCCTCAAATTCCTGGTACTCTTCATCATCAGGTTCAGCACCAGAGAGTCGGGCCGCCCTTGCCATAAAATATGGAGGTAGCTCTCCAATGGCTGTGCCAGCACCCTGGGAAAAGAATAATTCTGATTTATTTTCATGTTTATTCTTAAATAGGAAACACGTGATATGCACAGTCCCGTGGACATTTCAAATGATTAGAACTGATGAGACCAGCTGCTTTGAGAAGTTTGCTTTTAACCACCAGGTCAAATTTCTCCTGCTATAACATACTGCTGTTCCTTTGAAACCCTGCTTTCCCCCTTTAGCAAAATTCAGCTTCTCCCAGTGCAGACTATCACACTGCAAGTCAGCGGCTCCCAAGCTGTGGTCCCCAAGGTCAAAACGACATGATCTGTGTATCTCTGGGGCACACTGCCCAGCCCCAGCAGAGCTCCGCAGCCGGTGGCCAGCTGCCATAGAGGCAGCCGCGGGGGGGGGGGCTGCACTCCAACACCATCCCTGACTCAGCACAGAGCTGCCATCTCACCCCACCGCATGATGCCAGACACATTTGCCGGCATGTGACAGCCCTTGCTCTTGAGAGGCCTTCAAAATAATCTGGGAACTCCTCCCCGGTGCCGTCACGCAGTTTACTTCTTCAGTCATGAGACTTTGTGCAAGTGTTTATTAGAAAACCGGCTCGAGTTTTACTACAGCTACCAGCAAGGAAAATAAGGTTAAGCAAAGCCTGATCTCGAGTTTTCTCCCTCTTTCAGATGGAATGAACAAAAGCCAAGAGAACTCGAGATGAATTCTCACCACAGGAAAATTATATTCGTTTTCTCAGGACATCAAATGACTCATTTCAATCTTGTGGGTAAATGCAACTTTAGTTTAACCAAGGAAAAAAAAGAAAAGAAAAGAGAGACAGCTAGGATTGAACATAGGGATAAACAGAGGCTAACGAAACAGGAACTTGACTAAACTCAGAATGGTTTAAATATAGGACAGGTAATAGCACAATAGTCGGGCACCACACTGGAAAAGTGCTAAAACTTAGCTACACACAGATGGCTTTTCTCTCTTAGGGTCAGTAGTGAGCAACAAATGCTTCTCTATTCCTTTGAAGCAATGTGAAAGCTTTTCAATTTCCTTTGTTCCTGCTCTATACGCAGCTGCAAGCAAGGGAGAATTCCAGCTGCTGTGGATATTCCAAATCAACAGGTCGTGGTTTTAAATACCTCTGCTCTCCGCAGTTACCCAAACTGTTAAATTCTCGGTTTAAGCACATAAAGTGCACAGCCTCATATGTTTATGCCCTTATTTTCCACAGAAGAAAAATTCAAACGAGCGCAACAAGCTGAACTTCATTAAACTGCCTATTTCTGGCACAAGGGAAGATAAGCCTGAAAACAGTAGCAGCAACGTTTCAGAAAAATTAACTTGAGGTTATGTTCTCAGGGTGATGCAAGAACAAAAAGTCACATTGCTCCTCCAGGCTCTGCCAATTTGCTTTGGCTTCATTTTGTTAACTGAGGAAGAGGTTCGCATGCGTGTACTGGACATGAACTTTCTTTTAAATTGGCTAAGTCACATGCTCATTATTACAAAACATTTCAGAAGTGCAATAAAAATCATATGATTTCATGTTTGCTGGAGATAGGTTCCTTAAGTGCATTAAAAAAAAAAAAAAGCAGCAATTAAGGGATCCAAACCAGTAACTATTTAACTGCTTTTTGTAACATTAGCTGTCCATTTTCACCATTTAACTTTGAATGTCAGTTTTGCATGGAGATTACTTGGACTAACAACAAATTGGAAAGGCAAATGCTAATCAAAATTCTTTTACACCAATACATTCAGAAAAGGAAACTGGGAAATTACTCCACTAGAAAGAGTCCTTTAAACAGATTTTATCCTGGTCAGGACACAGGCCGCCTGTTCTGCTAATCCTGAGCAATTAAACTTTTTTATTCTTTCCCCTTATTTCTTGTAAAAAAAAAAAAAACAAAAAAAAACCAAAAAACCCACACAAACCAAAAAAAAGCTGCAGCACATTAAAAATGTAGGGCACTATTGAATTCCTTGTCCCTGTGGGATGGAAGGCTGTGAAAACTGGCATACACCTAGCAGATTGTTTTTGAGAGTCCTTCTGCAGGCCAGGACTGGCGGAGCCAACTTTTACAGCAATTGAAAAAAAAGCATAATTTTCGTTTCACCTAATAATTCCTTAGATACGGTGATATTTAATCCTCGTAACACTCATTATCAGCAAAAATGGCTATCACTGACATGCAGGGGACTAGTAATGATTTTAATCTCTGGAAAAACCTGTACCTGGTTTAAGTTGGCTGGAACAGCCGCTGATGTTTTTGTGATCTGAATCAAATCCCTTGTGCAGATAAATTCCCGCATTCAAACCTTGCAGGATACTTAGTCTGGGAAGCTTTATAGTTGGAGGTCTGCAAAGTCCCCACTGGGACCGACCTGCTTTCAACATTTCACATGAAAACTTATATTGCTACCACCCTCCTGTCTCCCTCCAAACAATCAAGGAGATTGGCCAGGTTTCACTTTGGAGCCTTTCAACATAATTTCACTTTACAAGTCTAGAGGAAACAGGCTGCTGGTGGTGTTATACGTATTCTTCACAGGGCTCCATGTGCTGCATTAGGAGCACATCTGTATACATCCAGTAATTCCTTTTCTTTTACATTTATTTGGTATTTAGCATAACTTCAGGTTTTGGATGTAATTAGAAGTTGATGGTTCCATTTTAAAAAAAAACAACACGTTTGGTGAGCTCATTCAATCATACCCACATTAGGAATTAAACTTAGTATTCCTGATTTCAGTTTAAAAGCAGAAAATTAATTAAATTCAATATTTTTTTTTATTAAGGTTTTGCTTTGCAAAAATCAGCCTTTTCACTTTCTGAAAGTCACCGTTACTTTCCTGTTAAATGGACATTTGGTCTAAGAGTGACAGATTCAAAAATAAGTTTCTTCAACAGCTTCCATAAAAAGTGAACTGGAATTAGGACAAAAGAAACATACTGGAAGAAGCAGCAGCAATTGCCAACTTGATTTGGCTTACAGGAAATTAGCAAGCAATGTTTATGTACTCATGAAACATTCCAAGAAAGCATAACATTGCACTAGACACCACTGGTAGACAGAGGATGCTCCCAAGGGGAAATCCAGTGGAGACAGAGTTCAGTGAAAAGGTAGCTGACAGTGAATTTGAAGGCGAGAAGAAAGAAGGTGGGGGGGAAGAGTGGGATACAAACGTTCCGGCTCCATCCTGTTCCCTCATCCTTTCCCCAGCCTGAACCAAGAAACGCAGCTCAAATGGGAGCCTGAAGGTACCATTTGTTCTCCCTGGTGGCTGCTCAGATGGATACAGGCTTTCAGTGCTTGCAATCCTATTAACTAATTTCTAAACTACTTAATTCTCATCATAGTTCAGCTTTTTTACATGCTGAAGATTAAGCAACGCGTGTTTACCCTGAGCTACATTTCTATTTTGCAACCCTAGAAACGCAGTTGTAAATGCCATTTTTATTACTCTAGTCTCCATTAAACAAACTTAAACAGAGGGGGATGAGGAAGAAAATAAAAAGAAATCTTATATTTATGGTCTTATAAGTACTTGCACGTTTAGCTATTTATCAAGTATTTGGGCAATTCTGTCCTCTCATTGGAAAGAGTGAAATTTAAGACGTACTTTGCTTCTTGAGAGGGCTTTAAGTCCACTTTCTCTGTTAGTGTTTTGACTTTGGTACTGCTACACATTACTTTAGTCTGTCATGCATACAACTAACTGGAATTTTTATAAGTAACGCAGCTGCTGATAATTTTAAAAGTTCTAGTGACCAAAGTTGCCTTAATATATCTTTTCATATTCATTAGAAGGAACGCAAGGGCAGACAACAGATACCATGTATTTTCAGAATTTCCTCTCTCTACCTCTGAATTGGACAACCAAGAATTTAATAAGTAAATCACCCGCTAGAACAGGAAGTCAGTAGTAAAATAAAGTTAATTTGGCATGCCGTTCACAGCAGATGCATCTGTGTAAACTGCAATTCAAAATTGACACATAATGAAAAAAACATCTTAGCTGACCAAAATCCTCCAAACTTCTATAAAAAGCAGCAGGGGGGGGAAGAAGAAGAAAAAAAAAAAAAAAAAGGAAAACGGAAAGGAAGTTCCAATGACAGCGTTTCCTAAGACCCTGGTTCACTTCAGACAGGAAAAGCAGGTTAGCCTTTAAGTGAAAAGTTCGCCATGATGGAAACAGGCAGAGAAACAGAAATAAAATGCACAAAAGCGTGCAACGTAACACTTTTCTTATTTAATCCAATCTACTGATGCAACCCAGAAAAACACCTTAGCTATGATATTAGGGACCAAGTCTTCCATATGAGTAACTGCAACTTCACCCAAGTTACGGGCTCTAAATTTTTGAAATTATTTATTGCTTAATTGCACGCAGTGTAAGACCTGACAGCTGCAAGATCATTTGGGGTGCAGATGCCCTTTCTAAAACTTACCTTTTACATCAACCGCTTTGAAGTACATGAGTGTTTTCTGCTAGCATTTAAAAAAGTAGACAACAGTAGTTGATAAAAGATAGCCCAGTAATATCCTATTATTTCTCTTTAAAGGACATTAAAATTATCCAAGACTAGAAGGTTGATCAGGAAAGCATCTATTCACGCTGCAGATATACATGCTACCGTTGGCCGTGGAAGCCATCATTATTTTGCTAATTCAGGAATTTTTGTGTATTGCTCGACACAGAAATGAAGGGCATAAATTAAAATTGTGTAAGTTTTATAAAGCGAACCTTACCCACATGCAGGCCTCCAGCCTGACTTTTGAGATGATAGCCCATAGAGAGATGGATCCTTCAGTCGTCCCCTCATCAGGGCAGATAATTTGATCCGGGTAAGGAGGCTCAGGGAAATTAACTGAGTTACATTCATATGCAGCAAGAGTAACTGATGCTATGTGTGGACCCTGAAAAAACACGAGTAATTTCAAATGCATTTTATGTTAGTTATAATACAAATTAAAATTAAAAACCCACATTTGTCCCTGATGCAAGGAGTTCAGGCTACAATTTCTTTTTTCTCACTTTAGCCATTAATAATGTTATACATGTAAAACGTTTGTTGGTTTGTGTTTTTTTTCAGACCATCTGAAGCGCGATGTTGAGCTATTAATTAAGGAGCCTTTCAGCTTTTGCCATGCCATCATACACTAGTACGAAGTTGCCAAGGAGAAATAAGAATCCTTACTGATATAAAACAGGAAAATTTTCAAAACTTTAAAATGTTGTCCTTACGGTATTTATGGCCTACAGCTTTATTAGAGCAGGTGCTTTCCCTACTGTTGCTTTTAAAGGATGGAAGCATTTAAATTCTATGTTAATTTTTTTTTTTTTAAACAACTGGGACTTTACAACATCTCACAGCAGACCTTCTTGACTTTTGTGTCTTTCTCCAAAAACCAGTTGCTTGATTTGTGTCGGTTTTTCTGTGTATACAAGAAAGTGACCTTACTGCTGTTTGCTAAGAGAACTCCACCTTACATTAAAAGACTTTTTTGGACAGACCTCCAAATAAAACTAGCATAAAAATCTATTCAAGAGCTGAACTGCTACATACTTAAAAAAACTTGAAAGAATTGCCATTATTTTAATACAAAAGAAGTGAGAAGCAATTCAAATACTCTGTGGCCTGAACACTAGACGTTGTAGCTAAAAAAGAAATCACTTAGCAAAAGGTCAGGGAAACATTGCCTGGGGAAGAAGAAAAAGTACTGAGTTAAACTAAGGTCTTTTCATAAAATCACAGATTTAAATAAATTTTAAAGTTTTCTTTACATGCAGAACAAAGTACACAAACATTAACTTCTGCTAGTAACTATTTGATGTGTTTTGACACCACGTTGAGGAACATATTAACAGCAATTTTCTTCTACGTGTTTTTCTTTAAATGAGTCATGTTTTATTAGAGCAGTAAGGGAGCCCGACACCCCCCAACCTAAACCAAAGCTAAATTTAACACAGAATAAGGAGGGAAAGCGTGCTAGACCCCAGCACTAGGCTTCCCCAGCTCCCTTTGAAATGCAGGAGCAGAGATACATCCACAGGACCCTGCAGGCTCCATTTGCACATTAAAGAGTGAAATTCTGCAGCAGGTCTCGCAGAAAAAGTGAAGCTCCAGTGCTTTTTCTGGACTCACTGGGAAGAAGATTTTAGTTGGGTTCACTCACACCGACATTTCAGGTCCCACTGAAGAGACCAGAGCACTGGACTTACACAATTACATTGATACTGTCATTTTTTTAATGGCAGCGAAATAAGAACGGTGAAAAAAATACCAGTTATATTTTTCCGTATGACAGCTGTGACTACTGTTGTCATACGTAAACAATTCAAAATAAAGCCATTCTTCTGGCATGCAATTGGTAAAAGACAAGCTGCTCTGATACCAAGCAAATTCTTTTATTTATTCCTTGTTACTTTTCAGGAGAGGAATTCAAAGTGCTTTGGCATACTTTGGATTATATGAATGCACAGATGCAGCCTGCTGAGATGATAAAGGAGGCACAGTCTCTCCCTCAAAAAAAAAAAAAAAAGAAAGTTCATTGAAGTAAAACTGCAAAAGAGAGGATCCAGAAATTGATACACAAGAGTGATTTTGATATGGAAGGGAGAACAAAGAATGGATGGATGAACCAATGATTAATAATTGTATACTATCGACATTTCTATAGGTGCCAATGGCAAGGAACCCCTTTTTAGCACTTGTTGCAAGATCATCCCTGTCCCCAGCAGCTTCATATCTAAACAAATAACTTATCTCTATTTACTTGCTGAGGACAGATGCAAAGAAAGAGTTGAAACTTTCCTAAAATTGTAAAGTAAGTTTATGGCAAACCTGGGAACCTCTTTTTCCACCGTACTCTGAAACTCAGGGAATTTAATCCCATGCCCTGCTTGCCCCTCCCCAGTCTGACAGCTACCTTGGGACAAGAAAGGGCTCAAGCCATCTTCCTTAAATCAATGGCTTTCACCTGCAGAAATTTGCAATAAAATTCTCTTGAAGAGCAAATTTGCATGGCGGAAATCCCCACACACTTGAGTTGTAAATGACCATTTCCTACGTTCCCTTGAGAGTAAGGGTAAGGTGGCTGCCAAGGCGGTGAGCTACGGTGTGTGAATCAAGAAGTACGATTTTCAGTTCCACAAAATTTGGAAGACATGCCACACTAGAGTATAACTACAGCCAGCTGTGATGGGAGACTGTTAGTTTCAGTTTTATAATAGTAAGAGACAAATTTAATCGATACTATCGCGAGGCCCCCAAGCTCTTGCGAGGTTTCAGTGACGGCACTACCAGCATTTCTCCCCTGACGGAGAGCGTACAGCAAAGGGCTATCCAGGTAATGAGGGGACTGGAACATCTCTCATGAAGAAAGGCTGAGGGATTTGGGTCTTTTTAGTCTGGAAAAAAGATAACTGAGGGGGGATCTCATCAACGCTTATAAATACTTCAAGGGTGGGTGTCAGGAGGATGGGGCCAGGCTCTTTTCAGTGGTGCCCGGGGACAGGACAAGGGGTAACAGGCACAAACTTGAACATAGGAAGTTCCATCTCAACGTGAGGAGGAACTTCTTTCCGTTGAGGGTGGCAGAGCCCTGGCACAGGCTGCCCAGAGAGGTGGTGGAGTCTCCGTCTCTGGAGACATTCCAAACCCACCTGGACACGTTCCTGTGCAGCCCGCTCTGGGTGACCCTGCTCTGGCAGGGGGTTGGACTGGATGATCTCCAGAGGTCCCTTCCAACCCCTACCATTCTGTGATTCCCAAACTGCACACAAGGTGTGTAAAAAACAGCGTGCTGTCTCAGGAGAGCAAGCAATGACAAAATGCCTAACGGGAGGCTGCTGCAGGAGCTTCTTGCCACAAGCAGCTTCTCTCAACACAGTTGCCATCCTTGAAATGGCTCAACAGTCTCAAAACATCGCCTCCTGTTAAGACAGCTCTCCCAGTCTCAGCAAATGTCTGCAAAAGGAAAAACTTTACAAGTAGCCAATGGAAAAAATGGCATTTCACAAAGCAGCTGTAAACGGCCAATGAGCCACCTGAAGACTACGCCAATTGAACATAATTCTTCCACTGTAATGTAAACAATTCTATAATGGAAAAAAGTTGGGAATTATGGAACCCACAGAAGCCACATTTTAACTGGAATAAGAAATAAAGCATAAACGGTTCATTTAGAGTGATGAAGTGTGGAGTACTGGAACTGAGAGCAAGCCAAAGGAAAGCAGAACAATCCCGTGTCCTCCCCTGGCAGCGGAGCCCAGCTGTCCTGCGAGTCGAATGGACAACCTCTCCCAGCTCGGCAGGCTCCAGGCAGCATCTCGCACATCTGCTTTTGTTCCAGCTCAGCTCTCAGCGCTCACACACAGCATTATACTTTCACAAAGCCCTGGTTACCAAGCACATCAAAAACAATGGTTGGCTAAACAGGGCCATGGTTGCGATGGGGGGTGGGGGGAAGAGTGGGAGGGTCGCTGGGTGTTTCGTAAGAGAGGTGCCATTTTGCTTTCTATTTAGCAATAGTGATGGTTTAACTCTGAATGGAACAGGGAACCAACTTCAAACGGGCTTTAGGTGCCACCTTTGGAAAATCCCCCTCAATATACGCTCAGATGTTTTCTCTGTACTCCTCCCTGTGCCAGAAAGATTAATTGTCATACAATTTTTTAATCCTCTTCACAAATAATCCTCCTCACCTCCTCCACCCTCTCCTCCTCCTTCTCCGCATGGGGCTGCAGCAAATACTCAGGGTGCTTTGCCTCTCTGCAATAGCTCAGTTTATTTCAACACTTCAGGAAAACCTCTAAGATACCCCCTCTTGGACTCCAACTGCAGCTCTACCTTTGAAAAGGGCATTTGCAAAACTGCTTCAAACCCTGTCGTACCAGACAACAAACACTAAACCCAGGCGATTTAGTAGACGCGCTGCTTGCCAAACCAGGAAGAGTGCTGAAATCCAAGGCATGTAAGATCCTGAACACCAACTGTCTTTCCCTCACCCTCTTCCAGTGATTTTTTTTTTTTCTTTTAAATTGCAGGAGGCACTAACAAGGGCTAGCAGAAAAGAAATTGAGAAACATTCTGCTGACTCGGGTGAGAAACATTTGCTTGCCACTACTGACGACCAGAAGGAGCCTGTGGTTAGGATGGAATGCGATTTGTTAGAAATATCCGTACAATTTACAAATCAAACAAGACAAGATCTGGTCATCAAGATCAACTCATCATAAATCTATTTTTTAGCAATAGTAATTTAGGGGAGTTTGGAAATCCCTATCTGCACAACGCTAACATCTCATAGAAGGTAACCTCGAACTCTTGAACTCACAGGCCTTCAGAGGAGTCTTAGTTCAGTGATTGAAGGCACCCAGTTAGAACAGACACTGCTAATCCTTAGAAATAAGTTACTTTAAATGCTGTGTTATGAAATTTCTAGAAAGTATAATCTTTTTATCTATAAATTATGCTTGGAAATTCATTGGTGCAAGTAGAAAGAGACAGCAGGCACATGTAAAAAAAAATCAAGTTAAAATCCTTAAAAACATGCTGATATAATTCTTACAACAGAAAAGTCTTTACCATAAGGAAAAATGACTGAATATCCAATTAAAAATGAATCGTATTTTCACATTATTAATCATTCTGTGGACCTTTCTGTGAATACAAAGCTTTAAACAAACTCCGCATGAAGTGTTGGTTTCTCACATGCCCCTTCACAGAAGAGCCATCCCGCCGAAGTGATACGAGCACAAGAACAACTACATCTAATTTTAACCTCTTCTTTTTGGGGAAGACATAATTTTAGACTGGCTCTAATTTAGAAACATTTCACAAAGAAAAGTGATATGTCTGCCAGCAAGAAAAACATTACACTGAACTCACTGCTGAACTTAACGCACTAAAAAAAATAAAAATCTGTTTTCCTCCATGGATACGCTGCTTTTCATACTGGGTTCAAGATTCAGCCCTTCCACAGGGGGGAAACATGTCATGCTATATTTGATTAAGATAAATTGGAAAAACAAAAGCTCGCTTCTCATGGGAAACATCCTGCAAGCGTTGCCCCAGGCTGCGACTCATCTCATACTTATCTATGAAGTCATTACACCTCTCCAGAAAGTAACACCACGTTACAGCATCCTTTTTAGCTTCAAGGGCAGCGGACAACTACCCACAAAGAAAACCGTTCTGTGATTCAGAGGGACAAGCTTGATCGGGAGGTGGCTAGTAAATATGTCAATCTAGTTTGTCTGTCTGTGTTACAAGATTAAAATGTCTCATGATTTTCTATAATGTCTGGTATGCAGTCACGGCTGTAAAACAGGGCCCAGAAAGAAGGAGGATCCCGTACCTAGAGCATCCCCAAGTGACACAAACATCCATCAAGTGGTCAGAGCTAGTTTTAGCAGGCCGTCACGGCATTTCAAGCGATGTATTAATTTTACACAATCATGTGTCTGTTAGCAAGTTTCTATTCCCACTTCAGTCAAGCCTTGCCCCACAGCACAGAGCTGATGGAAATTCCAAACGATGAGCCACAAGCTCTGAATATGACTGAACAAGAACCACCGAGGGAGCAGGCACGTGGTACCCCTGCATGCATAACAGGGCCACGTTGCTACTTTGAGGAGTAACACAAAAAGCAGACGTTTTGTAAGGCTGTGCCCACGCGACTTTCTATAGGAGCAGAGAGACTTGTGTCAGGGAAAGGCACAATTGGAAGAATCCAAGTTTATACTCTGGTGCTGACAGAAGACAAAAATAATCTGTCAGCATTTTCTCCTTGCCCTTCCCTAGCCACCCACTTATTATTTCTGAAGAATAAATCACAGCGTCTATTCAAATTGACACTAGTAGTGATGATTGGCTTTAACGTCTCCAATTAGAGATCGTCTTGCACTGTTATCATTATTTCCAGGCCGTTCAAGGAAGCAGTGACATGAAAAGTATAAAGTTCAGGCTGTGCAGGAAAAAAAAAAAAAGAAAAAAAAAGAAAAAAAAAAAAGAGCAGAAACTCCAAGGGAGCAAATGAGGAGAAAGCGTAATGTGACCTCCCAGGAGAGTTATGAGACACAGAACCAGTGATGAGGAAGTCGAGAGCAGATAATGAAAACAAGGCGTCAGCATCTACAAGGTAAAGTCCATCAACTCTCAAAAGGAAGAAAAGGGCATACCGAGCACCTTACTAACTCCTCAGCTTGCTGCAAGTTCAAATCCCTATGGCTGGCCACGATGCTCAATATAGCTTAAATATTAATATGACATCAGTATTTTGCAGATTTCTGAAAAGTCGAAGTAGCTAATCCCACACAGATGGAGGCGCTTCACATTAGCTGTTTATTGCCACAGCTCCAGCTTTAGATAAACCATCCAGACTCTGACATAGCACCGCTTTCAGCAGCACGGGAGGCCGTATATGGAACTCGCAGTCACACCATTTCGGGCTCTGACTCACGAGGTCCAGCAATCCACGGTGGGGCAATACGGGAGGTTATTGCTTCCAGCTGTTCCACCGGCCCCCACGCCAGAGGCTACCACCCTCGGAGCAGGGCAGTGGGACCAGCAGCATCCACCCAGCAGTTGCCAGGCTTGCACCCAGCAGAACTTAAAACCACCATTGATTTCAACTCATGTTAACACACCAGTCCGGGGGCTTGGGGCTCAGCTCAGCTCACAGTCTCCCCCACTGAGCTGCAGCAGTTGAAGGGATTGTTCTCCTACAGCATAATCTAAACCAGAGATGCTGGTTTAATTCTCTGCAGGTATCTATCGGTATCTGACACAACAACAACGGGTGCGCTTAGAGGGAACTAAGGCTCCAAACAAACATTTTTCTCCTTGAAAATACCCTATTTCATCTCAGATTTTTTTAAATGCAAGCAAGCCACCAGAAGATTTAAGAAACTCCGAGGTTACACAACTAATCTGGCAGCAGTGTCCAGATTAATCCATCGGATCCTTCATCAGTGCATCAGTTAGTTCATCAGTGCATTATTAATATCTAGGCTGCAGTTTCAAGCAGAACGGAGACCATGTCAGCTGTAAGCAGGAGTTCCTGTCAAGAGATGGTCAGCAAAAGTGATTTTTTTAAAGTTACATGTTGATTCAAGTAGTCCAGGATGTTTCAATCCATTGTAAAAAGCTTAGGACAGCTGGAGGAAGTAGGTTTAAAGGCATGAAGGAAACAAATGAGAGAGTAAGAGTCACAAACAACCCTCACACAAACAGGATCTGTTTCACCTTACTTTAGCATTAATTTCTGTCTTCTGCACCCACCATGTATTTTCCTTTCAATTAACCTTAACAAGTCAAGAGCAGTAATCTGAGCACAGATATTAGACAGAACCATTTTTTATTTCATTTGTTTTAGGCTTGCAAGTTGACATGTGAATTGAAGAAAAGTATGGACTGAAAATGAACACCTCACTTCACAAAAATAATTCGGCGCTGGGGAGGGGAGCACTGCTGCGCCCTCCCACCTGGCTGAGGCAGCTTAGCTTTTGTTTCTCTTTTTCCTCCACACACAGAACCCATAGTTTTCTGTGGGTTACTCACACTAGCAACTCGCTAGTTACTTAACACTCTTCTGTGTGGTAACTCACACTAGTCTTTCCATCTAAATGGAAAGAGCAAAACTTCTCCTCAAGCTGACAATCGCTGTTAAAATACTCCTGTATTAAAGTCACAAGTAAATAAATGGAGAAAAAAAAATTGGAGTAAGTTCTGTGGATTTCTAAATTATTCTGTTTACTTCATAAAGTGCAGCAAGCCCTGTGAGCTTTTTTTTTTTTAGAAGCACTTCAGTAATTTTATCATGAGTCTCCTTACAAGGTCAGCTCCTGGAACCAGATAACTAAAAGGAATCAGGTTTGATTTTAAGAAGTTTTCAGTAGTCCTGGCAGGAACATGTTTTTGGTTTGTTTTGTTTTTTGTTTGTTTTTTTTTTTTCTTTTAATTATTTGTGGTTTTATTTGTTTGGGGGTTTTAAAATTTTATTTATTATTTACTCCAACAATTTATTTTTTTTCTTTTTAAAAACTAATGGCCTTATTATTGCACAAGGTGTCTGGATTTGAAATCTTCAGATTCTAACCTCAACCAGTTCAGATAGAGCCAAAACGCCACTCATTTCAGCTGCAAACTACCCAAACTACCACACTTTCGGGAGGCCAGAATGTAACCCCTCACGAAAGCCAGACCCTGGAACCAATTCAGAACAAAAGCGAGACATTGAACCCTCAAGCCCAGATAAACTCAATCTGGCTCTCTAAAGCCAGCACTGTCAATAAGGACACTGTCTTTTCAACTCACTTCTCTTTAAAGGCAGTTTTCTGTTCTTTTTCATGGCCTGAAATTACTGCCGTGCTCTCTTCCACTCTGCGCCAGAGCACCCCAGTAAGAATTAAGCGACAAACCCACATACTAAGTTCTGAAAAAATTCAAACGGTTGTGTGACCTCCACATACGAACCATCCCTATTGTGCCTCAGGTTTCCTGTTTGTGCTAGTCCTCAGCCCGGCCACCTTTGCAGCAGTTGCTCCACTTGGCTCTATCAGCAAGCCAGCAGAGCCATATTTAAGAAACAAAAACACAAACAAATACAAACAGCCAAAGCTCACTCTGCACTTTTGACCTGTGAGGAATTCGCTTCCATTCATTCCCCACCGTTACAGATTGTAACGGACCATACACAGAAGGGACATTTATCATCTGCTTCTCGCGCAAGGCTTTAATTCTAAGCTGATTTTGTTTGCCTCGGCCGCATCTTTTGCAATCCGTTTGCCAGAGCTGAACTGAAACCAAATCACGAGGCAGAGCGTGGCGTGAGTATGGCGGTGGCGGTGTGGTCCCAAGCCAGCACTCCATCTAGCGTCCCCCGTGTCCCCCCAGCAGCTCATTCATTGCATTTCACGGCAGCAAACAGATCTCTCCAAGCTGTACAAATGCAAGAGATTCCTGACGAGTTACCCTCAGTCACCTTCTTTTGGTAATTAGGTGATTCATGCCATATATATTTTAATATATCACCAATAGAAGAGAAAACATCTCAGGACTAAGAACAAAAAAGCTGTGTGCTGCTAAAAACAATATTTAAAGTCATTAATCATAATAGTTTTATTTCCTACAGGACCACTTCATGATTACTATTTTTAAAGTGTTGTTTTTAAAGAATTGTGAAAAACCTTTAATGGACTTTGGGAAAATAAGCCAGCAGACTTGTTTTGAAAGTGTCAGAATTAAAAGGATTCTTGGAAGAGTGGCCTGCTTCCCTATTTCTGCGAGGAAGATCTGCTCCGTGCCAGCCCTCAGCCCAGTGCCAATTTACAGCACGAGAATTGTTTCCCAAAAAGCCATGTCAAATCTTATATTTAGAGCTGACTACAACTAAGGAAGCCGCATTAAAGTAGAAGCCATTACAGCAGACAATGTTCGGATCCTTTATAACACATAGAAAGTTCTTGAATCACAGAAATAGCAATAAAAAGCCTATTATCAAACTGACAAAATTGACCTCCCTCCTCCACCGAGATGCATGCAGCAAGAATGTTCTGGTGACCAACAACATCCAAATCAGACGTGAAGTGATATTACCCAGAGGGTAACATCCCCCCTGCCCGAGACTGCTTTAGACCGTAAAATCTACTTTAAGCAAACCGTTTCCAAGTACTCTCTTCTCGGCTAACCCCAGGATCTCTCCTGGCACTTGAATTCATGCCGTTCCAAAAAGCAGCTGGTGAGAGATGCTCTGAAGAACCCAGACAAATGACAGTTTTCAACACTGGAAAAACAGCTAACCATGTCAGGGAAAGCAACCCTCTGGAGGCATTCAGATACTGCCTCTATTGCATAACTCTTTCGATGGTTTGCCCAGCTAACAGGCCGTGCTTATGAACAGTTTGATATGAAAACAGTCATATGCAGTAAAAGGAAGGCTATACTTAAAAAAGATGCACCTGTGTCACAGCTGAAGAAGTTCAGGCACAGCGTCTGAGCAGGTGCCTACATGCCATCAATTCCTACCCCTCGGCCCTTAATGGCAGAGACAATACGCAAGCATCAACAGGAGCTCAGCAGCACATGGGTGGGCCCAAGAGCATTGTTCTCTAAGCATGTAATTGCATTCCCAACAATCTCCCTGTACATACAGATTCAAAATGAGCAATTAATTAAAAGCAATTTTAAAACACTTACTGAGTCTATTCTCTATTGCCAGCAAATCCAGGCACTAAAGCAGAAGGGGATTTACTGCTTTGTAACTTTTTGTTTCTTTGAATCAACTGAAGAATAAGTTTTACCATAATGAAGAAAGGTAATTAAAGTATGTGGAATATGAAAAGTAGATATACAGTTAATGTAAAAGTTAATATAGCAAGTTCCACACTTAACCTTTTGTATTTCTACTTTTAGAGGAAACTGCTGCACAATTAACAAAGCAAAATAGTTTTAAACTCCTCATTTGAAAGCTGGAGCTCCTAATTGCATTGTTTCCAGATGGGTTTTACCCCTAAAAGTTGCACCAACAGTCTTAAGTTAGTACTCCGTGTTCCCTTTCACACAAGGCGTAGGCTCAAACTGAGAAGATATTAAGAAGCCTATTTCTACACTGATAGCATATTGCATATAGATATTGCTGATATAGCTGTATTGACAGAGGTATTAATAGTTCAGGTACTTAAAATGGCAACACACCGTTAAAGGCAATAAAGTTGTGTTTTTACACTCCCACCGCCATCTAGTGGCTACAAAGCCAAATACATTCCACCAAGTTCACTATTCAGGGTTCAGACAAGCCTTCAGTGCCCTAAAAGCATTAACTGACCTGAATTTACGGTCCATGCTGATCACAGAACCTTGCACAGGAGAAAAGAGGATAACGAATCCTTGTTTCTCTCTCTTCCTACACTCACTGCCTTTACGGAATTCCCTCAATGTAATAGAAACATGCTTATCTGCCTTACATACTTAGAGCAAACAAGTATTTCTCCTGTATTGTTACACAGTGGATGTTGATGGTATCGTTTTATTACGTTTTATTCTGTAATCACCTTCTCATTATTCAGTGCAGTCTATTTTGTCTGTTTTTTTTCCCCTAGAAAAGTTATGTGAAACCTTGCCTCTTACATTCCAAATAAATACCTTCGCTAACAATATTAAACTAAATTTCTTTTCCTCCACAACACATCTCCTTATAATCTTTGGAAGGCTGTTAATCTCCTGTACAGCCCCCACAAATTATATTGATAAACCAATAGATAAGTTACATTTTGTGGTACTTTAACGTCAGCTCAGGTCACGGCCTAAATAGATCCACTAGGCTCGTATACTCCACAGGAAAACTGAAGTGATGTTATGAAATATAATTTATTTTCTATTAAAGTAATTTAGAACTATTTAAACATCTGAATTTTTAAATACAGAGTAAAAGAAAGATCATTTTGGTCCGCCTTCTTTTAGGTAAAAAGAAGCGGTGCTGTCTTTGTCACTCCTTTATGTGACAAAATCATCTTGGAGTGGACTAGGGTATAAAACGACAGCACTCTTCCTACCCACTTTCAAATATAGTTTAGAAGTGATGGACAACATTTCTTATTTACTAGATTTCTGACCCAGCACGTGTAAGAATTAAGACTAGGAACTGTATAAGCTCTCCAAACTGCTTCAAAGAGGATGTCGAAATACATGAAATCTTTTGTCAGGAGAAATCTTAAGTTGACTCTCACTGGGTGATAGCCTAAGAAAACATAAAAAAAATGCAGAAGATGATGTAAATCTATCATTTAAACTGTTTCCTTCTTGCTGATTTAAGTCATGATCAACTGATTTCTGCAGCAAACCTGAAGTGCTTTCCTTTCCCTTCCTGATGATTTTGATTGATTCTCCCTCGGTCCAGCCCATGTTCTTCTGTCCCTAAACATCCCTTATCTCTGCAAGTCAGAAAGATCTGTAACACTGTCAATTCCCTGTTGTCGAAGCCCTATCCAGTGTTTTGTAAAAATGTTTAGACACTCTTGTTCGTCAGCTTTACTGAATTTCCATTTCCAGTCTGTTAGAGTGACAGCAATACTTTTGTCTAGAAGGCTATGCATGCATAAACTTGTTTCTGTTTGGCAATAGTTTCCTTTCTCCTGTACTTTCTGCCTCTGTAGTCTTTAGGAGAGAAGCTACATTACGAGTGAGTCCAAGGCTTCTGCAACCGCAGCCCACAGAGATGCCATTCGATCCAACAGGCATTGCCCTGCTGTGTGGAAAAGCACGAGTTTCTTGTTTCTTGTAGTGTTTTCTGTGTTATTGTTAATGATTAAAGCAGTTCTGAAAGTAAACATCTGTAATTGTTCCAGATACAAGATGACATTTGTTGCATAAACTGGTTTTAATTATTTTGTGGCCATGGATCCTTTTCTTAAATCCAGGATAGTGGTTTCATAAACAAGGAACTAATCCAATGGCCAAAAGCAAAACACACCCAAACATTTCCCTAACTTTCCTAGCTAAAAGTTGAGATAAACAACATTATACAAATTTTCAGAACAACAGATATCATATTATCTTTGTAGACAATTTTTTTCTTGCTATTATTTTCGAAGCAAAATTAATACAGACTGAACTTTAAAATAGCTGCCTACTTCACTGGTTTCATCTAGAAAAACGAACATTTTAAGCTACTAAACGAAAAAGTATGCTGAAAAACTTTAAATGGAAACACTTGAGCTGCACACGCTAGAAAATGTTGCATTTAAATTAGGAAATTAGAGAACAGATTTTTGACTCATTGTTTCAAAGTGAGGATTACAGCAGGCTAACATCTACAGCTCAACAAACATAGCATGCAAACTACAAAACAAGGTCACACAGTATAGAATATGAATAGCATTCACTAGGGGACAGAAGCATTATACTAAGTATTTATTTTCTTTCAAAAGTACTTAACGTCTAGGACTTATGTAATCTTTATTCACAGCTTTAAAAATATGCAACAATTAAAATACTCCACTCAGAAAGAACACGGTATGGAAATATCCTTACCAAATAGAGCAGAAAGGTGTGGAGACCTGTTCCAAGTCCAACAGAGGACAGAATGCCTAATCCTACCCAGTAGGCACACCAGAAGAACTTTTTCTCCATGTACCGCACATACTGAAAAAGAAAAGTCACAAAAGAGAAAAAAAACATAAAAAAAAAAAAATCAAGAATGGTGGTATCTCTTAGGGGCTAAAGTTAAAGCTACAGACTAACGCAAATAGTCACCTGGATTACAATAACTGCAACAGAATCTCAGATACTTCTATTTGCAATTTATTACAATTACAGCACAGACATGTACAGAAAACAGCAGCTTTGAAAAGAAAAGCCCACATGCTTTAGAATAAGCAAGTTTCCAAGGAGATAGATGAAAAATTCAGGTTCAATACTAGGGGGATGAAATCCAGAAGAGACGTAGTAGGTGTGAGAGCGAGCAGTAAGCCCCAGACAGTGTCTGCTGGAGCCCAAGCAACAAGCAGAAAACTGAGGGAATTGCCTGAACAGGTTAAATAAAGGAATATCATTAACTGCACTTTCAGTGACTCTGTTGAATGTTTTATCTTGGACCAGTAAGTAACCAGGTTTGTTACTTTTAAGAAATGATTAAAATGTTGGTTATGTGTTGTACACGCAAGTGAGGGGATACGGGAAAGTAACCGCAAATTCTGGACATAAAAAGTCCAGGTGGGTACGCTGGAGAAACAGGAAGCAGCATCTCCCTCTCACTGCCATGACAGCAATACTAAGGATGAGCCAGGCCATCAACTTGTCTGTACCCCAGCCCCAAGAAGAGGTGCCATTTCATACTATCCATGGACCAACAGCACCAAGATGAAGTCTTCTAGTCTTAACCAGGCCTGCCAGAGTGTAAAAAGGTCCTGAAAATGCCAAATAACCACAAATATACTTCATTATTTTTTGTATGGTTTTGGAAGAAAGTGGTTCATATTCAAGTATACACTGATGGTACACAGAGACAGGCAGAGGCACTGGCAGGACATGGACTATAGGGAAGGAGCTCTGGAGGAAGTGGGATGGACAGATACCTGCTGGCACACAACACTGAGACACTCAGGACGGAGAGCTCTGGCTGGAGCCTGCAGGTCACACTCCCCTCGCCAGCCCCAGAGGCAGAGGTTGGATCCCAGCAGGCTCAAGGAAACCTCTTGAGCAGCTCTGCCCTGCCAAGCCTTGGTGCAGTGGAGGCCCAGCAGCCTGCTCAGGGACCATGAGCCCCAACACCAGTTTGCAAGAGCCATCTAGTGGCAAATGTTGACTGCATTAAGCGCTGGCCTTCACGCTGGCCACCAACCAGGGCAGTTTTTAAATGAAACAGGTAATTTGTCCATGAGGAACAGGTCACCGATTTACCACCTACCAACTTGCTGTACGTTTAAGTGCTTAGGTCTCAAGCATAGGATTGTGTGAGCAAGAATGCGATGAGCTGAAACAACTCATTTCATTGCTTTTCAAGATCCATCCCGGGAAGCCAGGACTCCTGTTCCAGACCCGTACGTCCCTCAGGCAGCCAGACACATCATAACAGTATGGATGTAAGCAAGTTCTCTGAAACTGGGAACCTGCCGATTTCAGAGTCAGAGCGGTAAGGTAAGATGATTCAGTTGCACAAGGAAATGTTCTGCAGGGTCTAAAATTTCTACCATTTCCCTGGTCTGTACCCAGGGAAAATCTGAAACTCTAAGAGAAATGGGGAGGGGAAAGGTATAGACAACACCATCACCTTATGGTTAAGCAACGGCTTACATTTCAAGTGATGCAAAAGCATCAGTCTTCACGTACACCAAAGCACAAAAAAATTTTTAAACAACCATTTGAAAACAATGGGGCTATGAGAAGCATCGCAGAACCACATCTGAACCATGAAACCATTTTATATCTAGATATATGCCTATCCTAGCTGGTCAGGAGACCCTTCCATACAGATGGGTCTGCAGAAGCAGAAGAAACATTTCTTGGGAACCACAAAGTTCTATCATGACTCAGTTTATCATTATATCTCAAGAGCTCGCACCACTATTAAAAGCTCGTTAGCAGCAGATGTGAAGGAGTGCTGCAGCATCAGAGGTGTGCTTATTCAGGGACGGATGAGAAGTGGAACACCTACAGATGCAAAAGAATAGATCAAACGATACAGCTGATCATTCTGCATCTCTAAAACGCGACTCATCCACACACAACAGAGAGGAGTCATGACACGAGAAACAAATATCCTTAGCGAGTAGGAGTTCAAAAGATACATTACAATTTCATGAAGATCCCATTCAATTCCCAATACATCTACTTTAGCACAGGGACAGGAAGTATTAGTCACTATGGAAAGCAACTTGAAAACCTCGTACCTGTTGATGTGTTCCTTCAATGTAATACGTAGCTGTAAGCACTGCAAGCGTCAGTAATAAAGACACCAAGATACTTCGTCGATGCCACAATCTTAAAAGACAAATCGCAATTAGGGTTTTTCATAATTTAGCATGCATTTCAAAGTAACTTACTTATCCCTATAGACTGGGCCTGCGTGGGTGTAGTCAGCAGGGACAATGGCAGCTGAAAAGTTTGCTATTACAAAAACACAAACCGTGAAAGAAAATATCTGGGGAGCCTTTACTCTTTATGGAAAAATCTCAGCTTCACTGTCAAATGAGATCAAAGTTCAGCCATGCGTTTGTTTTTTTTTAAAAAAATAAAGAAAAACAGAGTAACCGTCTGAAAACAAATATTTGGCTTCTGCAGCCAAGACAGTCTCAAAGACGGGGCCATCAACAACATCCATAGGTAAGCAAAGTGCAAAGCAGGCGCTGGCCCTGGGCAAGGGATGAGCTGTGGATGAAATACAGAAGTGCTAATTTCAAACCACAGAGACAGTAAGAGGAACAAATCTTTACACTATTTTGTTTCCCCTGACCTATTGAAATTAACCTCTCTCTTAACAGCTCAAAATTTAATAAATACATTTTAGTAATTATGAAGTGTTGGGAAGGTACTACAGTAAGGGGAGAAAAGTGTTTTCCTATGTAATTTGTTACCCGATTACTTTTGAGGCTGTTTAGTTTTACATACGCATTCTGTTTGATGTGTATGTGGCCACACACAGTACAGTAGCAAATACATTTATTATTTTCTAGAAAACACTATTATACTGTCACCTAATGATATAAAAAAGCAAGTGCTAGCATCACTTAATTTCAGACAAACTATGAATGTAACTTATTTATTTAGACAGACAGAAAAAGATAGAAATATGAGACATAATAGAGGAAAAGTCACAAATGCTTCATATTAAGCAGGCTAAAAAAAGTAACTCTAACTTTCCATTAATTTTAAAATCATCTGTGCTGCTTATATTAGTACGATAATTGGATTTTCAAGTGATCATCATCATTTAAATCACAATTTACTCAAGTGGAACACAGGAGATCATTAAGAGTAAATCCAAGGTCTCAACTTAATAGCTTATAATAGTCAGTGTTATTTTCTGTAAAGAGATTGTCATGCTAGTGCTAGACAACATAAATGCACTGCGCAACAGAGGATGTGAGTGCTATCTGTAACAGAATTTGGTGTCTAGGAAGCCAGGTAACGGCTTAAAATAAGACCTCAAATGATATTTCTGCTGAGTTTAAATAAATGCTTGGAGGTTGTCAGAAATGGCTAACGTAAGACCCAATAAAACAGTTCTCAAAGAAATAATTCCCAAGGATAGCTGAACAAAGGCACATAGCAAGATAAGTAGGTTTAGGGTTTTTTTTCTTTTTTTGGGGGTGTAAAGGGGAATTAAGACTACACTACATAAACCTGGTATTTTTCATACAAATCATTTCAGAAGATCAAAATGGAAACCAGAAGTTTCTTTCAATGGATCTTTCGTGTCAGCACCTTGAACCTAGCCTGGAAGGGTCAATGAACACAGCCCGTTATCACCAACGCTGGCTCACTCTGCAGTGAGCTAGGATCACCCGAGGTGATATTAGATCCTGTCTTCTCACTGGGAAAATGACGCTAAACTCAATCCCAAACACAAGAGATTCCAGTTACCAACACAAGCACTAGGATGGCTGCTACTCTTGGATTTTTCAGTTGCCAATTTTACTCGTGTTTGCCTTTTGGCACTCCAAACCCCCTCAAGCCTAGTGCATTAGGAAACAGCTATGCTTTTCAGCATTAGCAGGGGATGTTAGGACTGCCACTTGCAAATTTTCTAACTGGAATAAAAGCCCATTTTATCCAGTGTGTAAATGATGCTTAGGGAAAGTGCTTTAATAAATCATTTCCTGTTATGAAAGGGACCACATAGCTTAGAAGCAAAGTCCTCTTTGCAGCATCATAAACATCACTCCAAGTTCCACGTAATCCTGAACCCTGCCCTCGCTGAGCTACTGGAAGATCATTTAGCGATACTAACACAGACATTAATAGATAGTACTTAACACTGCAGTCATAAGTACAGTATCTCTTGCCTTAAGGAACCCTAAACACGTGTTTAGGGTTCCTTAAGGCAAGGGAAATCTCAAATGGGAATATTCAACTCTTCAGAAAAGAATTTTGCAACTTTCTTCCATTGACACCTTACTGCATTTACACACATGTAATTTAGACAGAAGGTCTGGGTACACAGCTAGAAGCGTGGTATGTTCCAGTAGCCACCTTTAAATACAAAAACAAATATGATTTCTGAAAGAAGAACTTTAAAGTTGTGAATCATCAGGGAAAGTGAGATGTCAGAATGACCTACTGAATCAAAGCATGGGTTTCCCCAGAATGCTTAGTAGAAGTTAAAGAAAGGATTTTTACTTTATGGTCCATTCCTTCAAGTTTATTAGAGTTTCCAGGAAAAAATACTGCAAGGTAACAAGCGGTTGTTTCCAGAGGACAATATTCAACCTCTCTTCTCGGTCCCTTCGCTTCCGTTCACTCAACAAAGTGGAATCTGAAAATGAAAAGCAACAGAAATGTAAAAGCACAGGCTGACAGTTCAGATTCTGTCCCACCCAAAAATATACTGACTTTTTTTTTTTCTTTGTTAGGAAGCTAATGTGAGCTCCCAGCCATCTTTTCTACTCATCACTAAGTGTTTGCTCCAAGTGCATCAGAAATCAGGTGACCTCCAGCAAAGGAAATAAGGTGGCTTTTTCCCTCCATGTAGCTGACAACCATTGAAGAATATAATTGTCCCAGGGTGCAAAAAGTCTGGCATATCTATTAGCCTTTACACAAGGTACTGTACTACTAGTTACAAATCAGCTAATACATTAGGTCAAACGTGACTCTCTCACCCACTACAGACACCACGTTTCACTTTGAACTTTTGAATCTGGTTCTCTTCCAAAAGCTATTCTCAGACTTCTCCAATCGAACTAGATTGAATTACATGTGCTCTCTATACACTCCAGTCACTGTGTAACCGGATAATAGCATCTACCGTCCCAGTCAGGATCCTCAGGCTACGGTAAGCCTTGCCACGCTGTTCAGCTTCTCCAAAACGAGCCCAGACAACAGGAAATGCTCCCATGAAAAGGCCCTGCTTCCATACCACAGTCTTCCTCTGGACTGACACTATACATCTGGTTGCTTTTAACTGCAGTGATTTGGTTATGATGCAGAGCTCAACACTACTGTAACACCACTCACTGCACGCTACCTTACAAGTACAGAAAAAAAGGTTCTTCTAGTAAATGTGTTACTTTGCACTTACAATACCGTCAAGGTTAATAAGAACCCTAGCTATTTTTCGGATGAGAATGGCTTGTTCAAAGGTCATCAAGCTAATGAGCAGTAATAATTTTTAAACTTTTAAAGAAAATGAATTCTGAAATAAAAGAAAAAAATAAGATCGCAAAACAATGGAAAAAATAAACAAAAATAATTCTTGTATCCAAACAGACATCAAACTTGTTTAAACATCACCTAATCAAAACCTATTCTGTTTTGTATACATTTAAAGCACTGCAATAATACTCATAAATTTTAGATTTGTAAAAAGCTGTTACATTTAAAATATTAATCTAATCTGAATCCCCAGCATATTGTAACTCAAGATGTATTATTTCAGTCTTATTCCAGTCACTGCAAAATGCTGCCTTATCAGATGCTAATATTTACATAGAAATTGCATACCTCGTTAGTCACATAGGCCATGTAATTTTGTATTCCTTAGCTGTAAGCATCAGTTGGCTTTAGACGAACTAACAGAAATCCTACATCGGCAAATACTGGATAACTTCCACATTCCCTCAGAGTTACAGAATGATTTAAGCCTTTATGTAAAAGGCTTTGATCTGTTCCATACATACACGCATACAGGTCCTCTTTAAATCTTGCTGCATTCATTGCGTTAAGAATTTCTGTTTTCTATTTTTTCACTTAATGTGTCTAATAAAGATGCTTCAACCTTGTTTTTTATAACTTTCTTTTTAGTAAAGGTCATAAGAGACAATGGTGTAAGACTTCATACAACTTGAGAAATCACTTGGTTACAAAACTTAATTAAATATGGAACTGGCACATGCAAAGCTGACAGGAAGCAAACTAAAATGATTACCATTTCTATGCTATACTCCACAGCACAGATAATTCAGTGACACAAGGCTCTTCAAGAAACGTTCTCAGGTTATTTTTCATGAATGCTAAATATTAACCCAAGCCTATTTCAGACATACCACTAGGAAAAACAGAGGTGAGGCAGGAGATGAAGTAGTTAAGTGTTTTGTTAGTAATTTATCATTGAAACTGATAAATTATAGTGAAGCTAAATGTCAAGAGAAAAGCTAGAAATTGGGAGACTAATAACTGGATTTCTCCCAGAGTAAAACAGATTTTTATTACCAAGTACTAACTTTCCAATGCCAAAGGGCGGGGCTGTATAGCCTGACTTCTCCAGCCACATGTTTGCCAACATAGTTTAGTTTTTTAGCTCAGTCCTGTTGCAGCCCCTGTTGGTACCCACGTCAGCTTTACAGGGCTCACATGCATATGAGCTACAGAATAAGAACTTGAGCGGAAGAAAAGAGTTTAAAAGAAAACTGAATGGAAATACACAGCATAAAACTATTCTGTGGCTTTACAATACATAAATCCTCTAGACTTCAGATTTAGAGATGACTGAACTTTCCAAAATCGATTCAGGCATTGAGGCCCTTTGCATTATGTAGGCATAAAGCGCACCAACGTAAATTCCTTTTGAGTATTGTACTGGCCATTTTACACACCAAGCTGACCTGCTGAGAACATTAAGTCATTTCTACCTACCTGTAAAGTTTCCATTGTGCTGTTCTTTGATCATTCCTATGCGTCTCTGGTCACAATCTGTTCCATTTTCTGCCATTTCATAGATCAGTCACGTATGGGGATCTAATAGCAGAACAAAATCGAAAAGCATAATGTCTCCATTTCTGGTTACAGAGATTCCTTTTACTCCATAGTCAACAATTCAGGCAAACATCCAGCGGTTCTCCAAATCCAAATCACAGTTATCGTGCACTACATCATTAAAAAGGAGAACGTGATTCAATTCCCACAATGACAAGGATTAAAACATTTCCACCTACATAAATCTAAATTTTTCACTTACATGACAAAACTCTTCTCACCTCTAGCAGCTGAACAAAAGCTTGTTAAACAATCCCTTCTGCTAATCAGCCCACTGTTTGGGCTCCAGGAGCAGCAGAGCTTCATCCAAACCTCAGTTCAATCCTGAGAGAAGGGTGCTTACGATTTGATTTTCATATTAGAAAGCATCTATTCTGGCACTAAGCTTCCAGGTAGTTAGTATGCAAGCAGACCCCAAAAACCTCACAGCCTAAAAAAAAAAAGGTATAGTAACTAAGATACAGAACTGCATCTCATGTTTTAGACAGTCTAATATCTCTAAACCAGAAAAGTAAACTCTTCAGTGGAAAAGAGCTCTCTGATGGAAAGCTTTTTTGAAAAGTGTACATTCTGTCTGCTAATTTAGCATCTCTCTAGCGAGATCAGCCTTAAACAGTCCAAAAGAACAGCTGCGGTTTTCCTTATCCAGGAGAGTAAATAGTGCAATAATTGGAAGCCAGCACAAATCAGAATGTTGCAAGAGCTCCTTTTTTAATTTTCCTTAAAAAAACCAACAACCAACACACAAACCTGAACAGCTGACAATTCTTACACAATCAAACACAAAGAAAGTAGCCAGTCAGACTCCTTGCGTTAAAAAATCCTCTCTTGAATCTTAAAACAGTTTCTGGAATTTTATTTTGGAAAAAGAGTCCCACAAAGCTAAAGCATCTTCTTTGCATTGCATTTCTCCTTGTAAGCAAACATGATTTACAGTTTTTGAGATGCTGCTTTTGTTGGAAAGAAAAGTAGTGCAGCACCAAAATGACGGGTTACATAAAACTGTCTAGTGGAGGAAATTAAAGTTTTACAGAAAAAATACTTCCCCTTTGATTTATGTTAGGCTCAAGCGCCAAGCAGCAACTCGGGTTTGGTAAATAGAATTGAGATCACCCCTGTGATTCAGACTGCAGTAATTCTGTCAATTTTTTTAATAAAATGTTAAAATATTTCAGATACTGTATTTTTTTAATATTTCCAGGGTTTCACGGGTCAGTTTTAGACAGGTGTTCTTCTAAACAGGTACAAGCCTTGTGCATTGCTACTAATACAGATAAAATTGCTAGCTAGAATGTGATTATTAAAGGGGTTTTACTTAAAACCCAATAGTCAAAAGCATCAAGGTCTCAGGAATGAGTCCTTCCTGAAATGAAATGCACAGAAATAGAAATCTATCTAGTTAAACAAGCTAGCAGAAACTAATCTCTTGCATGTTACAATTTTTATTCATTGAAACTTGGGCCCCAAGAATACCCAAACCACCAAAAAAATTAATAAAACAGCCTTGCAAAAAGTTTGCTTCTGCACAATGCTGAAGGGCTCCACGGTCAGCCAAGGACAACAGAGGACTGACCTGCTGCAGTAAGAGCTCTACAGCATCATTCTGCGGTCACTTGCAATCAAAGGTTCGCTCTGAACCATTAGTCAAACACCAGAGGAATGTGAACCTGTTTCTCTCCTCAGATCAGTTTTGTAGCAGCCTGACACTCTGGAAGTCAGGGGAGTTACACCAGTTCAGGATAACCAGCCAGTTGCTACAGTGATACAAGGATCAAATGTTTAGCCATCTCCTAATTTCATTAGGACAGTAAGTCCCTGGAGATGGAGTGTTTTGTTTCTACTGACTGCACTTGCTCGTGGTGCTCTTATTTTTTATATATATAAATACTTATTTATATACACATATAATATAAGCTTATATACACACATACATATGTATATTACATACACATTTAAAGCTCAAACTGCAGAGGGGAATATTTAAATTGGGCATCCACAGTTAGAAAACCCAATGTTCACAGAAAGCTGCTGAGGAAGCAAAAGCCATCAGAGGCATTCTGCACACAGCCATGCTAAAAAAAACACGTTCTGGTTTAGGGAATGTCAGTCACATTTTGTTGGCTTAGATATAACAAACATTAAAACAAAACAAAAAACACTTAAGTAGAAACCACATGTTCCTCATTTTGAAATTCATCTTTTTTCCTTGTGCAAATCCAGCCTTCAAAATTGAAGTCTCAATCGGTTTGGTCTCCGCTCAGCTTAATTACATTTCAAGAAAGTTAATTTACTGTAACACAAACTGCTCGCCATGTTTGATGCTAAAATCCAGGCTGTGCACAACACTCCCTCTCCATGAACTGAATTCCACTGCAATCCCTTAAACATCTTACTGGCACATAAAAAAATCACCAATCTCGAGGGATCTCAGGTGCAGCGTTAGATACACATTACAGCTTTCACAAGCTCAACCAACAGAGCCAGTTTTACCCCGCCTGCTTGGAAAGGCACTAATCTGGGATTAGCTTTGCATAACGCTACCTCAAGTGCACAAAGTCAACGTTTACAGCAAAGCAGATAAATAGTCCCCTTGCACACTTCTGTGGCGCAAATACTTGTTAAGAAGGTCTTAAAGTTCAACCATTCTGCAGAAAAGCTCCAAAAACTTGTATTAAGAATAGAGTTGACTAGGAGATTTGATACCTATTACATGGCAAGCCCAAACCGGCTGCAGTTCAGAAACCAAACCCTTACCATTTTCAGAAAAAGTTCCTTGGTTTACCAAAGTCTAATTATACTTAAAGCATCTAAGCATATGGACCCGGAGAATGTGCATCCAGAAAGCTCAGCTCTGATCTGTTGCTCTGTTTGAGGCCTATTAGAATCACTAGTCCTGCACTAATGTCTCCCCATGGAGATTAATTGGAGTGTGAGCCTGACCCAAAATGGAGTTACCCTTCATTAACTGAGTCCGCATCCTCTACACCAAATGCGTGAGAGCTCACCACAGCAAATTAAATTCCATCTGCTAAACAGAACTTCACTTCTTACGAACACTGAAAAAGACACTTCTTATGAATGCTAAAAAAGACAAGAGTCCACATCTAAAAATAAATTTGCCTAATACATTGAGTAGTTACCAGCAAGCATAAAAATAAACTATTTAAAAGAGTGAGAAAAACAACTATGAACAGTTTTTGTATCAGTCGCTTAGATCATTTGTTAGAGCTGTGCTTATACAAGAACCTCTTTGTAGGGCTGAACAAATGGCCCACAATACACTATTCAGCTTTAGGGAAATCCATAACATTGAGCATAAAAAGACAATTATTGCTAGTCAAAATGTAAATTGGTCAGCAAAAAGGGCTTATGGTAACTGTGACTGGCACTTCACAGCATAAGTGAGACAAAGCAAAACAAGCTATCAGAGCATGAGAACATCATAAAATTAGGCACTGTAATCTCTACATTCTGTAATCAGAGAAAAGGACAAAAGTCTCTTATTTCTGAAGCTCTGGGGAGGCTGCTGCAGCACCCAAGCGTTGGGTGTTCTTACGTAAAAGGAAACTGTTTAAGACAAGGCAGTTGGGTGCTTACACGCTCGCTTGGAGGAGGAGAATGTGGAGTCACCTTCTGTACTAAGGATTTTTTGAGGACTCCTTTCCAACGTGCTGGAACAACAAGGGAGCTGTTAAACTATTTTAATGATCTCACTGCTTTCCCAGACATTGTTTGAATCACTAATTCTTACTTTTACTTAATGAGACTCTGGAACCCTGACTCTCATCTCCATCAAAGTTACTTGTCACACAGCTGCTAGAACCAGATTTATAGCTTAGACCGTTTTGCTGATGTTTTCTCCCAGCCACCTTAGCAACACACCATTTTCAATCTTTTGTCATTTCTTGTATTTTAACCCATATGCACCAACCCTGCCAGTATCCTGCTCCTTCTTTCTCCTCAACTTCTCTGATACCCATTCCTCCTTTATCTACATCACTGTTCTTCAATTACAATAAAGAGAACAAAAGATTAAAAACTAGACTTTCACAGGTGGGTAAGTAATCGGACTAAACTAGACAGCGTTACACATCTGTAATACAGTTTTGTTTCAGTCATCAAATGTTCTACATAGGCAACAATTTACACAGGGAATAAGTTTACAGTTTCTTGGCAAAGTAACCGTTTGGAGAGCACTTTTCCTCAAAAGTCAAAGACTGCCTGACACACAAACACATTTAGGTAAAGGATAAGATCGGTCTTGAAGTGAAACGTTACATACCCTTTCAGCTCCGTGCAACTACGTCACTCTTCACTACTTCTTCTGTATTTGAAGCCAGCGGAACAGACAACTATGTCCTCAGCTCTGTAGACATTCAAGACCAAAGCAACTGCTCTTCCAAACCTTCCGTCCCTACAGAGTAAGATAATACTGTTCATCACGTGACACAAAACTGACACAGTCCCTAACGTGAAGGTTAATAACTTTCCTAAAGACGACAGAAAATAGAAAAAGTAACTGCTTGATTTTTTTTCCAGTCCTTTAACACCCGTGGGAAGCATTCAATTAAAATAAATTAGGACACATCTGAAAGACATTCAAAATCTCCATAGATTTAGCTATAATGGGTTACTTTGATATGAGTGCATTTATTCCCATACTAAAAATGTTTTTCTAACTAAAATAGTTTAATCCCTCAAAGGAAAAGTAATTCAGTTAAAGACCACAGGTTTCCACTTTGTGGGTTATGCCTCTGTACACCAGACCTATTTTCCAATTTCTAGCCAAATACCATTTCAAAGAAGTCATCTTACAATTCAGAGTTAAAATTTCCCCTTGTCCAAAAAGACTTTGGGACACCTTTTAGGAACAAATGATTTAATATTGTTGTAACACGAGTTTCAGGGATGCTACTCATTTTCTTCTGAGACTATGAAAAGTTCTGTCCCTGCCGTTACAGTCACATATATTAAACTGTTCTCCCTGGTGGATTTCCTCAGGTGAAACACAACTATTGATGGTTGTCTGTGTGTAGATCCAGCAGTAGAATTAGGTGCTATAACAATACAGTAGTCATTACAGAAAATATAGATGAAAAGGCATGGAAGATGGTAGGAAAGACAAAATCCACATTGTTCAGGTGTTTGCAGTGATCACCTTTAAATCCTTTAAATAAAAGAAAGGGAATTGAAATAACTGGGAGCGTGAACATTATCAGCATAGCATCTCGTGCTATAGTGCGGATAACAGATCAGTTCTGTGCTCCCTACGCTGGCAGGAGGCAGCAAGCCTGGGGTGCAGATCACAGCTTACAGAATGAGACTGCTCCTCTGCTGACCGGGACAATGCTCGACCAGCTGCTGAGAAAACCACTTCAAGGTTATCAGAGGGGGTAAAATACGCTGCCGAGACAATGACCTGAGGAAATCACAGCAGACCTCCTTGGTGTTACTTCTGTGCTGTTACGCTAACTTCAGTTTCCCAAGTGCCCAGCTCAACTGTATCCAGATTTTGAACAAGACAGCATTATAACACACTGTGCTTCGAGCCGCCTCTCAAACACCCCTGTGACAATGATCCCTTGTCACAGGACTCAGTGACAAGTACTGGCACAGCACTGATCAGTGCCACAATAAGGTACCTCTTGGGGAGGTCACACCACCTATGTCCAAGCAGCCCTTTCACCAGAACGCATAACTTGGAAAGACTGATAAGAGCAGAGATAAAAGCTTTGGAGAGAGGGGCCACACAACATTGGAAAAAAGACCATAGCTTAATACTCAGGTGACTAAATAGACACAGTATCTTTCACACCCTCAGTTCCAGAGGGCTAAACAGAAATCCATGCACATCCTATCTGCCAAGATGTTTGTCTCTCAGCCCTCAAACTGCATTCTGCATTCAGAAGGTGGCAGTCAAGTTCTCCACTGTCAGCCTCCCTATGCTTCCAAAAGGGACCAAGGAAACAAAGGTCACAGGAATTGTCACAAGATAACACATCCTGCACAAAAAAAGGCCTGCTAAAATTTAACTAGGAAAGAATAAAGAGTTAGAGAAATAAGAGTATAAATGCAGCCTTAAGAATTGCCACCTCTAGCTCCTCCAGCAGCTGGTGGAGAGTGCAGATTTGGTAGGAACTTTGCCTTTATCCTATCTTGTAAGTGCTGGGAGACTGTTTCCCCATAAGAAGATGCTTGAACCTGCCCAGCCATTAAATCCAGAGAGCTTCTTCTCTAAAGGGAGGTACAGCAGAGATGAAAGGGCATGAACAGAAGTACCTAACAAACCCCATGGAAAACAGTAGCTGAAACATACTCCTGAGACAACGATTTCTGCTTTTCGTAGACGTTAATAGCCTCTAACTGGAATCAGTTCAGGTTACACTATGGCTGCCTTGGCCATTCAATGAGAATCACACAGGCTAATTCTGAGCCTTGTAAGAGAAGAAGAATATTCTTTTAACAAGTTTGCAATACACTGAACAACTGCTTGCCTCACTAATAACATTGTACTGTTGCCTGGGTCCATCTGGTCAGCGCAGCACCAAAACCAGCAAGCGCTGCCCCATGACTACGGTTACAACCTGCTACAGGAATACAAAAAGCTTAATGTTGCAACAGCGTCAAGGCTGTGCCCTTTGTTCTCATGGAATAGCAAAGTCCATCCAACTCACACTTCTCCACAAGTAACAGAAGTTAAAATTCTAACCTTCAGATAATAATATGCTTCCCACCACCATCATACTGGAAAAACTGGCCTACTCCTGCTATACATCAGGGGTAATATTTTTTTATTTTAAAACCAAAGCTTGTTAAGAAATACGAGGAGATCTCAAAATATGCACTAATTACACAGAGCATTCTAAGGAGAGGCATTCACAAGATGTAGTCAGAAAGAGTTATGACATTCAAAAGATATTCAAAGACAACCACAGGAAAAAAAAGCTTTAAGTTGGAAATAGTGCAGACTTTCCAGTTAAGAGGCTTGCCTACAGTACGCTCGGCTTCCTCAAAGCTACTACCCACTTAAAAGCTACCAAGTCTCCTCCTATCCTTTCCACAGAAGTTACAAGTACTATTGATTTCAGCTGCTAAGTAGGACAAGAAGCCTAGCTCAAATTAATAACTAGTGCTTACCTCCCATTGCACAACTGGAAACATGTTTTTTCAAACTGTCATCTGAAAACACGGCGTGAAGCAATCATTACAACTGTCACTTATGACCAATAAGGAATAATGAAAAGTCCATTCCATGTGGCAGAAATAATGGACTGAAAGAAAAAAGGACTATCATAACGAAGCCCATTTCAATAGGCAAAATAATGCCTTAAGAAGAGCTTATATACGCTATCATAAGGTAAGATGGTATAAAGCACGAGAACCCCCAATAGAGCTATCTGGCAGGAACTGGGGTGAAACAGCCTTTGAAGAGCAGTAGTCCTAACAGCAGAACAGTAGTAAAAGCCACTGCTCAAACAAAATTCACACACTCCAAGGCATAAAAGAGTATTACCACACTCTCTCCACCTCAGAGTGCTCAACCCATATTGTTAACATTAACTAAACCAGGATACCCACTTGTTGGTAAGCACCACCGCACAGAGCAGAGAAAACAAGGACAGGAGAGAACCCTGACGAAATGTCATACGAGCAGTTCAAAGGGATAACCTGGATTCACAGCACTTTATAGATAAACAGCCACTATTAAAGAAACTTACTACCCCTTCCCTCAGGTCACCTAAACGACTGGCCAAACATCTCAGAAGCTAACATGGAACTCAAAAAAACTGGAACAAAATGGGAATCTTACTGCTTTATTACCTTCTGTAATGACTAGATGATGTTGGCAGAGAACTAAAAACCAGCCAAACACATCTAGGTGCTCAACTTCAGTCAACAGAAATGAGACATTAAGAGGCTTCGTGGATTTGGGCCTAACTACCCAAGTCCGTAAGACAAGCCACAGTCTCGAGGAAGAAGGACAGTGGGTGTGACGCAGGGGAGGCAGTCAGCAACCCAGCTGGGAAAACACAACACAGTCTTACTGGGGAAGCAGACAAAGACCATCGGCATCCTACTCTTTGCCACTGGAAGGATGAATTTCTCACTGTATCATCAGGCACCGTCCCTTGAGCCAAAGCAGGGTGAGTCGACCGTGCAGTTTCCAGGGTTTCGTCCAGCGGGACGTGAAGCGTCCCGAGCAGAGCCGGTCTCCAGTGCGACGGGGGGTGGATTTGCAGCAGCACAGCTCCCCTCCCGCCCCTCCAGCGGCGTGGGGACGGCTCCTTCCCTCCCTCACGCTCGCAACGCTCAGCCTGCGGTCGCCTCACGGTTACCTCACAGACAGCTCGCCTCCCCGCGCCGGGCCCCTCCCGGCCCCACACTCGCCCAACACCGCCCGGGGCCGTCGCTGGGTCACGGTGCCCCAGGTCACTGGAGGCTCTCCCGACCCCCGCCACCAGCGCGGCCGCTGCGGCCTCACCACGGAGATCGGGGAAGGGCGGGCGGGGAGGGGAGCGGCGCGCGACCCCTCAGGCGGCCGTGAGGGGAGCGGCGCCGCGGCCAGCGCTGAGGGGGCGAGATGGGGGAAGGCGGGCAGATGCCGCTGAGGGGACGGCGGCACGGACCCCCGCCCGCCGGGGAAGACCCTGTGGCCGCCGAGGCCTCACCTCATCCGATCCGGCCGGGCTCATCCCGGCGCCCCGCACTCACCCCGCTCCGCGCCGGCTGCTCCCGCTGGGCCCGGGCCAACCCGGAAGTAGGGGCGGGGCCGACTCCTCCGCTTCCCGCCCACCGGGGTACGTCACTTCCCGCGCGCCGCACTCCCTACCCCTCCCGTGGCCGGCGCTCAGCGCTCCCTCCCGCCCCGCGCTGACACGCGCCGGTGGCGTCACTTCCGGGCGACAGCGGGGCGGCGGCGGCCTGGCGGCGAGCGGCGGGTAAGCGGCAGCGGGACACGGGGCCTCCCCATCCCAGCTCGCGTCCCCCTCGGGTTTTGCCTCCCTCATCCCTCAGGTTCACTCGCACCCGCCGTCGGCCTGCCCGGTGCAGCCGCTTCCCCCGGGGGCCGACGGTGCGCGGGCCTGGCGAGGCCGCGGCTGCCCGAGCGCCCGGGGGGGCTGGAGGTGGCTCCGGACAGTGGCCCTACAGGGAATTTTGGGTATTGACTTTAAAACCCCGCCATTTTACCGTTTCTCTCACCGTTTTTAGGTGTAACTGTCGCATAATTTGGGGGATTTTTTCTGAGTTCTGCTTCCCGCGGTGAAGCCCATCACCGGCGGGTTGTGCACTGTCACCAGTGACGTGTTTGCGACGAGAAAGCTGTCGCTGGGAAAGGAGAAAACCCCACACCAAAGGTGTCTCTGAACATCCTTTCCCAATGCATGAAAATGCGATTCTTTTTTTTTTTTTAAAAAAAAAGTGTTTATCTCCAAATAACCAGGTGCACTCTCACAAGCTGAGAAGTGCTTAAGTAATTTATTTCTCCTCCTGCTCTTTCATAGCCAGTCTCCAAAATCCACCATGGATTACCTCTCCAAACCTGGGTTGCTCAGTGTCATTGCTGGAGTCGCCTGTGGAGTGTGCCTGGGATGGGGCATCCGTGGGAGATTCCTGCGGCGGCCCAAAGCCGGAATGTCTGCGCCCGCGAACAGCCTGGGGAGCGAAGCCAGCGTCATGGGAGAGTCTGGGGAGTTCAAGATGGTGCTGATCGTCCGCAATGATCTGAAGATGGGAAAGGGCAAAGTAGCAGCGCAGTGTTCCCATGCTGCTGTTTCCGCCTACAAGCAAGTTCAGAGGAGAAATCCCGAACTCCTGAAGCAGTGGGAGTACTGCGGACAACCTAAAGTCGTCCTCAAAGCTCCTGATGAAGAGACTCTGATCCAGCTCCTGGCTGATGCTAAACACCTTGGACTGACTGTGAGCTTAATACAAGACGCGGGTCGTACTCAGATAGCTCCAGGCTCCCAGACGGTCCTCGGTATTGGACCGGGACCAGCTGATGTAGTAGATAAAGTTTCTGGTCACCTAAAACTCTTCTAAACTGGGGACCAACGAAATGTGAATGCATTGGTGTATAGCAGTACTGAAGGGATAAAAATCCAAGTTTGGGGATTTTTCTGTATGCTATATCTCAGTATAAATAAAATCACTGAGTTTTTTTAAGAGATTTATTTGCAAATCATGAGTTTCTCAGGCTCCTATATTGTGTTTACTGCTGGGCTCAGTGGAGCTGAGGAAAGTAGAGCTGGCAGAATTGTACTACCATAAGAAAGACCCCAGTGTATTTAAGACTCGTGCAATGGCTTGAGAATTTTGCGCTTTTCTGGTTTACTGGCTGAAGAGAAGTGTGAGTGAAATTTAAGTGAATTTGTCCCATGTGCTAAAAGTGACAGGTTCCCCCTTCTCCGGTTTTTGAAGAGATACGTTCTTTAATTCAGAAAAGACTAGCTGCTGAAGCAGTTAAGGATTGCCCCCTGCAGCTGGGGTAGCTGTAGCCAGCTTCCTGCACAAACAGTTTCTAAGTGTAACTGATGCAATAGCTTGTGACTGGCATGAGACTGACCAGGTTAAACAGGCTTTGCAGCCCAGACCTTAAGAGCCAGTAAACAGTTGTGGGGAGCAGCTGAAAGCCGTGCTGCTCTCCAGAGGTGTCGCTGTTCCTATTGCACTTGCAGGAATCCACAAGCAGGTCAGCACGTAGAGGGAGTTACCTACATATAAACAGCTTTTCATACAGCAGCTAGCTTAAATCCTGTTTTACTTGGAATTAAGAAGTCTTCTGGGGTTTAAGGATGTTACTGGACAGAGTTCAGATCATACTGATCATGGCTTGTGTGAATTCTACCCTTGTAGCTCTTTGTAGCTGTAAAACACTGCACTTCTAAGTAGACGGACTTTCTTTCCACAAGTCAGTTTTATAACAGCTGTTTTGCAAGAACAGTGCTGATGAGCACACATCTTGCAGCCTCTCAGCCATGTCTTCCTTCTGTTTTCTCTTACACGACATATTTCATAGGAACTCAGCTGGGTTTGTCTCTATCAGTCAAAGTTACAGACCCAGAGGGAGTGTCAGGGGTTGAAATGCAAGCGTAAGCAGCTGTAATAAACACAACGAATGAGAAGGTTTTATACTGCACCTCTTATTTCGGCATAAGACTTTTACAAAGACAATGTTACTCACTGCAGACTTTTATTCCAACACACTCTTGAACAAAGACCTAGAGCCTGTGGTAGGTAAAGCCCCCTCAGGTGCCTACACCCACCATTACCCATGGAAGAGCAGAGACGGAGGAGCAAATGGAAAGGGGATTCAGCTTCAGAGCTGGAACCTGACACTGGGGATGACTCCTGGTTAAGGGACAAAAGCTTCTCCAGCTATCGCAAATACAGCCAGTGCTGTAATGCTCATTACATTCAAATATGACAGTATTCATAGAGAAACATTTAAGTCAATTTTATTTGAAGCTAAATATATTTAAGGCAACTTACATACCTAGAACATGATCTCAATTTAACTAACACACCCTACTACAATCCTAACGTATCATCTGATCAAATATGCTGTAGTTGACCACAATGCAGCCAACTATTGAAAAAGTGCTATTTTCTTCTCTCTGGCATAATCTTTCTATAGAAAAAGCATTACATATTTTCTTGTATTGCCCCCTCAGTGCAAGACACCACTAATGGTCTCCATCGCTGCTCTCCTAATGGCCCCTCAGACCCCGGCACCCCCACACTACTAGCACTGTAATACTTGGTTCGAGTTCGAAGGTCCTTTTTGAAGACAGTAAAGTGAAGCTACCACTATGCAGCATGTCCACAGTCCAGTAATTTATTTTTAAATTGAGTAATTTCAAATTGCACAAACAAAACTGAACAGCAATATGCTTGAATTCTCTCTTCTGTACACTCAAAACAGTGATCTAAAACACCACAATATCCAACATACACAAACCTCAGGGCAGGGTTAGTAAATACACAGATTGGAATCATGGTGCTCTGTTCCTGAATGGAATGTCCCACAAAAGCACAGGATACAGCACAACATAAGGTCATCTGTTACATATGGAGTGAGCAAAAAGACACTAGCATTTTCTATATGCATAACTGGAAAAACCTGCATAGGTTAAGGAAAAAAAAAAACAAAAACTTTTACTCATTTTAAGTCAGGCAAGGTTGTCTGTACGCATTTTAAATTCTTTTTAGAGCTATGCAATCCAACCAGGGTAGGATATGCTGATTAGTGTTGTCTCTTGTCAGCAGTCTTGCAAGGTCAAATACAAGTATCTTCGCTTTAGCTTTCTCCGAATATACAGTGAGACTTAAATGCATTTAGAATAGACAGTACATACTGTAAGCTGCTCACATACAATGAACTTAAGATTCAATATTAGAGTTTAACACTATAGAGTGCAAATCAGAATCTTCACAATAGACTTAATGGTAATAAGCAGTCCTGCAAAAGCCCACTTGAACAAAGTTGTTTAAACTATTCCCCTTTTAAAGTAAAGTCTAAATGACATGGAATGTGAAAAAGATTTAACATAAGTGATTCAAATAGTTTGCGCTAGAAAAAACAGTCCTTCATGAAATAAAGGTTACAAGAACACGAGGCAGAACTCTTGCTTTTCCCTGTTATGAGTTAAAGCGGGGAGGGACGGTGGAGTTTCAGTAAGAAAATACGCTAGCTCCAAACTGACTTGTGCTGCATCTTACATGCTGTACCCAAAGCCAGGCTGCGGTTGCCCGTAGGGAGGTGCAGTGTAGCCATAGCCAAAAGGTGCTTGTGGTGGAACTGCGACACTGGGTCCTGCTGTCAACATTAGCTGGGGCTGACCTGGAAGACAGAACAGTTTCATCTTCATTCCTCAATACTGAAAGTTCAGTCAGCAGAATTCCTGCAACTTCCCTGTAGACATTTGTACGTTTAACAATAAGCCCCTATTGACCTGGTTTAGGGTCCTCAGCAGCCGGAACGGGCATTTCCCCACAAAACCTCAGGATGACAGAGTACCTGGCTAGAAATGCTACACTATGAAGTAGGTGTACACTGACACGTTCTTGAGATCTGGGACAAGTAGTTTAAGTTCTCACAAATCTGATGAGGAGAGAGAAGGGAACAGCTTCTTATTCCTTAGGCATTGAGCTCACCCAGTCCCAGAATCCGTTTGACTTTTGAATAGTATTTCCTGTTCCAATTGTGTTAGTAACTCTGCTTCATTTAAGGCCAGAGTCCTATGCTACAGCGAGCCTGACAGGACTGCAGGGGTCAAGCCTTCACCACATACAGAAACACCTTCTGAAACATCCTCACAGGCCACATTCATTACAACAAAATAGTTCACTGTGGAGAACTGTATCTTTGATAAGTGCCTGATTTTTAGCTACTTACAATACCAATTTAGTAAGACAGCCCAATAGCATGCAGTTATAACAGCATGTTAGGCCAGGACACGGTTTCCAGACTAGTTCAGCCTTAACAGTAGCAATTCAAACTCATTAGAAATATTAAGTGCATAAAGACAACTGTTACAAGACGTTTTGCTTTGGAGACAGCGTAGATTGGATTACTTGTCACATAAATACTCAGAGCTAGGTCTTGAAACTCACACCCAGTGGCTTTACGGCTAGCAGTCTACAGTTCCTCTACTGCTTCAGGGTGCGGTGACTAGAGACGTCAGCTATACACTGGAGGTTCCTTTATCACTGGATGGAATTTGTATTTGTAACTCTTAATAGAACTGGTGGAATAACCTAGATACAAAGGAAATACCCAACACAGAAGCAAAGGACGTTGAGCAAGACCCAAATAATGCACTTGCTGGAAGTCTGGCATAGCACCGCTCCTGCACTCCTTTTCTTCAGAAAGTGTTTCCTTACTGAGCTAGGACAATCTTAAACCTTGTAGTCCATATCCAATCTTAGGAGCAGCAGCATTAGAGCAGTGCTTTATCTAATATTTTGGAACATATTCCTTTAAAATTTGATTTCACATGAAGAACATTACCATTCCCAAGGACATCCTTGGGGAAAAACATGATTAGAGATGTGTTATTTTAAAAGCAAACTGTGTTACTGACAACACATGAACTAAAGTATTACCATAAACAATAGGTTGTGTTTCTGTAGCTTGCTCCTCTTCCTTTCTCAACGATTCTGATGCGTCCAGTTTATCCACCTGAAATCGAGACCAACAGTTAAAACAACTCCTCTAAAAGAGGTACTTACTCATGGCAGAGAAGTGGAAAAGCCTTAGTGGTATGTTAACACCCATCAAGAAAAGGAGACCATTTACAAGTTAAGATCAATTCAAGTAGCAATGTTGGTACTGGTGCAGTCAAGATTGTCCGTTTCCTGAAAAAAAATCCCTAATTGAGGGATTTGTGGAACTTCTTTGAAAGCTCACTCCAGGCTGAAGCTTTGTATGACAGGTCCCACACTGGACTAGAGCTACTTTGACATCAATAAGCTCAGTCACTGTTGCTCCAACTGCTTCAAACCAAACAGCCTTAGGGCACAAACTCAGATTTTAGCACAACGTCAGTTGGAGACCTTTGGTGTTGGAGCAATTGCTACAATAGTGCCCAGACCTGGAGAAGTCTCCCTGAATATACCATTGAGGCGAAGTATTGTGAAGTTGGTATTTGTATACAGCAGACTGCAATAGCATCCGACATGTCACTTGAGCCTCAAGATTTCACTTTCCAAACCCATTCACTCATGCAATTTAAGTTCAAATGCAGAGAATGCATGTGTATAAGACTTGCTTTTTTCCACTCTAGAACTGTGTGGCAGTCAGCCTAAACCCACCAATACTCAACTTGTTTGAGCTTAACACACAGCAACAAGACAAGACTAGCCAGCTTCACCCTGCGGCACAGCAAGTGCAATTGTGCTGTTAGCCCACCCCTACAGAAAGGCAAGAGAAGAAACTTGTTCTGTAGTGAACAGCTAGTTACTAAAACAGATCCAAGGAAACTCAGCATTACTACAGTCTAAGGCAGGCCCTGAAACTAAAACCACAAAAATTAGGTATTGACATTTTACCGGGGAGATAAGATTTAGAATGAAGTCAGAGACAATCATGCCAATTACTTTTTAAGACAGTAAGACAACTCACAAACCAGATTAGTCTTTCATTTCATTTGTGTCCTTAAAGGAGTTTGAAGACAGGTTTCCTGTATTTACACAGGGTTGGCATTACTTATTCAGCTACATCAACATCCAGGAGTCAAACAGTTTTCAGCTTAACTGTGCTACATTAGCAAATATTTGCAGGAAACTAACGGCCTTCTTCCATTTAGTTGTGAATTACAACATGTGTTCCATAAATCTGTTAATTTGTAACCTCAATTAGAGGCATAAATCCAGGAAATGGCATAAGTCCCGAGCTTTATGAGTTCATTCATTGACTGGGCTTTCGCGCCAAGCCTTTTTTGTTACCTCACACCAGTATCTGGCTTGCTGCTGTCAAAGTGCACAGGAGTGTATGCCAATGCTTCAAGACTCATTTCCAGACACTGTGCTGAGAACTGCACTCTTTTTTAACTCAAATAACAACACACTGAACACAGAAACACAAGTTTAGAGATGCAAATCCAAGGAGAATGTGCAGAGTTTGCTACTGAACAGAGGCATTTGGCTTACGCACACTTGGAAAGCCTCCAGCCCAGGACACTTACTGCGTTTTTGACCCAGTTTTGATGCCCCCCCCTCAAAACTAAACAAATATTTACAATAACAAGCACGAGTTTGAAATCAGCCTGCAGGATGGTTCTTACACCACTTGCTTGAGCATCACCAGGTTCAGTACCCTACAGACTTGTAGCAAGATTGTTTTAAAGGCTTTTCCACAGGGACTGCAATAAGCTGCAGAGGAAAAGTAACATGCATTCGATGTTATTGTGTTATGTGTGCATGAAAAAGAGGCAAAAGTACTGAAGCAAGAGTGAGGTCTGAAGATGACTGCCATACAGGCTCCCCCCAAAAAACCACACGCAGCCCACAGCAATGCCTTGTAGCTTAAGGAACAGTGGGATGTAATCGCAATGACCGCTACACATGCGTAGTCTATGCAAACACTGCAGTTCAATTACCTTTTTTCACACACACGCTTTCTTACTGCCTCACTTACTAGCTGCTGAAGGACCTTACGCTACGCATTTTAGTCAGGTTAGCCTTGAGTTCCAGTGGTGTAATTACAGACATCTTGTCACCAAGAAGCAGTCTGCATTTAGTCCATCTTCAAGCCATTTGTCAGTTTGTTCCCCCTTTGCTCAACCACATTAATGGAAAACTCACACTAGGGGTGACCTCTGGTCTAAGGAGAATCAGAGTGGTAGTTGTACAGAAGCAGATGGACAGAAACCTTAGAGATTGCCCTTCAGAAGAGCAAAATTGCACAGCAAAAGGCAAGCCCCAGAAGAGCAATAAGCATTACTTTTTTTTTTTAAATGAGGTAGCAAGAGAAGTTTAATGAAGCCGATGAGCTTGGAAGGCAATCTTTTTTTGCACAACTACAAGAAATCTGCTACAGGGAAGAGAACCACAGACTTTGTCTAACAGCTGAAGTTTTAAGTTGCTATGTGAACTAGAGCACCATGTGGATTAGACTAGCACCATAAGAACTGGACACCTGAATGAGGAAGAGTCTCTTCTGAAGCAGCTAGTATCTACTCTGCCTACTGTCAGCACACATTAGTAATGGTCAAGAGATCAGAAACTGGATCACAGTCCTTCAACTAGCAAACGCCATATTGATTTATGGTTCAGAGACAGTGGTCCAAGACTTATTTCTTATTGTAGGAGGTTCTTCCAGTAAGATTGTCTGTCAAATAGTAGCACTTGTGTACCCTTTCAGTACCAGGTTGACTGTGATCCAACTGACCACCTGTATGCCCTTCCTGAGGATCTATTAGCTTATTAGTAGCAAATGAATCTAGTTTTCTCCTACAGCACTAGCTACTTGTAAAGTTAAACAATTTGCATATGCTTAGTGATATTTTGTTTGGGGGAAAAGCAGTAGCAGCAGTGTAGTAAACATAGGAAAGAAAAAAAACTCATGCAGAATCCTTAGACTTAGTCCTCCAGACTTAAAGATGGAAAACAAGAATCAACTTTCACCTTTTCCTTTATTGCATCAACCTGCAAAGGAATTCAGAAGGTGCAGCTTAGAAAAATCAAATTCCATATTTAGCATATAAAAGGTAGAAACAAAAGCGTCAGGGAAGAAATAATTAAGGTACAGGCGAATAAAACAAAGATACACCAGAAGTATCTGCTTTAGAAAGGCAGCTCTGCTTGTTGCTAGATCTCACTGCATTTATTTCATTAGCTACACTACAGTTATATCCTAATCCTTTACCAGATCATGAAATTTTAATTTTTAAGAATCCTAGTCCAAGACTATTACTTCTCAGGAGAGGTCTAGTATTAGCTTGGTACACCAGGCAAATCTGACAAGCAATGCTATTGCTTAGATAGCTCCCCACCCCCCCAAAAATACAGCATTTAAAGATAGCAGATTGCTACAGGACTACGGAGTAGTCCTGCCTTTAGAAGTAACAGCCAGGCAAATCATCTAGACAAACAGACACTCCAGTCTGCATTGACTCATGCTTGAGTTAAACTTTTACTTCTCACAGAAGGAGTCTTAATCATTAATTTACACCATTTCACTGGAAGATACTCTAAAAGCTTCATCTGGGCAAATCTTGCTAGTGACAGTTGGTATTTAACTCAAATCTGGTTCGAGCCTGTCAGAGCATTACCAAGTACTTTCCCCATCCTAAGTCACTTCAACGACAAGGTAAGTCATAATTAGTGCCATTAAGTATCAGAGCCACATTTTAGAGTTAAATGCACAGCAGACCAAGTTAACTCAAGATCTAGCTATAAAGTTTTTTTAGTATACAGTCTAGAATTTAGTTAGAGCTTGATCCCAGCTGGGATTCCTGACTGACACAGCATATGGAAAGCCCGAATGCTGGAACTACTTTAAGACACTGCCCACGGTCAGGCAAATACTACTGATGTAGGTTCTGTAATTGGTAGATAGGGTGGAGCCTGCAAGTGTTTCAGTCTCTTAGAGGGCGAAGTCTCTCCCCAGATGGACTGAAAAATAAGTGTGGACATGGACAGACAGACATTTGACAAAGCCCAAATTAATGTTAGTAGCAAGCAGACAGTCTCAAGGCATACACCACAGTGACTAATGAGCTTTCAGTGTTGGAGAAGCACCTGCTCTTACCTTGGTCAAGTACTCCTTCATGACCTGAATGAAGTATGGCATGGCAAAGTCCATGATGTTGTGTCTCCATGCTGTTTCCAAGACAACATCTGGCCTTAGGAGATCATAGCAGGTGAAGAGACAAGCACCAAAGCATTCTCTCTTGTTCTCCTGCAAGAACCACTGCAACAACTCTTCTGCCAACTCAGTATCTTTGGATTCTGAAGCATACTGCATTGCATCCTACAACAGGAGAGAGTCTGTTTAGCCTCAGGTGCCATAGTTAAATACCACATCTATGTCAGTGATTGTACTAAGCTGCAATCTATTACTGACATTAGCACAAAGAAGGCATTCGACAACTTGTTTCCAAGAAATCTGCCCACCTACTGCCACTCTGAAGCAAGATTTGCCAGATTAGCAACAGGCACCACCTAGTGGCATCCAAGAAGATGCAGCTTTATTACAAGGTCACAGGCCTCCAAACAATCCAAGTATGCTAAACTAAACCTGTGTAGTGGTCTTACCTTGTACAGCCTGTCTTTCTTACAGAGTTCTACACTTTGTTTCCAGCGATTGTTTCCTTTGAAGAGATACGCAGCAATTCTCCGGAACTCTATTAGTTCATGTTTCTCCAAACGTTGAGCAAGAGAGATGTTGTCAAAGTTGTCATAAGCATCTATAGAAGTCCTAAGAGCCTGAGTTAAGTAGAAAAAAAAAAGTTATTTACACCTCAGATGTACAACTGCATCCACAAAGACACAAACATTTTCCTTACATCTTGCTGAGCTGTCACACTCATAACAAAGTAGCCAGTCTATCCCCAGGCGGAATGGCCCAAAAAGCTCCCACAAACCCACTAACACTTCTCCCCTTAATCCTTGGCTAGTCACCACCAGGTTCAGTTTGAAGTGGCAAAGAACACATACTTAAGGGATGCAAGTTAACAGCAAGAAGGTAAAATCTACTGAAAATGAGAGAAACTTGTGTTTCTAGACATTAAACGCACACAGAATATTAGATTAAAACTGACACAGAAGCCAGCGTGAATAAAGCTTTGAAATTCAGGAATAGCTCCTTCTATTATGAAGCATATACAGCACGCAAGTCGATACCCGTTCCAGACATTACCATTTCAAGACAAGCCATACCTGGTAGTCTTCTTCAATAATGAAGAGGTTGTTCAGGGACTCATTCACTGATTTGTTGTTGTGATTTTGAACAGAGCGCAAGTAAGGCTTAACCAGTGGCAGCTGTTTAACCTTGAAGGAATCAGGTAGATAAATTTAAGTCAAGATAACGTTTTGTAGAGGTATCCTAGCATCTTCCCTGTGAGGCAGTGAAGTAGCTAAGCATTTTAAAACGCTACTACAGCTAACTACTACTCCAACTGCAACTTTTTCTTTGATCTGGATAGTAGGAAATTTACCTTTGTAAAGAAGGTGACAGCACGAGTGTGGTCAAGCCGAGGGGACAACACCATCAGCAGATCATTGAGCAAGAGAGGTTTAAATTCCAAATAGAACTGAACTGCCTTGTAATACAGCTCCACGTTGGCCACCTAGAGGTGAGTAAGGACACACGTTCAGAGCAGAAGTTTTGATTATAGAGGAATACAAATGAAAGACAGACATAACCTTAGATATTCCAGCACAACTGAGCCACCCATCCAAGACTCATTCTTGTCTTTAGAAATCTCTTCAGTTACTGTAGTTGACTTGCTTTGAATTGATGTGGCAATATCAAGAACTCCAAATTTTAAACAGGCTCCTTACTAGTGAGGGAAGGGATCTGAAGTGCACACAGCAAACGTGCCTCCTTTCACTAGGAAAGTAATACCTTAGTGATGATATCTTTGAACTGGCCTTCTTTCCAAGCATCTGTTGGGTGATTCATCATTGTGATTATGGCATTATCATATTCTTCATACTTATCATACAAGAACACCAGTTCAGCCCAGAGATGGGCTTGTTCTGCAGCTCTCAGAACCTAAGCAAAAGGGATATTAGAAATTCCAGTTAACATATATTGCTATCAGTGTCCATCAGTGCTCAGGCTTTAGTGCTACCAATAATCTCAAGAGCTGCTATTGCAACAGCTAGGGTACAGACAATCCCGACAGATGCATTTTAACTTAAATTTAAGGCCTCAGACTTTCACCTTGGGGATGTTGACTCTGGACCAGAACAGTTCCAAATGCTCCCTCATCTTCTGTGGCTTGAATTTGGAGTAGAGAATTGCTAGCTCTGTAAACATCCCCATGTGTGCTCGCTCAAGTCCAAGTGCTGCTTCCAACATAGTTATCAGCTCTTCAAAGTAGCCACGATCCTAAGAGATACAGACAGTTAGAGATGTTTCACATTAGGAACCAACCTGACTAAGTTTCCAGCTTTGTACAGAGTTACCATAAAAGAATTTAGACTTTGATCGTATAACAGAAGTCAGCTTAATTACCTGGTAATAGTTGATTAGCTCTTCCAACTCATCTGCATGCACAACAATATGAAGTCCACACATCTGGGCCAAGCGGAACTCTTTTCCGTCAACACAAGCGAAGCAGACCTGGAATTGACAATTACATTATTGCTTACAATCAAAGCTTCTGAAGCGGCTACAGCTTTGAAGCCCCTTAACATATTCAATCAGTAAGTTTACCTCTTTCCATGTGCGAGTACTGTTTGCTTTCCGAGCACCATCCACAGCTGCCTGGTATTCACCCAGGTGAACTAAAGTCGAGGCTAAACGGCCAAAGTTGGACACATTGTTATACAACAGCTTAGCTGCTTCATACATCTTTTCATCATAACAGCGATCACCAACCTACAGGAAAGGACAACCAGGTTATTCTCGCAGCTTTTCAGTCAAGGGCTTACATACAGTATGGAGCGTCCAAGCCATTATCAATTTAGAAATGCCTTTGAAGTCCAAGATCTATCTGCATAGCCAAAGAGACAGAAGTCCCAACACCCCTCTGATTAGCAAGGCCTAAGGAACCTGCTGCTGTGGTTCAGCAAAACTGAAACTCAGTCTCACTCACTTGCTGAATATGTGCATTGTTAGGTCCATTGATAAACTCCTCTAGCTCTGCTAGACGATTTGTTTTAGCAAGAGCAAAGATTAATTCTGTTTCCACATACGACTCCCGGGCCTTCTTGCGTGCCATCTGGAGATACTTCACCAGTTCTTCCCAGTTTCCTATGAAACAGAGTTCAGAATGCTTACTTCCCACCATTGAGGATACTTGTGCTTAAGCTATACTACCAGCTCAACATAGTTTGACATAAGTATTCCTACAGCTGTTCCCCAAGAATCAAGACTAGCCTTCATACCACACATTCTACATTAGATTAATAAGGTCACCTTATCATCAGCCTAGTTAAATAAATCCTGGTATTTAATTTCATGCAAAGACCTCCTTAGTAGCAACTGCTCTGACAGAAGTCTCCAGCTGGCTAAGGAAGGTAGTTACAAAACCACTGATTATCTGCAAATGGAATACGCTGTCTTTTCCCATTCTCATTTAGGGTAGTCTTTGAAGGACCAGATTCCTCTGCTTGCATCAAGATACAGGTTTGACAGAACTACAGTTTGAGCAACAGATCACACAAGAGACCTGAGCAACACCAACAGCAAAGAATTAAATAAAACTTAATCATACCACTGGCATTGGCAGCTTGAACAACTTCCATGTACGAGGAAGGATCATCTGCTTTAATATACGAGTCAATTGCTTCTTTTACCATCCCCTTCTGAAGCTGTGCTTTAGCCAGCTGACTCCACACAGCAGGCTCATTGCAGCGTTCAGCAAATTCATACGCACGATCCAGGTTTCCAATGTGCTCTATTAATACCTAAAGAAAGTGTTACCACAATCAGCCACTATCTATAAAGGTCAGTTTTACAAGACACTGTTTTACATTAGTTCTTCAGTGGGTCCACAGTTACTTTTAAAATATGAACTACTCTATACAACCCATGCAGCATGAGCTACTTCATGCTTACAAAGTTACTTTACTACAGGGTTCCATACACAATGTTTGTTCTACTTCTTAAGACACTGAGCAGCTTTGGTCACTTTGTGAATTGGTATCAAGTACTGAAGCCACAAATTAACAGCAAAGTCCTCGTGTGAGGATGCACAAGTCACAAGGAGTTATTACAGACTGAGATTTTTAAGATACCTGTACAGCTGACGTGTTGACATCAAACTTCCTGAAGATAGCAAATGCCTCCTCGAAAAGCTCATTGCTAATAGCTATATTGGCTATGTCTGGAGCATCATAATTATCTAGGCGATTGATGTACTCCATGACACGGGTACGGTCAGCCTTAATAGCTGTAAGAATGAGAAGGTTCTGCAGATTCCTAAATAGAGAAAATAAGTACATATCAAGTAAGAATAAAGAAATTCACCCTCCCCTCTGGAGAAGGTATTAACGTATTTGCTGTTCCATGTTACAGCATTTTAACACCTGCACCAAGTATAATTCCAAGTTTCCTGTGACTTAGTTTTGACTTTACACACCTGTGCTCACTGAACACTGAGTTATCAAGAACTATTTTCTCCAGCAGTTCAATAAGCTCATTAGGAAGATCTGCAGTCATGAAGGCCTTCACAGTAACAGAGACTTCTTCAGGGTCCTGTGTCTCTGACAGTGCAGTCTGTACAACCTGCAGGCAGAGTCATGCCATTGGCAAATCAGTTAAGTCGCATACTAGCAAGTCAAGTTAGGACAGCATAGGCTTTTAATGTTTTGTCAGCTATACCTGGTCAATCAGCGGTCTTCTGTAAGGGTTGCTTTCCAGTAGTACGCTGGCCCACAGTTCAGGGTCTTTACGGCGAACCAAGTAGCGGGAAAGACTTTTGAAGAGGGAGTTCTCATTGCACACCTAGTGAAAGGCATAAGTTTATTCAGAGTGAAGTCACAGCTACTGAGCCTACAGTGGTTGAGCTAATTGTATTGCAACGTCAAATAAGCCTGCCTGAGATGCAGACTAGAAGTCTCAGGCTTTAATACTTCCATCAGCCTCCCATTCTAGGATGTCCAGGGGAGTCTCCCATTTCTCATTAAGTTGCAGGGAGAGATTAAATAGCTACCTACTTCTATTACAAGCAAGCAGTTCCTAGCTTAATATTTTTTAGGAAATAAGTGCTTTTGTCAGTTATAAACCTGAATACCTATCCCACGATACTCAGGTTAGAACTTAACCCATGAGTCAGCTGCCTTGGCATACATACATTAATAAGTTCCAAATCGCACTGTCCACGCTCATAAGCCACGCAGGCCAGGTGAGGGTCCCTCTTCTCACAGTACTTGCCAACAACGCGACTATCATAATAAGGATTCTCACGCAGGAATCTTTCTGGGTTGTTGTTGCTATCGATGTATATTTTGGCCAGTGCATTGTGAGTTGCAGGCTCCTCACAACCCTCGTGAATTCTTGCTTCCAGCCAGGGCAGAAGCAGTTTCAGCCTAGAAGGAGGCGGTTTTCACGTTAGAAAGGTTGAGTGAATAAGCAAATATCCACTTGCACAGTTTCTTCACTATAGAATCACTGTAGGATAGAGTCAGTAACTAAACCAGAGTCACAGTACTCCATTTTGACCTGCGCTGTAGTTCATTACTATAATGGTGTAACTTTCTGACACTATGAAGAACATCACATGCCAAAGATGCTCTGGAGGCTGCTTAAGAGAGGTGCCCACATCAGCCAAGAAGTAAAACAGACTTTTACTGCTTGCTCACCCAGTGGCAGCTTCTTGTTACATCAGTACCAGCTTTAGCTATGCAACGAAGACACGTATTGATGGATGAGCAGTATAACCATTAACAGTCTGGCAGTGTGAAGAGACTTGTAGAAGCTTAATACCTGTTTCTTTTCTCAACCTCTGCAACAAGCTCATCAGTCGAAAATTGACCTCTCACTACAAGGATGAGGTTCTTTATCACATCTTCAGAGCAATCCACATCAAGCAGTCCCCCAATAACAACAGGCAGACGGCTTGGATTCACCTAAACAGGATAATTTGAAGTCAGTGTGTTTTCACACAGTATAGACAGTCAATAACTTATCCCTAGAAGTACACATGAACGCTGCTTGTTAAGATTAACCTCATCTTCCTGCTTTTACTCCCAGCTTCCTGATGTTCTAGACAAGCTTGAAAGCCAATTATTCTGTCAGCAGGGGTTCGCACCACAGTTCAGTGGCTCACTAATGCTCAGTCCCCATAGGAAGAGCTCCTGAACGAGCTGATTTGTCCCTGGAGAAGTATAAAAGGCAAAATTTCTTCCCTAAAATGCTGGAAGTTAGAATTACCCTAAGAATTCCAAAGTTATTCTAAAAGTCTTCCTCCTTCAAGAAGCACATCGGTGGAGGTTACTGCTCAGCTTGACTGAAGAACAAGTAAGAGATTTGACTCACACCAGGGCTAACTTACAGGAGGCCACTAATGAATACTTAAGCATGTCTCAAGTATGAGGCTGCTTACAGAATACTTACAAACATAATGCCTACAGTTGCATACAATACTAGAAAGATCGACCCATTTGACTCATTAAAGCCAAGTGACAAATTGTAACTTACCTTCTGCACATAAATCTCAATATATTTTTGGAGGTTATTTCTATATAAGTACAGCACCAAGTCGTGGACAAAGTCAAAGCGATCGCATACAATGATGAGTGGCAACTGGTCAGTGAGTTTAGCTTCCTATAAAGAGAAGAGCTTCAGTAATTTGGTTTTGTTCTCTGGCTTAAGCAGACAAATATAGTCACTTAAACTGTTCAAGCAACTGAATTTGGAAAGCCAAAATTCAACAGTTGACCAAATAATGACAGCGTATTGTTCAACTAATTGTCTGCAATATGTAGCAAGTAGGAGTATTCACACCCACTGCAGGGCCTACAGCAAGAAGCTTTCTGAAGTTTAACCCTGCTCCTTTGCACGGCAGAGCCTAAAGTTTTACAACACAGTACAACTATTACAAGCCTAAACTAGAGATAGCGTTTTTAGTTGCCAGTGGTGTTTGGTGTGCAGGATTAGCACTCTGGGATTTCAAAAAGGAATTTAACCAACACTAGATTAGGTTGTGGATCATGACATAAAGCTTACAAACATAATGGACCGCAAGCGCCATGTGATACCTTCCAACTATGGATTTAGACAACAGTAAGAATCAAGCTAGTAGCAGTACTACTTAAATTGCTAATCAGATTAGTTCTCTAAAAGCATTCCAACTTTCAGCATAAGATTACAAAGGTTACAGTATGGAAGCTTAGTCTATGTGGCAGACAGTATTCCGGATGCATATTTCTGATCACTTATTTGAACATGCACATCCCAGAATATAATCCTACGTACAAATTACACTTAAAGACTTTACACAGGGAGGCCTGTACTGGGAGATTTACCTGGTACATGTCCTGCACATTCCAGACATGGAACAGCACAAAAAACAATAGCTTTCATCAGGAATTTGACAGCTTGATAATTTACTTAGGTGGCTTGATCAATTTACATACCTTACACCTCGGTGACGTCAGGTTATTTTTTATAGATTTCTCATTTGAGGAGTTTTGCCATCTTCAGATATGATCAGCAAAGTCTAAGGCTATGCTATATAACTGACAAACACGAAGGCAGGAAGTGTTCCCAGATAAAGTTTTTCCCTCCCACACTGTTTCTCAGATGTTTTTAGCAGTGTTACGTTTGTCAATAAGCTCAGCACTAACAACAGGCTACAGAATCTGAACTTGGAGCATGCTACCTTTTTTCCACTTCAGAAACATTTCGGCAACGCTCTGAATCCTAGCGACAACAGTCAAGTTAGCATGTATTTACACTGACTGGCATATCCCAGCAGAGCTAACCTGCAGTTCACCTGAGTGAAGTTTCACTAAGTCTGTAGGAGAGCAAGATGAGCGGCATAGATCAACCTTGAGCACTGAAAGCATTTATGGAATTAACTGACACTATTCATTTGTTGTTTCTGCACTTGCTCAATTGAAGCCGTTTAAACTGTAAATGGGCATTAAGTTATGGACTCATTTGGCATGAAGGTTGAGAACAACCATAAAGTTACCTGTTTCCCACTTTATAGCAGATGTCTGTAACAAGTTCTAGATGAAGTGGTGCCATTATTACAGTTTAAGAGTTCAAGCCAGGCTAACCTTACAGGGCAGCGAGGAACTGATCTAACAGATTCTCTATTTTTTAGATATTGTTCCAGGCTCTATTAGGAGGTACTGCCAACATGCTAGATACCTCTGGTTTAAGAAGACAGTTGGATCCTTAAGTGCAACGATTAAGGCTCATCTGTATTTTCAGAGCTGCCTCATTTCACTGGTGACACAAACCATGTTTTATTAGACCAGAGCTACTCAAACATTACCTTAAGGAAATTTTTAACACGTTCTGGATCATAGCAGTTACTTTCCCTGCAGATTCTTTCAACTTCTTTAATTTGTCCTGTCTTGCATGCAGCTTGAATATACTTGAAGTGCACATCTGGATCCTGGCTGAAGTTTACAATGGAGCCCAGGAAATAAAACAGACCTCAAGGGAAACAGTCAACATGTTATTATGCTAAAGCACTTGAGTTGGATCAATATTAGCTTTTAAGCAAGCCTTCCAAGTTACAAATACACGAAAATTTGCATTTGACTACTGAAGCTTACAAAGAACCAAGAAAAGATTCAAGCATTGTAACCATTTTAGAGAGATCAGATTGTCCTAGCTGAGTTGTGCCTGTTATTCTTCCCCCATGTGTTACACAGACCAGTGTGTTACACGCAACTTTCATCAATACTGATCGGCCATCAGCAATTGCCACAGGTCAGCTGTGTTAAAACATCCAGCATGTGCTTTCCATACATCCCCTAAACAGGGGGGAAGGAAGAGTTTAGAAAACCAAAACTAGTTGTGCTCAAAAGCTACTATCACACCTTTCACGAAAACAAGCACACAGAGCAAGCGATGCTTGCCATGACCCACAGTTAAAGGTCACTTAAAGCTGATGCCACATAATCCTCGACTACTTTAGACAAGTGACTGCCAAGTCACTTAATCAAGAAAGATTCATGTGTTTTTTTGGAACACACACGTGTAGGCTGCCTGTGCAAGAAACCTGTCTGCAATAGCATCTTATTCCACTAACCATTCTCCAAATTTCAAGAGTCCATGATCATGTTGTGGTCTCAGTCTTTAAGTAGGTTTTCTTTAAAGTTTAACAAGATGCTGTTCAGCCACGTATCTGCAGAGATTTGACCACTGACCTACCACCACGCTGACTAGATCATACACAGCTAGTCTTATTGAGCAGTACAAAAGCCCCAAACCCAATGGTTACACAAATAAGATGAGCATTTTGGACAAAGGGAAAAGGCCAGCAGCTTCTTCAGTTAACTTTTTAAGTTGGCTACAGCTCCAAGTGTTTTGGCAGCATTTCAGAAAATCAATATATGCAACACAACGTTGGTATCCTCCTTAATGGGGGAACTTTAAGGTTTAGGTTAGGTTTTGGGACAGCTACGTACTTAAGCAGATAGACAATTCATACACACACGTATGATGAGGTGAGCACTAGCTCCTTTTGCTAGAGGCAAGAGCATGAACTTACCTTCAAAGCTCTTGAAAGATTCAAACAGCTCAATAAGTGACTGCGTTGACAGCTGTTCGTGGTATTTTGAAGCTACCTGGACACAGATCTGCAGGTTCTGACGAATGTTAGCAGACAACATAGCACGCAGACACTCCAGAGAGTCTTCTACCGATAAGGAACCAAAATAATTCACTAACCACTGCAAAAATACGTAAGCTATTTTAGACCCAAGCAGAACACTCCACACTCTGAAGTCAAATGTTGAAAGCAATTATTAATTGCCTGGCTTTTGCTAGATCGAGGATATTTGATCTCATACCTCAGGATTGAGAAGATGAGTATGAACTACGGCACGCTTGATGTCATACAAGTCTGTGAAGTGTTCAAGTGCTCTCTGTAGCAAGCCAGCTTTTTCACACAGCTGAGCTATGTGAGCCCGGTCATAATGAGTAAACATTTGGTTTCCCAGGATAGCATCTGCAACCTAGAAGGAATATTGAAAAGTTTCATTTAGTTCCCAAACACTATCACTAGTATTTGATATGACCCACAGTGCAGCGTCTCATCTAGCTACAGACAAGCCCAACCCAATATAACCCTGAAAGCGTACCTGAGGTGCATGCATGAGGTTCATCTCAAGTAAACGTGTTTGCAGGGGACCTTCTGAGGGACGATTATTCTTCAGTGCATCCAGCAAGAAGGCTGTACATTGCTGAATTAAATTATATTCCATAAAGACATCCACAATCTGCAAAAAGAAATTTAGGCTTTTGATTAGGAAGAACTAAAGCATATTTAAACAAAGTAACATCAAGTGCAGCTTCCAAAGCTAAAACTGTTTATCTTGGTACTGCACTAAGCTGCCCTTTACTGTTTTTAAAGCTAGGCAAGAAACAACATTATCCTGGCAAGGTAAACCCAAACTCATAGTTCAAAATCTTTCTCTGATGGGAAGAGTACAGATCCTCTTATCAACTTAAGGCCTTGAAGTTAACGTTTCATAGCAATAAAATTATTTACTTGTGTTATGTCTGCAAGAGGCTCTTCATCTTGAACAAGCATTTGTGCAAACTGCTGTCCTTGATCAGGGCTGATTCTCATTACATTCCTCAGCAGAAAAATCCAGTCTGGAGTATACCCAACCTGAAGAGATAATGAAAATGAGTAACTCAGCAAGAGCACAACCCTTGTTAAATACAGATCTCAGTAAAAGGTATTTTCAGTAGCTTACACAACCCAGTCAGGATTTCCTCATTTGTAAGGGGCTACACATAGGGAAGTATGAAAGGATCCATGTGTGAAGTCAAGCAGTAATTATTCATAAAAAAAAAACTTAGGCCAAAGTAGGTACTACACAGGCTCTCAGATTCCCCCACAATTACTTGTAGCTACTTTGGAACATAGACTAGTTACTCTTAAACACAGGACAGATATGGCAATTTAATTTCCTCTCACCTTCTTAGCATACAAAACAATCTTCTGGACTTGTCCTGTTTCAGCAAAACACTGGATGACTTTGTTTGGAACGTTGGCTCTCAGATAGACACTAAGCGCTAGCGTAGGATCTACAGATTTCACAAGGTCTCCCAGCTCCTCTGAGCACTCCAGCTGTGTAAAGATATAAAGACAGTCAGTCCACCCTGACAGTGCCATGCTGAGATGCATTACTGTCTTCTTCCTCATTTGTCTTCCTTTTGGACTTCTCTTAAAAAAAAAAAAAGTTAGGCCCAGCTTGATAGCATTATCTGAGTCTTTCAGCAGCAATCTAGTGGGCTCAGTTCCTCATGCTCTTCCACAGGAGCCAGAAATGCATTTATAGAGCTAAAAAGAATTAGGTGATACATTGTATCAGCATGTTTCTTCAGCTATTTACAGAAATGTAACCACCAAATCAAAATACATGCAAGTCAATATCCAAAGAAGCCTGAAGGGGTTTGGGAGAGAACAGCAGCAGCTCAGGAGCTTTCCTACTTAGTTCACCCTGCTGTAATTTTAAGTGGAATGAGTGAAGCTCTTAAGAGTATTTGATCAATTCTCTGGCAGACACATGGGTTATAGTTACAGGTAGACTGAACACCTATTGCTCAAATTTTGACCACACTAGCACCTTGATGAGTTGCCCAGTTGAGTTTTCCTGGGGAGGGGAGAGGCTGACAAGCAGTTACGTCCCTCTAGGGCCCTAAAGGTATCTACCGCAGATTTACCTTATCTTCTTTTAACCATTTTTCCAAGAGCTGTTTGCGTCCCTGTTGAAGCACTGGTCTGCAGAGTTCCAGCGACTCGTACTTATTCAGCTGCCCTTGGTCAAGCAGAATGCCGAAGTACTGGAGTAGAGGGGAAGTCTGTCCCGGCTGAGCTGGAACACTCTGGAACCGGCGTATGGTGTCTGGAGTACGCAGGATTCCCTGCCAGAAATAGAGATGCACTTTAGTTTTCTGTTCTGCTATTGTGGCTTGGCAAGAGTTTCTCCAGAAAGCTGAAGTTAGAAATGCTTGTTGCAGCAAATTGTGTTTTGCCAGCCCAGAATAAGTCAGAAGCAGTATGGCTGAACACCAGCTCAGACATCATTGTTGAGATGTTTTGACAGAAGATGCGCAATAGTAGCCTATTAGACCTGTTTCAGTAGCAGTGCAGATTTAAGTTCAGAGGACTGTCCTACAGAATTAAGACACACCTTGTCCTTGCAAGCAAGTTCATCTCATCTGAATTTACTCTATTTGCTCTTAGTCTGTCCTTTTTGTACTGTTTCCAGGTGCAGCCTCAGCTGGAGGCTGTCTTTTCACAAAGACGTTTTTAATCATTGGAGCAGTAAAGATAAGGACCAGAAACATTAAGTCACATAGCCATTACCCCTCTCCCCTTCTGTGGGTTTCATAGAAGCTTTAAGATCTTCCAGCACGCAGTCAGTACTCTCAACACCTAGCATACAAGTTCCTCACAGGTATGTCAAGTACTACATCATTAGGACAGGAGGAGGAACAAGACTCTGGTCTTGCCACTTATAAAATTCAGCGAGCTTTCCTGAAGCAAGAAGCTTAAGCCAATAGATTCAGTACAGAATACCAGTCTATTACCTTTGGGGCATTAGCTGCCACTTTTGCTGCCTCCGAATAGTTCCCTTGTGCAAACAGTGCATTGAATTTTCTGGCAAAGAGTTCCTCAGCACCTGCCAGATTGTTGCGGACAGCCATTCGTAAAGCTAGGTCAGGATTCTGCAGCACATTTGTGATATAGGGAATAATATTCTCTTCTTCCACACACACTGAGAGCACCTGAATAAATCATCAAGGAAAACCTCCAGTTAGTCCAACTATAAGTAGTGAGCCAAGGCCTAAGCTAACCGCTAAAAGGAAAGCTATGGCATAAATGGAAAGCTTTTTCATCCCTTGATAACTGCAGAGTCTTGCCATTTTATTTAAGAAACAGACCTCCAGTTAGAAAGAATCTCTACCATTCAATTACTGCAACAAGGCAGCTGATTAACACCCAGTTTAAACTGAGGTATTTACAGAGGTCAGAAATACAGAGATGTAAGTACTATCTTTCTATAACCTGTACTCAATGTCTTAAGTAACCAATCCTAGAGGATAAACTAGGAACAAATCTTCTGCTCTGTGTTACCCCTGCTCAACAAGCAACAACATTTGAAATCAATTCAGTCTAAAGGCACAGCTGTACAGTGTTGGTAGATTGGTTTAAGTTTGATGTGCATGGAGATACAGTAGCAAATTTCCTTTGGGGCCCAGAACACTGTTATACATCAGATGTTCTGAGCAGTTTTCAAAGCTAATGTATTTAAGACCTTTCTCTTCCTTGCTCTGCAAGGGGATACAGTCTGCCCCCAGAGAGGCTTATTCTAGTTTCATCCTCAACAGTAGGACAGTGTTTAGATACACTGACTGCTGTTACAAAACCCCCAAAATTACGCAACCAGAACCTGAAGTGTAGAAGAAACTACAAGTCAGACAAGCTGCACTTCTGTTCAACTAGCCAATACTGCCATATTCCCGATTCCATTATTCTGTCTTGTTAATTTCTGGAAACCTTTAGACATTGATATGAACCCTACAGTGTACCACTAAGAGCCAGCAGGATTAGTTAAAGAAGTGGTTTCCAGGCCAAGCTTCCTTACTTGTCCCTTTCTGTTTACTCCAATAATTCCAGCTGTTGCTTCATGCTGCGCAGTAACAAATATGGTCTCTCCACTGATTCTGTTCATGTAGATACAGGTGCCAGTTTCCAGGTCATACAAGTGGATATAGCCATATTTTGTTATGAGAAACACTACATCATGCTTGTCACTGATCTGCAAAACAGAAACAGATTAATCAAATTTGGTATTGGATAAAACAAGTTAAGTACTTTTAAAAATCAGCAGATAGCTGTGCCATTTCAGGACAGCTAGAAGCACTGTTAAATTTTTACTTAATACTTGAGTACTATCACAGTAGAATGATGTTCTAAGAACTTGAACGACAGTTAAATATACATGGATATTTCTTCCATAAACAAGAACATCCTGCCTTTGAATGTTGCTTCAACCTCCGCCTTTACTGTAACACTACTGAAGCCAGAGCAGAAGTCACACCAGTTTCGCGCCAAGCCTCAGGTCAATATATTGACCACCTGGCTTCCCGCGACCTGTTACAGCGTCACATCTACCAAGAGAAGCTACAGACTTGTCCTTGTGCTCTGTCATACCTGCATGGCAACAGGGAAGTCATTTTGTGCTTCAGGAGGAAAGAAGACATCCACTGCTTTCTTTGGAAAAGGCTGATTCCCAGTAGGTGGTGTGCCAACTTCAATGATATGCAACTGTGCAACAGATAAGATTTGTCTGTTAGTTCTTGTATTTCTGTAACAATACATGAACAACGAAGATAGGGCAATTCTTTTGCTGCTGAGCCTTAATCACAAATTTATATAAAGATAAACTAAGTCAGTCCTCCTAAACATTTTCACTGGCTAAAGGTGTGGCATAGTGTATTCAGGTACCATATCGAGGGAAAGAGTTAAGCATGATCTTTATTTACCCCTAGCTACTTAGAAGTTTAAGGATTCAGTTAGGTCACTTTACATGCACTCTTTCAACTTGGTTAACGTTCTACAGAGACAGTTCTGAAGATGTTTCTCTGAATCTAACTTTGGTTTTACTTTGTCTTAGCTGTCACAAACTAGCTCACATAATTCCGGGGTTAGTATTAGACCACTAGTTAGCCTTGCAACGCTAGTGTTTAATTTTTTTCATCCAATAATTCTGAAATAAGTTAAGTCTGATACTGGGGATCAGCATCAAAGAAAGATTACAACAGCTTTTCCCTTAAGCTTAGCCTGTGAAGCTGAGAGTCACGTGTTTCAAGCAGCTAATTATGCTGGTCATGACATGCCACCTCGCTTCATGACTTGAAGCGGACTCCTGCTACTTCAGCTAGTCCCTACTGTGAAGCTCTGTATGCACCAGTTTTCCATGTACATTAGATATATAGCATCCAGACTGACACAGAGTCCTTCACTTTTTTCCCAAAGGCAACTTTGTGCATTAACCCACCTGTTTTCCTGGAAACAGATAACCACGGCAAGTCATTAAAGATCACAGCATATTCAGAACCAAGTCTTACCTTACCCCCAGCTTGCCCTCTTACTGCAAAACAGAAAAGAGTGGATTCTTCAGCATTTCCTTCCATCTTGAACTGCGCAAAGCTAGCTGCATGTCCCTCAATTGGCTGTGACACTTTTCTATCCACAGAATACAGCTGCATTGCTCCCACAACACGATTTTGCTAGACAAAACAGAACAAGAGTCAGGAATAACATGCACTCAGACAGTAATTTCATTCAAGTTAGTGTTGGTAAATATGCTGTCATATCAAGCTGAAGTATCATGCCATGCTTTTTCTTACAAAGGCATAACTTAAGACTCTTAAGCTTGTACTAGTGTTTATACCATTACTGTAAGATTTTCAGTTACACTTAAGCTTGCTATTTGAAGATGAAGACAAGCATTTACATTCCCAACAATGTTTCAGGAAAGAAAACAAACGTATGAGTCCTGCTCTTATAGAGCCAAGCTCTGAGCCTTCCATGGCAGGCCTCTCTAGTGGTAAAGTACCTGTGCAGATATTCCAGTTAGCAGCAGCCATTTCTGCTTAGCATCAGTACGGTAGTTGATGATCTGGCAGCCTGCAAGACTAGAATGGCGATCAAACATTTTCACAGGCTGAGACTCCCCCTCCATACTCCAATGGTAGACTGCATTATCCGTTACAAGGGCAACAGTATTCAGAGAGATCCACTTCCAAAAGGTGACATCATCTGTCATTGTATGAGCCTTCATTTTGCTCTTCATTTCGATGTTAAATATTTGAAGCGTTTTCCCAGCTAGAAAACACAACATCATTAGCCAGGTTACAGTTTACACTTGTTACTTCAAGCCCTGGTTAAAAGTAGAAGAGCTGCACTGTGGCATTAAACCCTTGTGACTTCCTTCAAGAAAACGCTGTTATATACTGTCAGTATCTTCAGTAACCAGCTATTACTTTTAACCAGACCACATTCCTCGGATAATTTTACCAATTTGCCACTACCAAGCGATCAAACAGATGTGGAAGACAACTTGGTAGAAGACAAGAGCTTCAGCTACACAAGCTAGTTATATTATACTTCGCATACATCAAAACTAGGTCACAATAATGCTGAGTCTCTTGAAAGCCGTGAGGAGAGCTATGCCACTGTCATTAAAAACTATGTCCACATCTGTTTTAAGTAAAAAAGAAAAGCACACAACATGGAACGGTCAAGTTGGCAGAGGGTTTTTGTAATTCAGATTCGTTAACCAAAACCCTTAGGTTGCGCTAATGGGATACACAGCTATTGGCTGCAAACTAGACTAACAAAAACTGTGCAAGGAAAGGAATCTACTGACCAACACAAGCTCTAGAAGGCAAGAGGAAAAGTTCTCCAAACTACATAGAATGGTGCACACATACTTCCCAAACAGCCACCTGCAGTAATTTCTACCAGTTTTTACAACATAGTGGCATATAAGAAATTATTTCTTCCTGTTGAGAATATAAGGAACGTTCTGGCCAACTTCTACTAGTTTTAGGAGACCGCTATTTAAGCACATGCTAGTGTAGCCCAAGAGGAATATTAAACAATCACGTGAAACTAGGTGCAGGTGAGAGTATATGCTACAGTTACTAACTGTAACTCAGCTTGATAAAGTCACTATGCCATATGGGCACATGCCTTTACTCACCAAGGATTTGCTTAGTTAGAAGCCACCACTAGTTCAGCTACTGACACCAGATGCAGAGTCAGGAGTTTCTCCAGAGCTGAGAGATGACTGTCTAATACAATGTTACTCAGGCTACAGGCTAGCAGTTTCTTTCTATAGCTAGTGCAGCTGGAGCTTTAGAGTCAAGGGACATTACGTTCAGGTAACACGTACCCTACATGCTATGCAAGGCATATTAGGAGGCAAAATCTAGACTTAAGTCGAAGTCCTGTTTATAAAAAGTTTTATATCAAGATGGCAACAGTTTAAGTACACTTCGAGTTCTTGAGTGGAATAATTTTCTGAATCTCAAGGATTCCCTTGTTTGGGAGGGCATGAAAAAAACCTCTCAATTTTAGGCTTTCAGTTGCTTAATGACACTGTTCAGCCACGTGCACCATAGATCGAGCCATTTGATTCTGCTTTCTCTTTTCATAAGACAGGACAGGAGCTAGTACAGTCAATTGAAATAACTCACCATCTGCACACACAAGAAAGCATTAAAGGTGTGACAAAACAGGAGCATAGTGTTAAAGTCAAACTTAAATAACACTGAGTACATATAAATCTTTCCATTAGCAATATGTGCATTTCTGGAGTGACAGTATTTGAGCTTCTTGGGCCTCTTGGGGAAAGAGATCAACATTTCTGGAGACTCCAGAGGAATGCTTGTTCTCTGCATCACTAGAGATACCATGTTAGCTGACCTTGTGCTTTATTCACTACACAAGTCTTCTCTGCATAGTTTTACTCATCTTATCCCTAACTGATATAATAAATATGCACAAATTGGTGCACCTGCCTCTTCCAGCAAGGCCAGACAAAGCCTTCAGGAATATCTTCTCTACTACTCAGTCTTACTTTTCCTCTGTGTAAAGAAAGGCTTAGTTAATAGACCTTATATGCTTAGGAGATTAGGTCTCACTTCCCTCTAACATGATTCCAGACAAAAGATTCCAGAAGTATCTTAAAGCCTGAACTTCCCTTCCAGCTCTCTCCACTCAGAAGCTGTAAGCATTCTGACTGAAGCAAAACTCATCCTAATGATCAGCAAATAGCAGGAAGCCTCAACTGAAACTTACTGCCCAGCTACCTTCAGAAGAACTGAAAATGCATCAAACTTAAGTTCCCATTACGCTGTGGAAAACTGGTAAGGGATCTTCCCACATAAGTTACATGAGACTTAAGTCAGTCATAAACTAGTCTTACAGAAAGCTCTCCATCCACTTCAGACATTTCTTTATCGGGACTTCCATACCTTTTAATGCAATGACTTTACTGGCAGGGTTCATGATTGCACTGTCTGCTGAAATCGGTCTTCGGATAGGGTTGCTGGGGTCGTTCATGTCAATGATCACCACTTGAGCCTGTTCCCCTACTTTCTCTCTTATGCAGATGAATTTGTCAGACTCCATTGTCAGAGTGCTGAACCCGATGTTTGCTGGGTTGATGCCCAGATTTTGGAGCTGGAAGAGGGGGGAGGAAAAAAAAAAAAGTTTAGCATTAAGTTACCACCTTGATATAGCCATGAACAGTTTTTCTGAAAGTCATAAGAGATACTAGGCTTCACGTACCATTGTGACAATACAACCATGCTACACAAAAATGGCACGGCACACAAATTCTTGCCTGTTTTCAATTAAACTCAGCAGGCTTCCTGAAAAAACCTTGCACCATTCAAGTGCTTGGTACCTCATCTTCAAGGTCCATTTACAAATTACTGTTTTGAGAACTTAACTTTTGAACCCCTCATACAGTTTAAGACACATTAAATTTGCCTGCTTCAGGACTCACTCGCGCCGGCTTTGCTTCCAGAGCCCTTACTTACTCCATTGAGCTTGGCAGCTATCACTATTTCAAGCTTAACATCACATGTGAAGTGTCTGAGCTTTATCTTTATCCTTGTAGAGTTAAAAAAAGCTACCTGTCTAGCAGCCAGGCTGTATGCCACCCAGGAGGCAGAGCTAACACACAGGAGATGGACAACACTGAAATGAGAAATGGCTCATCCGCAGCCATAGTTAACACAGAAGATACGAATAAACCACTTCCTCTTCTGCTGAGCCACAGCATGCTTCTGTAAACCTTTAAATGCCTAACTTTAATTTCTGTTTCTTGTACAGCTTGCAACAAAACACAGTTCAGTTAACATCATTTCATTGTGTTTGCAACAGACTAGTGTATTAAGATGTCAGTAGTGAATCAAAGTTTATTCCATTTTTAACAGTGGAAATGCAGAATGGTTTGTTCACCTCACTTACTGATACCCAGCTTCTGGGTGGATACACCTTAAAAACCTCTAGATCAGTTTTCTACCGTTAGAATTATCACTTCTAATACTTCAGTATTTTTCTTTCTGGGAAACTGTTTGAACTTCAAGACCAAGGTCTCCCAGGAAGGGCTAGACCTTCAAAGCCATTTTAGTATTATTGTACTAGTTTGAAGCAAAACACTAAGCTCTTATCAGCTGTTGTCTGTACAAGCTCCAAGATGACCACGCCTCAGCTGCTCTGTTCCTGCCTTCTTGCAGCTTCTGATAAAGAGGGTGTTTTACTCCACTTCCCCTTTGCCCCGGCTTTCAGGCAGCACACACGAGGCACAAGTAATACCTAAGCTATGGCACATCAATTTAACAGAACAAGCTTCACAAAAGGCACTTCAATGGATGATCTGCATCACCCAGTGAACCAAGGCACCCAGATCTTGGTACAGTTTACGGTTGAGACTCAAAAGCAAGTCAGTTTTAGCTCCCTGGGTCTCCTGAAGGAGTGAATTTCTAGAAGATGATTCAGCCTTTGTATATGGTTCTCTGGTCACTCTGCATTTAAGTCCTTTGTCTTAAAGGCCACTATTTCATTGAAATTACCTTGCTCTTTCAGGAGAGGCCTTCACCATTCAAAGCTCTTCAGTCGGGTTCAAAGAACAAGATCTCAATGCTGTACCAAAAAGATGTTCAGGCTCCTTGATGTTTAAGAGCTCATTTCACAACTCGTTTACAGAGAGTTAACACTGATTTTTTGGAACATTTAAGGTCTACACAGCTTTTCTACTTTGAAAGATTTTAAGAGATACAAGACTAGAAGCAGAACAGATTTTAAATTTGTTCTTGAAGCCAGGCATCAAGCTTAAGTCATTCTTCCAAGGCAGATGATCTACGCTTCCTGCAACCTAACACAGTTAACAGCTTAATTCAAAGACAGCTCCCTTTACATCCATCCACCTGCCAATAAAGCCAGGAAACCTTCAGGTGGAAGACAGGTGTTTTATCAGCTCTCCCCAGAGAAAACTGCCTTAATGCTCTACGGCTACAAAAATCAAACCTGACCTCCTGGACAGGTCAGAACTCTGTTACCCAGATTCAAGTCAGTGTTTGAGGTCCAGCATCACAGAAACTGACCACACATTCTTCAGCTACATGGATTCACTTAGATTTCAGATTTAAGTTCAATTGTCCCTTTCACACCTTTATTTGGTTAGTGTTCTCTAGGCCTGAGACTGATATTTGTAATTCAGCTAGGCAGGGCAATTTGCAACCTGGTCACACCCCTGCAGGCAGAGAAAATCTGAAGACATAGAAGTTTCATTTGATAGCGCTGGAGAGACTTACCAGGATGTCACATTTCCTTTTGTTAGGGCTGCAACCTTAACCTGTGCAAAATCACTTATCAAGCACTCCATTTCCTTGTTAATTTGGCAGAACAGGGTAGTTGCAGAGTGCCAAGTACTCTGCCTGGCAATAACTGACAGCACTATACCCAAGCGGCCACCACTGACAGAACAAATCGAAGAAGCAAGTCCTAGCAGATGGCAGACCTTTTAGGGAGATCTAGACTTAGCCACTGTAACAAAGTTGCTTAGACAATGCAAGACAGATTTATCTTAATCATAATCAAACTGCCATCTGCTAGGTGTCATGTCTGAGGTACCCAACCCTAGTTAGTATTGGAATACATGGTCCTTTTTAAATGTAAGACCATTTCCAAAGGCTAGATATTGCTTTGAAAAGATTTAGATTGGCACTGGAGCTCTGAAGAAAGCTTGGAGAAGCTTTCTGATGGAGGTGAGACCATTAGTGAGGTCTTCAAGTACAAAAGCTCTTTCTGCTAAGATTTCATCTTTTAATTTCAACAGATCCCAGTAGACAAACCAAGTCTGCTCCAAGCAGGACAGGAAGCTGACTCTAACTGTGACAATCTCTGCGTTTGATTACACAGGAGGGTCACCAGCCAAGAGTGGCACTTGCTTTGCTCAGCTGGTAAGACTGATGATAACTTTTCTCGGCTGCATTCAGACCTAATGCACAGAACTCTTGAGAGTATACATCGTCCCGTGGAGTATCTGTTATTTTCCTCCCCAACCAGGCTAAAGTTCAGGTGAGTGAGGCAGGAGTGTTTATAAAGCTAAGCAAAGTAAACAGAGACTCAGATTATTAAGGAATGTAACAGCAGGTATTTCTTTGAAAGCTTTTATTATAAAAGTGTCAATACTATTCTACCTACAAACTCCTGAGTTTACAAATAAAAGAGTATAGGGGTTTATGGCAGATTCTTCTACATAGAGGAACACACCAAAACACTTAACATTACACATTTAGGTCCACTACCTTTCACTAATTCAGAAGTAACTTTAAAAGACTGGGGGGGGGGAAAAGCAGGAATCGTAAGATATTCCTGCATTATACTATGAAAAACACTTCCTTGGCTTTCAACCAGATATGAAAGCAGAACTTGTTAACTATGCTTGGGCAACCAACTGACAGTTCAAGTTATTTTACACCAATGTTTGTTGGTAAGTTCAGTTATACCAGTCCCCTGAAGGCACGCTGAGAAGAAAGTGAAGTAGCTGCTCTATTAGGGTGGAACCATGAAACAAGTTGCCAGAGACAGCAGCAACTCTTCTGTTCAGCAGAGATGTCGCCTTGAAGGACTCATCTAACTGGAGGCTGGATACTTCAGTCAATTGCAGGCTGTACTAAACCATCAAATTCTATGACAACATTTACCCTAACAATGTTGAGAGGTGAACTGTAACAATATGGTAGGTGAAAGTCTGATCAGTAAGATTTTTTTTTTCTTCACTAGAAGAAAATTCAAGTACATTCTTGGTAATTTACTCAGCGAAGTTGTCATATTACATGCATGTTTGACATCAAACTGAATGGTAAAACTGCTGACAAGAGTCTCTTTGTTGACCCCTTCCTGGAACATTCGCTTTCTTGTGACAGTTTGCTTAGCTGTCAAATAATTTCTCCTTGCCTACAAGGAAGGGTGCGGAACTGCTGAGTATGCATTTCACCTCGAGTCTCACACTCAACAGGATATAACCACTGTTCTTGTGGCCACAAGCAGCTGCTCAGTCTCTGCCCAGAGACTCCTCATCTACGTGCTGCTAGAAATCACGTAGCTGGGAAATGCCAGTTGACAGAAATATTCCCAGTCTTTTGAGCAGCACAGCACTCCTTGACATGCAGTAGAATCACATTAGCTCTATTGCAAGGCTGTGCTTTACTAGGCTTTGATTGAACAAGGCAGACACCACACTACATTTCAGGCGCTCATTTAGTTCCATTCATGAAAACTAGCAAAGCACACTGAAGTCACACAAAAGATTTAAATCTGTGCTGATGTGTTAAAGTTACTGACCGCACCTCTGTAACATGGGAGTCCCACAGCCAGTCAGTGGCTCCGAAGTACTTCACATTTACCAGTGCAAGGTGAGAGTTACAGTTTGTGACAGGCTAGGAAGTTATGTTTTCAACAGATATGAGACCTCTATAATATTCAAGAGCTCTTCTGTTTCTATATCCTTCCTATTTTCTGCCTCACTCTCAGTAGGCTGAGGTAGCCATCTGGCCTCAGCAGCCACAGGCATCCTGTGTGACTACTTCAGTTACAAGCCACAGCTAAGACTATCTGCTGAAGCTGGGGTTCAGAACCACCGGCTGCCATTACTTATCTTTGGTTGTCACCACAGTCTGAGCATGAGTAGTGCCACCAAGACAGACAGGCCTGTTGACTTCAGTACCTGCTGCAAGAGATACAGCAAAAGGAATAGCTTATAAACTACTTAACTAATTGTTCCTATCCAATTAGTTGACACACACAGACACACACACACTCAAGTTGCTTAGATTCTTCACAGCATTCTTTGTTAGAGATTTTCCTTCTGTAAGAATACTCCAAGCTCACTGGTTTTAGGAATTCAGATCGACTAAGACAATGTTAGGCACAGGAGCCCTGTCTAATTCCTGACTTAAGATACCAATAAAAGACTTCAAAACTTCTGCTTCAAGCTAATGCTGTGATAGCAGAGATTTAGTCATTTAGGATATACTAAACTGTCTCACTGCCAACACGATACATGGAAGCATTTTGCTGTTTGTCATTGTTAGAATGAAGTAGTAAATTTATAAATTTTATTATATGATGCCTCGGCCACCCAGTTTTACTCAGTTAGCTCTTCGGCATAGCGAGCTATGATTCTGAGAGCCATCCAAGTACCACCACACTGGAACAGCATAGCCACCATTCAGGTTTGCTCTATCAATGACCAACAGATACAAGAACCCTTTTCCTAGTTTAAAAGAGTAGTTCTGTCTCAGTATCAAATGCATAGTCTGAACTGACAGTTTTCTGTACTGTCTAGACAAGTCTACAGAATAATAATTTTTTTAAGCTATATTTAGGTTATGAAGAGTATTTATTAATGCCTTAAGTCACACCAGTACAGCAGTGTGCCTGGTCCAAGTTCAATTTTTATATATTTCAGGGTAGTGTGGCTAAATTAATTGGCACTCACAGTTCATCACCCGCTAACCTCTCACTCATCAGGAACTTGCAGTCTTACAAAATGTCCATGCACCTACCACATTAAGTAAACAGGTGCGTTTTACTTTCACCCTCACATACGCACAGGCATCAACTTATGGAATCCCTAAAACCTGGATATGAGCAGCCAGATTTGCAATCATTCGGCATACTGAACTCTGACCTCCCACTACATGCCCACTGAACTGTTTCCTCATGGCTACTTTAAAAAAAAAAAAAAGTAGCACTATAAAGGTTTATAACACAAGTGCGGTAGCTTTAATAGCACAGGAATCAAGTTTGTCCTTGTAGAAACTCCCAAGGAAAAAATTTCTTCATAATGCGTTGTTGATGTTCTTTTGTGGCAAGGCAGGCATCTACAACAGACAATACACAGATAACACCCTACTTATTTGCGACTACTGAGATTTCAGAGGTATGTGATGGGACCCAAACAAACAAGACCTGAAGCCTGACTACACATTTTGTTTTCAGACTTCCCTTGGGAAATACACAGAAAGCTTGCCTAGCCCTAGTAAGCCAACTACCTGCCACATCTTACTTGCCCAGACTAGATCTCTAGCTCCACGTGTGGGTACACAGCATGCTGTACTGTGTACCCCAGAGACAAGGCACTTGGGAGCGCAACAGCGCAGGGCTTCTGCAGCCTTTAACCCTTCCTTCCCGTATCACCTAGCCAAAATACTGACAATGACAGACAAGGACAGTGTGCCTTGAGCGGTGCAACATGGAGCACAACTGGGCTGAAGCTGAAGAGTAAGACAAGCTTTGTACACACAGTCACTTGACCATTTTCTGATCTGCAGTAGTGGATTCATGGAGAACTGTATCGTACTACACATAGTGCCGACTGTCAGTCTTTTAGATTAATTACAAGCAACTTTCAATAATAGCCTCTCAAGAACTTTCCCATTCACATCCATCACCTGCCTTGTTACGGATAAAGCTCCACTTGGGTACCTTGTCTTTGGTTATGCATCAGCTACAAATTTGCAAGTGTTGTGCAATACCTGCACAACAAGTTTCCTAGACAATGTAGGTCAGGCACAGTTCAAGAAATTGTATTACTGAATCCATGAGGACCTCCTATAAACAGCCTGGAATACACTAAAGCAGTTCTGGACAGAAGTGTACCAATATTAGTATTTCTGCTCTCAAAATTTACTCCAACAGCAAGTCAAAAGTTTCAACATGAAAAGAGTACCTCCGAGAATTCAAGTTCCTCTGAATTTTTTCAATGAAATAAAATGAGGAAGTTCAGTAGGTACGGCAAACTGAAGCGTTATGGGCAAGAGCCACGTGCACGCAGGCCCAGAAGGCTGGACACCCAGACTTACAAAAGACCAGCTCATATATGCAGTTGTAAGAGATACTGATTAAGTCTGCGCTCTATGTTAAATAGCAACAGGGGAAAAAATAGAAATAAACAGATAAATCAGTCTGTAGTCAGAACAGTCATGTTCCACAACAGTGTTGGCCTGAAACCTATCATCACTTGGGGAGTGAAGCAGATGAGTTTCCTTATGTAATAGTACTCATGTCATTAGAGACGTTGTAGTGGGTCACATGCAAGGTTTGTATCTTAAATAATGTATCACAGATGCATGTCTACGATACGTTATTAAAAGCTGGGCTACCCAGAGGGATGAGTTTCACCTGAGTATACAGAACCTTGTCAATACCTAGTTCTAGGCTATGCCACCAGCAGCCAAGAACACTTGCTCAGAGCTGAAGCTCCGGCCAACTGATGAGATTCTCCTGTCAGTGCTGCTCGCCCAAGATGAGTCCAGGGCTACACCTAAGCTCTGAATTCTGGCCTAGTTTTAAACTGATATTGAAGTAAAGTTATCCAATTCTCAACAGTTAACTAGCTAGATAAAAAACAAATCACGGCAGCATTTTTAAAAATTTAAAATAACACTATGGACAGTGCTAATTTACACAGCAAAATAAGCATTTTGCAAGTATTCTTTTAACAAGGTGTCTAGAAATTAAATTCTTTCAATTTGGGTTGGAAAAAGTCACTACAAACCATGCAAATCCATCACAAACCACACATAGACATCACAGGGAAGCAGGGCTACAGACAGGTTGCTAGAAGCCAGAAGATCCTGCCTGGGTATGGTGATCTAACTTTTATTACACAAGTTCTCCTCAAAAAGTACTCCTCGGCGGTGTAGCCAAGCTTAATACAATCACAGCTACAGCAACTCAGGAGAAGCATAGCTTGTAGTACTTCGCCCCATAGACTTGTCGGATAGGAAGTACACATTGCACAACTGCGCTACCACTCCAGACCCCTCCCTGCACTCCAGCTTCACCCACAGACATTAAAGGTGCATGTTTATTTGGGAAGGTAACCTTGCAGTCCTGCAATAGAGCGATTTTAGAATTTGTCACCAGTGCCTTTAGAAGGTCACGTTAAATAAATTAAAAATCATCAGTTGGAAACAAGCTATTAGCATGTGGTTATGGTTTAATGACACGCAAACCTAGAATTTGTCAGAGGCCAGCAGATACCAGGCAGAAAGTGTAGACCTGGCACTTCAGCGCCTGCACTGCCACAGCTGTACTGCAGGGAAGCCCGCAGCAGCTTTCAGGTTTCACTGCAATATGTGGTTTTCCTTTCACGGAACAACGTTACAAGTCAGGACATCAATAAAACAATTCAATACGTCCTTACGATTGTAAGGATTCTTAGCCGCATTAAAAAAAAATAAACAAGTTAAGCGACACACAGAGACAACTTGGCCTCCTCATCAATTTTCCCCCCTCCCTTGCAGATCCCGAGCTGAAGCGGGATTTCCCGGTCGCTCTGCGCGGGAGGCGACGGACACTCTCACTGGCTGGGAAGCGGAGAGGAACCACCGCGCTCCCCTCCCGCCGCCCCGCAGGTGCCGCCGGCCTGGGCACGGCGCCAGCCTCGCCCCCAGCGAGCGCCCCGAGCGGGGAAAAGCAGGTGGGGACCAAGCAAAGGCAGGGGCTGGATGGCCGCCGCCACCGGGGCCCGCACCCCGCCGCCTCGGCCCTTCCCCTCACACCCGACCCCGCTGGAAGGTGCCCTTCGGGGCGGCGCTGTCCGAGCCCGACGCCGGCAAGGCCTGCGGGAGCGCGGCCGCCCCGCCGCCAGCGAGGCCTGGGCCGCCCCGCCGTCCCCAAGGAGGGACCGCGGACAGGCCCGAGGCCTCTCACCCAGGCACCGTCCCCGGGACGGCTCCTCCGCCTGAAGGAGCGGCCCGCCCTTCCCGGCCTCCCCCGGCCCCTCCGCGCCCACCTGGAGATGCTCCTGGAAGCGAATCGGCAGGATCTGGGCCATGGCGGCGGCAGCTGGCTGGGGCTCCAGTCCGAGGCCGGACCGGAGTCGCACCTCAGCGGGGAAGCGGGACCGCAATGGCGGAACAGGCCAGCGAGCGGGGAGCCGCGGCGATCCGGAAGCTGCCCCCGCCGGCGGAAGGATACCGTCGCGGAAGGAAGGGACTGCCCTCACCTGCCGGGACCGGCCTTAACTGCGCCGGCCGGGCGGAAGGATCCCGCCGAGCGTAGTGACTCACACGCCGCGGGTCCAATGGGAGGGGCGGAGGGATCCGCTCACCGGAAGGGACTATTTCGTGTCTCACCACCCCTCCCTCCCCGGCCTTTTTTTTTGCCACATCATGCGACCGAGGTGCGGCTGCGTCACTTCCGTTCCGCGCTCGTCGCCCCGGCGGGTCACGTGCCGGGGGAAGAGCGGCCGGGCAAGGTGACTCGGCCGGGGGCGGCGGTTGCCGTGGAAACGGGCGGGGGCGGGCCCGGCCCGGGCCCCCTGAGGGACCCGAGAGCGCCCCAAGGGCCCGGGGCTCCCCCCGGTCAGGGCCGTGATCGATTTCCCCCTCCCGCCCCCGCTGCGGGCCCTGCCCGTGCCCCTCAGGCCCAGCCCCGCGTTTTTCCCCCATGTGAGGAGCCATCCCGGGTGCCAGCCTCGCTGGGCTGCTGCCGCCCTGCACGGCAAGCGCCGTAATCGATAGAGGATGTGTTTGTCCTTGCCCTGCACTAACAAACCCTAATTAAAACAAGAAGACAAAGCAGGGAAGGGCCATAAGCTGGTACCGACCTTCTTCCTTCCCCAAAATCACGGGACGTCAGTGAACATCGCGTCCCTGAGACTCCAGGGACGGTCCAAAGGACTCTTCCCACCTAACACTGTTAATAAGTACAGTAACATAATGAAACTTCAAATTTCCTTCTATGTTTATTAACTTACACTGTAACCCCCGCCCACAGCAGCAGGTAAAACTTCGCTCTCTTCGCTTGAGGACTGCAGCATGCCAAGTGCTTTACCAAAGGGCTGCGGGTGGTGTAAGGCACGGGCACCCTGGCAGACCCAACCACCACTTTTCTTACAGCTTTCCTTATTTTGCAATCTCACGGTTATTTCCTCATCGCATTTTTGCTTTGTATTAAATTCACAATTTCAAAACCTCGGAGTAGCCCTGGAGCGCAGTGGGGGGAAAAACCTCCTTTCTTGCTACTGAGCAAAAAGAAGTAATGAATAAAATAATAAAGCATTCGGATGTGCCAGCAGATACATAGCCCCAAGCAAGAGTGGGTGTTCTAGCTACTGATCGCAGACCTAATGTGTAGCGCAGATGGCATTTGACATGCAAGTGGCTATATGACATTGCAAATATAAATCAAATTAAACACCAATAATTTGTGGGCTTTTGCAAAATTCAGACTATAGGTTTAGTCAAGAAGTGCTGGCTTCTCAAAAGTAGAGCCTGAGCAACAGCGTGAAAGAACAAAGCCCTTTTGCCTCTGAACCCAGGATAAAGGGCCCAATGAAAGAGGAATCGTAAACATGCGACTTCCTACAAAGATTGATCACAACCAGCAATTGTTTCATTCACACATTCCCTTAGGAACTAAAAAGGCGTTAGTCTCGCTGTCATTTCTGTGCTCTGTACGCGCAGAAAAGGGGCAGGTGGCAGCAATTCTCCTGCAGTCGGGAACTCTGAGACCGAGCATCGCTACTACTATTGCCATTGACAAACGCAGTGTTGCTCGAGTTAAGCCTCTTACAGCCCAGCGAGGTGGCACTCGGCCCTGCAGGGCAGCCACTCCCCCTCCCAGAGACAGGAATCACACCTTCTTCCCCAGGTTTGGCAAGAACGCCGACCAGACTCAGCTTTTTCATTTTAATTGGTACAATCACAGAAAGAGGGACAATGATCAGATCTACTACCTTCTTCATGAAGAGTAATATTATCATATTCCCCGTAACAGAATCCCAAGGCTTTTGAAAACTTATGGTCAAGCAAGAGCCTGTGCAGTTCAGAGGTGGAATGCTTAATGTTTCACGCCAAGTGCTAAGGCTTACTTACAACTTGACTTCAACGGAGTTAACTAGTTACCTGAAAAGCAACGGAAGGTGACACACAGCTGCACAAAACGGGGGCACGAAAGATGACAGGAGGTTCTTCCAGTTCTTTGGAAATTGTCTGATACAAAATGTTACTTACTGAAAGTGAAAAAAACAGCAAAGAAGACAAGCTCCCCACTGGAGCACTAGGACATTTTAGTATTAAGGTGAGATAAGGGGATTATCTCTTTATTGAGAAGGAAAAAAATTTATGATGACAAAGCATCACAGCTCTGCTTTTTCTATACTTGAGGAAAAAAGCTAGTATTTCCATCTGTATTCTTTCTGCATATTTGAAACAGTCATTCTTCAGACCAAAATCCATACATTTTAAAAATAACAGCCACCAAACTCAGAAAAACAGCCCCCTAGGCAGCAGGCCTGCTGACGGACTGCAGGATGTAACCTCACTGAGCACTGGATTGACTGCTGGGTTGGTTTGGTTTTTTTTTTTGCCAAATGGAAAACTCACAGTGCTAAGTCATCCCTGACAAAAATTATGCATTGTTAGCAAGAATGCGAAAACATTTGCAAAATACTTTGCATACAAAGACATCTTCACACAGAACCGTCACTGTACATGGTACAGCACAATACACAGTAGGAACAACACTGTCTGCAACACAGAATGCAGGTGGCAAACGTCCTTTTGAATTTCGATCCTGATGGTTCCATCAGTAAAAGAGCGCTTCCTACGCAATTTCCTGAGTAGCGTATGAGCATGAAGATTGTATAACCACAATCGTACAGAGTAAAATGGATAAAAAGTGATAGCTCCACTCCTTTAAAAAACCCCCAACCTTTAAGAAAGCTTTATTAATAATGGTTAACGAGACCACTGAGATCTTCCTAAGTTGACTAAATGCCACAGAATTGGCATCACAGTAAGTGTCATGTCTTCACATTTGAGGCCACTAAATTGTTGCCAGTGACATGCAGTAGCAACGTTTGGCTCGGTGGATTTTCCTTGCTGGATGCAGCAAAGGCAGATTGCATTTGTATGCCTCGACTCTCAGACTTACCACAAAGCAGAAGTTTTCCTTCGTTCCAGTTAGTCATTTTGCGTTATGCAAACACACCCAGAACAACTGCACCAAACTGCCTTCCCTCATAGCGGGAGTAGAGCAGACACAAGTATTACCCCATTTCTTTCAATGCTCCACTTAAACCCTGTGCTCTTTGCTGCTTTCTCTCAAGATAGCGAGCTCGGGCATCCAGTATTGATTTATCATCATTCCTTTTCTCCATCTTCTTTGCAGAGTTGTCTGCGACTCCTTCTGGGGGGAGAGAAGAGAGAGAAATATACTCTTCTGCGTAAAAAAACCCAAAACAACCCAACACAGTGTTATAATTCCTCCTATTTGTAAAAATACCCAAAAAGCCTCAACAGAATCTCAAAGTCCCAGTCAGTCATTTGAATGACTTCCAGAGAGGACAGACTGTACCATAGCAGGGAGAGAAAAAAAAAATTAAAAAAAATAATAATAATGTCTTAATTCTCATGTTAATATTTGCAGCTGGGCTCATCTCGTCCCCAAATATGTATTTTGCTTTTTATTGTAACAGAAACTGTGCGTCTTGTAATCTATGCAACCATTTCTTCTCTAAGTTACACTTCTCAAACTCAGGCTGGAGAGGGACAGCACTGGGAGCAGGAAAAACAAAAAGCTTAGAATAAACAATCTTTATAAATTTACACAGGTAGGAGGAAGGAGGAGGATAACATACAGATAAAAGGAGTGGGAAAAGTCAGATACCATTAGAAATGCACATTTTCCCACTGAGCTGAGACCTTGGGAGTGTTTCTCCCAGAAGGAGAGACAAGCAGGAGTATTTTCAGTTTAAAATAAAATGTAAAATAATAATAATTAAAAAAAATAATTCAAGGACTCTGAGAGCCTAAGTATTGTGTGAATAAAGCAGCTACTGCAGCCTGTTCCTAGGGCTCTGGGGCTGGGCACCAGATTCTTTGATATGAGGAAGGAGCTTTAATCAGCATTCACTCTTGGAATATTTGTAATTATTCTGTCTAGGAGTCAAATAGAAATTCAGCTCATGCTGCAGTCTTTCCTTCCATCAGGCACTAATTAAGCCTTTGTCAGCTATTCAGCCACCTATTTTTATGAAGCTCTCAGAAATACAGTATCTGTAAGGTCAGTATTAATCTCAAATTAATTTACAATTGCCTAGTGAAGTCAAAAACTTGAGGGGGACAAAGAGAATAAGCCTCAGCTCCTTGGACTTCAGCCAAATAAATGAGGCTCCTCTGCATTATCCAATAACGCAAATATCCTCTCCAGCAAATTTATAACCAAATCCAATTTGCTTTTATCATTTGAAATGGTTGTTTTATACAATGATGCAGGACAGAAAGAGATGCTGGTCTGAGCACAAGAGTCTACATTTTTTCGATTGTTAAGAAAACTGAAGAGAATCTATATTGCCACTGCCTGTACTGTATATTAAATTAATGTTCTGGAAGGGTCAGCTCAGGAGTAAAGGGGCCCTTTGAATCCTTGGCTGCTTTATGAAACCTGCTGACAGAAGAATTCAAAGAATGTCAAGCAGCCAGATCAGTCAGCAGGCACCAGTTTTAATTAAAACTGACAATTTATTTAAATACATGGCATTGAATTCATTGTCAGAATGAGACATTCACCAAAATGTGATACTTTTTCCTCTGTGATTTTTTGTTTGGTTTTAGGTTTTGTTTTTTTTTTTTCTTTTTCTTATAGCCCTTAGGACTTCTCTCTTTCAGGACAGTATTATTTTGGGTATCTATGGCTAGATACCCTTTGCAAACTTAAATAATGATCAGACTCAAAACACTTTTATTCAACCCTGTGTTAAAGTTCTGCTCCTGACAGCTATAGTGAACCTAAAGAAGAGGGGAGTGTTGCAAGAACCAGTAGACAAACAGCAGCACACGCACTGCTGAGGCAGGAAAGTGAGGATTGCAGAGCTGTAGTAAGACAAGAAAACAACTACAGCTACACATCAAATACGTTAAGCACACCCAGATTCACACCTACTAGTCCAGAACGCATTCAGTGACATAATATACGCACACATCCACAACAACCAAGAAAAATACATGTGCCATAGACATGGACTAGTGATGTGCTTACCATACTGCCTTTTAAGCTCCTCCTTATGTTTCCATCTGGTTATTTCCTCTTCAGTTACTTCTTCCCGTGCCACACTGCTCAGCTCGTAGGCATCAATTTGATGCAATCTGGGCAGCAAGTCTTTGACCCATTCATAGCGAACAGGACACACTGTCCGGACATAGATTTTGGATGTCACTGTAACATCATGGAATATGATCCACTCGAGGCGAGTCTCCTGGTTATACAGCTGAAAAATTAAAATATTATTTCAAAACTCTTATAAAAAAAATTATTTCTAGAGCACCCTCCATTGGTGGATGCAAGAATGAGATCAAGCTGACATTACCCTAAATTTGAATGAGGCGTAATGACTTGCTTAGAGCTGCCCAGGAAATCCAAAGAGCCAGAGAGAAAGCTCAGTCTACATCACACTCGTTTCATACGCCAAACATTTACCAAATTTGAAGAAGTGAGGCTCTTCCCCACTCTCAAAATGAACACTGTAACAGTGCTTCTCCTGGCCGTAAGTTAGCACAAATCAAACAGAAGAGGAAGAGTTTACAGGGATCTGCCTTTTATTCCTTTTATAGATCCTTTGCTACTTTACTAAGAGAATTTAGTAACTTACTGTAGATGAAGGATGGATATAGACTATGCTGCCGTGTCCGTCCATTGTGCAGAACGTCCTGGCTGCAGACCTGAAAGGTTTGTGAAAAATATGTATAATGAAACATACTTTGCTGTGATTAGACAGCAACACTAAGCAGAACAGCAGCAGCATAGAAGAAAATACTCAGATATATAAGCAGGGGAAGATCCTTCCAGAATTAAACTGTAATAAAAATACATCTGCCTAATTTACCACAGTAACACTGCAGATATAACAGCGCAATAATAAACTGTGTTTGCGATTGGACATTTCCAAGCCCTTTAGTTTAATATCTGGAACTACTCACCAGCTTGCGGCTCATTACACAGATAAAAAAACTACTATTCCAAGGACGTAAGGAACTTCCCCAGGAAAGTAATAAGAGTCAAAAGTAGAGAACCCACCAGGCGTCCAGCCCTGTGCAGAAACACCACCTTCAGCTGCAATCGCTACTTTGCTACTTTTAACACTATGCAGCCTTACTATTCTGCTCCAATATGCACCTACACCTTTAAAGAATACGCATAATATTTTTTCCATTCAATTCTCCAAACTTTATTACTTACCTCCTGGCTACGTTGATAAAGTATCCTGCACATAGACATCTTCTCAGTATTTCAGTTCTGGAGCCTTCAAAGGTCTCTTTAGGGAAGTCCGACAGCTACACAAAGAAAAAACAATATAAATCAGGATCTTTCCTAAAGAAAAAGTAGCTATACCCCCTTCATCCCATGGAGTTTAAACTCTGGGTTTCTCACTGTACAGAAACTATGAGGAAAGAAGAAAAACCCTCCCCTTCTTGCTTGTGACCACCATCACACCTGTTGGTTAACACAAGCTACAGCAAGGATGCCTTATAAACATGTAAGTGGATTAGTTTGTACTGGAGAAAGGCAGCAGCCACCTGGCAAAGGCTCCGCAGTCCAGTACACGTCTTAAATACAAACTTACATAACTCGATCATATATAAAAATTATATTTTTACCTGTTTCAGTTTAGTGATTATTTCCCGAAGCTGTTTTTCCACACTAAAAGCAGATTTTAAAGCTCTCCAATGGATCCAGTGCTTCTGGCACCAAGCTGAAGGAGACTTGCTGAGAACAGAAATACTTGTATTATAAAGAAGCCCTTTGTAAGCTGGAGGCAGAAAGTTGCCTCTACTTTTTGTTATAGTGTACAAAGAAGGCAACCTACACAGCCAGATACTTTGTTAGTTTAAATAATAGGTGTCTTGATAGAAATGTCAGATCATAATAATAAGGAATAAATCTGCAATTAGGTATGAGTACATACATGTGCACACACACAATATATTTAAAAAACGTCAGCATCTGGGAGTTGTGAGCAATGCAAAACCACTTACTGTAGGGAATCGTTTTATACCTTGCTTTGCACTGCTCAAAAATATTTAAGAGGGTTGCAAAGTCATTGCATCCTCCCACTTGTGAGGAAAGTTCCTGGTGTTGAAGTTCTGCCTCCTTTTGCTTCTGAGGATCACCTGAGGAAGTAAGTTATAACTCACTTCAACAAAGTCATTTTTATTTATCACTCCTACTTAATTTTCTATTAGTATCTCTCTAAAGTGTGTTTGACAGTCTCGGCTCTTTATTCATATTATTTTTAGATTTGTCTCTCCTCCACTGCACTTACAGTTCTTCCCCCTTTCACTACTGCTGAATGAGAACACGTAGATGCTATTAAATCTGTGATTAATCTCATCAGTCAGCACTAGAGATGAGGCTTCTAGTCTCTTAGAAAGAACGGTTCTATGTAGTGCGCTCTCACAATCAATTCAGATGTCAACGTGGGAAGATAAAGGAACAGCGACCTTAAACAAACAGCTCACAGGGATCATGCGAAAGTTTTGCTCTGGGGAAAAAACCAAGACTGTTGAAACCACCCCACCATAGCACCATCAAATCTATTTAACTCAGCTTTTGTCCTAGTACTCAAGTGCCATAGTAATAGAGGTCTTAAAAAAATAAGGGTCTAGAAAAAAATGTGATCTGTGAGTTTAGTGGGAATTTGCCTTCACTAAATGCTAGGAATGTACTAGGCAAAAGCAACATTTCCCCAGTGTTATTTCAAGTTTTAAATACCCAAATAATTTCTTCCCCAGCACAACCTATTGCCCTTCGTAGGGAGCGATACGGTTGCAAAGGCCAATGCATTGCATTGCTGCTGTGCTGCAAACGATGCCAGAAGTTTGTGGGCATTACAAGTAACACCGACGAAGTCAGGAGGCCTCTTCGTACACATATTGCCCATGAGCAAGTGCCTTCACAACGGGAGTCTCTGTGTTTGTGTCCTAATGTACGGGGTTGCTGGAGAGTAACGAACATGTGTGCATTAGCTAGTGGAACAGATAACACAGGCACGTTGCCAGATGGAAGACGGGAAAGCAAAAGCACAGTTGTGGGAATGGGATAGACCAGAGCAGAATCCAGGCTATCAGTACTGTCGGACATGTCTTTAGCTGTTGCACTAACAGGCACGGTTAATAGACTACAGAGATAACTGGACAGGAGCCAAGGAGTGACTAGGAAGGACAAAGGTCTCCCACAAAGACCTACACATAAAGACTGTACATCGAGCAGCTGGGGGGGATGGGTCGGGGGCAGACTCGGGGGGGGAAAGGAGATAGGAAGGAGGACATGGGAAACTGAGTTTAGCACTAGTGAGCGGTGCTTGGAACCACAGCAAAATTACACCTTCCATTTACAAAAACACTGGAAATGGAGGCAGTGATAAATTGAGCTTCTCACAGTAACTTAAAAGGTCTATTTTGTTAAACAGAGTTATTGAACAGAAAAGCCAATCCAGGGGTGACTCCGTTCCTTAAAAACAAATTAATCAGTCCCTGCTGTTGTCTGTACTTCGAACAACAGCAAAACGTCTGCTGTGGTGCATTTTGGTTTTCTGGTGGTTTGGTTTTGTGTGGGGTCTTTTGTTGTTTTGGGTTTGTTTTTTTTTTTTTTTTTCTTTTCCCTCCTGTAACAGTTTTCTCTCTAATGACTTCTCAGCAGTCCATTCGCTTACCCATATGTTGCTTCACAGCTCACAGCCTTGGGACAAACGCAAGCCAATTCCATGCTATTTTGAAGTCTTTGAAATAGCTGTTTTCCAATTCCTAGCATGCGATGTGCCCTGACTCCGAGACCTCAGAAAGCTGTAAAAGCATATGGGCAAAGTGCCATTGTATGTTTGGCCTAATCCTAACATTCCTCCCTACCAATCTCCTACGGTGTACTCTGGGAGACAAGGCATTGCACTTGAGGAATCTTCCTCACACTGCAACATAAGGGTTATTGAAAGCTTTAGTTTAAGGTAAACACTTGTCTCCCACCAGTGTTGGGCCCAACTAAGGAGACCAGCTTCCTCCCCAGCGGGGCAAGTAATGGCTTGTGCTACCATTATTCAAAATACAGAATCACTTCTCACTTCATAACCTTGAGATACAACCGTGAGATACTGCGGCCTCACAAATTATCAGTGTAGAAAATTACTGAGACCAAAAACTACAGGGAAGCTGTAGAGAAGGTCTCCGGGTGAAGCAGAGTGTGCTGCCTAAGCATTGCCTGAGATGTCCCTGTCCAAGCAGAATTCCCCACCCACCCAAGGCTGCTTTGGGATAAGAGGCTTCCTACCTGGACGAATGAAGACATTTTCCACAGACAACATGGCTGCTATGGGAAGCAGCAGATCTTCACAGTCAAGAGAAGCAGCTTTTATGACAGCACAGGACAGGTTGGGAGGGAGGGGAAATTGCACCAGGAATTCACCCAGTCTTGTCACGTGGCCTCTCCTTATCCCAAGAAAAAGATCCAAAGACCAGATTCAACAAAACTATGCTTAAATGTAAATTGAAACACACACACACAATGTCGACGACCACACACTGACAAAGTGCATGAAAGAAGCATTTCCCTCTGGACTGTTGTAACACTGCAGTCTCCGTGTGCCCAGACAGGTGCTGGAGACATGCAGCAAGCGTCACTAGCAGAAGAACATTTCACCTTTCTCCAGTTCGCTTATGCCTGCTTTATGGCAGGCAAAGCCAGCTTTTTAAGTGTATCAGATGCTTAAGATATTTTTTTTTTTTTGTAAGAAGAATTCCTGGAAGTTTAGGATAAGATCTGACTTCCTGTCTTGAGTTCTTGGATGGGCCTCACAGCTGGTGCCCAAGCACCTTCGTCACAACAGTCTGGGATCTGCTATCTGGAACTACAGCAGAGAGTTGGGGTAATTTGTCTGAGGTCACTCAGGAACTCCAGAACAATGTGGAGAATTAATCTGTATGTCTCAAGTCCTAAGCCGTGCTCTGACCCTAATTTTAGAGGGAGTGTATTAAAACCCAGCAGATAACTTCCTGGTCTAATGAGGAAACATATTCTACTGCTGGGGGAAGTCCTTCAGTCCACACAAACAACTCATTAACACCAGTTAAACCATTAGATTTTAAATTCTTGTAGTGACTACACCCCTTTATTTTTTACCTGTCGATAGCATCGCACTGGTACAGTTCCTTGAGAGCTTCTAAAATATGCCTTTCTTCAGGGCGGTCCAAATAGGGAAATCTATAGTAAAAAATGAAGTAAAAAATTCTCACTGTTCAGGCTCAGTATAACTTCGTTAGTCTTCATATTTACTAAAATACTTTTGTAACCTTCCAAGTACAGGTTTCTGACCAGAGTGCACATAAGCATCTTCAGTGTAAGGGTGTGTTACTACATATACAGCCTCATGCTGAAGAATTACCATGACAGATCCCGGTGTGCCACATGCAAAGACAAACTGTGTTTTCTGCACATGTACGATCTGAAAACTGAGACGACTCCGCAGAGGTATAACCCCTTTTGGGATATAAACATCAGTATTTTAAAGTATTTAAAGTACCAAAAAATATCACTATTAACTATTTAATTTGGAGATAAGGAGTTAGTTTTGGCAGAACCTCAAACTGAACTTGAGCTCAAGATCCAATCTGGCATTAGAGACTGAGGAGAACAGCAGAAAAGCTGACAAGCTGATTGTATCGGAGTGCCACAATTGGCCAGGGACCTAAATCCTGCCTCCTGCCACCAGGCTGCTGGTGCCTGTGCTGCATCGCTGCTGAGACTGAGGAAGAAAATGATAATTCCCCTCCTCCATGGAGGTTACCTTATGACATCATGCACGGAAAGGCACTTCAAGGTCAGGATCACAGATGTCAGACTGGTTCTCTTGATCTCCGGGACTGTGTGATCGGGCATGCATTGCTCCCAGAATTCTTTGCTGTATAGCCGATAGCTTTTTCCGGACGATGTCCTGCCAGCTCGGCCAGCTCGTTGCCTTGCTTCACTCCTGCCAAAACAGAATGGCAGGGAAAAAAAGATAATCCAAACTCTCAAGCCCTTCTGTTATTATCCAAAGAAGCACACTGTAATTATGAGAAATAACAGCGATTTCTATGCTTGTAGATGGAAGAGATATTATACTGTGCAGCAACTGAGAAATCCAGCCATACAAGAACAGAATGAAGAAGCGTTTCTGTGCAAGGGAAGACTTTTTTTTAAACTCCTCTGAATCAGGCTGTTGTATTCAGCAAATACAAGATGACATGTGAGCCACTGTTCAGACTACAGACAATGCATTGTCAATTCCTTCTTAATGCCTGTATAGGAAATTATATGTCCTGAACCACTTTCTATTTAGCAGCAAACAAAATGGCTTTAAAGTAGGGAGCCTCAAAGCTTCCCAACCCCACCCTTTTTTTTTTTTTTTTTTAAATAAAGATCAACCAATATACTGTATTGTCAGAGCAACTCCCAGAAACACCAAACAAATGACCTTTTTAAAACTTACTTCGAAATGGGAACCACCTCCAGTATGTCCAAGCCAACTCGGGGGTTATGATTCAACTGCTTCACAAATCCACTATCTACTACGTACCTGAAAAAGATTCATACTCTGTCAGAGAAGAAAACAGCAGAGGTCTCAGTAGACAGACAGGTAGCTGCCACACACATATGATCAGAGCAAGAACACGTTTACCCTACAATTGCTGCGAACGGGTACTTGTGCTTTGCTGGTCACCTGCAGCCCCTGGTTCAGTCTACGGGATGTTACTGATAACATCTCTCAGCACCCAAGGAGATTATGTTGATTTAATGGAGCTGAGATTTGATTACAAATTGGGGCCCAGCAATATTAGTCATCTGTAAAACTATATAATGGTATCAAAGGGGTTTTTATTCACGACCAAAAAAAAGGCAACTGGTAATTACTGGGCAGGTATAGCAGTAGAAGGAAGCTGGATGTGTTTTTCCAAATCTAGAAGAACTTTCTAAATTATTCCCTCTGTTACAGTTTTTATGAAAGATAGGAAACGATACCTGACTCCTTCAATCGTCAGAGACGTTGCAGCAATGTTTGTGGATACCACACATTTTCTAATGCCCCTGGGAGCTGGCAAGAATATGCTTTTCTGTTGATCTAAAATGACAGGTAGTCAGACAAACAATCTGTTACATTACAATGCTCTGATCTCAAACCGCGTCTCTAGCACTGTGCAAACTTACTGACACGCTTAGTGAAAGTAATTTGAATGACATTAGAAAGTGAGTCACATAGCAGTCTAAAATACAGATTCGGTACTATTTTAACATACGACAGAAATCAGAGAATATCTTCTTTATCGCTTGCATATTCAAGAAGATTTTGAGATCAAGAAAGGTCAACTCTGCTGGATGTTTCCTAACCCAGAGCTAGGAAAAAAAACCCCAAGAGGTCTGGTCTTAGTAGAATCTTCATGAAGGATTTGAAGGGTTTTAACAATCAGAGCAAGTGAAGGCAACTATGAAAAGATTCAGTTAAACCCCCCATGCTTCCAGCAAATCTTCTTTTAATATGTAACAAAGCAGCACATGCAGTTTCCATTCATTCGCTTGGCTTTCCAAGGAACAAAAAAAGGGACAGGGAAATTCAACTCTTCCCAGAAATTTTCCCTTTTAAGTTATTATACTTGAAAAATATCAAGATCTCTTCAAGGAAAATTCTCTCTGGTGTATTTAAAAATATTCAAATACAATGGTCTCCAAGAAACTGCCACAAAAGAAAAAAAAAATAAATAAAACATCACTCTCACTCAGGAATCTAACACCTATCACAGAGCAAGGAAGAAGCTACACCTTTCTTTTCATTTTGCTCTTTCAAGACGGTAAAAATTTTGCCCCCTCTCTGCAGATCATTACCAGATTTTCCCTCTCAGCAGCGCTTCCAGATGGAAATTGCTGTTTGTCCTGCTCTTCTGAACACTTACTCAGCCTCTTGGCGTTGTACATACCACACCCACACATTTAAACATCACACTTGAGTTCATCTGAAAATACAGTGTCTGTGTTCAGTAAAGGTCGAAGGGCCTTTGTTTTTCACTCTTTGAAACTAGCTGCAGTATTGCTGCCAAATGAAACAGACTGACTCATTCTGATAACCTGTACTTTTCTATATTGTGTAACAATGAACTACTTCTATCTACCCTTACAGGTCTACTCTTATCACCAAAAACCTACTGGCAATATCTTTTCCATATGAAATAAAATGTGAGGGCCTAAAGAAGACATCTCAGCTTTCAGTTAGACAATATTCCCTTCCTAAGCTGGAGGCCTGGGTGCCATGTGAAGCCACTTCCAGTGGATATGAATTTTAACAGGAGCTTTCTGTGCACATACAGAAAAGGCTGAAGTTTGATTAGTTTATGAACACCACAAAAAACCCAACAGAATAGTGCTATGGTATTGTAACAAATGGGTTAATGAATGCCATTTTTTCCAATCACAATAGAAATATTTAATTAGGACACCGTTTATAACAACTCTTGCAGTTAACATTTATGTGAATTAAGTTTGATATAACATTATATGCTCTTACCTGTTGACATTGACCCATACAATGGTAAGATAAGCAGGCCTTCAACAGACCGATCATGTACTTCATACCGGTAATCAATAGATTCTGCTTTCTTGAAAAGTAAGTCACAAGCTCTTTCTATCTCGATTTGACCTAAAAAACATACAAGTGCCTTTAAGCAACCTATGTAGCTACAACTCTGCCTTCCTAGTTTGTAACATTTTTAAACAAGATCGTTTTGCCAATATTACAGTGTCATCAACACCTTTACAAGAAGGAAGTAATATTTATGAGAATTAGTTTAGAAGGTGACATCCCGTCTTTCCACTGTGCCTCTCACCAAGGCTTTTCCTTAAAAGATAACTGCATAGAAGTGTGGTATGTTACTTTGAGCGCCTGGCCCATACATTGATGTAGATTTTTGCAGTTCAAGAAATTTTCCCTTCCTGAATTAACAACAAAATAAAACAGACAGACAATACAAACAAGAGTAAATTGGGCACAAGAAGAAAAGAGCACATAAAAAATTTTAAGTTAATATTTTTCTTATCTGATCTCATAAAAGGGATATACCTAAACATGCTCTGAAAACTACCACTTCACAGGACTGCGTGTGTCAACCTGAAACTTTCCCTTCTCTACTTACTGCTCTGGGACAAACTGGACAGTCATCGGACGGACATACTGTTTTGCTGGCAATGCCATGCTTCACCTGGAATACCATTAGTTGTTGAAACAAAAATTCTCACCTGTCAGGAAAACCAAGATGTCGCCTTCTGGTTCATTTAAGTGGATATCCAATGTCACTTTTACAGCCTGAAACAAACAACAAACAAGCCAATAACAGCTGGAATCCCATTTCCTCTTTCTAAACTCCTGGTACAAACTAATTCTTCCCTATATCCTGCAGAGATGCTGAAACCACAGCAATACAGCAACTAATTCTTGCGGTCTTTCACAGATGATAATCACACCAAGAACAGAGAACGCAATGCAGGAACAGAGTAAAACAGGTCGGACCTCTGTAACATATGCAGAGCTGCCTACATCCCTCGGGCTGAGCAGGTTGCAGAATATCTCCTTGACAGGATAACTTCTTCCTGGAATATGCAGCACTGAACAGTGTCCAAAGAACTCCGAGAGCTTGTCTACCTCCAGGGTGGCTGACATCACCACCACTTTCATGGCTGTCTTCCTGTCCGGTGGTTTCTTCTGTAGAAATAGCTTCTTCAGCAAACCAAATAAAATATCCTAACAAACAGAAGCAACTTATATTAGTACTCCAGTTTTCTTAGAAGTGCCTGACGAACTTGGAAGGGACTGATTTTATCCCATGAATTTAGTGAAGACCGAAAATCACACCTTCAGGGCCTAAGCACTCAGAAGAATACATACACTTACCCTGGTCATCTTGTAAGCACACCAATTGGTTTCTAGAATTTAATTAAATTTTTATTAACTCTTCTCACAGCTTGTAAACTGAATCAGTGTAACTTAAAATCCTTTGGTTTTAGTTTTTATACTCTCATGGTCAAGTCATTTGCAAGCAGTTACCTCAGACCCATTTTAAAAAGTCATCACCTTTGCCCAGTGTAGGTTACCTGACTGAGTGCGCACCCTCCTTTCTTGTACCACTTATTGTTATGACTTCAGCAAGTTTAATGTACTCTGCATTGCTCTGGATTAAAAATTTGCTCCTTTTAGTTAGACGCAGGTGACAGAGCAGTAGCTTCTTACTTCCTAGCTCAATTACTTGCAATATGCCGAGATGCTTGAGGGCAGACTGGGATTCAGAAAGCATGTTCCCTTTTCCCCAGCTGGACTGGTAGGTTGTTTGACACACAACACAATCTCTTGAGGACTGAGTGACTTCAGTCTCACTTTGTTTGACACAGAAGGGTCAGAGTGACATTTGATAGCTTTTGGTACTTAGGTCAGTTTAGAGACTTCCATGATCCCAAAAGTTGTAATCTCTCAGCACAGTCACATCCACACCCTAAGAAACATTGGGCCTTAGAGTGAGAAAGATGTTTCAGGGTTTTGCTAGTTTGTGTGTGTTCTTTTTTAAATTAGGATTCTAGAAAGTTTGTGTTCACTGTGCCAGCTTCAAACCCCCAGAAATTTTGTGAAAGTATTCAACAGCCAGACAAGTTTTAACTGCTTTCAAACACAACAACAGCTACAACAATTCCAACAGGATTACAGGCTGCGTTTTATTTTCAGATTATGCAGCACGTAATAAATGAAGCAGCAATTCTATGGTCTTAGGACAGCAAAAGGATAAAGTGCATCCATGGAGAGTCAGACAAAATTCTCATGGATTGTGCAGAAGTGAAAGAAATGTATAAGCAGACCTCAATAAAGGAGAAATAGCGATCCAAAAGGATAGATATAAGGCAACACTCACAGTGCTAAGGCTCCGCTCGTGGGCTTCATCCAAAATGATGATACTGTACTTGCTGAGAAGGGGGTCTACCAATATTTGCCTCAATAAGCAGCCATCGGTCATATACTTGATGACAGTATCCTGAAAGGTTTAATTAGACATTCGTCTGTTAGGCTGGATTTTTACTTCAAAGTAAACACTTCTACATAGATCACGTATTTGTCCAGAACCCACACTGAGATTGCATCACAGGTGCTGATGCACCGCATCAGAGGTGCTTGGCTATGTTTTGCTTGTAAGGTGATCAAAAAATTGATCAAATGAGTTACATGATACACAGAACTGCAGCTTCACCACTGCTGGGACAGATGGGATCTCCAGGCTCTGAGACTTTCTGCAGGCAAAGCCCCAGGGCTGCACCACTCCACGGAGAGGCCCACAGCCAAAATGCCGAGCCACAGCCCACTGACACCACCACACTCCGCCATGACAGCACCTGCGGGGACAGCCCTGAGCCCTACCTCGCTGGTGCAGTCATCGAAGCGGACCTGGTACCCGACGAGGCTCCCCAGGGAACAGCCCATCTCCTCGGCCACTCGCTGGGCCACCGAGATGGTGGCAACGCGCCGGGGCTGGGTGACACCGATGGCCCCCTGCTTGGCGAGGCCTACGGGAGAGACGGGGAGAAAGGGGACACCGAGTTGTGCTGCTCAGTCAGCGTGTACACACTTAGTACCTTCATAATACACGTACCGTCATAGCTTGTTAGGTTAAAAGATTTAATCGGGCCACCTCCGCCCACCTCAGGCCCAGTGCAGCCCGCAGCCGTGGGGACCGGAGGATTATCCACATTTAGCTGTGCTGTTTCCCACATGCCGGGGCCGCGGGCGGCTCTGAGGGATCTCGCCGCTCCCCGGCCGTTACCTGCCTCGAAGAGGTACTTGGGCAGCTGCGTGCTCTTGCCGCTGCCCGTCTCGCCGGTGACGATGAGGAAGGGCCGCTCGCTCACGGCCTCCACCAGGGCGCGGCGGTGCCGGCGGATGGGCAGGGCGGCGCCCGCCATGGCAGCGACGGCGGGCCCGGCGACGGCCTGTCAGCGACACGCGCCCCGCTCACGTGACCCCGCGCGGAAGCGGCGCGATGGTGACGTCCGCTGTTTACGCACGCCAGCGGCAGGCGCGAGCCACTACGCACCGCCTCCTCCGCAAGCCACGCCTCCTCATTAGCATACACGTGGTCCTTAAGCCACGCCTCATCCTTAAGCCACGCCTCTTAACACACGTGTCTTAAGCCATGGCTCCTCCTTAGGTCACGCCTCCTAATGAACACACATGTTCTTAAGCCACGCCTCCTAATTAACACATACCGCCCTTAAGCCACGCCTCCTCCTTAGGTCACGCCTCTTAATTAACACACGTCTTTCTTAAGCCACGGCTCCTCCCGAAACCACGTCTCTTAATTAAGACACATCGGCCTTAAGCCACGCCTCATCATAAAGCCACGCCTCCTCATTAAGACACGTCCTTAAGCCACGCCTCATCCTTAAACTACGCCTCCTAATTAGCACACACCATCCTTAAGCCATGCCTCCTAATTAGCACACCCCGCTCTTAAGTGACGTCCCAAACCACGCCTCCTCATTTAGCCACGCCCTCCCCGCCCGGCGTTGTCCTTAAGCCACGCCCCTATGGCCCCGCCCCTCCCATAGCCCCGCCCCCCTCTCAGCTTCCGCCCCTCAGCACACTCCCCCCCCCCCGGTTGCCCAAACCCGTTATTTTTTTCCCCAAATCCGCTGCGGTCCTTCACAGCGCCGCTTGCTCCTTCCCGAGGGACGCTGCCAGCACAGGGAAAGCCCGCGGCGCCCCTCCCTGTGCCACCCTCGGGGCTCCCTCCGGCCGGCCCGGCCCCTCAGCGGCCCCGGGCCTGGCCCGGTTAAATCGCGGCCTACGATCCCGCCGCCCGCGGGTGACGGGACCAGCGGTTCTCCCTGAGCACGTAAAACAGCCCCTCGCCGCCGGAGGGACAGCATGTGGGGAAACAAGCTCCGTAAAACCCGTTGTGATTTACCGGAGGGCGCTGGGAGCTGCCGCCGGGCCTGGCCGAAGGCCGCAGTCCCCTCGGCAGCGGCCGTGAGCTCGGGAGCGACCCGCAGGTGGCGAGCGATGCACGCTCGGCGCGGAGCCCGGCTGCGGGCCCGGCCTGGGCCTCACGCTGCAGCCGCATCCCCTCCTGCTGAAGCAAGGGCTGTGCCGTGCCCGCACGCCGTGGCGTCTGCTCCCCGTGCGTGTTCCTGTTCACAGAATCGCGGGATGGACCTCTGGAGATCACCCCGTCCAGCCCCCTGCCGGAGCAGGGTCACCCAGAGCGGGCTGCACAGGAACGCGTCCAGGCGGGTTTGGAATGTCTCCAGAGACGGAGACTCCACCACCTCTCTGGGCAGCCTGTGCCAGGGCTCTGCCGCCCTCACAGGAAAGAAGTTCCTCCTCACGTTGAGATGGAACTTCCTGTGTTCAAGTTTGTGCCCGTTACCCCTTGTCCTGTCCCCGGGCACCACTGAAAAGAGCCTGGCCCCATCCTCCTGACACCCACCCTTGAAGTATTTATAAGCGTTGATGAGATCCCCCCTCAGTCGTCTTTTTTCCAGACTAAAAAGACCCAAATCCCTCATCCTTTCTTCGTAAGAGAGGTGTTCCAGTCCCCTCAGCATCTGGGTAGCCCTTTGCTCTACCCTCTCCAGCAGTTCCCTGTCCTTCTTGAACTGGGCAGCCCAGAACAGGTACTCCAGGTGTGGCCCCACCAGGGCAGAGTAGAGGGGGAGGATGACCTCCCTCCACCTGTTTGTTTCACCCTCCATCAGTGACAAGAACAGCCTGGTAAATTTGCTGTCACCCCGGGGCCGAATTGAGGCCAGCTGCAGACTCCCATTACCACCGATTGCCTCGACTTCTGCCTCTGACACAACATGGGGAATATTCACCCACCGGCTCGGGCACTGTGGCGAGGGCTGATCCATGAGCGCCTGTACCGCAGTCTGGAGCCTGGAAAATGTCACATCAGTCCCCAACGTTGCCAACTTCAGCTCTGACTAACCGCTAAATATTTGTTTAGTCTGTCTACAAACTGGCACTGTAAAATCATGGCAGATAAGCTGCTTTTCTGTCCTTCCTTACGAATGCAGCCAGAGAGAAGACAACATTGTAGTAACTGTTTCACTACAGTACCACAACTATGAGAGGTGGGTTTAATGTGGAGAGATTTTTGCAGCAATCTGATAAAAAGAAAAAAAGAAAGACAAATCCCTCCTCCAAAGATACACAAACTCTCCATCAACTACTGACAAATCTTTTGCATGTTGGTCTTTTCCACAACATGCAGATTCCTACTTTGAATAACACTAAGGTGTATAAATCTTCCATTTCTGAGGCTCTCTGGCAGTAATTGCCTAAAATAATTTAAATGCTCCTCTACAAGCATGAAAAGCGTGTCAGTCTAGCAGTAAGATTGCTATAACCAATCTGTAGCTCTGTTCACTTAGGCACGTAACGGAACCTGCCAATACGCTGTATGTTGTTACATCCCTTTATGAATGTGTGTCATATTTATTGCCTCACGATGTCCTAACGCCGTGTTGCCCCTAGTAACTCACCCAGTTAATGCTGATCATATACGCTGCTTTGTTATTTCTTAGTGGAAACTTCAAACACATCCTCGTTACACTTTTTGGTATACGTTTGCTAATAATTATTTAGTGGTCTTTGTAGATACAAATGTATGCATGAATGCATGCACGCTTGCACATTCTGCTTGATTTTATTTAAATCGCATACTGCTTTTGGCAGACATAGGGGTAGGTAAGGGTTTTCAATTTTCTTTTTTTGTCCTCCAAGCCCGGGAATAGCAGATTTGGTTTTAATCAACCTCTTTGCAGTCTTGAACTTTGTCCTCCTGGAATACAGTGCCATTCATTTAAGGATTTCCCTCTGTCTAATAAACATTAATGAATCACACTACAGTTCCCTTGTGATCTTATCTCAGTTTCACAGATGGGGAAAACAGAGACAAATTAAGGGGTCTGCACACACCACAAATCAAAGGCAGAGCTGGGGGAAGGACCCAGTAATCCTGCCACAATTCCCTGCTCCAATAACTCTGTAAAAAGGCGTTTCTACCCGTGCAGCTGCTCTGTCGGTAACGGCGTTGCACAGGGCAGGGTGGTTACTTCCAGGAAGACTGAAATTGCTCCTTTCCTAAGGTTTAGCTTTACACGTAAATGCAAATTCTGCGAGGTGATAGAGGGCTGTAGCTCTGCCAGCTTCCCGTACTGAATTATTCCTGAGGGTGTCTTTTTTTCCTTTCTGAGCAGAGGATATATTTTCTCTTCCAATGAGCAGAGAGACAGTGGGATATGGGGAATATTCCAGTCCCTACCTGTACACCACGGGTTTATCCGTCTTCCCAGAGGAGAGGCCTGACTTCCCAAGGGATTTTCTTGTCCTTGCTCTGGACAAAGTGGCCCGTTCCATGGCAGACACGGCATCCCTTGGTAAGTGTGAAGAAAACCACATTTATTAATTACATTGAGCGAGTGAAGACAGATAATTGCCTTGTGCCTGGAATCTCCAAGTAGGGCCACTTTCTAGAAGGAAGATCCGTGAGCTGTAATTTCACTACAGACAAACAGAATAAACCAATGTTCCCTGCGAGCTGTGCTCCTGTCAGACGACCAGCAGTTTTTCTGACAGCCAGGATTTTTGTGGCACTGTCTGTGAGTCATTATTGAAAAGGCGTTATTCTTAAAACAGAGGATGAGCGCTGTAGAAAGAAGGTGTTAGACACAGCGAAAAAACCAAAACCCCTTTTACCCCTCCATCTGCTATCTTGCAGTGCCTTGCTACAAAACATTTACAAATTGACAAGTTTTATTTCAAATTTTGCTCTGCTTGTTAAGAATTGCTTCTTTTTGAAGGCAGAATCAGATGCCTTAGCCTTTCTCCTGCATAATGATTAGATTTTCCTTGTGTTTAGCTCCATGGAAAACAACAGTTTCTCCAGTGCAGCCTTCTGCCAGGATAAGCCAGGTCACTCATAGCTGCGTTCACAGGTTTCTGCTAAAAAAGGCTGCAGGAAACACAGCGCTGGCGGCAATCTGCGCTTCAGCAGGTGGCAAGGGACAGCGTATGGCCGGATCCAGGCTAGGAATTGCTCTGCCAGAATAAAATACAGGTATTTCTGCACTGAGAAAGGATTTGCAGTGTCAATCTACCCTGAGAGCACATCTCAGCTGTAACCATCTGCACCATCCAGCCCCCGGAGAAGCTCCTCAGCCAGACCTCGCTGAGCCGATGCTGCCGTGGAAGTTGAGATAACAGCTACAGCAATTCCTCGCCTGCTTGCTGTCGGACGGACAACCCCGCGCAGCTTGCCCTGGAGCCTGTGCCCTCCCCCCTTCCCGTGCCAGCTGGTCCGACAGCGCCGTAGTTCTGTCTGCACGTGGCCACGGCCACAGGTCTGACCCGCGGTGAGTCACAGAGACAGACCCGGCGCTCTGTGCCCCAGTTCTGCCAACCTTTCTGCACAAACCTTATTGTATTCAGCAGAGCAGACCTGGCTTACTCACTGCAAGCCTGAGCTCTTAAAAGTCTATTTTCTTTTGTCTTTAAAGTCGGTCTGTGACGGGCCAGCAATTGATTTTGTTAATTTACCACCCTCGCACATCCGCCTGCCTCACCCTTTTTAAATATAACTACAGTGTCAGATCTGCAGCTGTTTCCGAGGCCACATACACGAATGATTGCTGCTCCTGCCAGGTGCAAATATGAATAAAAAGGTCACGGGCTGGGGGGAGGTTTGGGCTTTGGCTCAGCTGTTCACATTCTCACACAGAGCACGGTCCGTCGTCCGTCCGCCCGCCCGCACACACACACACACACCAACCAGGCAGGTGAGGAGCTGAATATGGGAAACAATTCAGTGACGCTCGTACAAAGCCACTACCAAAGATGTGCGCTCTCTGTGGTTTAAAAAAAGCTTTTACAGCAATCCTCCGAGCAGCCCTTGCATCCGTGATTATCCGTACAGAAATATAAATGCTGAATGGCATGGGAACAGTCTCCCCGGAGACTGGGGTAGGCTAGATAGGAGAATACCTAGATCTTTAAATGTTGCCCGAGATTTTCATGTTAAATTGGAACGTTTTCTTCCCACGCTCACCTAAGAAGACGAAGGGAGGCAGTTACTTATGGGCAGTGAGCACATACGCTGCTGAGAGCAATGGGGCCAAAAACTCCACCAGGCACGGACCAGGCCCATCTCCCTGGGTCTCCACCTGAAGTATTTCACTAATTCAAGGCTTTTTATACCAGCAGTAATGAAAGCCGATGGCTATTTTAAGGCCTTCTCACGCTTGCACTTCTGTGACAACCCATGGGAGGCTTCTAATCTATTTCTGTACATCAGACATCATTTCTGACTTCCTTCTCAAATGTGCAAAATAATCAATAATTCACTTAGGCTCTACATTCCCATTAAAGCACACCATGGCTATGATTTAAACATATTCCTATGACTGTAAAATAAGCAGATAACCTAAAATGCCCTGGAATTGTCCTCTTGTATGTGACAGCACCTCCTACCACCCAAAGTAGTTTTATTTCCCCAACTGTTAAATCTCGGACGAAATACTACTGTTTTGTTCTATATTAAGACCATCGAATAAAAGCAGCTGATTGCTTTCCCAGCCTCTGTCCTCACGGAGGGGAATGTGGGGTGAAGAATTAACCCCTGGCATGAGCTTTTCTCAGGATAAGTCAGGAAAAGCCAGATCTCGCTGCTCTCCCAGAATTAGATGGTGGTGAACTGGAGACACCTGTCACCTTCCTCCCCTCCCCGTAGCCCTCCCCCCGCACTGCAGTTAAAGGCTCGCCTGTGAGTACAGGGTGGTTTCCTTCCATGGCCTTGTTTTGAAGGACTTGAGATTCACATAGCTTAATTAAGAAGAAAAAAGCAGGTATGAATCATAGAATCATAGAATGGTTCCGGTTAGAAAGGACCTTGAAGGTAGAATCATAGAATGGTTCAGGTTGGAAAGGACCTTAAAGATCATCTCGTTCCAACCCCCTGCCCTGGGCAGGGACACCTCCCACCAGACCAGCCTGGCCTTGAACACCTCCAGGGATGGGGCAGCCACGGCTTCTCTGGGCAACCTGGGCCAGGAGCTCACCACCCTCACAGCAAAGAATTTCTTCCTGATATCCAATCTAAATCTCCCCTCTTTCAGTTTGAAACTGTTACCCACCTTTTACACTCCCTGATCCAGAGTCCCTCCCCATCCTTCCTGTAGGCCCCCTTCAGGCACTGGAAGGGGCTCTAAGGTCTCCCCGGAGCCTTCTCCTCTCCAGGCTGAACCCCCCCAGCTCTCTCAGCCTGTCCTCACAGCAGAGGGGCTCCAGCCCTTGGATCATCTTTGTGGCCCTCTGCTGGACCTGTTCTAACAGGTCCATGTCCTTCTTGTGCTGAGGACTCCTCCCATTCCTTACCACTGATGCTCTCACACCTTCCAGGTGGGTCATAACCTCATCTCTCACTCCCCTCTGGGCTCAGCTCTTTGTGTAGGGCCGAGCTGGGCTCCAGGAGGTTAAGTGACTTGGCCAAGGTTACACGTTTGAAGAAAGAGACACCCAAGTGCCACATCCCCAAGTTAAGAGGTCTGGCTAGACCCAACCAGCGCTGAAGCTCCTTACCGGAGGCTCAGCCTTGAGTTCCGGGGACAAGGAGACGGGCCACCAAAAAAACCTTATGTACTTTATCTGTGAATCTACAGACCAAAAGCTGCATTTTCCACTTTCCTCTTGTCTCTGTGTTTAACCCTTCAGTGTCATCAGCCGTGGGTCTCCGCAGCATCCAGTGACAAGGGCAGAGCACGCGGCAGCCATGCATGTCCTGGTAATAACTTCATTTCTTCCACCAGCTCTGGAAAAACAAAAAACAAACCCAAATCCCCGGTCCTGCGTAATTGTGGCCCTGTTATTCATGGATCTTAAATTGTACTCCTTCATGAATTTTAATGTGCAGTCCATTTTCTTTCCACTAATCCTACATTAGGCTGGAAGCCTTTATAGACCGAACACTTGCCCTCCTTAGCTCTTTATTCCCTGCAGCATCGTGGCTGCTGCGTCCCCAGGCGTTGCCCTTGTCTCAGCCGGTCTGACAGCTGGGCTCAACCAACATCAAAGTGCTTTTTTATTAGGTACTCCAGTTTTGTGCACCCATGACAAAAGCAGCAGGCCTGCCGAACACACACCCTGCAAACAGCAGCTTATTTATTTTGCCCGTGATTTGGCCACCTATTGGCAGGGATATTCATTGCGCAGCATCTGAGACAACACCTGTCTGTGAATCCTTAACCCCACGCTTCTGCAAATCTCTTTTTCCAGCTAAAACCACCTCCACAAGTCATCGGGAACAAGTGAAAGCCCTCCAGGAAATTCTCCTTTCCAAGGAATTGCAGAATTTCTGTGTTGTTGCTGCCGAGCGACACGCAAGGGCAAAACACAGACAGTTGTACACCACCGTAGACCGTAAGATGCTCAACGGCCTTATTTTAAATGGCATTTAGCTCTGAAAGCCAGGCAGGACTGTCAGATACTCTAATCTGACCTTCTGCAAAATTCAATTTGAGCCTGTTATTTCATGACTAAATTTAGTCATTTGTTCAGCTGCAGTGATGCTTCCAAACAGAAGACACGTGGACTCGAACTGAAAAGCTGGCGAAGGCATGGCTTCCTGCGGCAAGTGGTCTCGGTAAGATCGCTCTGCCAGGTCTGCCCCGAGGAGCCCAGTCCACAATAAATCCAGACAAGATGCTCTTCGTGTGTAAATTGGTAAGAATATATCAAGCCCTGCCCTTCCATGTGTCTCACAGAACCCTTATTAGATGAAAAAGAAATATTGTACAGTTCTCATCCATAAAGTTCTAAAAATATGGGACCTTTGATGTACAAATGTGTGTTACGGACCTCTCTGGCCCTGACTACAAACGTTCCCAGTTGCCGCTAATTTCACATCGCATGCAGAACCAGCGGTAATATTTCTTTTCCGAGATATACAGAATCCACTTAGTGTTTTAAGGATTCCAGCCCTGGGGATAGTTTGTGTTGGCCATTAGTGCAACGGGCAGGCCGGCACGCGCAGAAACGAACCTGACTTAAAATCTGATTTGACTTAAACAACACTGACCTTATGAGAAGCGTGGAGTCCGAACCAGGCCTGCAAATCCCATCTGTTTCTTATTTCTATAACGGGCAAGCTAAAACCCTAAATCCAAACAGCTCTGAGCTTTGAATCCAAATTTTGCAGCTTGAGTCCATTACTAGCAAGGACGACGGCTTGGCCCAGCACGGACTCGCTTCTTAAATGGAATGCCGGGATTTATAGCACAACGTTAAATGAAGGAGACGTATCGCTGGTGGACTAACAGCTAATCTGGGAAGGTACTTGGAGACAGAGATTCATGGGCTGGCGACTAAGTTGACCCACCTCTTTTCTCCCCATAAAATTGTTATCACAACACTTGTGGACTTTAGTGGTGTTTGGAGGGTTAACGGGTTTTTTGAGAGACACTCGAATGCTCCTCCGCTGTTAGGAGCTAATAAAAACCCGCACTAACTCTCTGTGTTAGGTATTATATTAAGCTACAGGTTTTTTTCTATTTTTTTTCTGCAATTTGATGTAAAAAAAAAAATAATATATTAATCTGTAAAGGAAGCAGCTTTTTAGGCTTTTATGAAAAATAAAAGTGAGCGTATTCAGAAAAAGTCTTGTCTCTGTCCTTTAATTCAAAAGAACAAAGCTGGTGAAGGCTGGTCTCCGAGCGTGATTGGAATTTGGCAATACCATTCCCATTAGCGCAGAATAAACCTGTTAAATATCTAATGGCTCGAGCACAATGTGGATGAGAAAAAAAAGTGTGGAACCGTAAGGGTCCTAATTATTTTCCATCCATCTACCTTTACATTAAAAACCAAGTTTTGATGCTTCCCCAGATGCTGGGTAAATTATTGAGTTTTTTAAAGTGATGCTCTGTTTATAGAATTGCAATTACCCAGTATTGGCCTTTGTTTGGAGAAGAATCCCCGTCCATCCTCACTAATGGCTTCTTCTGATCTCATCCGACGTGGAGGATTTCCTGAGCATATTAAAAACATTATTCACTCTGCCTTTTTAGCTTAGCCAAAGATTTAATGACTTCAGCGTCAGAACTGTATGTTTTGCTGTATTTGAACTAGATTTACTCCCTGACGGCTGATGCTGGGTGCTCTGTTCCCTGCACACGTATAGGCGCGAGGGGAGTTCTTGAACTGCTTAGATTATAGATTTTTTTGGGTAAGAATCTTGGTATTTAGCACAGCGGAGAGTACCTTTGACAGCTGAAAATACATCCTTGTCTCACTGGCAGGGTTGGGTGCGAATTAGCTATTTTTTGGGTGGTGGACCTTTGTGCCTCACCTGGGCTCCCCATTGAACAGCCCAGGTGGGACCTGAAGCTACTGAGACCTTGGTGGCCCCCTGCTGGGTCCATCCCAGCCTGAAGGAGGAAGACGCCTGCCTCCAACACAGCTCTTTTCTCACCACGTATGAAACACCTTTCAGCAAACATCCAGCTCTCTATTAACTGTCCTGTGAGGCGGGCGTCTCTCAGAGTTTATGCAAAGCCCGGGTTTCCTGACTTAAAGACAGGAGCCTGTGGAGTAATATTCCAAGATCAGGCAAAAGGCAGCAAAAAGCCCAGGAGATATTCAGGCCTGCTGCTGCTATGTTCTTTAAATGGAAAAAGCTCGGAAACAGTCCCTACACCCTGAAGCAGAATGTCATGACCTTGAAAATGCAGCCTGTATCTGGGATAAGGTCCTTTTGCAGCGCCTGGGTTCAAGTTTAATCTCTCACTGGTTCTGTACCCTGCTCCCCCCGGCACCGCTGGGGCCACCGGCCCTCGGCTTCTTTCCAGCTGATTTGCCACCTGAATCCACTGCTTACTCCAGGACTTAAATCTTCTCCGTCACGGAGCAAACCCTGGGTGAATCGCTTTGCTTGGAGTCTTTCTTTTTCCCCCCTCCCTTCTCCTGCACGTTGAGATGTTTAGTTGAGACGCAGCAGCAGTAAGATGGTTCATAACGGCTTAAAAAAAAGGGAATTATTGATTGTTGGTTCCACACCTGGCAGCGTGGGGCTCTGCACTGGCTCAGCTCGCCGCGGGCTGTGGATTTTAAACCACCATCGAGCGCCGAGGAGGGATGCAGTTGGATTCTGGTTTATCTTTTGTTCAGAAAAAAAAAAATTCAACGAAAAAAATTTGTCGTATTTTCCTCCTTTCTTCAGCGGCCACCCACATGCTTGTGATTCAAGGGATTTTTCACCAAGCTCTTTACTGCAGGGCGTTCCTTTGATCGCGTCTCGTGCTGATTACTGTCGTTTGTTTCCAGGCCTCTCCTTCCAGCCTGCACTTCGGATGCAACGCGAGGTCAAAAGGCAGCTTCCTCCATCCTGCATTTGATCAGCAAAGTGGCTGCGTGATTGCTTTCCATTCCTACCCTTACTTATCTCTGTCAGAGCAATCAGAAAATGCAGGGTATTTGTATTTATGGTATGTGTATTTACAGCTTTCAGAGGAACGAGAGCCCAGCCGACAGCAGGGAACCCCCTGCCCGGGAACCTTAACCGGCCTCAGAGCATCTCGGAGGGGAACACCATCCATCACAGCTCCTGGGGGTCTCCCCGCTCTGTGGGTAAACCCCATCCTTAAAAACCCGAGAGCAGTCCCAAACCTCCCCATCACTCGCCCTGCGGCTCCTCAGGGAGCTTCCATCACATTTTGGGGGGTGACTTGCACGTGGAAGGTGTGGTGTATGTCCAACACGCACAGGCTCTGCCGGGATGGAGCAGGACCCTTACAGCCCCTCAAGCAATCTCTTCCTCGAGGAAGCAATGAGCAGCCCACGGCGGAGAGACTCGCCAGCTCCTCCCATTATCTCCCCATCGGAGCTGGGCAGCACCAGGAGACCCACTGCCTGCCCTCCGGTGATGCCTTTGCTTCTCCGAACGCTTCAGGTTGGAATTTCATCTGGTCCAGGATGTTTTGTACCCAGCAGCGAGTTGCAGTGGGAATCGCTGAGTGATGCTGATTGTATTAACTGACCATAAATCACCACCTTTCAACCCGCTGCTGCGTGACAGACAGAAAATAGGAACAGAGGCCGCGGGGGACTGCCCGGAGCCGCTTGATTTCACGCTCGCTCTCTGAAATAAAGCCATTGCAGCCCTGGATTCGTCCTGCTGATAGTCTGAAATGCCCTTGGTGTGAGTGTGAGGCACCAAGGAGGTGCCTGGAGGCTTGAAAGGGTCCACAGCGATGGAAAAGAGCATGCGGGTGCTGCTGGAGCAGGCGTGCACACTGGTGAGGAGCGAGTAACAAGGATATATTGAGTGGGTTTGATTTACCCGTTGCACAGAGACACACGACTGGGGTTCTGGAGAGCCCCATGTCATGGGGAAGATGAGAAAGACTCCTCTTTTTCAAATAAGTTGATTATTTTGCAAGCTAATTCCAACGCAAGCACGTAGACACAGACCCACTCCTCCCCATCACGCTGCGGGAGGGATGGGAACCCCCCTAAGCAGCAGGACCCCAGACACCCATGGCAATCATTTTTAATGCCGTCTCGTAAGATGTGGAAACCAGAGCCCCAACAGCTCGCTAGAAATCTGCCTCTTACAGCAGGTACGTGGGCTCGGTCCTGGGAGCGTGCGTCCCCATCCACTGAGCACCAGCGGACGGCCCTGCGCAGGGCGGGAATATGCTACTAACGTAGGGATTTCAGCCTAATTTTGGGGTGCCCACCTTCACCACGCCCCCAGCCTTCCGCCATCCTCTTCCAGATAGGCAACTGTGTTCTCACGCGGCGGTTTGGCGTCAGGCCGGGGCCTTTCAGCCAGCGCGACCTTTACAGCAACACGAACTGTGAATCACCCGTCAGCCGGTGCGACCCGCAGCGTCCGGACCCCGTCATCCTACGGGCAGGACGAGGCTGCGGATGCAATTGCAGCTACTGCTTGCTAGAGAGTGATGCGTCTTCACGGTAGATTTAATTTTACTTTCTAGTACCTACGTTATTTTTTTTTTTCTTTTCCTTAACTTAGACAGAAAAACAAGCCAGCAGGGCACCAGGGAGGGCGCAATGGCAAGGCAGGGCATCTTCTTCCCTGCTGCAGCTCCCCAAGGGGAGGAGGTTAATTAGCAAGCTGCAATCAGTGCCTGGGGGAGATCAGCACCCCCAGCCCCGAGCGCCTTTCGGTGCCCTTTGCGGGGAGAGGAGCGATCTGGGGTGCACGCAGCTCCGTAAGCCCATTGAAATCCATTACTTGAAACCACCTGAACTGCAGAATGACTTTTTCCCCCACCATTCAATACTCAACCACTGGGGCTAAACTACCCTCAATGTCAAGTGTAGCTAAACTCTTAACAAATAACACACTAAAATTTCCTCCACCAAAATTTCCTCCACCCATAATAATTTTCACAGGCAAAGCTCAGCAGACGCGTCTGATACGTGCATTAATGACTCACCCTGGTGCACGCTGACAGGCTGAATTACTGATTTTCCCCAATTCATTTTTTCTGTGGCGAAACGTGGTCTCCTCTATCCAATGCAAATTGATCTTTTCACCCAATCTATTTGACAGACCTACAATTCAGTATTCAATTAACATTTCAAGAATAAAACCAGCTCGTGACGCAGACGCTAGTCCCCAGCGTGAACTTCAGATGCCCGCGTTAACCTGACACCTCCCCCCAGGCCGAGCAGAGGGCCCTGGGAGCGGGATGCTGCCTCTGCTCTTAATGCCACAAATAAAACGGGTGCAACTACAGAGATTATCAGGGAAAAGAAACAAGGCACACTGGTCAGGACTGTTACGGGTTTCTAAGGGGTGGTGGGACGGGCATGGCCCTGGGAGGGATGGATCCCACCATGAGCAGCAGCCTCTTGAGGGATCCGCCAGCTCCGGCTTTCTGGGACCCCGCAGCTAAAGCATACCTGGTTTATTTAATGAAATATTTTGAAGTGAAAGGCCTTAAACTGCTAATGGAAGGAGTGTAAACAGCAACCGAGAGGGATCTCACACGCCACTCACTGGGCTGGGTTTGCAGAGCCCGGGCTTCACCCTGAGTCTGGCAACAGCCCGGCCATGGGGTGGAAGCCCGTGGGGCACATCCACATCGGCTCCTCCACAGGAGGCAGCTCCCGGCCTCATCCCAATTAATTGTCTCCTAATGACTCTCTGAACCAGGAGGATTTCCTTAATTATACCACGCTTTAGACTTTAATCAAGAAATCAATCTTCCACGCCGCCCGAAACCCGAGGGTATGGAGTGTTGGGCGAAGAGGAGCCCGGGGTGTCCCTGGCGCCGTGCTGCGCAGGTCCCCGCGACGCCACCACCCGCCCTCACGCCACCACAGCCGAGCAAAGCCCAAGGACTCCCCGGTCACAGCCCCGGGGGACGATGGCGTTGCCGTCAGCACCGTTGTGTAACTCTCGCTTTGCCAGCGCCGGGCTCTGGTGCCGTCCCCGGAGCATCCCCAGCAGCGGCAATCGCTACCCGGCTGTATGACACAATCAGTGGCGGGGGCCGCGGGGCAGGTCAGGCGCAGCCCGCGTTACGCAGGGAGAGGGAGCGACGCCTGTTTACTGGGGCGCAAACGCCGCGGAGCCAGGCGAGGAGAGGGGCTCGCTTGGTGCTCGGTGGTGATGTGCCTGCCCGTCCCGCCACGGGGACACCGGGGCAGCCGCCGGAGAGACTCCCCCTTTGCAGATACGCAGTAACAAACGTACAGAGACGGTCTGCAGAGCAAAATAGAACCATAGAGTGGTTTGGGTTGGAAGGGACCTTAAAGATCATCTGGTTCCACCCCCTGCCCTGAGCAGCGACACCTCCCACCAGCCCAGGTTGCTCCAAGCCCCGTCCAACCTGGCCTTGAACCCCTTCAGGGATGGGGCAGCCACAGCTTCTCTGGGCAACCTGGGCCAGGGGCTCACCACCCTCACAGCCAAGAATTCCTTCCTCATATCCAATCTAAGTGTCCCCTCCTTCAGTTTGAAACCATTACCCCTCATCCACTCATTACACTCCCTGATCCAGAGTCCCTCCCCATCCTTCCTGTAGGCCCCCTTCAGGCACTGGAAGGGGCTCTAAAGTCTCCCCGGAGCCTTCCCTTCTCCAGGCTGAACCTCCCCAGCTCTCTCAGCCTGTCCTCACAGCAGAGGGGCTCCAGCCCTTGGATCATCTTTGTGGCCTTCCGCTGGACCCATCAATGTCCTTCTTGTGCTGAAGACTCCAGAGCTGGACACAGTGCTCCGGGTGGGGTCTCACCAGAGCAGAGTAGAGGGACCGTCCCCAGATAGGGACGGTCAGCAAAACATTAATAGTTTGCTGCTGCCCCCCCAAAAAACAATTCTCTGCTCCTTGAGCTGCTGGCCGGTGCTCTCGCTCGGACGAGACCTGCGGCTTTGGGCAGAGCTGTTAATTTCAACTGCTCGCCCCTGGCTATGGCAAGGCCGGTGCTGCTCTGCTTGCCCTCGAACGTGCACCGGGACCTGACCTGGGCACCCACTGATCCCCACAGGGCCCCGGTGATTTATTTCTTTAACAGGGAGCAGCCGCATTGGCGAGTTATAAGCGGAATTTGGAAGCGGTGCGTGCTGGTGCAGGGCTCATTACCAAATCTAGCTGGAAGTGATTTAATTAAGATCCCTGCTCAGCCCCGTGCCTGTGTCCCGGCTCAGCCCAGCACTGACATCCCTGTATTTTCCCCGCCGCCTGACGCAGGGTGCCAGGCAACGCGAGCCCTCGTGTGCCGGCTTTAGCGCCTTTGTGCCGGGGTGGATGCAGCGGCGAGAGGATTTGCATTTTTTCAGCCGGCGGTTTCGCCTGCTCCCGTCTCCCACCGAGACCGACGCAGCCCCGTCTGCGCCTCCCGCCTCGGCAAACCTTGGGAAAATAACTGTCACCGCTGGGGTTGCTGCGAGCTGCTCTGGTGTCAGACACTGGGCAAGGTTGCTGCGATCCAAAGGAAAGAATACGCCTAATTAAATATTAACCTCGCTTCTTTTGTTCCAGTTTACAGGATGCCAAGAGGACGGGCTGGAGCTGGATTTATCCCAAAGGATGCTGAGCGCCCTGGTCGGGCAAGAAACCCCCCGTTTGGAGGGGAGGACGGATTGGTGGTCGTTACCATCCTGATCCAAGCATGATGACACTAAGGAGCTGCAGCCACTGTGGTGCCTCCAAGTTCGGGATATTTTGGTGAAGGAGCCCTTCTTTCTCCCCTCGCCCATTGATGTTACTGAAGCCGTTCCCCTTGGCCGCGGGCAGAGGGAGAACGTTCCCCCCCTGCAACACCCGTGTCTCACGGAGGACCCTGATTTTGCTCAAATTCACCCCAAGCCCCTCAGCGGCAGCAGCTCCTTCGCAGCAGGGTCCCGTGGGGGCACGGGGGTCTCACCCCAACCAGCCGCGGCCAAAACATTCACAGCAGCCTTTTGCAGCGTAACATCGCTCAGATCCTTTACAGTTGATTAATGGATGGGGTTTAATTGTCTCCTTTCTGAGGAGCTCCGGCTGGGCAGCCAGCCCCCATCAGTTTTATTTTCCCTGGTACCAGCAGGAATTTTTTCCATGAGAAGCTGCAAAGACGCAGCAACTTAAAAAATTACAATTTTCTGTGATTTTCATCCACAGCCTTGCTGGGCCTGGCTCTCCCCGCGCCCCACAGAACTCTCCCCCATGGCAGCAAGGCAGCGACGGGAGAGGAAGATAGAAAGTTGGGGTTTTTTCCCCCCCCCTCTCTGTTTATAGAAGGGTTTTTTCCCCCCCTCACTAATGAAATGCAAATAGAGGAAGCGAAAATGTGACGCAGCAAAATGGTTTGAGAAAGAGCGTTATGGTAACGGAGGGGAGGGAGCCAGGGCTGAGCTCGCCAGTGCCGGCAAAGTGCGGAACAGCCCGGACGAAACCCAGCAAAGCGGGACGGGATTTGAATGGAGGTGACGACAAAAACATTTGGGTGCGTGTGTTTCCCCCGCAGAGCTCTGCCATGCCTTCGCCGGCTGCTGCCCCCCTCCACCACGTCCTTTCTCCCATCTTTCCCCTGCGCAGATGACGAGGACGCGGGGATGGGCAGGGGATTTCGAGTACCTGCTGCCTTGGCCGAGGAGCTAAAAATAATAATTAAAAAAAACAAAACAACAAAAAACCAAAAAACGCATCTGCTAAAAATAATGAATGATCAGGGAAAGAATGCCAAACCCCAGAGATCTCCCTGGACTCTGAGGATTAATTTTAATTTCCCTTTAATCCGGACAAAAATAGCACCGTTGCTGCTGGAGGGATCGGCTCAGCCCCGGGGACTGGAGCAGTTGTGATTCCCTGCCCGTCCCGCCCGGCAGCCCCCTGAGATCCCACGCGCTCCCAGCACGGCCGGACCCCAGCACTGCGCTTTGGGGCGCAATCCAGAGGAAAACGGGCACGCTGCAGGCAGGAGGCCACAGGGCTTCAGCTGCTCCCCCAAGGGACGTGGCTCCCGGGGGTGCCATCCCCCAGCTTCGTGCTGCTGCCTGTGCCCAATTTGGCCAGTTTTGGGGTGCTCTGATCCTGTATCACGCTACAGCCCCGGGTAAGGGGAGGGAAAGGGGCCAGGTGTCCCACATTACAGACTGGGCTTTTTAAAAAAAAAAAAAAAAAAGATTTACCAATACTCTTTCCTTTTATAGGCAAGGAAAATACTGATCAGAGCGAGCTCCTTAGTTTGCAGCCTTCTAAAAAGGAAAAAAAAAAATATTAATTCCTGAAAACACATTTGAAGGAGGAAAGGATGCTACGTACCCAAAAGCCGGGACTCCCAGAGCACCGCAGCCACCGCCCCCCCGTCTGACCCCACACCACTTGGGGCAGCCAGCCTGGAACCCAGACCTTCTCCAAATCCTCGGAAAAAACCTTTTCCTGGCTTTACCCGAGCAATAAATGACCAATAACACAAGGAGAGGACCCTGGGCTGGGCTCTCCCTGCAGCTCCTCGCCCCCCACCCGTAGGGACAACGGGGATGGTTGAGCATCATTAAATAGAGATATTGCTGCCAGCTCACCTACTCCATTCAGATGTATGCAAATATATGCACGCAAACAATTTACATGCGGAACTCACCTGGGATGTTGCTTCGGTGCCGCTAGAAAAACGCCCCAAATTCCTGGGACAAGCCCAGGGCTCAGTGCCCCCCCCACAGCGGCTGGATTCGGGGTGGGGGGTTTGGGGACGGATGGGCTCGGAGGAGGGACGTGCTTCGGGGCTCTTTGTGCTGCAGGGGCTCAGCCTCAGAGATAAGTGAAATGCTGAGAGGCCATGAATAGATACAAGGGCTCACAGTCCGAGGTGTGATTTATACCCAACAGCACATAAACACCTGAAACAGGGTCTTTAAAGACGCCCCAGATTTCACTATAATGCTGCTACTGTGGAGCGGCCGCAGCTCCCCGCGGAGCCAACGCACGGCCCTGGAGCCCAAAGCTGCTTGGAAGGGGGGAAAAATTTAAGAAAAATCACATCTAAGCAATTCCAAAGCAAGCTCCAAATGTGTTTTCAATTCAAGAGCGACCAGAGAGGTAAGTAAATATTTTTCTGGAAAGGAAATTACATTGTGTTTACACCTAATGCTGTTTGCTGAAGCGCCGCCCGCCGTCCAGCTCCAGCCTGCTTAATATTTACCCAGCTGGAGGAGACGCTCAGCTGTGTGTGGCGGTGCCGGGCACCATAGGGGTGAAGAATTCAGCATTTATACCTATAGGAAGCCCTGCGGTTTCGTGAGCCGCGATGCACAAGACCCAGGGTCTGTTTGCAGGGCTGTGTTTTTGCGAAGCCACGAGCCCCAGACAAGGGGCTGCTGTTGGACCGGGGCTGTGCGGCCACTTGGCAAGAGCAAGGTAGATAAAAAGCAAACATTTAAGTCAGGAGGGCCCGACCTGCAGCGCGCCGGGGGCTCGCAGCTGTCCTCCGGGCTCTTCCATCGCAGGGGGCTTTGCTCGACACATCAGGGAGATCCCCCATGACTTTCTTGAAGACCCGCTGCTCTGAATGCTTGAAGGCAACCAACCCAAAATTTGCCATTCCGGCAAAGACCTTTGTGCCACCCTCCCGTGCCGGACGCAGCAATGCTGGAGGGATGCGGGTGCCACACGTCGTGTCCCCACGCCTGGCAAAGCAGAGGGGAGAGACCCGTGGGAATGAGCCTCGGAGCGTCTTCCCCAGGGAAAGCTCTATCTGTACAGCAGGTTCAATGGCCCGTGCATCCTCAAGGTCCCACCTAAAACCTGTGCCCTTTGCTCCCTGGCAAGTGACCCATGTGGGGTGCCAGCCTCATGGAGCCAGCCCGGGCTGGGGCTCCCCTCTCCTGCAAAAACAGATTTGCAAGACCCTGAAAACGGTGGCCGAAATCTAAATATTTTCCTTGGACACGGACAGGACAAAGGCACCCGCTGCCACGTTGCCGACGTGGGTAACCTGTACCAAAGGTGCCTCCGCGACGCCTTTGCTCGTCAGCCTGGAAACGAGCACGAAGCTCTCCCCTCCCCAGCTCCGAGGTGCCGAAAGCTGCCAAAGGTCAGGCTTCAGCCCCACAGACTTTGGCGAGAGTTTGTGCAACGAAATCCCTTCCAAAATCTTGGGAAACGCAGGTCGGAGCTTTGCCTTCTGTTAATCATTGACGAGCGGGGTGGTTTTGCCAGCGGGGGACGCGGCCGGGCTCCCGGTGCCACCAGGACCTGCTCCAGATCTCCCCACCGAGCCCTTAATCAGCTTTCACCTGGGATTAGCTCAAACATTCCCAGCCGCTGGATCAAAATAGCTTTTCTTGCTAGCGGGCGACTAATCCAGAACAAGCCCTCTCCTCCATCAGCCAGCATCTCCAGCAAGGGTTGGGTTTTCTTTTTGCTAAGACTTGAACCTCGCCCAGTTCCCAGATTTTTTTGATTGAAAAACCAGGACACGGGATGCGCACGCGGATGCTCAGAGCTGGGTTGTGCCAAGGACTGACGGCTGCGGGTCCCACAAACCCAACCGAGCAAAGCCTGGCCTGGTGCTAGGGTGGTACAAAGAGCACAACCAGCCCAGTTCGGGCTGAGCAGCCTGCGCTTGGGGGAAATTCAGGTTTTGCACAAGGGATTTCATGCGGGAGGTCACAGGGGGGTGGGGGGCACCGTGCAGGCCCCTCCCGTGTGAGCTGGGTCCATCCCGTCCATGCTGAGCTCCTCTTCTCCTGCTGACAGCAAACGGAGCCAAGAAAGTCCCCTGTATATCTGAGGCCACTGGGACCTGGGGGGGAACTGAGGAGGGAACCGACAGCCCCTTCTGTGGGATGGAGCCCCTGGGATGAGCAAAGAGCTGCCGAAACCCCCATGGAGCAAATCAACAGCCCCCGACTTCCACAGGCACCACACGTTGGGAAGGGATGTGCAACCAGTCACACCCAGAAATGCCACCTACGACATGACCACGATTAAATACAGGACATTATTAGTGCCTTGCTAATGACCCGAGGCAGCGGGAGGGCAGCCGTCCGGCTGCCGGCAGCTCACAGCAGCTCATCCCCACCAGGCATCGGTGTCCCAAAGATTAAATTCACCTTCCCAAGCCCGCAAACGGGATCCGCCATGACAATCCCCCGCTACAGCCACGGTGACAACCTCCTGCTGCCCTGACAGCCAGAGCCACCGCGGCTCAACGAACGGCTCAGATACTGCATTCAGAATGAAAGCCGAGCTGAAATTAAAGACATCAGAGACTCACCCCTTCGGCCGGCTCATTTCATCCCTGACAAAACCTGCTCCCACCTGGCTCCTTCCCGCTGGCCTGCCCCAGCACCCGACCGGGGCAGACGGGCTCGAGCGGCGAAGGCTGGTGGGGATTTCAGCAGCACCCATACTCTAAATAAACCTCTCCCCAGCACAAATACATCGTGGTTTCTCCAGAAACCAGCAAAACCTGGGGGTCGGGGGCGGCCCCTGGGATGGGCACAGCTGGTGCCCCGTCAGTGGTACCTCAGGGATCGTTACCCTGCGCTGCAGCTTTAGCTCATCAGCAGCAATCAGGGCGCTGACGTGGGAGACAAAGGCCCCTTGGGCAACGATTAGAGATTTATAGTGACTCCGTGAGTTGTTCGTTCTTGTGGCCTCTGAGGAAGAGTTTCTCTTGCACCCCTGTTTTGTGCTGTGAAGGCTCCAGCGCTTCCCCTGGGACACCCCAGTTCGTGCAGCATCGGCACCGCAACTCTTTGCCTCCAGGCAGGAAAATCCCCCAAAAAAAGAAACTGGGAGGTAAGGATGGAGCAAACACCTCCATTTCGACAGGGTGAGACCTCTGCTCGCGGAGAGACTTGGGGAAGACGGGAAACCTGCGTCAGGGCCTGAATCCTCCGACGCTTCAGCTCCTCCGACACCGGGGCTCGGCTGGGAGAGGCCCTGGACGTCTGTCCTGAAACCTTCTTAAAAATAGCACAATTGTGGGAAAATCCTTGTCCAAGTGGAAAAGAAAACACCAGTCTGGGTTTCACAAGGAAGCAGAGCCATATAAAAGCGCGCCCCTATGGTTTTCTGTTATTTCTGTAAAGCGTCCAAACTGTCGCACAGAAACCCTTTACCGAGGGGCACGTTTCCATGGGGCGAGGTCGGGCCCCTGGTAAAGTATTTTTTTATTTATTTATTTTTTTTTCCACCTGGAATTTTACTTCACCTAATCAGAAGTTTCCATACGTGGGGAACAAGGCGTCCGCAGAACTGTCCTGAGCGGGGCAGCGCGTGCCGGCGGGGCCGCTCCATCCCGAGCCACCAGCATCAGGGTAAACCGGAAAAACGTCCGTGCGTTTTTTTTCCTCACAGAAGGCGAGTGGGTGATGCCCATGGTCCTCGCAGCAGCGTTCCTTTCCCCCAAGCCCCCCGGAATCTGCCCTCATGGGGGTGATCCCTCCCCCTCCCTTACAGACCTGGGGTGACCCGAGTGGCTCCCCTGGAGAGATTTAATGTATAATTAATGTAGGTGACCACCTCTCGCATGGCTTCTGCAAGGTTTCTGCCCCCAACACCTCTAGACCCCCCAGAAAACAGCACCGAGAGGCCAAGGGAGCCTGCCCGGCCACCAGGCTCCGTGGATTTTGGGGACCGCGATGCAAGGGGTGGCCCTGGGGCTCTGTTATTTCAGCCGTCCCCCCCCCCGGGGACCCCTCTCTGCCCTGTCCTGCAGGTCTGCGGCCGCCCTTGGGGTGACATCTCCTTCGTGCCCAGCCTGCGTCCGTGGGACGTTTCTCAGCCAGCGATGGGGAACGGCCTCGGCGCTATTTATACCCGGGGCTGGAGCCGGGTAAAAATAACCCCGGTGTGTTTGGCAGCCTGAAAGCGCTACTGTAAATCCTGCCTGTCCGCAAGAAAATCCCTCAGTTTGGGTGGGAGCCATTGTCCCCGGGGGAGAGGTGACACGGGGGAAGCCCGGGAGCGTCTGTGGGGCTGAACCCCCAGGGGTTCACCTGAGAGAGGACGGACGGGATCAGGTGAACCAGGGGAGAAGTGGCCGGCAACATGCCTCCCCAGCCCCCGCGTCCCAAAAAAAAGGGCCGAGGAGCAAAGCAGGAGTGTCAAATTGCTCTTGAACCAGGATTAAAGGCCACCAGCGCCGCTGTATTTATAGCTTTGTGATCATCTTTTGAAAAAAAAAAACCCTCATTGTGACTGGTAGGATCCCAGAGGAGCTCTGGGGCCTGCCCCGCGCTCGGCCCCGTTGCTCTTTATAGCCCGTCCTTCGGCCGTGGGTGAAGGTCGCGGTGGCTCTGGCGGCACCGTCACCTCGCGGGGCAGCACCTCTGCGGGGACCGCGGGGGTTTCATCCTCCATCCCTCCCTCCATCCCTCCTGCCGTGCTCTCCTGCTGCCGTGCCCTGGGCCAAGTCCGCAGCAGCGAAGCCGCAGCCGCTCGCCAGAGCCCACGTCTGCTGCCGCCTGACTCGGCTTATCCGCACTCGCCTCTTCAGAGATGGCTTTGGCTTCCTTGCGCTCTAATGGCGGTTTAATAATACATCTAACGCAGGCTGGTGAGAACGCTGCCCCGTGTCGCAGATACAGCGGCTGTTTCCCTGCGACTCCCCCCCGGCTCTGGCCGGGATGGCCCTGGGAGCGGGGGACACACTGAAGCCCTGCGATGGTGGTCGGGTACCGCCATCATCACCGGGTACCGCCATCGCCCCCCGCCTGCAGGATTTGCTCCGTAAGCGCAGCCTGAGGCTGTGTCACGGTTCTGGCACTTTTCCAATTGGATCCTAATGGAGCCAAAGGGCCGGCGTGGGGTCGGAGGCTCTTCCCGGGGCCATTGCTGAGAGACACCCTTGAGTCGTCCCTCCTGCTCTCACGTGGATGCTCGGGATGGGAAATACGGAGCACGGCACCTTTTCCTGCAGGGAATTTCACTCCAGGGCTTATGTCTGAGCTGGCGAAGCGCCACGGCCCATGCACACAATTCGGCTGGTAAATAAGAACCGCTCCCAGCGGAGAGGAGCAGCCAGGCGCCGCTGGCCCCCTCCCCGTCCCTCCGGGGATTTCTGCCCAGGATGGCACCCCCCGCCCCAGCAGCAGCCTTCGGGGAAGCCAGGCAGAGCGCTGGGCTGGCTGCCCTTGCAGTGGGGCGATGGCTTGTCCTGACAACATGAGATGGAAACGAATTTAAGACCTTTGGGGTTTTTGAGTGCCCCGGCAACAGCCGTTTGCGTCCAGCAGCTTAGTAGCAACGAGCCCACAGCGGCCAGGAGCCGCCCAGCACCAGGCCGTGCTCATCCCCGGGCACCATGATGTGCCCGAAGGACCGGCCTCTCATTTTTCGGAGATGTCATCATCCCCCAGACCTTCCTGCCGCGCAGGGCGGAGGCAGCGCGCCTCTCGCCCTCCCGTCTCCTCGGGAGGCGGCGGCAGCCTTCCGCGCGCACACCCACCGCGTCACACGCAGGCGCGGCACCAGCGGCGGCAAATTGAGGTTTTGGCGAAACCAAGAGCTCACATTACCCAGAGGCTGTTGGGCAAGCAACTAATTGTATCGACTGTCCCATCAGCCGAACCTGTTTGCCCGTGCTATGGGGACGTCGGTTCGGTGACATCTTCCTGGGCTCCTTACCCGCCTCCCACCGCTGGGTGCAGCTTTTCGTGCTCCGGCCTGAGCTCCACTCCGAGCTCAGGGCATTTAGCAGCCGGCACGACCAGCTCCTCTCCAAAGAAGGTTAAGTTGCTTTTTCAGACCCGTGTGGAATTAAGGGCGCTCAGCCAGCGGCACGGTGAACTGCCGGGCACTGGAACAGGGCACGGGGACAGGTCCCAGCCGTCTCCAGCAGTGGGACGAAGAAGGATTGCATCAGCTCATCCCAAACCACCCCCAATAAAGCACTGCCTTCAATCCAGCCGCAGCCTCAAACGGATTTCTGAGCCGAAGGCAGTGGGAATCGGGTATGTTGTACCCCCTCACCTGGGAGCAGAGAAGCGATTGCAGTGTTTAAAAGAACGCTGCCCCATGAGTGGTGACAGGCTGCAGCGAGCAAAAATGATTCATAAAAACATCACAGCGTGTACCCGAGATGGACAAGCTCCCTCCATTACCAAACAAACTGCTCTGCATTTTAATACTGAAGGCTCACCCTCTCTACATGCCCTCTCTCCTTCCAAAGCCCAAGCTCTGCTTCCCACGCACAGATTTTCTCTGCTTCAGGACTCGGATGGATCGAACCCAGGGAAATCTCGTTTGCTGAACTTCTGGAACGGGCGTTTGAGTTGCAAATACCCCAACGCGCCAGACAGCTTCACCGATGCTTTGCTTTAGAGCTTAGGCGCGAGTAACAGGGATCTCTCCCAAGGTATCTCCCACAGTCACCACGATACGACTTTACAAGACTCGGAGCTACGCAGTGAATTTTACCAACAAGCAAAACTTGCAAACCAAAAAAAAAAAGGGTTTCTGGTCACCGGGAATTTATTGAGCCATTCGACCGTTGTAGGCTCTGCTGCGCAACGGTGCCGACAAAAGCGTTCATCTGTGGGAAATGATTTAACGAGAATTAGCAGGTTTTATCTTATGGGTTTCCTGTTATTGTTGCTGCTTGAAAAACACCTTAAAATCATGTAATTCCTCACAAAACAAAGTATGTGCTTCTCTCGCCGGTCTGGTTTAGGGAAAGGCGTGGTAGGATGGTGCCAGGCGGGTCAGCTCCGTCTCCTGGTCCATCTGGGGTTTCCTCTCACACTCAATCCTGGACTTCAGGGGCTACGGATCATCTTTCTGCTCTGCCCCAGGGGATCCTTGCCTGCGACAACAGCCTCCAAGTGCTGAGTGGTTCTAGTCCGCACCAGGTGACTGCTCCGGCCTCCCAGCTATTGGAAAAGAGGATAATTTGACTATTTTCAAGCTAGTCGTAACATTTCTCGAACAACCAAATTTTGCTGCCTCCAACTGGCACCCGGTATAGATTAAAACAGAAACACGGACCGGCAGTTTTAGTACTTGAAAATTTTATTTTCTCAAATGAGCACCAACACATATTGTAAATATGACAAACAATATGCCTCCCTCTAACACTGAAGAACTATATACAATGTACAAATACATGAAAAGGTGGCAACCAATTATTTGAAAACAAACAATTGCATTTATTACCGAAGCAAATGACCTGAAAGAATATGCCAAAAAATAAAATTAAAATAAGATCAAAGAAATAAAAGTATACACAATTTGTAAACACAAGAGCATCAACAGACAGGCTGGTATTGGAAATATTGTCCTTTAGTTTTGTCAGTGGGGAAAGCATTCCCATTTCCTTATGAAAAACAAAACGAAGGATACATACAGTTCGTAACTATGAGAATAGCTTATTTGTGGTTGTACCTTACACAATGCCATTCTGCTTGCATTTAAATATGTTGATTTTTATTTTTTTTTCTGAATTCAAGATGATTTTTGTTTCCCCTCTTCTGCTTATTCTTTTTAAACAGGATTCTGCAAAATCTAGGTCTTAACGTAATTGTTTCTGAGCATTTAATTTCTGAGGCTTCTCACCTGGTGAGAAAAGCTCCTTCCCACTGAGCTGAGCTCTGGTTCTCGCCAATCTCTCTACCCAACCGGGTGTTTGGGTGTCATCGCTTCATCCAAGAACTGGTTCACACGGAAACATGACGCTCCTCCCGAAACAAGGAAGTGCAGTGAAATGCATGATTAACACACTCGCACATACCAGTTAGAAAAATGCGTACAGAGAAGATTCTCACTTGATCATCACAAGAACAACAGATTTCATTCGTAGGTTTGGGGTTTTTTCTGTATATTTTTAAATTGTGTGCACCAAAAACAGAGAATTAAAGAGCGTGCAACAGTTACTCATCACTGAAAACAGCTCCTTGCTCAGCAAAACACAGTCCAGTGGTTTGTGCTGTTGGTCCACTTTGGGATAAACAGGAGACCCAATGAATTAAAAACGAAGAAGGGGGAGAAAGGGGAAGGTTGAAGACAGAAAGAAAAACAAAAAAAAAAAAAGAACTTTACTGCCAGAGAGGTAAACTTTTACTCTAATTTGTTATGTAGCAGCCTGGTTTAAAAAAAAAAAACCACAAAACAAAACCAAAAACAACCAACAAAAAAAAAACCCAAAAGAAAACCAGGATCCCTGTCCAAAGACTTATGTTTTAGTTCAAAACCAACTAGTTAGAAATCTCCATCCTCCACCCCTGCTGCCCCCAAGCAACTGGTGACAGCGACTCAGAAGTTGCAGCTTATGTTCAATCCCGTGTTCTACCTCTCAGTATCTACTTCACTCCAGCCAATACTGGTGCAAGAAAAAATTTCAGGCCCGGATCCTACAAACCAGATCTCCTCGGGGAAGTCGTTCCCAAACGAAGCCCCACCAGCTTTCGTGGCACTTGCCGTGGCAGGGCGAGGTGACATGGGGCTCAGGCCACTGGAGGGGACCTGCCGGAGCGCGCCCCGAGAGCCTGGGGGTCCCTCCCGTCCCACACATCAGCACCTGCCCAGACCGCGGGCTCCCGTCCGTAACCCAGCCACCGCCTGTGCCAGAGACCAATTCTGGAAGCAGGAGTGACTGCTCCCTCTCGCCACATCCAGAGGAGAAATGGATCGACTTAAGAGGACAACGTATATATAATTTTTGTTTCCCTTTAAACATATTTTCCAACAAATACAGAAGGAAACAGTATCATTTATAAACAACAAAAAAGTGCTCTCAGGGAGGGGCTCTGAGAAAACAGCACCAAATATATTATTTTTTTAAAAAAATTAAATATTATTTACAAAAGTATATTTCACAAGATAATGTTTTTTTTTTTTTTTTTCCTGCTTTGTATATATTATCATCTGAATATTTATTACAGGGATCAGGATTTCACACCAGATAAATCCACCAGAGCAAAACAATTTAAAACTTACTCAAGCCTGAGCTTTGGGGTAGACGGGGGTGATGTAAACTCAAGGGTGCGCACAGCTTGCCAGAGACGAGGCTGCCACATAAAAAAAGAGCAAAACTTGCTGCTGTTTGTGTTTTCTTGAGGACGTCACCTACTGAAAGCAGCACCGTGGGCACTTGGTGCCCGCCCCAGGAGGAAGTTTCCACGGGTCACATCTCCAGCTCGGAAACAACGGTCCCGCCTTGCTCATCCCAATCAGTAACGAACTGGCTACAGTCGATTCACAGGACCCAGAGGGATGCAGAGAGCGAGGTTCTTTGGTTATGCTCTGAATAATATCACTCTACCAGTCATCAGTTTAGCCTGCCCTGATTGTGGCAGCCACTTGCACACAGATCTGATCATCCTGCCTGGTCACCAGCTCCCAATACTGTCATGTGGCTTAACACAGCAAGTCACAGATGAGTTAGCGGCGGACTAAGAAGTACTTCGTATTTAATGGACACACAGCAGAGAACAAACGCCAATGAGCCTCACAAGCCCATCTTTCCTAATCTCCCCGTACAGTGGATTAAAGTCACTCTCTAGATAATTCTCTGGGTGCTGGGGACGCTCACAGGCACACACATTATTTCGGTATCAGGGCTTGAGGCCAGATTCTCAGCAAGCGTGAATCTGTGGCTGCTGATGGGACAAAACCAATTAAAACCAGATTAAGATCTTGCCGTATTCAAGCTTAGACTGGTTGCCATTAAAAGCGTAACCCCTGCGAACAGTTAAAAACAGCCCAATCTGATGGATCATCATCCTTTCCAGTCCCAAATATATGGATAAAAACATTTACATCTGGTAGCTCTCTGGAGTAACTGTTCTTATTCCTCAGAGCAGTCCTCTAGACAGGCCTACCTTTTATATTGCTTTTTAAAGGCAATCACTCTAAATACCAACATAAACCCACAAGCCCCTGTGCACTCTTTTTCTCAACCTCATACCAATAATTTGGGGTTATCCCTTACTTCTCCCAGCTCCAACCAGACCCTTTTAAAGGCTACGTATCTGGGGAGACTGAAGAGCTCTTCAAAGAATGCAGATCACTTCCCACTAGCTGAAACCCAATAAATTGTCGCGGATCACCAACCAAAGGACAGGAAAACAGGACCAGGCCACTGTCGAAGTCAACAAGATCGCGGGTACTGCAGAGTTTTGGATTTCTACTAGGTTTTTATCACTGAAGGGAATGTGGATGATGGAAGCAGAGACGATCAGCAATGAAAGCTGAAGAATCTGTTTCACAGCCACAGCAGATGGGGTGAAGGCAGAAGCCACCTCCTAGCAGGCAAGCCACAAACTGAGCCAACTCCATCCACTGCAGGAGCTGCGGCCAGACTCCATCTCACTTCCCTCTCCAAGGTTGTAAAGAACAGTGGTTCAAGAGGAGAAACAGCCTTTGCTTAGATGGGCCATCAGGTTTGGGTTTCAACACAAGGACCCAACACGTAACGTCCACCCTGATGCGTCAGTAGCATCTCTGCTCACGTCCCCTTCATTTAACAGCAAATTACTTTCTCACTGCCAGCCCCCCGTCCTGATCCCACAGCTAACCGAGAGTACCTTGGGGGTGGGGGCAAGCGACAACAGATTACAGCTCCAAAGCTTCGGTTTCATAAGGAGTTACAAACCCCTGCACAATACTCTTTCCTTCTGGATTAAGAAAGATTTCCCCCAGTGGATTAACCTACTTGAAAGAATTCCACAAACAAAAATAAAATTCACTCAAAGAGATAAAACTAATTCAGTGAAATAGTCTTGAGTTATGCACCAGATACTGGCTGGACTGTTGCAGAGCAAACTTCACACTGTCATGTATGTCTAACGCAGCTCCCCTCTCACACATGATGCCCCTTCCCCACCAACCACCTCGGGAAGGTCCACAATAATTAAAATGAAAAAATTAAAATGGGAAGGACTTGTCCCTTGCAGTTATGATGCCCACATCTACCCCTCCCCTTTAAACGTCAAGGCAAAGACAATTTCAGGGGTAGGGGGAAGATAAGTTTATTTTTTCTTTCCCGTTCCCCGCCGTGCCTGCAACAGGCTTCTGGGAGTGGGAAAAGGGGGGAAGGTTTTGGGGAGGATACCTCATGGCTTGAAATATCCACCTGTGCAGTACTGCTACAACCGCCAGGCTCCTCTGCTCCCTCCTCTCCCCGCTCTCACACCCCTTCTCTGCCAGGCTCCAAAAACGGAGCTGATGGCTGGGGCCTGGGATTTAAGAAAAAGATTCTGTAACAGCATTTTCCTACTCGTGGTTGTGAAGGATTGGTAAAAGACCCCCAAGGATGCTCAGTGGAGGCCAGGAAATCGAGGGGTACCCTGCATTCCTAAGTTTGTCCCCATACTCCTCTACATTATTTCCTCTCTCTTGCCTAGCACGTGCCTTTTTTTTCACCTGTCATCTCTTCTAAGCTGCAGCTCCAGCCCCATCATTTTCTCCTCCTCTCTGAAGGGCTCAAGAGTCAGGATTTGGTTTCTCCAGCTGTGAGGATGCTCCCACAGCTGTGCTCTGTTGGGATGTTTGGCCTACCTACCCTGAAACAGCGAGCAAAAGGAGAGGCAGGGAATCTCTCCGGCCTTCAGGTCCTCCTCCCCCCCCCCAAACAACAAGTTCATAAACAGCAAACAAAACACAGACTTGCAATTAGCTTGCGGGGGGAACTGGTTATGACTTGTGCTCAGCCGGCTTAGACTGAAGCTCCACTGATGGAGCAGCGGTTTTACGATTCGGAGAGAACGCAGCCGTGAGGTATTTTTCTGTCCATTTAGACAAGTAGATAGTTTCAAGCCTTGGTTAACCAGGACTTAAAGGAGAAGTACAGTTTCAACTTCTGACGACTTCCCTTCGGGCCCACTCCCCACCCCCTATCACCTTCTCCTGCCCAAAACTCGTGTCTTCCTCCCGCACCGAGACCTTCTGATAAAATGCCACCACAGAGCCAACTTCAGTTTGTACTTAAACATTCGTCAACATGGAATGGCTGTCGGGCATTCGGTGCATTCTCTTAGCCAACGCCAGAACAGAGAGAGAAGCAGCCAGGGTCAACTCACAAACAGATACAAAGCAAAGAGACAGAGAGACAGAAATTTAGAGGCCAGTCACCAATAAAGATGGAGAAGGGTGTGAAGATGCTCCCAAATTGCAGAGCCTCTAAATGCATGGAACCAAGCGTTCAGTCACTCTCTCACTCTTGGATATAATGTTCGGTTGGATGGCATTCTCTTACACGCTGGTAGGGCTGGGCTCTTTCCATTCAATCCCAGCCATTATCCTTGATCATGTGAGCTAGTTCAATGATGTATTTGCCTTCTTTATACTTCTGGCTGCTTTCAAAAGCGTGTTCCTAAAAAAAAGGAGAAAGAATGAGATCAAGACGATATCTGAAGGTAAAGTTGCAGTTACAGATCAGATCCAGGAATCCTGGTACGCCTTAGCCCTGCCTACACAGTAAACCAGTCCAACTGCAGGTCTTCCTGCTTGCTTTCAGGAAAATTATGTTGGAAGAATCTTAAATCCTGCTTCTAGCTGCCTTTACAGGGTGGAAAAAAAGAACAGTTGGCACCATGTAAATGTGCAGCTTTTTGCAGGCCAACGGCAACTGCTCCTTCAGCTATGCTTTAGGAATCATCGGTGATAAAACCCACCTCTCTCTAGTGGTCTGAGAATTTGTTAATGTTTGTTAAGAACACAGAGGTTGTCTGATGAACCATGCTGTGAAAGCACTACCATTGGGAATGAGACGGATTATGGTAAACTTCATGTGGAAATGGAGCAAAGGAGCACCGAGGGACGAGAAGAACCCACTCTACACAGGTGTGTGCCTGCAGCTACGGAAACACATGGTGCTTCAACACTGCAGAACCGAACAAGTAAGGAAGTCTACGGGATCCCTAACCAGGAGGGACTCCCGTTATGGAGGCTGCATCCCCAAAAGCGGTTCAGCTCTGCTCGGGCGTGCTGTGTGCGTGCATGTCGTGCATCTGAAAGAATGTAATTCGACTGCTGGAGAGGCTTGGGTTTACTGCTATGTTTGTAACATTTTGTATTTTGTTTTACAATAAACTCAATCTACGTATTTAGTGTCCTTCTCCATTTGTGATATCCATGCTGTGTTTCTGCACGAATTCCCACCGCATCAGTTTTTGATGCTTTACTTTTTATAGCCTTTCAACTGGTTTATTAAAGAATATTTCTGTCCAGAGGCCACAGATACAATATATGTTTTGTTTAGACACTGGGCAAAATGTTTTGACAAACAAGTACGCTGCGTGCCTCCTGAAGCAGAAATTAGGACGTAGCATAAGCCTTTATTTGAAGGTAATTGAATTTATGAAGAGCAACAGACAGCAAACAGATTAACTCATGTTCAATAGCATTTCCAGTGGGAAGGACACAGGATTAACAATATATGGATCATTCTGTTATTCTGGTATTGTCTGGGAAAAAAGACAATATGAAGCACAAGACTGACTGAAGTTAATCTCATTTATGTTAAGTATCATTAAGGGATGCCCACCGAAATCAGGCCCACAGTGTATATCCTTAGTAAAAAAATACATTAGCCAAAAAGAGCTCCTGCTCTGAATGGATGCAACAAATCCAAAACAGGAGGGAAAATGGAAATGCAGGATGGAAAAGAGACATGGCTACAGACCTGCATTTCTGGTCCTCAAGTTAATGGTCTTTCCACGAGACCACATTACCATACACACACCTTCAGAAAGGGCTGGAGCAAAGACGTACACCGGAAAAACAAATGATACTGATACTCACATATTTCCAACCCAGTGTGGTTTTGCAGTTTTCACAGTAAATATCTGCAACCGCATGTAATCCTGTTAATAACACCCGCTCCTCTGCAGGGCCACAACCCACATTAACTCTGGGGAAAAAGGAGAGATGCTCCCTATTAGCATGTCTTTCCACAGCAAGACGCTACAATGAAGTTGACAGCAATTTCATTGCCATATTTGAAAACATAAGCGGGAGGTTCAGGATACCGAGTACCGCAGCTGTGACCGAAACAGAGATCTCTTGCGGTTCCCGAACAGAATGAAAAGGTGAAACCGAATTTTTATTCAACTAAAAATTCTATAAAGCTTTGAGCAGAAGATTAATAACATTCTAGTAAATTGCACTAATTATGCATTGGAGAAAGATTTTCATTTTCAAATTGATAAAATGGTACTTTTACTTGAAACGGAGACTTGAAAAATGTAACTGAAATCAGTTTTTCTGAAAGACATCCCAGCAGTGATCTCACCAAAACTATTTTCAGTTATTGGGAAATTTATATTTATTTTTTATGCTAGCTCTAAGAAGTTTGTATTTAGATATTACTTATTCTCTACATTTACAAAACTATGACTCTTTGGTCCTACTACATTTCTCTGAGAAGAGAATGACTCATCCATTAGATCTGATGATAAAAAAAACGCCTTTTCCTCGCTCTTTATCTGAAACCTCAACATAAAATCAAAAATCAGTGCTGTTTCCCGTCTCTTTCTCCAAGCATTTTCAGCAAGCTCCCAAGTCTCAGGCAGAGGTTTTCTAAAGGAAGGCTATCCCTTTATTTTCTTCTTCATGAGGGCTTTCTGAATTCTATCCTAAGAGATGCAGAGGTGACACGTACGAAGTTATACTCACACTGAATTGAAGAGGTATGCTCGTCCTTGGCTTCCTTGAAAGGACTGAAAAGCAAGAAAACAAAATTCAGTTGGCTGGTTGGTAGAAATAAAGCTAAACCAGGACCTGCCCCCAACGACCGCATTAGTGGTAGTTATAGCAACTGTTAGCCAGGGCCTGAGAAACGCACATCATTACAGTCTTCGAGATGGAACGAGCACAAAGCAAAATGTCAGGAGGAGATAAGCACTGATGAACAGAGGTCTTGTCCTGCGGACGGCAAGGGAGCAGCTGCCTCCAGCTCTAATACCTGCCCATTTCACAAGGCATACTGGCAGCCCACCGGGAACTTCACCTGATATTACCAGCAATTCCAGTGCCATACAAGCCCAACGGACTTTTCAAAGAGTTAAGCTGTTTTCTCTCTTATATCCCAGCAATGCCTATTTTCACCCTTTCCATTCTGTTTATGAATTTCACACTACTGCCTTAACCTTACCTAATGCAGCCTTGCTGCCAAATATTGATTTGAATCTCTTTTCTAAAAACAAGGTGCTCACAGAGGCTTCCCATTGCCCTGCCAGTTTTGAAACACTGCTGTTGCACTTGACGGCACACAAATTCCCTGCAGGACTGGGACTCATTTGTGCTGTGCACACAAATACAACTTCCACTGTAGTCATTTTACAAAAGACCTGAACCTTGCTGAGGTGTCTGCAAGCCTTCACATTCCCACTGATGCCAGGCAGATCTTCAGGACTGGATCTAAACACAGGATGAGATATAACTGGATAAAGATGAACGTGGACAAAAGAGAACCACACAGCAGCAAAAACACACCAGATAATCACCAGTCATGGCAAACCCTCTCTGTCCCACGTTTCCTTGGGCTCTTATAGCATCACCGTGAAAAGGCAGCATTTCGAAGAGAACAGGGCAATAGCAGCCTGGCAGGACATTTCCAAGGGCCAGCAGGCTCCACTTGTGTCATGCCTGTAACATTACCCTGTGATGGTGCCTCGCGTACAGGAGCTGGCTCACACATAGCAAGTGCTACCTGCATTTTTAATGTACTTTGACAAGCACACACTGAATTAAACATTTGGTGCTTATGAACAAGAGCACAGTTGCTCTCTGCACGCAAGTTACCTTATGAGATACCTCAGGGAATGTAGGCACCAAGGGGAAAGGAGCTGGGAAAGCCAAAGAGCAGCTTTTCTGGACCATTTAATCGTTTACCTTGCACCTTACCAGGAAGCTTGGAATACTTAATGGTTTTCTTAAAACTTCAGCTTCTACAGACGCGCAACGATTTCAGACTAAATACCCTTAAAAGGGGGGAGACAGAGCTTTGAGAGAAAAGAGCAACATTCAAGGTTTAACATCCCTGTCCCACTAACACTGGTCCTTTGTTAAGAGAGATCTGACCCTGGGGCAGCACATACAGCAATCTCCAAGAGGTCCCTGGGCTTCCCAGGTTGTCCCCTTCCATCACTCCAGCCCTAGAGACACATCCCTATGCCTGCCCAACCGCTGCCTCACAGAGTAGCAAAGTCAAAGCCATGGCCAAGAACCAGCAGATGGATCTGGACCCTATTTCTTACATTTACACACATCTCCATGAATTAACTGCCTCCTCCGCGCTGGGGAGGCTGCTGTGTGTTTCCAGCTAATGGTCCTAATTCCCAGAGCTGGGTTACCAACTCATTAGCTCCAACGAGTATTTCTTGGGTGCTGCCTGGGGTAACAGCAAGTAGCTCTGTAAGAGCCTGTAAGACATTCTCTTCATCATGAGTCCTGTTCACATGAAAGGCAGAGATGGGAAATCCGCTCACCAGCAGGAGAGGACAAAACACATTAAAGGTGTGATTTAAAACTGCCCTGACAAGACAACAAGTACAGCCTGTCACAGCATTTAGCTTGAGGCCCTTATTGGTGACAAGGTACTCTCTGGAAGTGGCGAAGGCCCACTAGAAAACCCCCAGTTGTATGAACGTACATAAAAGGCTCCCTACCAGGGAACAGAGGCACCTCTGTGGGCAAACAGACACCACGGGCCATGCAGGCAGGGAGACATATCCAGCAAGGAAAGCTGCCTGTGAGGTCTGGCAGCAAGGGCTCTGCCAGCTATAAAGTCACTGCCTGGCAAAAAATACTGAGTCAGTCCTGGAGGAATAACTGTTCTTCAGAGGAATCCCAAGCCCAGTATTAGTTGCCACCCAGGGCATAGAAGAGCCACTCTGGATTCAGAGAGGACGCCTGAGGCACTTGGATATCTCCTTCACTCAGACAAAAGCAGTGCCCTGAGGAATGCCTCTTTTCTTGGGCAGGAATTAAATAGGACACACGGCTCAAGCATGTTTTTATAATTGCATTTATTAGAGAAGCTTCTTTTAATCCTTCTGCAGCGCTCAAAGTTCTTTATTATTGTTATTGTCAGCTGGCTGATACCTCACACGCCAACTAGGTCTAGCCTGACTGCTACAAAACACACACTGCATTGTTTCAGCCTCCTGTGCGGTAAAGTAGGAACGCACACCAAGCTGATGCCCCCCAGGCCAGAAAGGAGAGTCCAAGCAAGACCCAGGCAATGTTCCACCTTGCTGCGGCAAACAGCAGGGGCTTTGGCTGTCCGTGCTGCAGATGAGGGATAGCAGCCTGGAAGGATAGACCGCGGATGGGGTAACAGGGATGAAACAGGAGGTCCCACAGCAGCATGCGTGTCATCAAAGCAAAATGAAAGCAGATGAAGCTTGCTAACCATCCAGGCCTTCCCAGCAAATACTTTTCCATAAACACCAAAATGACTAAGTTTGCCAATAACAACAACCATGGGAGCAAAGTTTTTATTGGTACAGAAATAGGATTTTCCATTACTGCTGTACAAAGGCCTGTCTTTCATAAACAACAAAACCAAACCCATCAGCTTTGTGTTCGGGGCTCACTGGACACTATTCCAGCCCACTCCCAGGGGACAGCAGCATCCTTTCAGAGGTGCCCTTCCTTCCAGCTCAAGCCAGCGCGCTTTAGGGGATCTAACGGTGGTCACTGCAAAAAACCAATCACATTAACGATCTCCTGCCCAAGCAGAATTTTTCAACATACCACTGCTTAGCTTCCAGTGCTGCTGCCTGTCTTAATACTCACCCTCCAGCTAGCTAAGGATTTGGCAAATCATGTAAGAAGCAGCGAGAAAGGTCTGGCAACCACCTCAAGCTCACCAGTGCATTTGCTCTCTGCAAGACTAAGCTGACCGTATATAAAGGTAGCACAGGCAGGTTTTATCTGGGTGTTGTAACCTCAACATTTTCTGAAGACGTTCCTTCTCTTCTGGCACTCCAAAGAAATTGGCACATGCTGTGGGCACTATGAAATCAGAAGAAACAGATCTATTTATACACAAACAGATGTTCTTTGCTTTATTTATTTATTTATTTAAGAATCACACAAAGAGATTGCCACAACAGGCTTGGTTTTCCCTGAACAGTGACAGTCAGCACTGAGACCTACTTTCTACGCTATGCATTTTCTCTATGTAAATTTTCTTGATATACATTCAAAGGCGTATCTCACACTCGTGCTTATAAATCCAGACTTGTCATTCTCTGAAACAACAGCTCCTGGCATCACTTTCCAGCTGAAAGAAATGGAAAGGATTTTTTTGTTGCTGTTTCCCACTGAAAGCCCAAGCACATATTTTTCTCTGCACTGCTAACGCTCAATGTCTGGCTGGAAACACATCTGTATATGCCAGCAACAGAGCTTTCCCTCCCCATCCTGCCTGAGCCCTCTAAAAAAAACAATACACGCTTTTGAGATGTGAAATACACAACAGCTTTCTCCTCCTGACTGCTCACATTCAAAAACCTTCCCTGCTCCTGGGTGCTCCGCTCAGCGTGGAGGCATCTAAAAGCTGCAGGGCCTAAGGAGTGCTGATTTGAGTACCCAGGTGGGAAACCACAAGCCTGGAGTCAGCTTTTTGGCTGCAGATCCTAGCCTGCCAAGCTGTCTCTTGTTACAGCAGAAGCTCCATGTTAAGATGCCTTTGGCAGCTGCTCTGGTTTAAGAAGCTCCTATCACCCAATTTACAGACACTCATTATGGCCCCTTCAGCTGTGCTGATTCCAAATTAGATCTGTGAAATCATTCTTTTTAAAAACAAATACTTGGTGGGGGGTAGGTTGGTTTGAGGGAAATAGCTTTTTCTCCTTGTACCATATCATGGATGCAGTTTAAAGGGCAACCACACAGACTACTTAATAAACTTAATAATCACAGTATGGGGGCAGACACAAGTCCTTTGGAGTAGGAAGTTCTCAAACTAAATTTGCTGGCAAAGAACCAGAGTGCAGAACTGCAGCTCTAGTGAGAGACAGTCTGCAGAATAGGGAGTTTGGGTTTCACAGACGCTGTTAAACCAGATCTGCCACAGAAGGAAGCGTAACACGCAGCCAGCATCTAAGAAGTGCCAGCTCCTTTGCGGTAGACACGTTCTGCTTGCTAGAGATGGACTCAGCCTGCAAGACTCAAAGCTGAATCCTTATATATTCAATACCCATGACCTTGGGAGCTGTTGTTTTGGTTTAGTCCATTTGTTATATTCTGGCCTCAATCCGAAGTGCTGAATCTACCGTTTTGTCTGCTGTGAGCAAGACGCATGACTCCTTCAGAGCCTTCTTCAGCATCGCAACAGCACACAGACAACCACAGACGCTGAGAAAGGCTATACCCCTCCGTCACTCCAGCCTGTTCCACATTCCACCTGCCTTCCACTGCCATCAGACCTTTGCATTTGCACATTCCTGTTACTGGTGACCGCTGGAGATGCAGAAGGAAATTTTCACATTCAATCAGTACAGCCAGGGAAAGGCATGAATTCTGAATGTGCTCCAAACACGCCTACGCACCATACCCCTTCTCCCTGGTACCTACAGCTTCTCATTCACTGCGCAGCCCACTCAGCAGTTCCACACACTGAACAGATGATAGGATTAATACCCTAAGTCTTTGTGATGGCATTCGACAATAGGCTAAACACAAAAAGAGCTGGCTGGAATCATCTGGAAAAATAGGAAGCAGTTGCCAGGACTAAATGGCTACATACTGATGCTTGTTCTCTGCAGACTGCAGCACTGAAAACCCCCACTTACCTATATCCAGCTGGCAGCCGTTTAAGAAGCCAATAAAACAAAAATGAAAAGGCAACTGGTCCCAAAGAGGTACAAGGGGAAAAAGGAACAGAGCGTGCCCCTCCATGCTACGCTCTTGAAAGCTACAAATAATTCTCACTGCAAGGATGCAAACAGGAACAGAGGGGCCAAAGCCACCCCTGGAGATCACCAGCAGTCGACACGTCCTAGGCAATGCAAAATCGTACCACCAGGAGAAGCCAGATGACCACAGCCATCTGGACTCCTCAAAAAAGGATGTGTTCTCTGTACTTGTGATAGCCCCGCTGGGACAGTGCAATTCAGTAAGAGAAACAGTATTATAAACTCCCGGGTTTAAAAGGCAGTGAAGTCTGTGGGAGAAAAATTCATCCAACGCTATTCGGAGATAGCTCTGTTATCATTTACTTTCCACCTACACGTACAACTTTTGTTTTTAAGTTGACTAGTCATTTCCACAACACTCCCGGTAGGATTTATCTATTCTTGCTGCTGATTTAGCCTTTAAACACCTAAGGATGAGATGGTCTCATAAAATACAATCTGAATAGGGAGAGGAGACCTTTAAGTATGACCAAAGCCTGATGTCAATCCAACTGAAGCACACAGGAGTTCGCATATAAAGATATGCTCTGAAACACAGGCTCTCTTCACACTCATTCCACTCCCTCAAGTATTTAATTCCTATCAGCTGCTATCCCACCTAACAATCAATATCACACAGAAAGCTCTGCCTTAATGGCACCTTTCAAGCCCTATTAATTATGGCAATAATAATTTGATTAAAAAGATAAGTCCTGCGATGTGTTTAGAGGTACCAGCACTAGGCATATGATGACGCTATGAAGAGGTTACTTGTGAGTCACTGTGCAGTGGAAAAAAAGTTGGGAAAATATAACTACAAAAATACCTGCCGCAGATTCTGGGGGCTGCCCTAGACAGCGCGAGCCATTTCAACCATCTACTTGCATCACGCTCAAGTATTTCCTAAGGGAGCACGAGTTCAATTACTTGGTCCCTGTATCCGTACAGACTACAGAGACCTCCTCAGGCTTTGTTAATTCAACCTTGTTCTTCCTTACGGAAGGGACAGCAAATGATCAGATTAAACTGAGATTCAATTTTGCTCCGATTATGTGAGATACAGAGCCATGTCAAGGGAACCAGTTACATTATTCCACCTCACGCACAAATGTGACCTTATCCTGTCCAAACCACATTCCTGAGTTTTAATTGAGTTTTAATGTGGGTCCTTAATGCTATTTAAAGACCAAAGTCGATATAGAATTAGTGGACCAAACTCATCTCTGAAGTAATTCAATTAATTCAGCACGCCCTTATTCCCCAGCAGCTTACGTTACTGTGCGAATACACAGTGAATAACTATGAGTCTGCCGTGTTTCATCCTAGGAACAGCTACATCTGAGCAGTTTTACACCATGTTTGTGTCTCAGACTACGTAGTCTGTGAGAAGGGAGGTGCACAGACTGGAAAGATGAAAGATTTTACAACGTTGGTTTGTTTGGGTTTTTTTTTTTTTTTGCATTCTGATGGAAGTTGCTATTACAGTTTTTTATTCTGCCTCCTGACAGCAGCAGGTGTTCATTCAACTGCCTCGTTCTCTCCACACCGGACACCAGCAGGGACGAGCCATGTTTCTGATAAGAGCCTTTTGTCCTAACAGGAACCAACTCAGCACTTTCAGGGTACAGGATAGGTGGGGAGAGACTGCAGCCAGACAGGGCAAAAGCTCTGAACACACATCTGCAAAAATACCAGCAGGTTATCCCACGGGCAGCACCTCTGCCTCCCATGAAATAAATTATCTGCTGCTCAGAAAAGGCTGTATGGTGATGCTGTCAGGGAAAAGGTCAATGTAACAGAGCAAATTATTAGTGACTGAAGAACATCACGCTTCTGCTCCATCCCATTTTAGTGGGGGAAGCATCGATTCCTGCTTTTTGTGCGAGAAGAGAACCTTTACCCCTTGGAACTGTTTCACGTTTCAGAAGCAATGCTGCGTGAGCTGGGTCCAAGTCCTCTGTCCTGTGCCACAACCAGAAGAGACGGAAGGGCAGACTTCCCAAAGAGGCTGGAAGAAGTCAGCTGTCACCGCCAGCTAAATCCATCTTCAGATCTACTCAAACCTACAAGAGCCCTTTAGCGCTCACACAGCTTTCATATCACAGGCTCCGCAGTGCTCTGAAATCCAGGTGTTCCAGTGCCACATGCCAGCCTCCCTCCTCCTGATGCTTAAAACATTCCGCTTGGCTCAAAATTCAGGCAAATTTTAGTAGTAGTTAAATTCTATTTTTTTAAATAAGGACTTAGAACAGTTTTGTTTGTTTGGGGTTTTCTAAGTGAGATTCTCTCATCTTTTCATATTTGTAGGAGCTGAGATGAAAAAAAAATCAGCACTGTTCACAAGACTTCCAAAAATGCTAAAAAAAAAATACCATGAACCACAAGCGGACATGCAGCACACGCTCTGTAGTGTTATCTCCGTAACATCAATGCTGCTCAGAAAATGGAAAACAAACGGGACCATACAGATACCCGATCCCATCAGAAGCGAGCCATGAAACGCAGCTCTGTCCTGTTCATCGGAGCGGCTCTTGCACACACGTCAGCACAACACAAAGGTGACACCAATGCTCTGATGGGTCTGTGTTGCTCCCAGGCAGATAGGCTGTACACACTGATTTAAATGGGTCAGGATCCAGGAGCAAATTCCCAGTTATTAATTCATGTGTCAGTATGACTGTCCATTACCACCAGAGGGGAGAGCAAGAGATTTCTTTCAAAGGGAAATTTTATATTGCAGTTGCAGAAGAGAGACCTCTTTGGAAACTTTGCAATTAATGAAGATCAGTATTTAGGGAAATATAAATTGCCTATAATTGAGATTTTTGTTTTTCCGCAAGTACAAAGATTTCTAACACAATTTAAACCACCACTCTGCTAAGCTCAAGCCTGAGCAAAGCTCTGTAAAGCATGTCAAAATTCAGAAAGTAGTTGCAAACTGCTCTGTCCCCTTCTCCCTCCAACATGCCTGGCAGGCTTCCCTCTAGACTTTGACTCAGTTCAGATGCAACACTGTTAAATCTCATCATGTTAGCACGAGTCCTGTGCTATTCAGCCTCCTTATTAAAGCCCTGCACTCCCAGACTCTGCTCTGATTTATTTTTAAATGTGTTCCTAGCCCACAGACTTCAAAGTGAAATTTCAAAATGTGAATGCTAAGGGCAGAAACAACTGAAGACAAATAAAAAATACACCAAATTTACTACTTCTATAAAACTTCAGAGTATTTTGGGGCTTCTCTTATGATTTTTGATGGTCTCTGGTTGCTGCTGCTGCTGTGCTTCAAAACTTGATTTTAAGAGGAAAAGGATGGAAATACCGTGGTAAACAAAGCAGATGCAGTATCAGAGTAATTGCTTTTAAAAGTGAGTACTGCAGGAGACAGACCGCCCCTCTTCTCTACAGCCCAAGCAGGGGGGATAGATGTGTGTGACGAGGAGCCCCACAGCCCCAGGAGAGCAGGGAGCACAAGCACCGCATCAGGGAGCGACCTCTCCCTTCCCCTCCTCTTCAGCTTCCCTCTGCCAAAGGAAAATCCATTCCTGCATTAATGCAGCACTGGGAAGACCTGAGGAAGAAGAGCAGCACAGCTTCTGTGAGCACGGACACCTGCCACATGCCCTCACTTCAGATCAAGGATTCAAGATCTACCAGAGTCCTTGCAGCTAGGAAGGGAATTTAGCACCAAGTTCTTCAAGCAGGTCCAGTTTTCTTCTTGTGGGGTATACACTTTGTACCCAGTCTTTCCCCTGCCTCTTGCTGCCAGAAAACAAAGTGCTGTATAATACAAATGTACAGTGCAGGTAAAACTCTGCCTCCTGGGAAACGAATCTCTTTTTTTGGGGGGGGGGGGAGGGGCGGGGAAGAGTTAAGAGATCTAGGCTTTTCTAATTATCTCCACCAACTTCTGGAACTACACATGTATTGACACTAGAGTGCTTAATCAGGCAAAAATAAGAGCTTTCATAACCCCACAGGAAAAGGGAGTGGGGAGAAAGGACAGGCATGTGTCTTAGAGATCTGTTTCATTTCCCACAGAGCATTCCAAACGATAAGCCAAGCCATACCACGGAAATGGCCCTGGATTCGGGACAGGAAGCTATAAATTCCTGTACACAGAAAGACCACAGGTTAGTTCCTGCTGGACTACAAGTAGAAGACCACTTGCAACGGAAGACCAACATTTACCCAACATTAAACCAAGAAAAGCCACGAAGGTATGCCTGCTGGCAGAAGCAATGTTTCTTCCTATGAATTGCACTGAGCTTCTCGCAGGAGCACTGCCATGAGCCCTGGAGCAGAGCAGGCCATCCCCCACACGGTGCCTGAAAGGAGATGGTAAACTCCACATTCACTGCACGATCTAGATGACACAGGATGCGAGAAGGAAATCAAAATCTGCATCTTCCAGGTCTTCATGCTGGACCTGGGGCCATACTGCTGGTTAACCCTGATCCTCCACGGTTTCACTGCCAACAAACACCAGCATTCCCAGTTCAAGGGTGTTGAGATGAGTTTGGCATCTCTGGCACTTAAGTCAGTGACATCCATTGAATGTGAACCTTTACATTTTGGTACGTAGAAGGGCAATATGGAGAGAAGCACTTTGTTATTCACTGTGAAAAACTACAGAAGATGAAAACAAAGCCCAGCACTGTCTTTCTGGATACGGAGAGATGAAAAAACGCATTTTATCCTGGTGAATCTGCAATTGCTACAGCAGCAGCTGTGGGGGTTCTCCCCCATCTTTGAGCACTGCTCTCTTCCTGTAGGTTGATGCCAGCCAAAAGCATCCAACAATCAAGTAATTTTAAAAAGGAGTGGCAGGGGGAGGGTAAAGCCCTTTCTTTCCATATTAATTATTGCTACTGTATGGGTTTTAGAGATAAACACAAGACAGAACTGGGATGGAAGATGGAAACTGCTAATGCAACAAGTTATTTAATTAGCAGGATAATAGCGACTGTCCATGTATCAGTGGAACACTGTATTCCATTAATACAGCCGCTAAGCTCACAATAGCACCAACGCTGACGATGAGAGCAGACTTGCTTTTCAGCAAAAGCAGATCCGTCCGGGGCAGCTGCTCTTCTCTGACCCTGGATAAGATCTGCTGCAGTGAGATGAAGCCACCGTATGTACCCCTTACTGCTGAGAGAGTTAATAAAAGTTTATCTTTCTTTGTTCAATCTGCTACGTAAATTATGAATGTTCATCTTTACTATAAAACACAGGTTGAGGTACTGAAATTCATCTTATTGCTGTAGATGTGCCTTCTATAGCAGCTGAACAAAAATGTGTGCACCAGAGAACAGGTCCCACTACACTGAGAGTTCTCAGCAATGCCAGAGTCGGGGGCAGGCCCAGCCTCTTACACGTTTAAAGCAGAAGACGCGTGTACCCATGCCTGCATTTCTGCCCAGCCTCTCCTCTCAGAGCTGGACTGGAATCGAGGTGTTCATACTTGAGATACTCCATAAGCAACTAAACTTAATCTGATTTTAACTCATCCCTTCTGTGGCAATCACTGCTGAAAGGAGAGAGGTCACTGGAAATCTTTAAATTCCAGGTTTCAGGTAAAGTTTCACTTTCTGCCTCCGTTACTGCTATTTATTCTGGCAGTTGTGACTTCCACGCAAACACACCAAGTATTTTAAGAGAGGGGACTCTGGGTGGAGTTTCCTTGTGCACTCGAGCTTCAAACCCTTGCCCATTTCAGTTCTGCTGGCTGAGAAAAACTGTCAGGCCAAACACCTCCAACAGATGGACGCTGAGGCCCCTTTCCAGGGGTGGCCAGACGTCGCGTCTTCCTGGCAGACATAACAGCTCCCGTAAGACAGACGTGAAGCCCTCTGACAGCATTTCCTGCTACTACAAAATGCGACTGCAATAGAAATTATTGCAAGAGACTCCTCCTGAGAAGTCAGGGTCTTCTCCCCAACAGGCAATACATGAAAAAAGCCCTCAGCATGGCCCCCACACTCATGCGTACGTGACTAAATTACAAATTAAACCAGAGGTCTCAGAGTTGTGAGACTCATATCTGCATTTTTCCTTGGCTCGTTGTTGCAACTATAAATCAAATTAAAAGTACACACCTGCATGGGAAGTTCATAGGGCAGTTCACCAGCAAGCCTTCGAGCCTGCTGGCTTTTCCTCCTCTTCCAACTGCAAGGGCCAACAACTGAAACACCCCGCAAACCCAGGAAGGCTCAGACCTGATCAACTCCATGCTCCAGTTGTTCAGGATTTGCGGCAGTTGCAGCAAAAACCCTGATGATTCACTGTCCTTCGTCCCTGGCAGTTCCCTGGATAATAAATGGGAACAATATTTTATTTATGCCCAGGTCATCAATTCTAAGGCAGAGGAAGCAGGAGATGAAAGGAGAGTTATTTCCATAAAGAAAGTGATGGATTAGAAAAATCCATTTTTAGCCTGTCCCTCCTCCCTGACAGAGAATTCTAAACAATTTTGAATTATTACATTTTTCCTTCTTTTTTGGAACAGAATGAAATATTTTAAAAATCACATAGCAATTAATTGCCGTATAAACACAACTATACAAGGAGGTACAAACCACCTTGGGCTTTTCTATTAAACAACCACATCCTGACTAAACAAGAGGCCTGATCCTGACTGTGTTCAGATCCCATTATGGACAGTAAGAACTGAGGGAGCACAGTAACTTGTAGGGTAAACCCCAGAGGAAACAATTACACAGGACAGAAAGATGTAATTTAGGTATCTGCACTTCTGCACTATGTAACAGGTACCACAAATACTCATTACACAGCTCAGATTTCATATCCTGGCTTCTTCCTGCAAAGGGCATTTCTGTTTGTTTATTCCTGCTCAAGTAAAGGCTTCTCAGAGCTGATGAGAAGTACTCAAATGACAGCCTTCGAGACCCACTCCCCTCCTCCCCGCTGCAATACAGCAACAGCAAGGACAGCCAACGCCAGTCTGTCTGGTAAAGGTGTCTTGGGGAGGAGTGTGATTGCAGGAGTTCATCTCCGCCCAACCAATGCTCAATCTCCTGGTCAGGGTGCTGAAGGAAAAGGTTCCCATTTAACAACTTTGATGACATATTGTTCTACTGACAAGTGAAGTCCTCTCAACTCGCATTTAATTTTAAACTTCACGAAAGCCAAGAACTACAAGAAACGTTACCACAAGTTCACAGCAGTGAAACGGGAAGCTAAAAAACCCTTATGACTTCTCATGGAACTGCTCTGCTGTTCACCACTTACAGCTTGAACTCTAGCAATACTTGCAATTAAGAGCAAGCTCTGAATAATACCTACAAGTGACAATTCATTAGGGAACAAGAGCTGAAAAGCAGGATCCAAAAGCTACTGGATGGCTGCTGTAAATGTGCATAAAATTGATAAACCTGGTGCATAAAGAGCTAACAGCAAATAAATGAACAGAAGCTTACTGTGCTGAGCCAGTAAGACTAATACAATCATGAAATGCACACACTGTAAATCTGACGCTGGAACAATGAGACCAGCCTTGTTTCCATTCCTAAAAAGATGTTGAAACACTACAGATGTAGAAGAGAACTACAAAAATTATACAGAAATGGAAAAAAATAACATTTCACCATGACAAAGTTGAATCTGTTTAGCCTATCAAAAAAGTGATCAAGAGTGACCTTGGTTACTGTACACCAGAACCTTTTATACAGAGAACTGGTAGGTACTATAGATCTATTTCATTAGCAAAAGAAAGAAAATAATGACCAGTGACAGGAAGCACAAGCCAGACAAATCTAAATTCAAAGTCTCCAATTTTTAACAGTAAGGATGATTAACCACTGGAAAAAGTGACCAAAGGGAACTGTGAATTTTCCCTCTTGAAGTCTTCAAATTAAGACTAAATGCTTTTTCTGAAAGACATGCTGCAATCATGATGAAATCCACTGGCCCATGCTCTAGAGGTCAGATGCGATGGCTTCTCGTGGCCTTAAGAGTCCATTATGGTGAAGCTGGGAACTTAAATTCATATTTGGGAAGAAACAAGATCTAATTTTAAAGCAAGAAGAAACCCCATGTAATGAAAAATACTAAGAACTTTACCCATGAAAAAGGGAATACTCGCCTCACCCCACACAGTATTTTTCCTATGATGGAAATGCAGGATTTTCGCTTGATTAGTCTTGGACACTTACTAAATGCCTCTTTCTTTTTCCATTAGATTAAAGTTTTGAAACAACCACTTCAAAATTTTAGGGTTATTGTTTTAGCTTGTGTGCATGCTCCCCCCACCCAGCAAATAATTTCATGTCTCCAAGGCAAACTGACAAACACACACTGGACGGTTCATTAGAAGTGAAGATCTAGGAGCACTGCACGCTGCCTTCCCCACATACTCAGAAAGAAAGAATCAAAAAACCCCAAAACCAGAAAGGTCAACAATGGAGCATCAAATGCTTCGAAGTAGCCGAATTTATCCACAACTTAACTGAAAGCTGGCACTAGAGTTTCAAATCCTTTTAAGATTCCCCCAGTTGCAACATGGGGCAAAGCCTGATGCTTTTAGCATGCCATAAAGCCCATTAAGAGGCTGCTGTAGCCACAAGCTCAGGCTCCAGCAGTCTCTGCTAGCCAGGGAAGCAGCTAGGCCACTATGATTGGGAACAATGTTTGCCTATAAACCTTGCAACTCCTGTCCAAGAAGATAGGAAAGAAACCTTCTAATTGTTCCCTAGCTAACAGTCCAACCCCAAGTGAGAAAGTCAGGCACACGCAAGTCTTCTATTTTTTCTACATTCTCTATGCTGGAGGAGCTGCAGTCTTTTGTGTCGAAGGATTTTGCATTCATGTTCAGTAAGGGTCTCGTGCAGACATCAAAGGAAAACATTAAACTTCCTTGGGAAGCCGTAGGCTAACTTCAGAGGATACATCACTGCATAATGTTTAGCAGTCGGATCACAGTAATTCAGGAAAAAAGAAACTGCAGGACGCCCACAAGACATTCCCTACATATTTCCATAATCAGGGACATTTCTGCCGAATTACTTGTTCATATAGCAAAAAAAAAAAAAAGTCAGCAAGCAAGAAACTAACACAGCCTGCTGTGTCTTCCTGCTCTTGTTCCCATCCTTTTCTACCTGACACCAGATACATACGAATTCAAACAGAAAAGGCTGACAAAGAGTTTGAATGGCACAGAGTAGGTAAAAAACAGCATCACATCTGCCGTTTTCAGAAAGAGAAGAGATGATATTTACACTGTTGAATGTCTATTACATTAGCTGTTCCCCCAGGCCCCACTAGAAAATGATGCAGAAGGTATATTTCTCGAAAAAAGTCCCTCTGTCTCCTTCCTGGATAGGTTTTGCCACCATTGATTATTGAATATATATTTTTCTTAAACATTCTAAAAGCCATGGGATGTTGTGTATCTATTACTTATTTTTTGGCAATTGGAAGGTATTGAAATATGCTTTTTAACTACAGTCGCCTGGCACAGTATTTTTGTTTTTACAGTAAAGCCAAAGAGGATTAGGACATGCTGTACTAATTCACAAGAGCAGACAGTACCTGCTCAAAAGCTCTATCTTCCAAGCAGACTGGACAAGACAGCAGCGTTTCAACTGTACAGGTGGGGAAAGGAGGAACAAAGACATTAAGTGACTTACTCAAGGTCACACAGGAATCTGTTGCAGGGTGCGGTTGAGTTCCCAAAGTCTCAGTCAATTTAGGCATTGGAAAAAGCAATGAAACAAGAGTATGTACTAAATTTGGCACAGATTTTTAAATCACGCATTGCTGCGAGGGAACAAGAACCTCCACTCATGCTAACCCAGGCACCGAAGGAACATATAAAGGAAAACTAGTTACTCACTCCACCCAATCTAACTGATCACCTTATATTTCCTAAGTCACTAAGACCTTTCTTGGCCAGACGATCCAACCCACAATTTAGATCTTATTACAAATCAGACATACTAAACCACTCTCTCCCTCTGGCTGCAGAAGATAAAAGGCCAAGCAAGCAGGCAACATTTTAGTAACTGGCTTCATGTAACAGCTTCAGATTTTCTTAAAAGCCTCGGCATCGATTATTTTCTTTAAATAGCAGTGGCTTATTGAGAAACCTTCTACCCATTTTAATGCACAAGGTTCTCCTCAAGTAGAAAAGAACGCAAAAACTTCCCTGACAAGGCACATTTGTCAAAGAGTTTCAGATACCCGGTCCTGGCAAAACACTTTGAAGTGAGAGTAAGTTAACACTAGTGCTGAAGGGCTAAGAGGGGAAACTCAGAGATGAAGAGGAAATAAAGCATGGACCGACACAGAACAATACCAGGATTCAGCTCCAGCTAGTGTTTCAGCCAACGGCATGAGCCAACGCTGCAATTTGTATGTATCCAAAGGAACTAAAAGCTCACGGCATGCAAAGCAGCACAGCTCTCATGTGGTCTCTGCACAGCTCAGGGCAAAAGGAATAGAGGAATTAATTTCATCAAGCCAAATCACCAACACCCTGCTGTTACATAAAAGCCTGTTTTCTAGGGAACGCTTCCAAAGATGGTGTCATTTGGGTTGTTTTGATTAAAGTGACATAGTCAGGTTCAAGATGGGATACACTGCAGACTGAGAAACACTCCAGATTGACAAAATCTCCCACTCCCTTTTCAGTCCTCATGGCGCTTCTTTCTTCCTTCCATTTGCCACATTTTCATATGGAAAACAAGCACGGCAATTGCACTGCCTGGTTCTCAGATGCTAATATGAGGCTGTGATGAAAGAACTGCAGAAGGCCTCAGGGAGATGTTTAAAACCTAACTCAAATAGATAAAAAGATGACTATTTAAGTTTGCCTGGGAAAGTTTCTACACATATTGGAAACCCCTTGAGACAGGGACTGCCCTTCTGTTCTACTTAATAGCCAGTTGTACAAATTATGATTGCACAATTACTTTTATAAGCTTCTCAATTATACAAGGAATGTATCTTATTAAAGTTTATAACTCTGAGAAATAAAACCTAAAACCCCAAATCCTTTGCATTCAAGTTGCACGACCCGCTAGTGCTCCACCACAATGCGGTCCCAACAGCATTACAAATTTACACCACAGTCTACAATGAACTTTATAATGAGCAGATACAAGCACTGCAACACCCTGTAGTTAACAGTTTCATGATTCAATACACATAGCCTCATATTGTGCTTTCATACCTTCCCTCCCATGACCATATTTTAGCAGTCAGCATTCTTGGGCAGTTACCACATGCCTCGATGGCTAGAAACTCAAATTCCAAGCAGTCTGCAGTGCTGGCATTGCCCTGCTGGAAGCCACTTACCTGCAAAGCTGGCTGCATTGCATAGGGGACAAGAAGGATCACGGACATGGAACAAGGAGGGGAAGGAAGTATCAAAGGTGAAACCACTGGGCATGTATAGCTTTGTATTTTCCCTGGCTGGGGATCAGCCACGTCAAAAAAAGCAGAGCACAAACCCTAATCCACCATGAAAGCAGTAAGCAAAACAAGTCTTCTTTATTCAGTAAAGCATATTGTGTCCCGACACAAAATTCAGCTGATAACAATGCTCCCAATGGAAAGACGGGAGTGACTACCTCATTTTACAGATATCTCAACCGAGCACAGGAGCCTGAAGTCACGTAGTTGGTCTGAGGCTGAATGTATTTCACATCCAGACCTGGGCACAGGTTGCTGTTGTCACTTACATTTCAAAACTTCTTTCTGTTGAGGAAATGTACAACCTCCTCCTCTTTAAAAGCTTGAAGCTTTGCAGTCCCTCAAGGGCAGCTCTGCTAAGAACCACTGCAGAACAAGAGGAGTCCCCATGAGGCCCAGAATGACTCACAAGTGATAGTCTAACAGGACGCCTGCCTATTCAGAAACTGCAAAAAAACAAAATTGTAGCAGTCTGCAATCAGCATTATTCATACCACAATACTTAAATTGTTTGGCACGCAGACATCAGAAGTATGCATCGATCTGGCCCATGCAACTACCAAGAGAAAAAGGAAGGAGACAGCCTCTAATGGAACACGACAGGTCTGAACACCCAACATGGAGAATCCAAAAGGAGCTCCACAGCTGCTAAGATGTCAGCCCTAGAAGGACAGATGCCCTTGGTGCAAGGTGACCCATTCTAATCTTTTCTCCGCAAACAGGAAGAGGCGAAGCACTACACACTTTCCAACAGGCAGAGCACCTATGTCCCTTCTGATCCTGGCCCTTCTCTGAAGGCTGCTCCAAGAAGCTGAACTGGTTTAAAGTTGCATGTGCACACACACACGCTTATGGTGTGTCTGCTTTTTCTGAACACAAATTTTATAAGCTGAATAAACTTTATGGAACAGTTCATTGCCAAGGCAGCCAAACCTGGAAACTTGACGCCTCACCACATCCAGGTGCTGCAGGCTCCAATAGACACTGAGAAAGTTTAGTTTTCACACTTCAGAGAGAGATCCTCTTACTGGCCAGCTCCCTCTGCATCAAAGGCCCCTGACTTACTGGCTCTGAAAGCTTTTCATTTAGCTTATCCTCAAGACACTTCCCCTTGCCATCAACAGATCACAAGACAGGACTGAATCCTTCCACTCTTCCCAGCTTGGGAGCACATCCTACTATTCATCCCTTTTTCACTGCAAAGTGTCTTGATAGTAGACTACCAAAAATACAAGGGTTTGAGCAACAACTCATCAGTCTTTGGAAAGCCGTCTTACATTTCAGTAGAAGCATCAGCAAACCTTCCCTTAAGTAGGGGCTTTAGTGTAGTCGCTTGGTACAGCTCAGAGTTCAACAGAGGGAACATCTCCAGACACTTTGCCTCCAAACCATGATCATGCAACAACCCTTCGGCTACGCTGACAAGCATGTACATGAACAAGAAGTATTGGGAAAGTAATTTATGCAGTCCTGGCCATCAGTTAGTGCAGTTTTACAGCTGGAAATGAGAGGGAGGAGGTGGTATCATGGGAAGAGACAAGACCACCTGTAAGCACTCCAGAGGGCCAAATTTGGACACCTGTCTCCTACAGCTATTTTCAAGTTCACTTGAAAAAAAAACGGCAGCTCACAAATAGATCCTTTAGGCTGAGAGCCCATTTTCCAAGCAGAAACTGTGGTACCGGTTAAGGCCAGGCATTTCCAACAGCAACTGACCTGCAATGCAAGTGAACGCACCCTTCCGCTCCCTGGGGAGGAGGCGTCCACCCAGCACCTGCGGGTGAGGTCATGCACGTACCTTGGAAATGAGCTCATCATGGTTGGCAAGATGAGCCCTGCAGTGAATGCAGCTGTAGGTCCTGTGGCACGAAGGCAGATATGCCTGGAAAGTCTTGGACCTTGTCATCTTCACCATTGGAGCCACTGAGCGCTGGGTGAACTCTGGGGTGGCCCAAGAGGCACTCCCGCAGGACGGGTCGCACGGGAAACACCGGAAGACACAGGTAAAGGCCGTGGTTTGGCAGGTGATGGGTGTGGGGCAGGCTCCACACGCTGGTGACCGCTTCAGAGGAAGAGATTCGGGCAGAGGGAATGGGGGACTTCACATGAACCTAAGTTCAAAAAAAGAACAGAGACAGAACACTCAGCTCAAAGGCAACAACGGTCTTCTAGCCCACAGGATGATTTAGGGTTTGATCAAGAGAGCAGGGAAGAATCAGAGCAGCCAGGAGATAAGTGCGATGTCTGCGGATTAGATGAAGAACAGAGTTCTATTCACAGCTCAGCCATTGACTTGCTGACTGCCCTCACATCTTTCTGCTTCAGTTATCTACCATCTTCCTATCACTCCAACACTCGCAATCTCTATTCCAACACTTAATGGATTTGGAAGTGACTACAGAACCACAAAGATGCTAAAAAGATGATTTCCCAAACACCTCTGGGGAACCGCACACATCAAGGCCCAACTCTGTACCACCCCTTGGAGAAGCCGGGCCCTGTTAGCTAGGGAGAAAGTCAGGACCCGGAGTCAGCCCTGCCGGCTGCTGTCCTGCGTGACTCACTGATGCGACACCCCGGAAGCGTGCAGGAAAGCTGGGAGCTGGACGCGGGTTTCCTCAGACACCAGGAAAGCACAGGAGTCACCAAACCAGTTCTTCTCTCCATTCTGCCCTAGTTTCCACATGGGAAACAGGGGATTACTTCATCACACTTCTTTATAACTCCCTGCAATCTCTGAAGGTAGAAGCTACTCTATAAACTGCACTCTAGTATATTTTTTTTTTTAAACTCAGAACATTTGACAGCAGTCAAAGCAAGGGAAGAGCCTCCAAAGACTATTCTTGATAGCAAGAGACAGTTAAAAATCCTATTCAGGATGGAAATACCTTTTTACTATCCAATGTAAGACAGAATCTGCAAGGCAGCTCAAGTCTAGGTCTTTTTTTGTTGGCAGAAATCAGTTTTTCAGATCACACATCTATAAGGCTTACCAGCTACAAATGTTTCTTTTGAGGATGGAAGCAGCATAAAGGATAAAGGAAGCAGCTGCCCTCCCTCCTTGCTACATGGCGTGCATGCATACTCTAGAAATTAATCATGAACTCTGGCTGCTCCTCCCATAAGGATTTTACTTTCCATAAAACATGTGATTTTGTTTAGTTTCTGAGTCTTGTGTATCAAATACTGGAACAATACCACCCCCACCCCCCATGAAAAAAAAAACAACAGAAAACCAAGAAATAAACCCCCCACACCTGGCCTGCAATGGAAATTTCTGAATTGGACAAAACAGAAAAGTACAAGAGCTTAAGAGCTGGTCTCTAAGCCAGTATGAGTAACTCGCCTGAAGCATAGTTGATAATCTTCCAGGTTAGAATAAAGCCAGACCAGGTCACTACGCCGCTACACCACTAAAATAGTTCTCCGGAGTTTGCATGTTAAGCTGGCTCTGCTGCTGCTCCGTAGGATGTGCCTTCCCAAACAGAGCACCAGCCACACACCAGCTCAGGGTACACAGAGAACTGATGGACTGGGACTATTCTAAGCAAATACATCCCTCTGTCTTGCTAAAGGGGAAATTGTCAAAACAGCAGGATGGAAATCAGAAAGTCAATCAGGGAACTGAAGGCAGGACCCAAGAAAATTGTTGTAGGAAGCAGTCCTGCAGAACTGATAAGCATCCCATTTAGACAATCTCTTTTGCCCAGTGTTAGCATCAGTCAGAAGCATCTCACCATGACAAAACTCTCCAAGTCATACTGAAAACAACCACGAAAATCAGACTGTGAATCCATTACTGCTGTCTCCTAGGAAGCCTCATGTGTCATCACGTCAACACAAAAAAATCTCATCACTTAGGTACCAAAGCACAATTTATGGAAACCCCTGTCTTCAACACTTCTGCTCCTAAGTCTTCTTGTAATTATTAAAAAAGAAGATTCAAAGTATCCAAGCTGCTTTAGAGTTTCTGAAAGCATTACCCACTGAACCTACTGCCAGCTGGACAACCCCAGAAAGCCAGGCATGCTATCTGCAAGCTTTCTGGTAAACAGTTCCTGCAAGCACTACACTGGAGAGTTATCATAGGCCCACATGGGCATTGTTTGATGCAGGCAAAGGTTCATTATATTATGACCATGCACAGTGCTCAATGGGAGGCAGACAGCAGTAGAATGGATACCCATTTTTTTCTGAAATATTTTTCTTCTTCTCTCCAGAAGGCAGCTCCCTTACAGTCAAATGGGAAAAGAGTCTTGCTCATCCTGCAAACTGCTGATAAAGCATATCTATCATGATCATAACAGTCAGCACTTACATAGCACTTTTCATCCTTAAAGCTCTTTGCAAACACTAACTAATCAGATTAACCTTTTCCAATTTAAGTTACAGTGAGAGCTTTGTAAGACCCATCCTGACACAGAAGGGCTCACTTTCCAGCTTGTTACGAACTAAACCTCTTGTTCAGTAAAAAGGGGTCTTGCCAGGAATTTATCTGGCCAACCTGTAGCTAAGCAGACTGCCTGTGCGCTATTTGGTACACAGCTGCATCTCTGTATTTCAGCAAGATTTGTCTTTTACACAAATCGGAGAAGTAAGAGAAATCAGGCAGTCTTCACCTGTACCCTGCCACAGTTCTCAATGCGCACCAGAATTTTGTCAAAACTGAGTTAGCGTTGCATTAGACAGCATTGTTTTCCCCTCCAAGGTGAGGGGCACTTCGAGGACTGAACCACAAGTTTGCAACAGGGCAGAAATAAGATACAAAACAAAGCAGAATCCTTCCTTATTTTCTGCTGATTAGGCATGAGTAAAAGTAACACATCCCAGCCTCGCTGAACTAGCCAAGTGCCAACATTTACAGTCACAAGACAACGGAACCATCCTCAAATTCCAAGCCCCTGATTCAGCAGCCGATTCGCTATATCCCAGCCGTAATGGATCTCAAAGCCTGGAATTTGTGAGCCATGTGCCTTGTCCTCCAAGTGCACAGAAGCAGGAGACTAAGTGTGGTCTTTCTGGGGCCAAACGCAATTGGATTCCAAGGCAAAGCACCAAGCCCTGTCTGAAAGAAACAGATTACATCAGACAGACCATCTGGAGGAAAGCACAAGAAGGACTGGCAATCACTTCACCTGACTTCTGAATGAGAAAACAGACTGTGTCTAAACCTTAGATTTCGTTGATTTGTAATGAAATGGTGCAATCCCCCCGCCTTTTCCTCTGCATGGATAGGTAAATACATCAACTACCAGTTTTACTACTTCCCTCCCATACTGTCATACCAAACATTTCTTTTCTGATCAGCTTCCTAGCACTGCAGCACAACAGCTGGAGAAGGCAGTCCACAGGCATCCTCAAAGCCAAATGATACCCAACCAGAATAATATAAGAGCAATCCCTTAATTTGTTGTTTGCTGACCCCTCTGTCCAGGCCTCCTAAGCATTAATGCTCTAAAACAACAAGTAAAACAGGAAATACTACAACTGCATTTATCTAACAGAGAAATGAACACACACGCACACAAATTATCTGCTGCATGCAGCTTTCTGCACAAGCATTTAATGAGCATTCATTTATTTGATCTCATAACACATTTAACGTCAACAAAAACATCTGACCTTTCAGAAGTGGACAAAAAAAAAAATATTCAAGTGAGATGATATCAGAGCACAGATTAAGATTAATTGCAATTCCCGTTCTCAGTGCTGTGCTGAGAAGGCAAACCAAATTTATCTCTTTGGTTAGGGCAGGGGAGAGAATAAAGATTTGCAAACTACGATCTTGGTGGGAAACCTAGGTAAGAAACTGCCTTGAAAAGAAACTTCAGATAAGCTCATATATAGTAGCCATACTTTACAAAGGCAACACCTTCATAGAACATTCAGCCTGACAGTTTGATCTGTCGTGTGCGCTATCTACCAAGAGCTCTGTCCTCATCATAGTAAAGGAGAGGAAGGAAAAACAATAGGAAATGCACTCTTACAGCCTACGAGCACAGCTAGTAGCTTGTGAGGACCCATTTCTGTTTTGAATATCATCTTGGAACGTATTAAATAGGATCCATGGCTCTCAGCAATGCAAAAACCAGCCTCCTGTATTTTTTTTTTTCTGTCCTAGTACCAAACACATTTGAGTTAAAACACATTTAACAGCTAACAGTGTTAACATTCTACTGTAGAACAAAGGCACGGGGATAATTTTAGGCTGTGCCTCTGGTTTTTCAGAATGACAAGCTAACGTTCAGCCGCCTCACTGACAGTGGGCATTAGTAGTCATTCCAATCACTTTAAAAAACAAAGAGATGCTTTGATTACTTTATCATTGTGGCCAATACTGTTAGAGAGATAGGTATCTGTCACCAGCAATATAATACAGTATTTTTCTTTTATCATTCTTGAAGAGAAATTTATCTCTGGGATGGACACACCCAAGTCAATGGAACAGAAATCTGTGCATATTAGTTAGTTCACAAGAAGTCAGAAAAATGGTTTACACAAAAGGAAAAGCTTATCAACATTGTTTATCGTGGTTATCGGTGCGAGAATCAGCTAAATGTACTGCTTGCACACACTGTGTGTGTTAGGGCTGTCCTGCTTAATCCTGCTAAGTTTTAAGCAGATGTCCCCTCCATGAATGAAAAACCATGCCACACATTTTGCCATTCAAACAACATTTTGGTTCAGTATATCACCCTCCACCTGTCCAACAGCTGCTTTTCACACGAAGCCATTATCAATTTAGGAAACACAGAAAAGGAGAAATGCTAAGTCCGTGCCAAACACTTGCTAGACAAGGCTAATGCCTGTACAAGCCCATATGCCACAATGGCAGAGAAAAAAAAAACATCACACACAAGGCTAATTCTGCATAAACCCCATGTGCAATGCAGCTCAGATGCAAATGTTCCTGTTCATTCTGGCAGGACAAACAACAGGTTTGTTGGGTCTGAGGGTTTGTTTTATGAATTATTTGATTTTTAAGATAAGAAACTTTAGTCTGTTAAATACTTATTAGAACACAGCAAATGCTATGGAAAGCTGCCTGCAGCAGCTTTGAAAAAATCCATCTATCTGGAAACCCAACCTTTCTTCTTTGGTGTCTCTTCTCATTAATACAGAGAGAGCTGGAGATGTACTTATGCTGCGTGCAAGGAAAGCACAAGAGGAATCAGGTTTGGAGAGTTCTGTGTGTCTATAAGGTCACAAACTGTAGCAGCCTGTGTCACTCCAGGGTCTTAGCACAATTCAAAGAAAATGCTTGAGGTAAGCATACTTACTTAACAGGGTTTTTTCTTGACATGGAAACTGCCTTAACATTGCTTAATGCACTGCAGTTTGAAGGAGGAAGGCTAGTCTCTAAGGTGATATGCTGAAATTGGAGTATGAGTTTAATGCCCAGTTTTGCCAGTCTTCCCTATGGAATAAAAGTTAGCGTCAGAATTTCAGGTGCCGAACCCTCAGAGATACTTGGCACAGCTAAAAATGGCTGTCATACTCCAATGATGTAGTACCACAATAAAAGATCCTGGTTTGGGGCAGTTCTGGAGATCCTCACTACCACACAGGACTGCAACAGCTTTGGAAAAGATGAAGCCAGATCATCTGAAGGTAGGAGGGTGGGAAGTACATTGTGAAAGGCCCTGAAAGAAAATATGACCATTCTGAATTTAAACACAGAACACAAGGGGAAGCCAAGAAAGGGGTTTAAATAGCATATGGGTGTACACAATGTACCTTTACTGCTTCGGCATCAAGTTTCTGAAATGCACCAATTTCAAACACTTGGTGACACTGCATGCAGCTCAGCAGCACTAACAACAGAAGTCAGCAATGACACATGAACCATAAATGTCCTTTTTTAATGCCTGTGCTCCTTCAGCCTCCAAACCTTGCAAGCCCTCAGAGACAGGAAAATAACAAGAGAAATGGTGGTAGATGGCTGGCAGGAATCCTTTGCATTTACTTTTACCAGCTATATGGACACAACTGCAATACAAGTAATAGTATGGAGCGGGTTTCTCAGTTAGACCACCTTCGACTAGAAATATATTTAGCCCCCTTTATTTCTCTAGATATCTCCTAGCAAGCCACTTCATCATTGCGGGCCCTAGTTCTTTCTTCTGCACACTGGAAACAGCACCCTTCACCGCTGGGAAGCACTTGATGATTCTGGGAAAAAGGGTAGGGATGGTTGCAAAAAGGAGATACTGATGGCAAACGGCATTGCAGACAATTGCCAGGTAACCACTAGAGGGCATCAAAAAGAGATTCAGCAAGAAGCAATTAAAGACTATCTGGCCATAGTGAATCAGGGACAGGCACCACGCCAACCATGCTGCACCTGCCATGCTCCACATACCATAGCCAGCCTGTTAGGAGAAACATCAGTTATTATTCTGCTGCATCGCTATCAATACTAAAACTGTCAAAACTGTCATTGCAATTATACTAATCACATTTTCAAGGGTTTTTTTGTGTTTTTTTTTTTTTTTTTTTTTTTTAAACAGGCAATATGTCAGTCTATGGTCTATCACAACTCTTCTCATCAAAAATAGACTCAGCATCCCTACAACCACCTTTCTGATTCCCCTCTGACAGAAAGGCTTTCTGTGAAGGTGATGTGGAAAGTACATTTAAGTTGAAACTTAAATGGAACAAACAGCAAATCTTTAAAACTCACTTTGGGTTGGTTTTGTTTTAGTTTTTTTTTTTTTAAGTCTGTCTAGCTTTGCCACTCTATACACTATTAATCCATAACTTATTAAAACCAACGTAATTTTTGAAAATATTGTTCTTTACCTAGTTGATTTACCTTCTGTCAGTTTGGAGATTAAATCAAATTTAAAAGTTTCACTTTTTTTTTTTTAAATAGACAGCATCCCCACCAGTGCACTTTCAGGTTCTCTAGTGCAACTGTGGTGAGTAGCTAGTCCAGAGGTCTCCGGCATTCAAAGCAAAAGCTTTCTTGTATTGAATTATAGCACACAACTGGCTGGAAAGCAAAGGAACAAGTTCAAGTAACTCAGTGAAGATGATGCAGACATGCTTCTTTCCTGGCTGCAGATTACAGAGGCCAGATGACCATGACAACCTTCTGACTTTATTTACTGATCTAAGGCCGGAGTCAGACCACTCGGTGCCAGAACTGACAACCTGCCTCTCCCTGCAATTCAGAACAGAGCACACCACTCAAAATCCACTCGGACACACCACAGACATCACTGGGATGCAGGGAAGGGAAATAATTCTGGAAATTTTAATCAAATTCTTCCCTTTACAATTTCACCTCAAAAGGCACAGGACAGCTCGGACACACAGCACCTCACAGAGCTGGCTTCAAAATTTGTTACCTTTTCTGGGCCTGTCTCCAAAACCACATGAACACGGAACTGCAAGGTTCAGCCTCTACCGAGGAATGACTGACACCTCTGGCTGAATTCTCTTCCCACTCTTCTACGAGTTGCCTGGCAGCAATATCTTTGCAATGCAGAAGAGCCTGCGCTGCTGATAAGAAGCAGTATGGCAAGCATGATAGCTGCAAGCTGCCCACCTTTGCTTTGCAGGTACACTCCATCACAGCTAAATTCAATAACTGGTCACAAGAGAAGCCAGCATGAGTTACCAAATGCAGGAGGAAACATACGCGCAGAAAAGCATCACGGTTGGCCAGGACAAATTTGAAAAAAGCCAGCAATTACTTTTGCTCCTACCAGAAGATCTCACATGTGCCACAAATAAGCAAAACTGCAATCTGAACTAATTTAAAACACAAATGACTCCATTTCCTCCTTTACATTTCATGAAAACTCATGCCAGCATCCCCTGCAATGGGATAACAGTCCTTCACCCGAATTGGCCGAGTGGAAATGATGCACTAGAGCGAGATAACAGCAATGGCTCAAACACACTGTAAGACATGGCTCTTCAATTAATTCATACCCATCCTTCTGCCTAAAAAAACCTACACTTTCAACCTGATGGTCACACGTGGAGTCATAGATCAAGGACATGATACTTTGCCAATATTATGCACATACAGTGTTCTACAAAATGAAAGACACCCTTGCTTTCCTATTCTAGTACCAACCTGAACTAAAGACATCAAGGAAAAGCTCCTCACATCCAACTGACCAATTACTGACAAAATGAAAACACTCTTATCTTCCCAACTTCTCTTCCTCATTTGTTTTAATTGTAGAACAGCCTAGCTATCCAAATCATGTCATATCATTATATTTTTGTGTGCTCCTTACATTGCTCTATTACCTTCCTTTTTGGCAAACGTAGATGCGACTAGGTTTCAATTAATTTGGTCTGCTGGATAGATCATCTGTTTCTCTGGTAAAAGCTGGGTACTGACAAGTAACATGGTGAGAACATTTATCTATTGCAAGTACCCTTCCAATATCCTCAGAGTCATTCGTAGTTGAAAGAAGGATCTGCCACACCTGCCTGTCATGACTTACTTTGCAAGCTCCCCTTGTCAAATCCTGTAAGTTTTCATCTGCTCATGAAACCCATCTGCTCAGAGGGTTCTTCCCAGGAGCATCTTTTAACCAGCCTCACACTGCCCAGAAGCACGTTAGTCACAGGAGCGACAGTGACTTTATTTTCTACTCTGGAACGTCTGCCTCTTTTTCTGAGTAAAGCTAAGGATAAAATGTTGAAATCTGACCAATCTCTACCAGTAACATTTTTTATGCAACAGTTACTATGTATTAATGAGGTAACATACTTTCCGGGCAGTTCAGCCACCATCCTTCTAGCCTTCATTTCCACCGAAGGCACAGCAACCAACATGTCAAGGGGGCAAAGTCAGGTGAAGACTTACAGCTGGAGTCTTCACATGACAGATACTTTATAACTAAATCTAGTTTAAGACGGTCAAGTCGGCTGTTACCTTGCCAATTGCTGTCATTGGTTCCTCCTGGATATCCTCACTAACCCCCATGTTACTGCCAAGGTATGTGAACTGACTCACCTCTTACAGTTCTTGCCTACTGACGCATGCTTGAGCTGGGAGTTCCTGGGATTCTCGTTAGATTCTCCCCCACCAAGTTAATTATTAACTCCATCTTTTTTTATGATGCTGGACAATCTGTTTTTAATAATATATTCTCCAGCCATCCTTTAGTAATACTTCATCAGTGAAACTTCAATCTTCCAGAGTTCTGTGGCTGAGCTATGCAATGCCTAGGTCATACCGTGCTACATTTCTGTCCTCATAATGAAGCCACTGCCAATGTGAAACAGGAGAAGTGAGAGTGCAGCTTTGACACCACTCTGCCTTCCCTCTCAGCAGATCAAAAGCTTCTCTGAAGGGCAAATTCAAAGCATCCTCAGCTTCTGAAACTTTTAATAGCCTTTGCTCGACCTCAGGAGTTTAGTTCTGTACAAGTCACAACTGCAGTAAAAAAAGAGCCAAAAAGCTGGATACTTTTGTGAGTCAGCTAAACATCCCGCCTTTTAACATGCTCTACCGACACTTGAACAGGTGTAAGAGAAATGATCGCTGGTCAGACATGTAAGCCTGCCTGAAGAGACCGGAAGGTCTTACGGGTTGCATTCCCATAACTTCCAGTGACTCACATTGCCTGGCACTACCATTTGTTAAAGCAAGAGTGAAGCGGGGATAATAGCTATTTACTAAAAACAGAGGAGTGTGATTAGCTTTAATTAGCATTGTCAAGTGACTTGAGATTGTCAGGTACAAGATGTGGGAGAACTAAGTCTCATTAATTATGTTATTTCCTGCAGACTTAAGTGGCTTGGCCAGTCCACTGACACTTCCGGAGACAAAGCTGCTCCCGACATCCAATACATCCCATATCAGTGGGGGAAAACACTCTCAGACGGGGCTGGCAGACGTGGCTATCGCAAAGCCAGAACGCAAGAAAAATCTGCTTACTATGTACTGCAAGACAACTACCTGCCCTGACAAACGAGAAACAAGAAGGCAAGTAAGACACGGCAGAAACCAGACTCAGAAAACCAACTGCCAAATGTCATGCAGGATGAAGAACAGGGACCGATGGGGGCAAGAGGGAGCGTGATTCAGGCCCAGGACCCAGCACTCCCAAGCAGCAGCCCACACAGAAAACTCTATTTCCTTCCCTCCAAAGAAGACAAACTATAAAATGCCTTTGTTTTGGGAAAGAGAGATCCAGTTCCTCAATTAGCATCACATCACCAACAGACATGCTGATTTACCAGCTGAAGATCGTTCTAAAGAACTGAAAAATCCTTCATTCAGAATAGTCCTATGCACTCACCTTGGCTTCTGGAAGGAAAAGGAAACCTACCCTTAGCCTTAGGGTAACTCTCATTGGATCTAGAAGACCTCTGAATTAACAAGCACAGAAAAGAGGGACCATCCTGAAGGACCAACTTCTAGGTCTCTGTCAAGGAAGGGGAAAAAAAGGAAGCTGTATATTTTGCTATGGTTTCAAAGTGATAAACACACTCTGCTAAGCCATTCTGCCTTGAACATCACTGATCAGCTTCAAAGCAGCGCAGAGAAATGAACTGTCAGTTTCTCCATTCCAGATTCTACTTTGTGATCCCTCTCGAAGCCCACTGCTCCAGCACTTCGTAGTTGACCTCTAATGAAGGCTCTGCTTAAGTTCAAGCAAACAAAGGTTTGTCAGTTAATGACTGAAGCCCAATGAAAGCCTAGCTTTATTGGCGGTTCTTCAAGAGGCTTCCACACACACGGTCAAAGGCAAGGCCATGATGCAAGAACAACAAATACATGCTTTTTACTCCTCTGCAATCCTTGCAATGCTTGTGTACTACCATGCTAGATCAAGGAGCTCCCACTTTCTAAACTGCTCACCAGGACCTACACCAGAGTGACCAGTTCCTTAATTAAATTCTCAGCAACAGGTATTCAATCCATGAGTCAAGGAGCCTTTACGGGAATGTGGATTTACAGGTAGTGATGCTGTCTTCCTCAATACTACCCTGACTCAACTATCCACACCAAACAGCAAAGGAAGGAAATCACTTATTCAAAAATCTGTGGATCCAGAGGACAAGGGACCACTACAGTTTTGCCAGTTATTCTGATCCTGGCACCATGAAAGAGACACCTGCAAAGAAAGCTTTTTCTTTTTTTTTTTTAGAAGAAAAAAAAAAAGCAGCACTTGACATCATCATCAGATGAAAGCAACATCTCTGCCCTCCCTACAGTATCCCCAACTTTAGTTTGAAAGCACTCACTTTTAAACAGTCTTTCAGCAGGAAACTAGAATTAGGGATCCAGTGAGAAAAGGAAAACATCTTAATTCTCTATTCGAGCACTGCCCTTACACAGCAAACAATCTTTACAAGAAACCAGAGGCGCGGACCCCAACATGATGAGACCTGGGAGTACTCTGCAAGAATGCAGTCACAAAACACATCCTCTCCAGGCACAATCCTCTCACGGATTATAAGTAGAGCTCTCTCAGTATCTGCTTGTTTACAATTGCCTAACTCAGCAAAGGCCCCTCTGTGCCACCGAGCATAAGCTTTAAGTAACCGTAAATGCATTAGCAGAAAATCCTTATCTGGAGCATGTAGTAGGCCCTGCGGAAGGCAATGTTGGGAAGGCAGGTCTACCGTCCCACCCCTCGCTTAACTGCTGTCTGCAAGCTAAGAACACTAGTTTGATGGGCCTTCCTCTTTCTGTATTTTAAGACAGAGGGCCAGAAAAAAGCAGGGACAGATTCACTCCAGTAAATTGTGGGGGAAGGGGTCAGGGGACTCCAATTCTTTTTCTACATCATTAAAATCACATTTTAAACTGGAACATTTCAGATTCTCTTAGCTTCATAAATCACATTAAAATCTGAAGCTACAGACCCATAGCTTGCTCCATGACTACTTCTGTCATCTCAAAACTTCTCTGTTTTTTCTGGATCAAACCCAAAAGTTTCTGTGAAGAAGCAAAAGACAAAGGACCCTTGATATTTTACCTCCTGACCCTGGACTTCAGCACAGTACTCCACAGAAGAGGAAGCTGCGACACCCTTAACCAGAGCCTGGAGCAACAACAGACCAGCAGAGTTACCCCTGCTCCCTGGGGGGAGACAGATTCCAACGCACCATGTGCGGAAACTGCCTGCCTTTCATGGCCCAGCATCACCCAGGCTGAGGATGCCCTCTCCACAGGCGCCCTGCAATCTCTCTTTTGCCACACCAGGCATGATGTCACTTCTGTAGCACAGAGCCACACAGCCTGCAGCTGGGAACGGCCTGGTCTCCAGGGACTCCAGCAGCAGTGTTGGTAAATAAGAGCGGCGGCAGGGCGCTTCTCCCTGGTCAGCAGCCAGCCCCCTGGGCTGCGCTGCCGAGGGTTCAGGGGGTGCCCCCAGTACCCAGGGGAAGATGCTGCTGCACCTCTGTACCTCTCCTGGGAGTCACAAGCCTAAACCTCACGCACACCGTGGCGTCGGATCCCACCTGAGTTTTCAGGCTTTTATTATGCATTTACCTGCCACAGCGAGACGGTTCGTGAGGCAGGACCATACCGTGCTCCCCCCGCCGTTACCTAGCAGGGCCGGCCAGCCCCTGCCCCGCTTCCGCAAATCCCTCCTGTTGATCCCCCCCCTCGCTGGAAGTTGCCGGAGAACGGCAAACCCCTCTCCCGCCCCGCTGCACCCGGGGACGCTCTCGCGGGCTCCGACCTGTTGCCCTCCCCGCCTCCAGCCCCTCGCCCAGCCCCGCAGACAAAGGCCGCCGCTCGCAGAGCCCGCGCCGGGGGCGCCGCACGTCCCCAGCCCTCTCCCCCTGAGGGGACAGAGCTCCCCTGAGGGGAGGCCGTCTCACCGAGGGGCCTGAGGGAGCGCCCCCCCGCTGGGGGGGGTGGGGGTTGGAAGTGTGAGGGGGGGAAGGCAGCTGATGGCGCAGCTCGGCGCGGCGGCCCGGTCCCGGCTCCGCCGCCCCCCCGGGGGCCCCGCCGCCCGGCCCTCGCCCCCCACCGCACTCACTCGCCGCGGCGCGGCCGCCTCCAGCGCGTCCCCAGCGCAGACGGAGCGCGGCGGCCGACGCGCACCCCAGGCAGCCCCGCAGCGCCCTCCCCCCTCACGGCCGCGCTCCCTCCCCCTTATAGCCTGCTGGCCCTGAGCGACACCGCCGCCCGCCAATCACTACCCGCTGGCACATAGCAACACGCCGTCGATTGGCCGTGGCCAGCCGCAGCCCATTTTTTTGCAACCAACCAGAGGGTGCCCCCCCCCCCGGCGCGCGCACACACACACACACAGACGTACGCATCGCCCCCCCCACTTCCCTCCCGCCCCCCGGCTCGCGCAAGCAGCAGCTGGGACGGCGGCAGCCAATGGGAGCGGCGCTGGCGCTGCCGGCGTGGAGCGCGCGGGGGGGACAACAAACAGACGCGTTTCCTCTTAAAGGCGCAGGCGCCGCTCCGGAGGTCGGGGGGGTTGTCCACGGGGGGCGGCCTCACGGAGCGGGCCCGGGTAGGGGGAACGCGGCAGCCCTGCCTCTGGCCCACCCCCGGGACACCGCGGCCCAAAAGCTGACGGGCGAAATTTTAATAAACACGGGTTTATGCGTTAACCTGCCCCTGCCCCGGCCCGGCACTCTAATTAATCAGCGGGTCGTTAATTACAGACGGGGGTTGCCCTCGAAGGCGGCCCGCAGCTGGCTGATGAACTTCCACCACCATTAACCCGGCTTCTGAAACACGCGGAGGACCGTAAATATGTTCTATATTGTAAATGTGTTCTATATTGTTAATATATTCTATGTCGCAAAGCTGTTTTATATCATAAAGATACTCTATCGTAACGATATTCTCTGTTTCCCCTGGGAAAGGCCATTAACCTCATTTGCTGCCATGAGCGTTAGTCTCCGCTCGCTGCTGACAGTAACTCATTGCCGCTCAAAGTACGGCTTTAATAACGTTTTCTATCTGCCCTTTTCTCACACCGAGGGCTAAAAGTTATAAATCTTATTAGCTGAGAGATATTCGCTTCGTGAGTTTATTCTAACACTCCACTGCTTTAGCAAATTCTGCAGGATATGTTAAGCAATTTCCTAGTAATTGGTCATTATTGGTAACCACGGGCAACATCCTCATGTTAAATATATGGACTCTAACACACACTATTACTATAGAAAGTAATATTCCCACGAGTTGTGATACTCTTTTTTTATTACATGTGGGTAGAAAAATAACTTTCTACTGCGTGAGATGAGTTTTCTTCCACACAAGCAAAATACACCTCTCCCACGACACTAAAACGCACACCAGCCAGCTGAGGGGATCCATAGACCAGATTTTAAAATACAAAATGACATTTCCACACATCCCCCCCTTAAGCTAGTGATCCTACCAAGCCCAATTTAAGTATGCTATTAACAAGGATTCACGCGCCGTGGCGGTCACCAGCTACTAAATAGGCTCCGCTGAAGGAGGAAATCGCCGCGTTATCTTTAGACTTTGCAGGCTTTACTCTAAGCTGCTGCTTTTCTTGGACACCCCCCCCATCTCCCAACGCGGCGGGGGCTCTGACCATCTCACCAGCCCGTGACTGAGCCCTAATTAACATCCAGACCCGGTTACATGCAGGAAGCGGTGAAAAAAAAAAAAAAAGCTGCTCGAACTTTAAAAATCACCCAGACTTCTGAAAAGCAACCGCAAGTACCTGGAGCTGAAACCGTCAGCAAAATAAACCCGCACATCGTTAAGAGGCTGCTGCGTAACCATGAATATATTTTTTTCACCTGAAAGTGAGTTGTGCAGAGAATTTTCAGTTTGCTCATAAAAATACATTATTTACAAGGAGAACATAAGGATTCTTTATCTCTCTCTCTCTATATATATATCTCTCTCTCTACACAAAGCTCTCTGTTGTGATAAGCTCGCTTTAGGATGGTGGTTAATTGGAATTACATTGATGTAAGTTCCACCTCACCATGGAAATCTTGGGGTTCACAGCTTCGAAGTTGTAGAAAAATAAGGCCACCAAAAAAAAAGGCCAAACTTTCTTCCTTTAAACTATATGCTAATCCTTACAATTTATGAAAACTGGAAGCTTTTTTTAGGCTAACCGTGCTTCATTAGCAGCATTTCACTCAGTTTGGAAAGAATAAAATGCTAGTTGGGTCCTAGTTACTTTCTCATACAAGTTTCAAGTCACATTTTCAGGTGGGATTCTGCGTTACAGAGTTTGGTTGCAAACTTTGCGAGTGCAGCTTAGTCAGCACCATGAATTCTTTTACCGGCCTAAGCTGCTGAGAAATGTATTCATTTAAAAAAAAAAAAAAAAAAAAAAAAAGAAAAAAATCTGAATTTTGGATCTCGCCTATTTGACAGCTTAGCTTTCAACTGAACAGCTAAGTAGGATTTTTAATTTCTCTACTTGCAAACATCTTTTTTTTTTTTTTTTTGGAGCCGGAACAGCACAGTTAGTGTTTCCCTGCTCAGTGTCCGGCGTCAGTTTTAACTTTTGTTATAAATTAGATTAGAAAAGCCTAATTGATAAAGTATCGCTGACTTTGGATAATTTTTGCTACTGCACCACCACAGCAGTACTGAGAGGGGAGAAAGTATCGAATCACTCATCGAGATATTGCTTCGACATTTTTTGTGCTGCATTAGAATTAAGTGGTACTTAAAAGCCTGTGAAAAATCTGTGTTTCTTAGCACTCCCAAGTTTTATTTGTAGCTGGTGTTGTTGCCCTGTTGTAAATCAAGATAGCTCACTTAATATCGCCTTTCTTCTTTATTTGTGAAGTGGGGATACCTCAAACTTTTTCAGAGACATGGGGAAACAACATCTTCAGGTACTTTGAATCACAGAAAGGTGATTTCATCTATTAACAGCAGTAGGATTTTTTCCCCCGCGCTTGCAGCGTCACTGGTTTTGGTCCAAGAACAAAACAGCAAATGTTCCCCAGTGCTTCATCTCGTCCCCCCCCGAATCACCAAGATACCTGACCACAAACTAAAACCCTCGCTGTCCGCAGCCTGCTGGTCACTGGCCCTGTACTTCCCATCGCATCTTACAAGGAACCAGACCACCCCTAAATCCTCTGCCCGCCTCACCCAGCCCCAGAACCTTGGCAAAACTCGGAATCGGTAGCTGAAGGAGCATCTGGGACAGGGTTTAGGGTCACAGTTTAGGGATACGGTTTAGTGGTGGCTTTTTGGCAGTGTCAGGTTGATGGTTGAACTCGATGATCTTAAAGGTCCCTTCCAACCTATACGATTCCATGATCTACTTGGAATCCAGCTCCGCATTGCAGTTTGCCCATCAGCGCTCTGCTGGGAAGAGCGGTGCGGAGGGATGGAGCCCGCTGACAACCAGCGGGGCTGCGGCGGCCTCCCGCGGCCGGAGCCAGGAGGACAAGGCAGGACCTGCCATTGGGCTTTTGTTGAGGTTTTGTGGCTTTTGTTTTCCACGCACTTTCAACTGGGCATTTCGTACAGCCAGGAATCCCTTCCCTCCACGCGCGCTGGAAATTCCAGGAATAAACCGCGATCGGTGAGACATCAACCAACGTCAGCGACCTCGCTCGTCAACGTAGAAAAGCGTATCCTGAAAATCCATGAAAACAGCTGCACTTCAAGCCTTCCTACTTCGGATAAAGTATTAAATTCTTCTGAATATTCTGTTTGAGTACCAAGTCTTAGCACTGCAGATTATAACAGGTTAGACAACCTGAAGTGATCACAGATGAATACTTTCTATCTTCGAGAGACATGTGAATATTCATTAATGCTTCCCAATTCCCTGTTCTGATTTACTAACCCTTTAGAATGTGTACTAATAAAATACTGCCCAGAGTAATCTGGGAAATCCTCTCATCAGCCTGCAAAAATCCTTTGAAAGTTACCAAATACTGTTTTGCACAAAAACCCCGCTTCACCTCTCTTACCTAATATGAGGCCTCAAGGCTTTAAAATTACACTTGACCTTAAAACCTAGTATTTAGTGTAATTTAACAGAAATCCAGCAGGAAAGCTTGAAATTTACCTCTAGGACTAGAGGAAATGTTAACCTGCTTATTTGTGAGAAAAAAAAAAAAAGTGCTTTATTTACAGCGAACGATCACCCAACACAGGGCAACACAAATTAGAGAAACTTGCCACAAGTGGGGTACCTGTTAATACCGACATAAATCACAGACAATTTGCTGTCCCCAATTCAGAAGCAGACACCTGTCAACCGTCAAAGAATTTTTATAATCCGCAATCCATTGATCATCCACAATCGTTTCAATATTGAAGACTTCTACCAAAATGAGCACATAAAAGATGCACTGGGTGGGGGAAATATCTTAATTAGAACAAACATGTCCTTAGGACATTACGGAAAAGTATTTCGGGATAATTTAAGGGGCAGAGAAAGGTATTTTTTTAAATTAAGTCTAAATTATCAGATATTTACCATTTCAACAGAGACCAAATAGAAAATTATTATTGTTAACCGAGTGAAAAAAGCAGATAAAAGCCCTTTTACAATGAAGGCCCTCGTTTCACTCTCAGGCCAGTTCTTCTGCTACTGTATCTTACATGTAGAGGTAACTGAGCGTTTTCATTTCCCCTGCTCAATTCAGGTATGATATACATACATAGACAGGATACGATGTCCTCCACATCTGTGAACAGATACATTCTGTAATTAAACCGATGAGCCTGATTATAGGTCAGAGCAGATGTCTAGAACCAGGCTACGGCAGATGATTTTGTCAGTGTTTTCAAAACCTGACCTGTAACATTATAAACGCGCACACACAATCTTTTAACACTGCCAGAATTGGGCCATCGTTAAATTGGACGAACATCACAGTATACTTAAAAAGAGAGACACGTTCCCCAACCAAAAAGGCTGGTATTTATTTAGGCATGCATTACTGTGCTTACGAATTAAGGATCATGATTTCTAAAAATAAATAATCAGAAAGCAGCTGATGCAGCCAGCCATCTTTATACTGAAATGCAAAGGCCAGTGCTCTCACACAATTACTTTTAAGCATGGCTGTCCAAAACACCAGGATCTGTTAACACTTCTCAAAATATTATTAAAATAAGAATTTCTTGGCTCATTTCCACTTGCTGTTTTCATCCACACAGAACTACAGACTCCATTTTAAGTTAAAGGTGCTACAATCCTAGACAAGCAGACAGAATTTGCCGGTTCTTTATGGCAAAAACATATACAGAGAATCAGCTCTCCTGACATGCTGTATTAGTTAAGACACTAGGGATCTTCATCCTTGTTTCTCCCCTGTACCATTATTACACAAGACCCGTCTACTTCCAGCTGAATAACATACAGTAAAATTTCAAGAGTTTACTACCTAATTTGTACAACTTCCCGCTCTCCTCCTCTCTTAAATGTTGAATGTTTTAATTTTCAGGGGCACAGACAAGCTGCTTACTTTGAAGCAAGCGATGCCTGTTCTGCAGACAGACCTTTGGAAGCAATGGAGGGACAGCACATACTGCGTTGCTGAACCAGCAGAATTCTCTGCACTGTTTTCTGGCATCGTATACGGGACCACTTCTGATCACGTTTATCTACTACTGTTTCTGTCTTAAAATAAATTATAGAAAACTCAAACTGGAATTGACTTCAAAAGTTTTACTTAAAAGTTCATCTGCACATGGAGAAGGCAGGCTGAAGTCCTCTGCAGGCTTCATTAGCTGCACGTAATTGCAGATGCTATGATTACTATATGAAAAAACCAATATCATTGCCAAAAATTAATTTAAAGTTCAGAGTATGTAAGATACACCCTTCTTTTCAGCAACCCTATCCACATAAAAAGACTACCATCAAAAGCTCAATTTTTACTACACTATAAATATAATATCGTAGTCTCAGAAATTATACTTTTAGGCAAAGAAATCACAATTAATAAGCATTTAGTTTTAGATCTTTTATGAGCAAAGATGTTTTAATGTGTCACATTTCAAGAGCATCAATCTTTCTTTACAAGAAAAGAAAAATCACTTCATAGACTTGGAGCTGGAGAGGTCCACAAGACTTCCTGCAAATTAAAAGTGCATGAAATACATGCAGCATCCTTCATACATAAAATATTTTGCAATTGGGTCGAGAACACAGTAAGTGTTAAACAATACTTAGAGCTAAAAGTACCTGAAAAGAATCTCACCTTGGAGAGAGAGATTAACTGAACATCCTCCTGGACAGCTGTGCAAATGCTCAACAAATGCTTTTCTGTACAAGTGGTTTAAAAATCACACAGCAAGTTCTGGAATATTCAAAACAGTGATTTGATAAAACAAACATTCTACAGTTACCTCAATTCCATGTTATTTTGTTACAAACAGTTATCATGGCCTAAGCCCTGTGCATTGGTGCTCCGATTCACGGCCTCATCCATGCAACACTACCTGTCTCAAAACATCGAACTTTAGCTCTTGTACTAAAGCCCAAATGGGTGACTGAACAAATTCAGCGGCTTTTCCAGCTCTGAACCCCATCCCTCCCATATAACTTGACTCAAATTTCAGACAGACTTATCAAAGAGAGGTCATGTATAAACAGCACAGTCAAAAGCTACATCAGACGTAGGAACACGAGTGGTTTAAAAATGCATTGAGCATCTTTGAAAGCAGAAGTTTCCGACACCACTGCTAGAGAGAAAGAGGAAAAAGATTAAAATGAAATTAAAAAATTAAATTTGTCATTTCAATAACTGTGCTTTGTCACTCAATACAGAATAAAGCAAAATAGCTTATTTATGCAGGGATGAAGGAAACTTGAGAGAGAAACTGAGTAATCATCTGTCTCTTGAGAGATCAAGTCCAGAAATCAAGACTGGTATTTTAAAGCTTAGCTTTTCATAGCCTAAAAGTCTTAATGTATAAGTGCTATTTGGTAGTATTGTCTAAAACCAGAATTATATTTGCATCTTAATATTGGTGTCCGTGTTGGAAATTCAATAGCAATAAAATTGAGTTGAAGAAAACCACACTGCATAAAAACTGTCTGGAGCTACACACTGGCTAGTAAACCAAATTAAGACAGAAAGGGTGAAAGTTTTTCATTTACCTACTGAGCTGCATCTGGAGCCTATTCTATAACTATTTTGTGACTACTGGAAAGCAGGCAGAACTATGAATAGCCTAATTATTAGCAGTTATCTGGTCTAAAAGGGAAACAAGAAGCTTAGGACATAATAAATATCTTCATCCTTTTTCCTATGAACAGTTAGGAAGTTACATTTCCCTCTCTTCCATTCAACAAGCAACAAGCCTGATTAAGAGGAAATTGAATTTACAGCCATCTTAACCAGGCAGATATTTGGAAGGACACCATTAACTCATTTGCTACCATCATCACATGTTCACTTAAAGAGTAAATGCAGTAGTTTCTTCCACTTCATCCACGTGGAAATATTCCTCAGAAAGGAATTACGATGCACAAATGAATATTATCCATCCAGACGGACTTGACATTATAACGCTGACAGCCTACTGACAGACATAATGAAATAGCAAAGATGCTCTGCAATTAGAAGTATGGCACAGCAGCCAATGGAGTGACACAAGAGCCCTTCCAAATCTGAGCTAGCAAGGGAAAAAAAATTACTTACAAGTTTTTGTAGCAGTGAGTATACCTTGCAGTACATATACTCTTGCATCTGGCTACTATATTTATTATTAAGATTTATGATTTTCACATAAAGTTCCTTAAAGAAGTAAATACTATCACTAAACAATAGTTTTGTTACAGCAGTAGCTGATGATTAGATGACTGAGCTTTATACATGTCATTGTGTATAATTGAGCTACAGTAATCAAATTCCTTCTGAAAACCCCATACCACTAACGTGACAACACCAAAGCACACAGGCACTGCAGGCTCAAATCTGTTTGACACACATGTAACACCTGTTCACAATGACAGAACAGCATGTGAGCTTCCAGAAATACATTCTTATCTGACCCCATGCCACACTTGGGGTTTCCTGGCTTTTGCCGGTAAAGTTACTTCCATGTCCATGCACATAAACTTAATGAATATTGAATATACTTTTGTGGAGAGGAAAGACTAAAATTTACACACATCCTAGACTGACATTTGCTCCTTTTAGAAGTACGCGTATAAATCTGCTTCGGGTGAATCCATTTAATACGAACATTTTAATTTGTTCCTGAAACCCCTGACCAAATTTAATCTTTTTTGGTCCCTCACCCTAAAAACAACTTTCCATTCACCAAGCCAACAGATGTTAGAACTAGAAATGTGCAAAAACATTGGCTTCCTTTGTGAAAAGACTATTTCAAAGGAAGTGTAATCTGCAGAAAGTGCAATCTTCCTTTCTGGAAAGCTAGCTACTGCTGTGCCATGCTGGCCTGATAGGCAGGTCAGAACCAGAGGCAAACCTAGACCCTTGCAGTGGAACTCAGTGTCAAACCCAGAACCTGGCTTAAATGCTGTATTTAGGCCTTGACCACTAAGTCACAGTATTGCCATCACATCAGAAAGGGGTCTAAATACAGTTGCAACTCAAGCTCAACATTCTTATCATTGGAGTAACGGAGTAAATCTATACTGACCAAGTGAGTTAATTTGATAAAAACGTGACCGCCTTTATTGACTACACTTCACAGGCTAAACTATCTGGCTAGCCACAGATTCTGCTTTCTATTTCTCCTGTGCCTTGCTTTTCTTTTTTGTCCTACAAGTTATCTGAAAACTGAAAGCAACACAAGAAATGCATACACACAGGGTACCCTTTCAAAAATTCTTTAGTTTCTGCCCACTAGAGTACAACTGGAATAACTGACATGTCTTGACATCTGCTTAGGAACACTTGTGACAAGTAAAATAACGCTTGTTATCTACAGGTATCCTATCCAGCAACTTCCTTTCTAGTCATTGCTACTTGTGAAGTGCGCCGTTGCTAAATGAGCTATTTACAAATGTAAACTATGTAATTAAAGTTTTAAAATAAATAGACAACCTTTACATTAGGTAGCAACTTGACAACAAGGTAAGAGATCATTGAATTACATCTTTCAAAGAATGATCTGTGTATGCTGCTCTCTTTTTCTTAACTTTTTTTTATGAAGAAAATCCTTGGCTCGCAAGCTATTCTGCAAGAACTTCCTTGGGTTTCTTCCTTTACGCTGGATAATTGTGTAAAAACTCCTTAAGTTTTGTTGGATAGTCTGTCATCACTCCAGTTGCTCCCAGATCAAATGCCCTCTTGTATTCTTGTTCTTCATTCAGTACCCAAATATACACCTGTAAGATGAGATAGAAAGACAATTATTACAGGAAATACTCAGATTTTTAAGCAAGGTGACTTTTGACCTAAATTTGTTCATGCGAGAGAGATTATGCCGCATATATTTAAAATGATAAATGATTACACTCTGATGCCAAAGACCTGCACACAAACATACGCAACTTCTTCCTCCTCGCCCTCCAAAAGGGGGCATTTTCTAGAGGTGACTCCAACTCCATTTCATTACCTGAGACTTCAGGTATTTCCAGAAATTAAAATATTACTTTGTGAAAAGCCCAAAACAGCTAAGCAGTTTAGCAGATTTTGTAGGCTTAAGTTTGAAGTGAGGGGAAAAAAAAAAATCTTAAAGGGATTTAAAGTAAAAGAGTTTTTTCCAGGTATACAATTCTTCCTTAGCAACTACAGAACTGCAAATATAACAGCATAAGCTAGCAACATGATAGATGATGTTGTGGAGAACATGAATCCATCTTAAGGCCATATCTGGCTGGTTCAAATCCTCACTAGGTTAAAGGTACATTTACTTTAGCTTTGCCACGCTGTACCTGAATGCCCCGAGCAGTGAGGTGGTCAAAAAGTGCTTTCCGCATTAGCAAGCTGCAGAAAGGAGAACAATATTATTTAGGAACTTGAAGTATACATTAAATTTTCAGTGTTGATGTTCTATACTAAGTTTTCCATAGAGCATTTAGATTCTTTTTTTTTTTCCACAAGAAAGTGATTAGAAACCTAATTATAAAAACCTTTTAGTTCAAGCAACTCAAGACTGGTTAACACAGATACTCAGAAATTTGTATTAGCGGTGGATATTTGTATCAACTCTTCTAAAGATCAAATCCAGCCGACTCCTCCTTCACCGCACAGGTACCTGTACCATGTCCAATGAATCAATCCCTTTGCTTTCAGAAGAGATTTTATCCTTCACACCAGAAGACATGAAAACTCTACTGGCCACTCAAGAAATCAAACTAACAGATGTCAGGCACAAAAGCAAGAGCCAGAAGACACAGCAATCACGTTCAACCTCTGAAAGCCTATGACTAAGTTGCCTCTGAAGCACAGATACTCTTAAAAAGCAGTGTGTTCCATATATGCCAAACAGTATCTCCTCTGACAACATTATGAAACAGTCACAATCCCATGAAACGAGAAAGCTGCATTCTGAATCTACTTGCATGCTAATTAACAGAACACACTTAACGACAGAAACTAAATAGACTAAATTGGAATAATGCCCACTGTTACTGCACCTCAGTATGTTTCAGTGTATGAAAAATAAAAGCATACAGGAACACCTACATAAGGTTTGAATATGATTTATGCTGCGGAGATAAAAGAGCTAGAGGGAACTGAAAAAAATTACAGCATAATAAGTAGCTATAGCAATACCTAGTCTTAGTTGCTTGAGCCAATTGTTATATATAGGCAAAATATAAATAAAAATTTAATAATATTAAAATCTTACGTATCAGCTAGCCAGATAATAAATTTCTGGCTTCTTGTAATCTTCTGAGGTTCTTTCAGCCTGTTGAGGAAGAGGAAACAAAAAATTACCAGAGCAGAGATTAAAATGTTACTTGAGATGTTCCTGCAAATGGAACTTGAAGAATTAATCTTGCAGTTTCTCAAATTAGTGCAGTAATTTCACTAAGACTGTGACTTAGAATTGGGTTACACAAGAGAAACGTGCTACATTTAAGAGAAGCAGCAGAGACCTCCCTCAAGAAAGAGGGAGGAAAGGGCAAGATTTAGTTATTTGTACAACAGTGCTACATGTTACTATCTCAACGGCATCGGCACAAGCTACATTGCAAAGGCAGCTGCATGAAGACAGTATTTACAGGAGACACTGTAAACAGGAAACATTGATATACACAGGCAGTAACAACTGAGTAACTCAGAACTGCTAGAGACAGGTTAAACACAGAGGAGCAGATCTGCACAGCTTTCTCTTAGGAATATACAGAAGTGCCTAAACTAACAAAACAGTATCCTCAGCCCAAGGATAGCAACTAAACCATGCTCAAGCTGGCATTATCATTCACTTGCTTTGCTACCATTGCAGCGCAGCACCCACTGATGGGCTCTCACTCACTTGAGGATGATTGAAGGCATGGGAATTTCCAAGAATTCTTCCTTGAAAGGAATGAATGGCAGCAGACCGGTATAGAACAGGCCAAGGAGCAGGAGGACACGTTGCAAACAGAAGATGATGGGAATGTCAGCATTCTGCAGGAACCAGGAAAGACAGACTCTAAATTATCTTGGTAGATTATTGAGACTGTCGCAATTAAATTTACTCATCAATGCATGTTTAAAGTTTAGCACTTGCACCTAAAGATTAGGCTGCCAACTCTTCATTATATGCCTGCACTGAATTTAAATTACTCTTTCTGGTAGCTTGTAATCCAAGCAAAAGTTTAAGGGGCATTGGGACCTGAAAAGGTAAAGTTTCATTAGTCACAGTAATGCTTTTGTTACCTGCCTTCATCATCTTTCCAGACTGCATCACACTATGCAGCATTTTCTCTTAGACTAGTATTACTGCAAAGAACAAGCTGTGCTTTAGCACAGGATTTGTTACAGTTTGCTATCACGTGAACTCACTTCACAACATATTTTTGAAGATGCTGTTTATGCACCAAAATATTCGGGCATTGAAGCTGCGAAAATGAACAAATGTAACTGCTGTTCAGGTAGGAAACAGTGCATTGTCCTACACAGATAAATCCGAACAGTATCTGTACTCTCACCTAGATCAGTTTCACTCAGGTGCGTAACTCCTTCGGCCTAAGCACAATTTTCATTTAATTCTAAATTGTACAATTCCTCAGCACAAAAAGGAATAGAATCTATAGCTGTAAAATAGCTTTATATTAATATAAGTGTGTGTCAACTAGTGGCCATATCCATTATTTTCATAAAAAGAAACACACAATAAGCAATCCTTAGAAAAATTGCTTTTGTACCACATGAATGATGCGCAAAACAGGCTCTAAGAGTTCCTGGCATACAATCATAACACCTTATATTTTATAGAACAAGAATAAAGCATGATGAAGGTTAGTTCCTCAAGTATTTTATTGTAGAGTACATGGGGGTTAACTGTGCTTGTTTTACTGTAACAGTGCAGTAAGCAGAATACAATCTAAGTGCAAAATTTCCCATCACATCTGACAGTCTGGCAGAGCTGACCAGATCTTGATTTACAGGATGCTTTTCTGTAAATTTTGTCGCCACACAGTAGCAAGCAGGCAAGAACAAAGCTTAGCTTGGACCCATTCTTACCTCCTTAAGACACTTTGATACAACCTCATAATTTGCATTCCCCCATACTGTCAAATGCTCTCGCTTATACTGACTCACCAGCTCTGAAACCTGCAATATAAAAAAGCAGAACACTATCATGTATTCATTGAAAATTATGTGCAGCATTATATAACTGGAACTCCACTATTCAACTAGTGGAGATTACTAGCTGTTAGAGAGAAGATAGTTCTTCTATACGGTCTCACAACTTGTGCTGTGCTTGTGCTGCTTTGACTGAGAAGAATCAGGTGTTTGGGTCAACAGATAAAAGGAAAGACCATTATACCTACAAAAACTCTACATAAATTAAGAAAACTAAATGGCAAAATAGTATCAGATGGAAAGCAGATTTCCTGGTCTGTGATGAACACTTATGCTGATATCATGTTTTTATGCTGCTTTGGTAGGCAACAGTCTGTAAGAAGACCCTTCATATGAAGTACAAACCAAACATGTCTCTAGCAGCGTAGCATCAGTTTCATGTCAAGACGAAGGGTCAGTAAAGAGCTGTTTGCTGTATATCTTGACAAGATCATTTCTCTGTCTTCTGTATTACCTCATACATGGAGCAAGATCTAACACGTGACGGATGAAGCGGTCCAAGAACACATATTTTAGTGTCACAGACTGATAGCAACTCCAAGAAACTTTTCTTTTGGAATTTCAACATCACTACGTGACATTCAGTCTCAGCTCAGCACAGATTTTCATGTACCTTTTTGATCAACACGTTGTTGTTCACTTTGATGTCAATGTTGACAGGAGTTTGTGGAAATGCCTCAAACACCTCTTTCAGGAGTGGAATACGGTTGTCTTTTCCCTCGCAGTGACATTCTGGGGAAACAAGAACACTGACACTGCTGTGACCATTTTTAATAAACTGCAGTGAGATGTCAGAGCACTTGTTACCTTAAAATTGAAAAGAATATATAATTCCCAGAATTAGCAATTTTTTTAACTGAAAATAATAAAAAAAAAAGTAAAAATTGCTTAATTCGGATAGTTGTAATTAATTATGACAAGCTCACTTCCATAATGAAAATGCCCTAAGCATATTGCACGTTTTGCTTTCAACTTCATAAATTCAGACGTTATTTAGCAACAGTAGGAGTGCAGGCATCGTTAAAATCCCAAAATAGCAAACACAGGCTCAGTTACCACATACCAACTGCGATGAGATTAATATGAAATGAAACCAAATGAGAAAACCTTTTCCTTCTAGGAAGATTTACTGGAGAAGCATAATGAGTAAAGGGAACATAAAGCAAACTCCCCAAATTTTATTGTCTGAAACTGCTTGTGGCTCTAAGGAATTAACTGAAGGCTCTTGCCATCTCTTTGTATTATTGTACATAAACAAAATTTGTATTATTGTACATAAGCAAAGGATATATACGTGTGAAAATAACACGTCATGGACCTCCTCTCGATGCATTTTAAGTATTTTGCAATTCTGAAAAGAAAAATTTAACACAACGTTTGCTTGCTGGGCAGTTCAAATATGGAAAGGCTACACAAGATAACCACAAAGCCCCTCGAGCAAACACACCTGATATAATCTCCAGTAGCCTTTTCCAGGTAGAAGAGCTCTTAGTATGCGTTATGCAAATCACAGTCCCATAAACCACAGCTTTCACAAGTAAACAGGTTAGTCTTTTTCTAGGCTTTCCTCTCTTGCAGCAATATTGGTACTGAACTTTAAGTCATACATGCAGTAACTACTACTCTTTCCATTCACCCATCTGAAAATGTCTATATTATCTGACACCTTGTAGTACTTCAAGCCAAGTACACCAGCACAACGGCTTCTGACTTGTAAAGAAACTCTCCTCTGCCTTCTCTTTGTTTTTGGAACACCAAATTTTCAATCAGCACCTTCTGAAGATCTCACAAGGGAACTGGAAAGTAGCAGCTGCAAGAAGCAGACAAGGAAACAATGGCAATGTTTACCTGGGAAAGATACCTTACATCTTAAACTTAGTCACTGCCAACTGGTATGTAAAAAACCCATATTTTGGCTTCTAAAGCTAGAATTCTATTTTCCTTTTAAAACTTCTCTTATCATGATATTGGCAGAAGCAACTCCACTTTTCTACTCTTTGTCAAAATAAAAAATTGCCACACTACAATAATGGAAAATTAGTTACTGTAAATTGAAACAGCAAAAGACAAAACCTTACCTTTCTGGAATGTGACATCCAACTTGCAGAGATATGGTGGAAGTTCCTTAAAAATAAAGGGAAATGGAACGCTAACTCAAATGCAGAGACATAATCACGACTTTTCTCGAAAAAGACAAAAAAATATAATTCATAAGCCATGTAAATTATCTTTGAAGACAAAAATCATATTTTTTTTAAACCTTCTTGCACAAAATGTGACTTAGAAGCATCGTATTCATTATTACTTGAACTATTTGGCATTCTTAGACTTGTGTTACCTGTAGCTGAGTAAAGCAAAATGTTTCCAGATGCCTGTCTGAAAATTCTGAGAATTCCACTTAAATACCAGATGGAAAGACAGTTCTGTAAACCAGGCTTTTAAAACTGTCAATGCGGGTGGGATTCATCTACCGGTTTTCCCATTAAAAAGCCGGTCATACAAGAAGGAGCTTGTTGACGAAGCTTCCTTTGTCACCAGTATGGCAACACAGGCCCACCTCCAGAAAGCTTTTCATCCAACCTACTACTGGATTGGTTAATCACCCTCTGGAAATGTGCCGGTTTTTCTCCTTTGACTACACAGGGAGCCTAGTTAACTTTCTTTTTTCAGTAAGACAAGATGAATCCCTTCCTTAGATTTTGGATACTAGACATGCACACACACACACCCCCTTCCTGCCCACCCCAGCCACTCTACAAACACATTTTTAAACATCATCTAGCACTAACATTTATTCTTCAACTTACAGAGTATTTGAGGTCGGATATGTTGACATCAATTCCTGTTGATCTCTTCAGGTTCTCATCATGGGACACAACCACTTGCTCATCTTTCGTCAGGTGACAATCTAGCTCCAACATGTCTGTTCCTATATTAACCGCACTGCAAGCAAAGAAGTCTGCCTTCAACCACACATGTATTTCATACAGGTCCAAACCTAACACATACATGTTATTCAATTAAACTAATCTCAGTGGGGGTACTTTAGATGCTTTACGATGCAATGAATCCTCACAATCTTGCTGCAAAGCGAGAAGCAAGTAAGTCTGTTGCAGTGGGAAAGCTGATGCAAGAATAAACAGCATATCACAAATCAGAGATGGGATTTGAACTCAGGAGCTTTGGCTCCGTCTGCCATACAAATCAAGCAGCACACCCGCTGACTGCAGCCTACCACCTCAGGATTGAGAAACCCACTTCTAAAGTATTGTTTCAGAATTTTGAGCATGATGTTTATGAGTATCAGCACATTTACCACTGGAAGAAGCGAGCTCTTTTGAAAAAAGTAATCAATTTTGTGGTAAGCATAAACAACAAATGACAGAGCCCTTTTGAATTTGATTTAAGTTATTCAGGAATGGATCAATCAGGAAATTAGCATTGGGGCTTTCAGGCTTTTGGCTAGCAAAACTACACCTAAAAAAATTATTTTAATGAAAAAATTTTAATTTTAAAAAAATAAACCACTAAAACACCCAGTCATATTTTTCAAAGAAAAATAGCTATTCCTGTTCCAATCTGCTGCTTTGAAAAGTTCTAATGCAATCCTAAATCCACTCTGTAGAAGCTTAGCTCACAGGAGGAATAGTAAAAGAAAGCAGAAAGTAGGATTAATACTGATGCAAAATGAGACAAGAAACCTCAAACCAAACCACAAAAACTAAGCTTTACTCCAACAAGAACTGAATTGCCCATTTCACTAGGAAAGATGCTCAGAAGGTATCATTCCAGCAGACAGCTAGAAGTCCCAGCGTGAAGCCTGAACTGAAGCAAAACACTGCACTGTTCTTTTTATCCACCTACAAAAAAAACTAGAAGATCTGTGAGTACAGTCTATACCGGACACAAAGCTCTGCGACTTCAGTAGCAGCCTTTTCCTTAAGAAAAGTGCTTTATTGACTGCTGAAGTACAGACATGCCGTAAACATTCACAAAGGCAATAACAAATCAAAACAAAAGAACATACTCCCATAAGTGTTTAACACAATTTCTGGTCCAGCTGGGATAATGGTCAAGAAGGGGGTTGTCAAATTAAAACCAATTTCTTAACTGTTTTCCAGTGCCACCAATTAAGAATTAGGAGAGGAACAAAATCCTATTACACATGGAAGATACACAGCCTGTTCTGGGTAATTTTCCCTCCTGAGGAAAAGCATCTCCAAATATGCTACAGGAGATTTGCCAAATCTGTAGAAGACGTTCCATCTAGTACCACGTATTATCATTTAACCAGCATAATGTATCACAAATATTACTGCTTAAGAAATTCAGGACTGATGCTGCACAGAAAAAGGAGAACAACAACTTGCCTTGTTAACAAATTTGAGAACCTGCCAGGCTCTTACTAACAGCTTGCTGCTAAATAAGCTTCCTTAAAGAGCTGAGTTTTTTCAGCTGGAAATCAGGTTTTTTCTGCAGCTCTGTAGTAACACATCAAATCTACATCACTCCAGAGAAGACTCCAGATGTTCTCCAGATTCAGAAGTATATGTTGGATTCAGATCCAACTGCTCCAAAACTCAAGTTGTGAAGCAGGCTCACATTTGCAAATTAGGCTGATAGAGCTCTGCTTGTGTTTAACTCCAACTGTTTTCAAGTAAAATGACACACCAGGAAATACATAAGAAAAGCCTCACCTTGGAAACTAAATTCCATTACGCAAGGCCTAATGTAGCACAATATTTAGAGTTTATAAATTCTAAGTTGATCACATACTTTTATTATGGTAACTACAGTGTTTAAAGCTTTCTCTCTAAACAAAGTATGTTCATAAAAGAAAAGGAAATACAATGAGAAATTACTTGGAGAGTTTATTTAGCAGCTTCCTGTCAAGACAATGCTAAAGTACATGGCTGTATTAGGGGCTATTAAACTGGTAATTAAATTCTTACGACATCTTTTATGCCAGATCCCCAAGTACTTTAAGACATCACAAGTGCCTCTTTTAACTTAAAATCAGTTATTTTAAAATCTAAAACCACCACAGAATCATGTAATACAGTGTAACATGACTACAGCCCCAAAAAATCTATTAGACATTTTACCATGCAAAACCAAAAAACCACTGTCTTTGGTACAAAAAGGTTATAATTGCTTTCCAGAATATTTGTAGATTAAGCTAGTATAGAACTTGAAATTACCAATAAGGCCTCCTCCCCCCATACACTTTGTTTATGTATTATGATACTAATTTCTTCATTATCATGCAACAGTATTAAACATTCACCAATCACTGTTAAAGCATAAATAAAACTATCTGCTTGTCAACACTTAGGTTACCGTCAACAAGGCAAAAAGCCCAGCGGGTGGGTCTTACGCTGCAGACAAGCAATCTCTTTTGGATTCAATTACATCAATGGTCAGATACGCCTGCTTGTCCAAACCTGCAAAAACAGTTCTTGCAGGCGCGCCCTATTTGGCTTCATGCAAAATCTGATGGGTTATAAATTGATTAATTCATACCAGCCGTCTGAGCCAATCCAGATAATTTTTCACCATGCAGATCACCAATTTTCTACCCAACTCCCTTTGCTTGCTTACCAGTGGAGATGGGAATGAGCGAATGGGAAGGACAAAGCCTTTATCCCTCCACTGAGGAAGCCAGAACGCTTTCTACTGCCTAACACAAGGGAGTCGCTCTGACTCTGCTTTCTGCAGAAGTAATATGCCTCTATTATTCAGCCAAGACGATCTCAAAACAAGTAACTGAACTTTGCTACTGGCAGTTGACATGAGTTCAAAAAGTGGACCTCAGCACATTTGTTACGCTATAGTCATAAAATAATTAAAATGGTCAGAAGAGAAACAGACAAATGTCTGAATTATCACAAAACACGATTTGACTCCTAGCACAGTCCTTATTATAAGTACTACAGCTTACTTCTGGAAATAAAAATAGGTTACGGCATAACTTTCTAAGAGCCCTATACATATAAAACCAGTATGATACTAAATGAGAATTAAGAAATGGTTAAAAAAAAAAGAAGCACTTCCCAGAAACTGTGGTAACAGACTTGAAAAAAAGGCAGGCCAGCAGGAAAAAAAACCACAAAAGTATGCTAAGCTTCCATGGAGACAGAAAATACTGCAGTACTTTCAATAGCACTGTTTGGTTGGGAAAGCTGGCGCTCCTCAGCCTGCAAGGAAATGTGCAAACTGATGAGGCTACTTAGCACAAAGCAAATTAAAAAACCCAAACAAAACAAAGAGAAGCCTGCATAATTTGGTCACTGCTCATTGGCAGCTGGAGGTTTACATATGCTTCTTTTTCAAATGCCTTTGAGAACCTTGTTAGAATTCACTACTTAAATGCTGGAGGCTTAAAAGGCTTTCCAGTACCAACTCAATTTTAAACCCCTAGGTAAGAGGCTTTCACACACCGGGCAAATGAATTATGTGTATGAAGGGAAAAAACATAACACAAACATTTTTAATAGCTTTACAGATGGTGTATTAAAAGTCAGTTAACATTAGGATTTCAGTCACAATAATTCTAGGAGACAAATTATTAAATTTCTATATAGAGGCGGGATCTGAATACTGTGAAACTGTGGAATATCTAAGAGAATTGCTTACAGCCATAATAGCAGTCAACAGATTCAGACTTGCTCAAATCCAGCTTTGTATACTAGCACTTAGGCTATGATCTGAAATACTTCTGAGAAACAACAATGTATCTAGAAAAAAGTGTATGATATTAGCTTTGAAAAATAGCTTTATAGTGATAAATAAATTAAGGGAAGCAATCACCATTAAACATGGAAGCAGTATTGTTTCATGTTTTATTAGCTAGCAGAGGAGGAATCGGGTCACGGGAGTTTTATTTCCAATTGCCAGTCCACCGTGTCATTGTGTGCAAATCATAGTTTGTAGTATCCCAGTTCCTCCTTGTTTAAATTGGAGTCATGTTTAGCAATCCACAGAAGTCATCCAAAGGAGAGATGACTTTCAGAAATAGGCCACTGTACCCCAAAGAACTGATGGAAGTCCTATCTTTCTTGATTGCTTCACTCACTGAAGACAATGAGAAAACCGCTGCTTTAGGCATTGTTAGTTCCATTTGTACTCACTGGTGAAAGGCTGCCATTGTGTTTTCCAGGTTCTCTCCAGCACCTACAAAAATAACAAAAAAAGCTAAAAATAATGTACAAAATCCTTTTCCTCCCCTCAATTCCAGTGGAAATAAATAAATAAATGTTAAAAAGGATTAAAAAAATTACATATTTGGAGGAAATATTTGGAGGAATGAGTATGAAGCTAGAGTCAGAAATCCCTGTTGCCGCTAACCTACTAGGGAGACCCAAGAGACAGAACTTTCTCAAGGTAAAACAATTAAAAAGAAAAAAAGAAGACTGTTATCTTGGATTTGTATAATGCTTTGAATATACAAAACAAAGTGTGTATTTTACTGGAGTTTGGGAGCCCTGTTTTTCCTTAAAGGCATTGTATTTGGCTATGACAATATGCTCCACAGGCACAGGACAGTACATGCAAAAAGTCTTCTTCAGAATTAGTGGGAGGAGTAGCAAGAGCAAAGGTAACTGGGGGGACGGGGAGGGGGGAGGATGACACCAATCAAGAAAAAAAGCACTAAAGCTGATATTCCCTAAACGCATAACCCAGTTGATGCTCAAAGAGGTGACAACCTCTTTTTTCAGTGCAAGGATACTCCCCGAAACAGCACAGATCTGTCAATAAAGGTTTCCGCTGCTGGCAAAGGGAGGTCTCATACACAAGGAACGAAACACGCATCAACCCCAGCTAAGAAATGAAAGGACAAGCAAATTAAATTTTCCTCTCAGGCAGGAGTAAACTCTGCAACTCTTAAACCACCATTCTCTACATAAAAATCTTTGAAAATCAGCCTGGTTAGGGACTGTAAAGGTTGTGCCTTCTCTCTCCTTCAGAAAATATGCACTGTTATACACTGAAAAACAAAACAACTTCAGGAAGATACACGTACTGATGAGGATATCTATGCAAATTTTAAGTACTCTTTGACAGTGATGAATGACAGACTTTGTAAACAACAATTATAAAAGCTTCAACTAAGGCCTTGCCTATTAACCAGACCTTACCAGTACATACTTACCTAAGTCTGTGTTTAATTACTTAATTAAAGCAACGCAATTCCATGCACGCGCAACTATCAATTTAAAGTTGTTGGTATCAGGGTAGCTTGCATTGCTTAGTTTACAAAATGAAAGAGACTTAACTGACTTAGAATCATGATGACAAAATCTGCGCGGTTTAACATAACTCAATACGGTAAGTCCACAGCAGCTTCTGTGATTAAACATTCGCCAATATTTTGTGGAATTTGATTGCAGAACTAGGAACAGGCTGAGTGACCAGAGTAACTGAGGGCTAGAGGAGAGCATGAGAATCTCATCATATACTTCTGATGATTGCCTAACAGATGGAAAAACCTGCATAGGACCTGGATGATTAGTTATAAGTTAGCTGCAATAAAAATTGAGGCTTTAGATAACTTATCAGCTGTGATAATACAGCCCATACATCCTGAACAGTAAGAGAGGAGGAAAAAACTGAGTCAATCTTCAAATTGTGAATAAACCAAGAGTATCCTAACATTCCTGGGCAGAAATTTCCAGAAATAAGCCTTTAAGTGACTGATGTAACAAGTCACATGTTAGGGAGGTAGGTATGGCAAGTCAAACCATCTGGCAACAAAACGCCTGACTTGTAGTGTTTGGGGGAAATTAAGAAAAAAGTTGAGATAGCAGCTGAAAGAGGAACTCGAAATCAGCAATGTGGCTTTCACAAACCACACTCAGAAAAGGGAACTAAGACAAGCAAGTAATTTGATGTACTAAATCATTCTCCCTTCTTAAAAATGAAAAGGCTGGCCTGACTGAAGGGCTTCTGACATTTTATTTACTTAAATGCACCTCCAGATTCACATGTTGTCCATTTGCATTGTGAACTACATGCATTTCCCGCACAGAAATCACCTTCCCCAGCATACTTTAGCCTCCTGTGAGAAAAGGTGATGACAACCAAACATCATGATTGCACATTCTAACTTTGAAAGCACCGCCATGGGACAAGAGGGAGTCAATGTCAAGCACTGGCTCAAGGAGATGACCCTTAGAAGTTCTATCGTTTTGGGTTTTCCCCTGCAATATAAGCAAAGAAGCCCATTAGGAAGAGTTTTGCCAGCAGGTCAAGGGAGGTGATTGTTCCCATCTACTCAGCACTGCTGAAGCCCCATCTGGAGTGCCATGTCCAGTTCTGGACTCCAAAGTACAAGACAGGCATGGATCTACTTCGACAAGTCTAAAGAAGGGCTGTGAAAATTAAGGGATGAGAGATTCTTGCATACAACGAGAGGCTGGAGGCTGAGGGTGCTAGAATTGTTTAGCCTGGAGAAGAGAGGATTGGGAGGATCTTACCAACGTGTATAAATACCAGATGGGAAGGAGTATAGAAGACTGAGCCAGACTCTTCTCAGTGGTGCCCAGGGAAAGGACAAGAGGCAATGGGAACAACTGGAAATGCATGAAATTCAGTTTATAAACATATGAAAAAAACAAACACCTTTTTTTTTTTTTTGTAAGAATGATCAAACTCTGGAACAGTCTGCCTGGAGAGGTTGCAGAGCCTCCATCCTTGGATGTATGCAAAACCTAATTGGACAAGATCCTGATCAACCTCCTCTAGCTGTGTCTGCTTTGGTCAGATAAGATGACCTCCAGAGGTCCCTTCCAATCTCAACTATTCTGTAACTCTGGAAAAATCATCATGCTACCCTGTCTCAAAGACCTTGCAATTCAGTCCATGCAGGTGGCACGGACAGAGGACTCTAACCCAGAATATCAAGACTTAATTATCGATCTCAGAAATGACCGATTTTAAAGTTATGCAAAAGTGAATAAATAAATCGAGGGATGCTTCCACTGATGAGCTATAAACTGAGATAAGAAAATTCTTGCATGAAGAAAGAAGTAAAATCTAAACCCACAGACTTAAAAAACTTCACATGTGAGGCTTCATCTCGGAGAGGAAAAAGCCAAACAAGTTAAGTGTTATCTTGATCCCCAAAGTTAATAGGAGTAATGCAACAGGAAACCTGATGCTGAGTCTAAAGCTACAGCATGACTAAAGCCTGATGAGAATTTAAGTCCCACAGGAATTGAAGTTACAAGGTAAATACTACAGAGAGTAAAGAGTAAGTGATCTTCGGCCTCATGGTACCTGATGAGCAAGAAGCTGACGAGATGTTAAGGGTTGTACTTCTGCCGTAGGTGTATTTCACAGTATACAGGTGGACACAGGACAATTTGAAGACTGTGGACTTTGTCTCGTAACGCCTAATGAATAATCCTCCCATTGAGTAAGGCTTTCCTGTTTTTCTAATGGTGCTTAGCGCAACTGGCCAAAACACTCGCATTATAGGCTTCGGGCTGTGTATCTTAACCGAGGTCATTACAAAGAAGTGAGAAGAAAAGAAGATTAAGGAGATCATACCAAGTTCCAACAAAGTCATCTACAAGTTTCTAATAGCTTGCAAATTAACAAACAAACAGGTAACAATCAAAAATGAGATCCTTTGTTTGTTGAATGTAAATACATATGTACCAGGGATCGGCTAACATACACATTCCAAACCAAAAGTACAGCATTTTATGCTATAATTAAGACCATAGTTATAAAGAAACTTGATCTGTCATATAAACTAAATGAAGGAAGTGCGAGTAATAAAAGCTATAACAGATCATCTCTAGTTTTTATGTTGTAATAATTCAAGGCAGTAGTAATAGTTAAGGACCATCGGCTAGAACCGTGATCAGACACTAGATACAACACTGAAAATGGTTTAAACTCAGCATCTGACATATTTCCCAGGGAATTTTGGGAAAAATATTAACTAGAAAACTGACTGACAGTGTTTTCGTTAATTGAATCTGGCAGCAGGGAAAAGAACAGGAAAAATACGGTTTGCTGTATTTTTTTTTTCCTTCCAACGCTTTGGAAAAGGTAGAAGAAACTTTAAAAACATCTTTTGTCTATTTTAGACAGAAGCAACCAGCCCACCCACAAGGCCCTGGCGCAAGGTGCGTGGAGGAGACAAGGCTGTCCAAACGAGAAGGGTTTTGCCAGGGCACCGAACCATTAACTGTCTGCAGCAGCTCTGGGAGCAGAACAGAGCCGCGGCAAGCGGCATTTCTGCCGAAACCAGAAGGCAAAGCAAATAGGCAGTCACAGGCAAACAGACTGATCTTTTGTGCCCGATCTAAGCAGCAGTCAGCCGCCTCTCTCTCTCATAAGGAAGGGAGGTATCACAATGCAGAATTATTAGGAAGGCAAAATATACACGTTTGCGAGCGGAACCATCACGACCCCACGTAAAACAAGCTGATTTTCGTCTGACGCGTTTTGAGTTCAGAGATTAATTCAGCTTTGAAATAAGGCACCGGTCAGCAGGTGGCACCTAAAATTAGGTTGCGGGAGGAAGGTTTAAAGGGAGCCGGCTGCGAACGGCGGGCACGGCCGGGCAGCCCCTCGGCACCCTCCCAGCCCGGGCCTCAGGGGGAGAAGCGTCCCGAGGAAGCAGAGAGGCATCGCTGAGGGGATCCCCCAGCGCCCAGAGCCGGGGAGGGAGGGAAGGAGGGCGGCAGCCCTCAGGGAGCGGCGGGAGGACGCTGCCTTCGCCCGCGTGAGGGGAGAGAGGGCGGGAAGCCGAGCCCCCCCCCACCCCCCCGACCGGCGCCCCCTCACTCACCGCCGCGGTGGGAGATGTGCCGGCAGCGGAAGCGCTGCCGCTTGGGTCGGTGGAGCAGCCCCGGACACTTGAGGAGAAGGGCCGAGGTGAGGACGTATCCGCCCAGCGTGGAGAGCACGTACAGCGTGGCCGACATCCTGCGCCTCTCGCCGGCTAAACCTCGCTCCCCGCCCGGCCTCGCCCGTCCTGTCCCACCTCCCGCCCGGCCCGGCCCGCCCCGCAGCCGGCTCCCAGCGAGGCGGCGGCGCTGCGGGAGCCGCTGCCACTGCGGCCGCGCAGCCGCACCGCACCGCCTCCCCTCCGCCCCCGGCCGAGCAGGCGACAGCGCGCAGGCGCGGCGGGACCCCCGCCATGCCCGCCGGGGGCTCGGCCGTGAGGCGCGCTCCCCTCAGAGGAGCTCCCCTCAGGGGACTCGGCCGTAAGGCGCGCTCCCCTCAGAGGGGTTCAGCCTCATCCCTTGCACGTCCATGCATCTGTGACAGCTCACTCTTTTTTGTTTTATTGAGCAAATTCTGCAAGCGATTTCGCTTTCCCCGCTGCCCTGTAGCATGGCTGCACCTCACAGAGACAACTGTTCTCTGAGCAGCTTTTCATTTTATTGATTTCACTTGGCTTGGTAAATCTAAATTCACTAAGGTGTCCTCTTCGCAGACAGCGGGAGGTGTTTCCACACTCAGCTGGTCAGGGGTGCCGGACACCGAACACAAACCAGGTCTCAGCTCTGGTCATGCCGTATAATAATAAACTGTATTCTAACAAACTGGCAAATTAAATTTTGTATGCATGCTAATTAAAAACAAATACTCTAGAAATTAAATTAGGTCTCAGCAAACAGCCAATATCACTAATACATCTTACCTTGACAGAAAGAAATTGATTTACTGTGACTAATTTTTTGGCACCGACAGCCACGAGTGAGGCTCGCAGGATTTAAGCCACCTTTCAGTACACCACGTAGCACATCTTTTGGAAAGCATAGTATAATTACTCAAAAACCCTCAATTTGAGATTCAAACTGGGACAAAACCATCATTTTAGCAACCAAAAGTCTGTTTAATCACTACAAGTCAAGCTATACTGACAAGCTGTAGTTGCTTATAATGAACAAGCTTATACAGCTCTGCATTTGCCACAAATTACCAGCAGCTTTAGTTTCCAAAGAGATCTGTCATTCCAAAATATGAAATTAAGTCAGCCCTTAAACAAAATCTGATCTATAAATGCAAATACAGTAAAATATTGCAACTGGATATAGGCAAGCACAGTTTCTGGCAATGATGTTAATACAAATCAGAACTGTAATGCCATTTTTTTTTTTTTTAAGACAAAATCAAAGACAAATGACTTCTCACATCTGCACATTAAAAGCATCTATCGTTTACATAGAAATAGCTTGTTTAGAAAAAGAGAAAAGATTCTGCTCATCACTGCCTCAATATGATAAAGGCAACTCTTGATTTCAGGCAATGCTAATTTTTAAATATTCCTAATGATGTACATAGAAAGATATGATGGGGAAAAGCACTATCCTCAAAACATCTAGTAATACAGGCTCAGTGTATTGTGATAACCAGCTTTTATTTTTTACATATGAAAATCTAATAAATGGAAAATATACATGTGTCTTGGATTCCTTTATCTGCTTTGACACCAGACCTTATTTTCAACCTGTGTTCCAGTGAAATACAATGGGCTTCACTAGATCCGTGATAGCTGTTTGCTAACAGACAAGAATCAAAATCCAGGATTTGGATTGAAGATAGTATTTTTAAACCAATATCAATCTACCAGAATAAATCTTATTGTGTAATAGCTTTCAGTATTCCTCGGAGAACTTTGTAACTCATTAATTGCTGGCTTTCTTTGGGAGGAAAGCAGGGTCCACGTTCTGTCACATACGCGTAAGGAAACCTAAGCACCCACAGCCCATCAGATGGAAGGGTTATTTCCTGCTTCTCGGGGTAAAATACAGGACAAGGTGGTGGCCCTGGTTGAACCTGTAAAGAAAAGGAAATATAAGTACGTAATCAAACATCATTAGGATTTTTAAAAAACAACCAAACTTAAGAGCAAACTGAATCCAAGGAAGTCTATTAAGTCTTGCCTACAACCAGGTTCTCATCCACTGGAGCAAATTCCAGGAAATGACTGTGCTGTTATTGTGAGACATCCATAAATTTCCAATTTTATCACAGTGAAGATGCTGAATGTAAAGCTGCAGATTAGGTCCTACCAAGGAGAGCCTCAATACAAACACAAGTCATTTGCCTCTCAGGCAGTAGTAAACGCTGTGTTACAGCAGATTTCAACACTAGCACAGACATCCCCGAGCCACTACCTCACTCTAAATCAATGTGAAATTTCAAGGATTTTAGCAACATTTAATATGACTCTTGTATAATTCATATTAAAAGATTCAGAAAGTCTTATTCACATGAGGAACTGATGCAGGAACCCACAACACAAAGCGTAACGGATTTTCCAAATAAAAACACACCCTTAGGAGTCAAAAGCTGTGATACAGATGTAAGCTGTGAATGAGGAGCAGAACAAAAAACAGCACAAACCGAACCTGCAGTTCTTGCCTCAGTTTCAAACACTAACACGACAAATTGCAAACCACATTGAAATTTTGGTGTTGGCATCAGGTTTCAGTCAGTATCCTTCCTTTAACTTCTAAACCAAAGCAGGTTCATAACCGAGTAGCTGATTGTGTCCCATAAAAGAAGCCAACTCCCTTGTTTTGTGCTTCAGTATGAAGGATCTTGTGGCACTTCTCAAACAGCTCAAAGGGTTACAAAGCGTCCCAAATCTGCGCAACCCCCCTCCAATACGGATGCGTTTTGTGCCGAGTGTTGTTATTCAGTGACACTACTGTACAAGGAACGCCAATTTTCTTGCCATAGTCTAATAAACAATAAGCAGTTATGTGCACACAGTACTTCATATAGCACCAATATTCATATTTTACTTGTTCATATTTTACTAACTTAAAAAGTAAGAAAATGTAAATGGAGCTTTTTCTCCATTTTTTAATGCATATTTGAAAATGAGAAAAAAAGCTCCTTTTAAAAAAGCCAATACCTTTTCACCTCCTAAATTTAAAGGGTAACTCAGAATAATTAATCTCAGCAATGAGTCACTGCTTTTCTCTGTGACATTTAAAAACATCATTCTTACACACTCATTACTCACTTGTTATCTTTCTAAAACAAAGCAGTCATTATGGTATGGAATGCTATTGATTCATCCTTGATAAAATATTTTTTAAAACTTACTTTGTACAAAGTATAAAGCTGGCATAGGCAAATCTTGAAGTTTAAAAAACCTGAAATGTTTATAAAACAGATACTTTTGGTGACTATTGCCTTAGAGAACTTGACTAAAGTTGGTTTGGGTTGGTGAGGGTTTCCTGTAGCATCCCTCTGACACCCATCATCCTTGTGCCTTCTGGTCCTACAGTTAACATTGCAACAACCCACCCTTTCTCTACAGTTACCAGATTCCCTCTTCCATTCCTTACTTGAGGCGTTAATGTGATCTGCAGCGGAGCATCAGGAACCACCACAAAGAGTCTCATGAACTGAGCGTAATGTGGCTTGAGTCCTCGTCCCTGAGTTGACGACAGGATGTACAGCGGCATGTCAGAATTGAGGGCTTTGATGGCGGATTCCTTCGGCCCCCCTCCCATCACTTTCATGACCTTATCAGGCCCTGAACACATGAACCTCCTACCACGTGCGTCTTCATACTCAAATCCTACAAAAGCTCGAGCAATGTCATCTCTCCGTCTTCCTCTTCCCATCACAACCGCACTTCTTTTTCCAGGAACAGCCTTGTTCGGTGCAGGCCAGGAATTGGTATCCAAGTCTCCTTCATCTTCAGTTCTCGTCCTGATGACAATGTCCCAAGGCATTAAATAGTTTGTTCCCGGGATAAAGCCTTGTTGATCTAAGCCTGTGTGGAAGTTATAAGCCTTAGCAGGCCCCAGCTTAACCAGTGACCAACTGGAGAATTTGGGCAAAAGGCCTTTGGGGCAATTGGAATGGAGCATCCCAGGGAGGTACTCGACAGTGGATGCCTGGCGATCTACCAGGCTTGGCCTTTTCTCACTTTTGGAGTCCCCACTCTGCCCGTGACTTTCTGCGTTGTCCCCTCCACCCTGGGCGTCAGGCGGGTAAGCGCCCAAGCTGCCAGTCGACTGCCCCAGGCTGAGGGCTAAGCTCAGGCCTGTGCTTTCTCCCTGAGTCTGAGGTTCTTTCTCTTTAAGTTTCTCAATCTCGCCTTCTGGAGGGGCAGGCGATGACTCATCCCGAGCAGGTGCCGGATCAGGTGTGCTTGGCTGAAATACGGGAAAGTTGATGTGCTCCAGTTTCCCACAGCATTTTTCTTCCAGCATCTATGAGAAAGAAGATATGGTTAACTTTCCATCTTCGCTCTCTGGGATGAGGGAGTTGAGAGTCATAACATTCAGCAGCTACAATTAAGATTCAAGAGGTTTGCGCTACGTGAGAACCACAGCAGTGATGGGAATACAGCCCACAGACATGATGGATTTAAAATTCACATGAACCAACACACTTGAAGTATAAATCAATGCTCTACATGCATGCATGGCTGAAGACTGGGGCTGCCCACTCTGGTCAACCCATCACGCAAACAATTTGTGCTCCCAGAAATATCTCCCCCAAGCAACATTTACAAGTTGATAAGGTTAAGAGAAAACTTAATTGTAGTCACTTCAGAACACAGACTTTGTTGATGAAGCAAAAGCACTGCTTGAAGCAAAAATGGAGACAAAATAGTTACCTGGTAAAAGTCATAATTAGCTGCTTTGATATCAAAGGGATCATCCCGAGGGGCTTGCTTCCTCCCACAGTTACAGGCACCAGTGGAACGAGCCCGGCTGTTGTGGTACAGAACCGGAGGATTTCTGTCTGCTTCTGGCTTTTCCCCTAAAAGCAAAAATCAGTCACACTCTAGATAAACTGCTCATAATTTCTAAGAGACTCTTTCATTCCCTTCATCCACTGCTTTCTCCCTGCTATAACATATGCAAAATTATGTGCCAGCAATGCCAGTTTGTCAACGAACTCTTCCTTTTCCCGCTTCTAATACAAAGTTCCAGTGTAGGTTATACCACTAAATTGAATCTTGTTTTTACAACCTCTTCCTAAAAGGCATAACTAGTTCTTCTGCCTGCAGTAAATGTGCATCAGAGAGTTTCCATTTCTTGACTGACATTAATCAAGCTGTTTAAAAAAGCAGGGGGGGATGGACACTTATGCTTCCTAGAGAACTTTTGTTCTCTTAGATATCTCTGAAGTACTCCAGTGTAATGTCTCCAGTTAGCAAGGCAGAATCCAAGTTCCTATCAAAATCAAAGTTCCTACTAACAGTCCACTCACTCCTAAACTTTACTCAACGTGAAGGAAACCTGCACAACAGCTCTGCTATAATTAATCCCACTCTACAAAGATGAAGCTTTAAAGCTGCCAAGCTTTCATCTTCCATAAACATGGAAGAGTCAGTGCTTTCAGCCTAAGACATTTTAAAGCAGATAGGAAATAAAACCATGAGACCCCATTACAAGTGAGCTGCTTTACCTGCTTTTGGGAGCAGATGAAATTTGTGCACGCAATGCTGGTCAGTTAAACTTCGCTCTTCACAAAGCTGATGCCCGTTGCTCCAGAACTTGTAGCAGTCCTCGTTAAGCTGCATGGCGTACTTATGAAAGGCCGGGCCGCGGGCATGCTGACTGTACACACGCAAGGCCTGTGCCAGTTGGTTCTTATGGACCGTCATGGTGTAATTGTGGGGCAGGTTGGATTGATAGGCGCTGTGGGCCATGGGGAGAGCTTTCTGGCAACGGTTTTCAGAGAACTTGGTGTCTATATCTAAATAGCCTTCCAAGACTTTGATACTACTCATGATTTTTGAGCTCAGTTCCCCGGTAAGAGAGGTTGGGTCATCATCTTTGCCTTCAATGGTCACTTCATACAGTTTTAAAGCTGCAGCGACCCACTTCTGGTAGGTTGGGAGCTCAAAGTGAGAGGGCTGTGGGTTCCTCCCCACGCTGTCATCAAAGCCCTTCTTGCTGAGCACCAGCTCCACGTGCTGCCACAAGAACTCCTTAAGGGTGCAGTCCACAAGTTGCCCAGAGGAGCTGGAGCTGCTGCTGGTGCTCTCTGCATGGAAGGACAGCTGCTGCCTGCCATGCCGCATCATCTGATACCTCCTGGGTCCCGAGAGGGTGGGAGCCAGCAGCGAGTCTGTCTCTCTCATGGTGCAGTTGCTCCTGAGTTGGTCGAGAAGCATGGCCACTGGATCATCTCCGTCCTGGGGCCCACCAGCCACAATGTACACGAAAGCCTGGTTAGCAGGCACAGTGAACAGGCAGTTGATGCTTTGGTTGGTTAGCACCCTGCTCTTGCGGAAGATGCGATAGATCTGATCCTCCAGAGCATGCTGCAACCTCCTCTTGGGAGAGTGTTTCTTGGGGGGAGGCTTTTCCAGGTGACCACAGGGGTCCTGGCCCCTGGCTGGGGGGGGATCCACCTTCAGGGCCCCGTTGAGCTGGAAGAGGAAGAGGAGGCGCGGAGGGCACGGCCTGCAGTTGAGCTTCCACTCCTTGCCGACGGGGCAGTCTTTGATGGCAGCCTTCAGGGAGGGCAGGACCTTCTGCCGCAGCCCATCCAGCGCCCTGAAGACGCGGTCGTAGGTGATGTCGAAGGAGCAGGTGGGATGCACCAGCAGCAGGATATGGCAGACGGAGAAGAGGTAGAGGAGGCTCAGGCAGTGCAGCTTCTCCTGGTGCTTCCAGAATTCGTGGGCCTCGGCATGTGGCAGCGGGGCCGGGCCACCGGAGGGGTGGCCGGGGCCACTCTCCCTGCTCTCGGCCGCTGCCAGGTCCCCGCAGGCCCGCAGCAGCTGCGGCGTGTCGCAGATGGAGGTGAGCACCAGGTACAGCACCCGGTTCTCCTGGCTGTAGTAGGCCTGCAGCTGGTTGTAGTCCTTAGCCGCCAGGTCGCCCTCCTGCCCCGGGCCGCCCTCCTCCAGCTCGGGGTCCTCCTCGGGGAAGAGGGGAAAGACCTGCCGGTCGCACACAGTGCTCACCAGCGCCGCCTTCTCCGAGCACAGCTGCAGCGCCGTTTTCCCGAAGATGCCCACCACGCACACCTCCTCGTCGCCGCCCGCCACCGGGCCACCCCCCTCGGCGGCGGCCGTGACTGCCAGCAGCATCTCCCGCAGGCTGACGGGCCCCACCGCCGTCGCCGCCGCCGCCGCCGCCGCCATGGCCCCGGCCAGCCCGCCGGGAGGCGGCATGGTCCCGCTCCGCCCGCCCGGAAGCGGCAGCCACCCGAACCAGCGCATGCGCGGCCCGGCGCCGGCGGGGAGGGCTCGGGGCGGGCCCGCGCCAGCGCGGTCGGCAGCGGCGGTTCGGTGGCGGCCGTGGGGAGCGGGCTGCGAGGGGCGAGACACGGCGAGATTTTGCAGGGAGGTGAGGCACGGCACGGCACGGCACGGCACGGCACGGCACGGCACGGCACGGCACGGCGGAACGTTGAGACCCGGTCCTCCCGCCTTCGCCGCCGGTGAACTTGGTTTTAAACTCGGGAGGGGTTTCGGTCCCTCCTCAGCGCAGTCTGTCGCGACAGGCGATGTGACGCCAGCCAGCAGAGATACACAGTGCAATCACTTCATACGTTCTTATACACGCAGTCGAATTGTTTTGGGAAATTTGCAGCCTTTCGCTCTAATAACATCAGTTATTAGATGTTTGCTTTGCTTTGAACCTCTGCAGTTACCAACGAGATTTTTCTTGTTTAAACAACAAAAAATGTAAAAACAATACTGAATTTCAGCAAATACATATTTATATTACAAGGAGCACCACTGCTAGGACGCATAACAGTCCCTGCTTCAGCAGCAGCCAGGTAGCAAAAGACTCGGGAAATTTCATTGGTTTTCTTCCATTAACAGAGAAGATGCAACCAGACTGAGAGACATTAAAAAGACACTGCCTTTAAAAAGCAGAATCCTAAAGGGGTTTTTCATGATGCCCCGTTCTCGTATGTGCTGGATTTTGTCACAAATACATATGCTTGAGTGAGATAAAAATGGGATTCAAGTGGCTTCTTCGGACCATGAATGTAAAATACATTGTTCTATAAACCTACTTTTGTTCATCAAAGCTGTTTGCAGTGCTTAACCGGGCTGGCGAGGGACTCTTCGGATGAGCCATCTGTCAAAATAGGAAAAAAAAAATGACCTTAGTGCTAATTCTGACTGAGATAAAATATAGTGCAATTCTTAACTGACATTCATAAAAGAAAACAGACCCTATCAAGACATTGTTAACCCTCAGATTGTGTTCTCCTGCAAACTGGCACTATGACATCAGAGATCATATTCAGGCACTACAACGGCCATCAAAAAAAAGCAACTTTTCTTCCTAACCATTGTCAGATAACCTGCTTGGAGACGGGCAATGGCATTTCTGCTCTGCAGTTTCCTTACCGGTAAAATGGGAATTGGTAAAACAAGCACCCTTACGTAGGGCTACCTAGGGCTTTTGGAGAAGAATTATGGAGAGACTGTGACTTAGGTAACACATACCGGTGACGCTGCACTATAGGGAAAAAAATTGGTATATAATTCTATGGACTGTAAAGTTTATAATTTCAAAAAGAGACACATCATGACTTGCCTGAAATTTGCGCCGTAGTGCCTGTGTCATTATTGGTGTCAGCCCAGACCCACACTCCATGTTTTCTTTACTATTTAGTGGAGTGCCACCAGGGCTTCTGAAAAGATTGGGAATAAGGGGAATTATCATTAGTTCTCTATTGTTTCTAGAAAAAAACAAACAAGAGAATAGAAAGGAACTTGCCTTTGTATATTGACTTTCTTCAGATGTTTTCGAAGATCTAACTGATTTTTAGGAGGGGTGCTAACAGAACAAAACAAATTGTTAAGATAAAACATTTTCCCCTCTGTAAACAGTGTTCATCACTGTTTAGAACAGAAAAATCTAATAGCAAAGAAAGGAAGAAAACATCTTACATTAAGGAGTTCTTAACGTGAGCTGATGGCTTGGATTTAGGTCTCAGACTAACACTCTGTAAATCTGAGACTGTAATTAACGCCCTGCGTGTCTTTGCTGGTGATTCTGCCTAAAGTGAGAAAAGAAACATTACCACAAATAAACTTTAGAAGGCCTCATTAACCTTAACTCTATTTAATATTTATACTCTGAAAGACTTCTATGGTCTATGGCTTTTATGCTTTTTTGAATCATTAAGATTTTAACGTGCCTTGAACAAAACCAGATTTATTAAAAAAAAAACCAAAAAACAACCCACTGCTGCAAACAAGATTTCACCTAGGCAAAAGAAAGCCTAAAATCTGTAACACAGACACAAAGCTATGTGTTCTTAATCTAAAATAAGGAGAACTGTCCTGCATGCTAGCTGAGATTGAAGTTAGTCACTTAATTTCTTCACTTCGAATGCCCAGGTGCAGAATTAGAAGGATTACTTAAAGCTGATCATTGGATTTTTTGGAAAAGAAGAATTCATTTATTGAAAAAATTCTATGAGGGGCTGAGGCAAGCATTGCAGAATATGCATCAGTTCCAGCATGGAGTTTGCCCAATACACCGTTATCCATTTATCTGCGTGTCCTCCGGTTTACCTTGTCCATTCTCAGGTTGCTATTCGTTTTCTTCAGTTTAACATTCAGGAGATCTTTTAGAGTGATCTGCATCGGCCCATCCTTTTTTACTGTTGGTGCCTGAAAACAAAGGTGGTTGGAAGGGAAATCAGGATTGGCAAGTGACAGAGCATTCACAAAGACACCCTTTCCTGATGAAACCAGGCCCAAAGAACCCAGACACGAGTGAAGAAATGGAGAAACCTTTTACTCCCTACCAAAAGTGCTTTAGAGCCGTTGCCGCGTTTGAGGAGGAGAGGTGCTGGAGGCAGTCTTGGTGGGGGCAGTGGTGGTGGTGGTGGCGGAGGAGGAGGAGGAAGAGGTGGAGGGGGTGCAGATACAGGCTGCAGCTGTATTGCAGAAGGGCCAGATTCTGATGACGGCAGGTCCATCTGCGTTTGTACAGGAGCACCCAGAACTGGTTTATTACACCTTTGACAAAGAGAATTTTCTGCTGTAATTCCATTCATCTGTGAACAATATAAATAAATAAGAGAATATTAAATCACTGGCAAAAGTAGATGAAATTTCACAGCACAGAGGTTCTGGCTTCAGTTGATCCAGAAAGACATAAAAAGCCTCTCATGAGGCTTGCCAGCAAACCAGTTCCCTCTAGCTGTGAGGTAACCGCAGTTTAGTAACACTGAAGACAAAGAAGAGGTGAAGCGCTGCCCAATAGAGAAGCTCTTAAGATTTCAGATTATCTGCACTGATCACAGTTTCCTTACGTGCTTACACAAGCGAACATTACCCTGCCCCACTGGGACTGAGACTGACCTGGAGGGTTCCTTTTAGTCTGGAAAATTCAGTTTCCAACTTTTCCAGCTGCTCTCTGAACATATTTAGCTCCCTTAAGTAGGTTTGTGATGGAAATATAGTGTCTTTAACCACCTTAAAACTCTAAACATAAAAAGAAAACAGATAAACATTTTCACCAAGTTATGTTTCCTGAGACAGGACTATGATTACTATTTAAAGTTCTGTCACAAGGTCTTCTCATTGTAGTCAAGATAGAAAATGTCACCGAATATTTCCTTGGCAGGAACCCAAGGAGTGACTTTCTACAAAAAAACTTTAACTTCGTCTACAAATTCTAAAGTATGATTCATATTTGACCTGAAAAAAAATCATACAATCGTTTCTGCTATGAAAGAAAGACTGCACCCTCTGTCACTGCAAATCCTCCTCATATTGCAATACATACAATTTCATGTATGCATTTAATGTCCACGGTGGCCTTGACACTCTTCTCATACTTATTCCTTCAACAGTGAACACAAAATACACTTTGGATGTTTCAATAGATGTAAATAAATTTACAGCTTAGTTCTCAAATCTGACTGTATATCCTGCACCTGAGTGCTAAGAACAACCTCACACATTGGCAAAAACAGAGAAGTAGAGAACTTACTTGTGCAACCGTGTTCTGGCACCAACAATACAAAAATGATGCTGTTGCCGTAAAGGGTTTTACCACATTTTTTACACTGGGCAAGGCTAATGACCAGAGTGAGGGCAGATGGCTTGGGACAGACAACGTGTTCAGAGCGAGATCACCTGCTGACCTAGGACAGAACATTTCAGAATGTGGTCAAAATTATATCTAGAATTTCTGCCTTTGAAAAGGTTAACTGTGACCAATCATCTGGAAATGTCAAGTACCAGCAACAGCAAGTGACAACAGAGTAAACACAAGCACAGAGATCAGGAAAGACCAAAATACATTTCAATAAAGGAAGGTGAAAAAAATAAAAATCATATTTGCAATACGTTTTTATCCAAACTGCTTTTCCTGCACGTTAAAGTTAACAATAGGTAGAGTACTAGCAGATATACAAGATTAAACAATTCCACAGCATCCATACCAGGATGCAGATACCCCAAACACAATTGTTTCCTCAGTTCCACGAGCCATGGGGAGCAAACAACGGACCCAGAAATTGAGTTAAAAGGAAAATTTCCAACTGAGCCTTTTACCGTGGAGAAGGACAGCCTGAGCCCTGAGGGTTTGGTTTTGCAGCATCTCCTTTTTTTCCCAGTAGAAATTTTGCTCTGGCTCTCTTTTTCCGTCGGCATTTCTTATACTTTGCCATTACTGTCAAAAAAAGATACATTTAAAATTAATGTATAGAAAAATACCCACTTTCACGTGGGGACAAAGCTACCACCAAATCAGTAGGTAAGAACATGGACTGCATCTCAAAAATCAGGAAGTTGTTCACAGTTGTCTTGCTAGAAGCATTACATACAACTGATAAAAACCATATCCTTCTCTTAAGTTCCCATGATCTGCTGGGATGTATTTGTACACGAGAGGAGTGAACAACGTAAAAAGTATCATTTTATACAGGCTTTTGTTAACAGGTTTTTTTTTATCCTGTGTCGTGGTTTGGGCCGGACTGGCCACTGAAATGAACAATGCTCCAAGGAGGAGAGGAGGAAAGAGAGAGAGACATCCCGAAGCGACAAATATTGCATTTTGGGGAAACTACAATGTGAAGAACGTAGCCAAAAGACGCGAAGACACCACAGAAAGAGGGCCCCGGACTCCCCTGACCGCGGGCGCTGCCTCAAGCGTTACCTCAACAACCGCCCCGCGCCCCGGAAGCCTCCCCGCTCAGGCGTGGGGCCGGCCCCGCTCTTCGGGGAGCCCACACCGAGGAGCGGACGGTTCCTCACACGCCCCCGCCCCGCCCCCCCACACGGCGTGAGGTGCCACAGGTGACCAGCCGCGGGACCACCCCGCACCCCCCCCCCGGTCGCCCCTCACCTCCCCGCCCGGCGCCGCCGATTCAAACCGCTCCCCGCGCCGCGCGCAGCCAATGGCAGCGCCGCTCTCTGCCGTCTCCCCCCCACGTCGCCCCCGTTAGACGGCCGCTGATTGGCCGCTGGACGGACGCGGGCTCGACGGGAGCGGCTAAGGGCCAATGGCGGGCCAAGCGCTGCTCCGCCCCTCACTGAGGTGATCCGCCCCGCCATTGGATAAAGGTTTTTCAGCCCCACCAATCAGCTGCGGGAATCCCGCTCGGATGGGAAAGGCCAATGGGGTAGGACGGTGGGGGAGCACCGGCCCGCCGGGGGAAACAGGAGGGGGTGACCGGCGCTCCTCCGCCCTGCCGGAGACGGGCGGCAGCTAACCGACCGCTCCCCTTTCCGCCGCGCTGCCCTCCCTACTCCAGCCAATCACCGCTACATTCCACTCCGGACCAATGGCGGCTCGCAGCCAATCGCCGCCTGCAGCTTTTCCACCGACCAATCGGCTCCCCCCTACCTCGCAGAGGGTTTACATTCCTCCCCACCCAATAGCGAGCGCCCTCTGTCAGCGCCCAGCCAATGGGAGCCGAGCGGCCGGTGACAGCTGCCCAATGGGAGCCGCCGACTCTCCCAGCCTGAAGCGGGGGGGGGGTTGGGTATCTCCCCGCCGCCGCCTGAGGAATGTCAACTATTCAACATGGAGTCGGCGGTTACCAGGCTCGAGACCCTGGTGAGTCCGGGCGGCGGCCGGGCTGAGAAGGGGTGGCTGGGCCGGGGACGGGAGCGCCTGGACGGACACTGAGGGAGGGGAAAAGCCAGGGGGGCGCGGGCGCGGCTGTGGGGGGGGCGGCGGGGGAGAGCGGCGCTGCCCGGCGCCCCCCCCTCCAGCCGCGCCCGCGCCCCATTCGGTCGCTGGACGCGGCCACCGCCGTGTGGGTCAGGCGAGTTCGGCCGGGCCGGTCCATTCGACTGTTCCCCCCCCCCCCCCCCCGCGGGGGGCGGGTCTTGATGGTGCCGCTCCATTTTCTCTCAGGGTGGAGCTCTTCACCTGGGCTGGACCATTTTACCCTTGGGGGGGGGGGGGGCGGTGGGTGTGTGTGAGGGTAGGAGGAGGAGGCCCAGCCGGCCTGTTTCATTCGCGTGTGTGTGTGGGAATGGGCTCCAGACGAGATGGCTTCCCACCGGGATGGCCGCTCTTCGGACACCGCTTCTCCTCTGCCCCGGGGAGGGGAGGCGGGGAACACTCCCCCTTTCGCCTGGCCGCGGGTGGGCGCTGCCGGGCCGGGCCGCTCGCCCTGAGGTGAGGGGCGTGTGGGGGCCCCTCAGTGGGAGCCCTTCGGCTCCTTCAGCCCATCTTCCTTTGAGGGGGCCTCGGCCACAGTCGGTCCTGAGGAGAAGGTGGCTTTTCCCGCGGCCCTTCACGTTCGTGTAGTTCTTCACAGCGTTTAAGTTGGGTTTCAGCCTTCTGTGGGCCGGCCGCTGAAGGCAAGACTGAGCTACTTTAGGTAACAGCCGTCTTTCTGCCGGCCCCGCTCTTGGAAAAGGGGGGAAAAAAAAAGGGGGGGGGGGGGGGGGCGAAAAAAAGGCGCTATACTGTGCTTTCACATATTGAGAGGCACTGGACAACTGTCTCTTCAAACAGCCAAGTTCCCCGTGGCATCTTTCAAATCCTGGTCTTCATTTTTGCTTTTATATAATGTAATCTTATTAGCACTTTTTTATTATTTTTTTTAATTAAAATGCTTTGGGAATATTTTATGCATCCAAATGCTTAACAGATACTATAATTTCTATTCCTAAATCTATTCCATATTCCCCCGTCCCCCCTGTAGTCCCTGACATAGTTCTCCAAAATATGATGCTCCTTTGGTTTTTGCTTGGAAAATTCCAAAAGTTATTTTGTAATTTTAATTGTTCTAGTAGCAGTGTTAGGTAACTTAATTGATAAACCACAAGTGTCCATATGGAGAAAAAAGTACATTATTCAATACAGAGACAAATAATAGATTTGTCTGTGTTTGGGGTTTTTTTCCTCCTCTGGCAATCTTTGTTTCAAATTCTAATTAAGAAATAAGTAAAAATGAGTTTAATAGTCTAGTTCTTATCTGTACACAGTGACATCACCAAAGTGGAATATTCAAGAGAAATTAAAAATCGGAGGAACACTGGGAGAACATGGTGTGGAATATTGTGTATCCTCTAAATTAATGAGTCCTAGACTTTCACTTTAATACACAAAATTGGTGTGCTGCTTAATGCCCCGTGTTTAAACTTGTTTAGTTTACTTTTACATACTTTATTGCTCCTTCAGTCACTTTTCTCCAGCACCAGCATAATGCCTCCCTTAAAGCACTGGGAGCAGTGGGCCAGTAAGTGTTTGTTGTCTGAAAAGAAACAACTGGCTGAAAGTTGTCTAAATGTGAGCTAGTTCTGCTAATGTGCCTTTGTCACCTCATCGAGTGACCTGCATGTCATTGCAATAGTAAGACCCTTCTGCGTGAGTATTTTAAGCTGCAATAATATTTCAGTTAAGAAATAAAAAGTAAGAATTGGATTAAATGCCAGAATGCCTGCATTAATTGAAAGATCAGAGAATTCAAACTATCCTACCTAATTCTCAGTTTTACTGCACTTCAAAACCAAAGTGGTGTGTTCTGTGTTCTCTGTTTTTTTTTCTTTGAAGAAATCATGCTTTTGAGGAGGTGGAGTTATTTTTCTTTAGGTACTGAACTGTAGTCATCATACTGAATACTTAGGATGGTAATAATATACAGTATTTGAATTTGGTAACATACTACATTCTTGTCTGAGCTCTGAAGTTGTTCTTTCAAATTCAAAACCTCAGCCTTGCCCACAGTGATCTCTCTATATCTTTTGTTAGTATTCTTTTATTATTAGTTGTTGTTGTTTTAAAGCCTACTTTAGAAATAATAATTTAGAAATCTGTTTAGAAAAACTCAGGTTAGATGTTGATATTTATTTGAGGTTGTGGTTTATTTCTGTGTTTTATTGAAAGTCTTACTTTTAAAGTTTGCTGATTAGTGATTCTCATTTTAAGACATGTAAATAATCAGAGGTATTTTGGCCCCCTCAAAGTTAACAGGGGCTTTTATATATGGTAGTGGAAGAAGACATTATGTCCCATTATGGGACACTGTCATGATCTACTTTACGCGTAGACCAAAATGATTGTTGCATAAATAATTTTAAGGTGGAGAGCTCGTTCGGGTCAATTATCCGCAGACATGGTGCGTAACAACTTCCAGAGGTTTTGAGATTATAGCTTGGACTTTCTCCTTGTTTGAATTACCCCAAATCATTTGGGTAATCCATTTGAAAAATGAACTGATTTTGATTTCACCCTGCTAGTCTTACATTTTTATGTTTGACTCTTCTGTTAATTTCTTCTAGCAGAAGATGGAAGATGGTATGCCTGGCTGCCTTCTTCCATTAAAACTGCTGGGTGGCACAAGGCAGTTGCATCTTCATCTGCTTCTTTTGTTTTCTTCTTTTTTCTTTTTTTTTTTTTTTTAAGAAAAAGGTGATTTCTTAAATACACCTCAAAAGATTTCACTTATTAATTTCCTATATCCAAACCTCATTCAAAAGTGCAATATTTTTCTTTGTCATTGTTTATGTCAATCCGAATATGTACATTGGAAACTATGTCTCACTTATTGCAGCTTTGTGTCTCTGGCTTTTCTTTCTGCTCATTGTTTCTTCTTCCTGGATTTCCTGTGAAGTCAGCTCTCTCCACAGAAGTGTGATAAAATAACACCTCTTATTTCCCTAGAGGTTTTGACATGCATTTCATGGAAAGCTTCATTTTAGTCTCATGGAACCAGCGATAAACTAATTTGTAGGAGCTTGAAAAGAACAATGTGTATGAAAATACCAGGTAATTGACGGTTACTTGAGACTATTGCTCAAAGTACAGTAACAAGAAAAGCTGAATGAACCATGACATCTACAATATGAGAGTCATTGTGCAAAAGGTTGTAAAGCTGACTAGTTAACAATTCAAATAAGAATACTGGGTGCTGTACTTGGACACCTGAGAGTGTGCTGCACAATTTCCAGCAGCTTCAACAGACACAGCGTCAGGCCTCTAATGAAAATGGCGCACGTGGTAGTGACTAGTGATCAATGTATCCTTCTGTACAACAACCATTTCATTAACCTGCAACACTCAGGACTTCACATACTCAGCTAGTGCCTTCCAGTATGCACTTCAGCAGTCTGCACCGAGAGAAATTTTGTGGACATCCATTTAGTAAAATTTGATAACAAATGGATAAACTGTCAGATGAGCTGAGAGTGCTTCATTCAGAGCAAGGTAGTTAATTTCTGTCACTGTATTTTTGTTAGAGTGGACCTGCTTTTTTCTTCGAGTGGTGTCTGTCCAGTGCCCTTTTTATGTTGTACTACTAGTGATCATGCACAAAAAGCAGTGCAATGTTAAAAGGGCATTGGCCAGCAATACTATCTACGTTACTCATTATTCTTCTTATTACTATAGTCACAAGTCAAAAGTCACTATCTGAGATCAGGTGGTGATTTGCAAAACAGCTCTCAAATGGGATTGCCACTAATTTATTTTTTTGCACTTGTTGTCCTCTAGTTATTGGCCAAGGAGAAACATTAACTGGCCTTTTAATGACGAATACCATCAACTCTGTGTGTTTCCTTAGAAATAAGTGTCCTACAAAGAGGAAAGAACACTGTATAGCTTTCTTATTTCCTACAGGGTGTTCTAGAGAAATGTTACAGGCGTGGAGTTGACTTGGGTTGCTGCTCTGTGTGCATTACCAATCATCCATCTCTCTCCACTCCATTCCCCTCTTTCTTTGCATTTTGTTGTTAAGAATCTTAGCACCTTCAAACCCTAGGAGTTCTCAAACTTTTTATATGAAGTTGCTGTTTTGTTTAAAGGAAACACCTTTATTAAGATTTATGAAATACACCCCCACTTTGATGGTGCTCTAACATGTTGTCACCCCAGTGCTAATGTACATCCACAATGTTGGGAAATGAGTCCGTGTTTAAGTGCATTTTAAAGTGATTCAACACCTGCAAAGAAGAAGAATAAACTCTGGTGTCCACAAAATGTTCCCTGTAATGCAGTTGAAGAACATCTGTCTGATAGCAGTTCGGAATCTTTGCTTGCTATGAGGCAAATCTAAAAAATAAATGCATTTGGACATGTAGTTTCTAGTTAAAAGAGCACCAAATTGTTTGAAATTGAATTTCTGACAGATCTGTTGAGCATTTTGTTGGGTGTTTTTCTCCTTCCCCCCTCCTTGGTCAGTGGAATGAGAGGCATTATGAATAAATGTCTTGAAATGTGTGAGTTCTTGTGTGTCTTTATTAGGACTTAAGGTGAACATTAACCTTGTCCACTTCTCCATGACCCACAGAAACCAGTATCTGACTTGACCTGCTTTTTCTGATACATATTTTGAGTGTATTGATTACTTGTAGAGAATTCTTGCTGCTAACGAATGCTCTGACTTTATTGCACTACTGTACTTTACAGCTAGCAGTGCAATAGTATTGTCAAAGCATCTGAAAGCAGAATGTGCAGCGATGGCTTGAGTCTGGCCTCACACTTTCTAACACTTTCTTCTAAGCCTGGGAGTAAACCACAAATTTATATTTCACAAACTGCATTTTCTGTGCAATTGTTGTACAAGACTCATCATACCAATGGTCCTAACCTATAACCTTAAGGTGAGATATTTGAAGGTGTATGTGTCTTGAAATACAACAAGAAATAAATATTTATAAAACAAAGGAAAAACGGATCACAATGGAGGAGTACATGGCAGTGCTTATAAACATGCTTTGAAATTGCTAATAATAAATTTTGGTTTTTTTAGAGTTATCATACTTTCAGAAGAAAGCAGATGCTAAACCATGCTAATATTTTCATTAATCTTAATCTCACAAATCTTAAAATTATAGCCACAGCTTTCAGCTTCACATTCAATTTTTAGTATCTTGAATCACAGATGTAGCATGGTATTAGTGGCTTTCTGTCATTTTGTAAATCTCAAATTATCAATATTGAATATTTTAGGAACAGGGCTTCATGGATAACTTTGAAAGCCACCCATCTTCTTTGCCTGCATTCCCAATAACTAAGAATCAGATGGAGGAGTTGAAGAAAGGCAAAAAATGATCTTTTTGGGGTGCCTGCTTGTAGAAATGAAAACCTAAAAATGTTTGTTCATGGAGGAGAACAGAAACGATTGAGCAGTTAGGAAAAATCCCTCATGAACTCTTTAAAAATACATAGTGTAATAAAAAGTATTTTATTCTTGCATTTTATCATGACTCGTTTCTGGGGTAGATGTGGGAAGGAGTTTTGTTGGTCAGATGGCAAGTTGCGGCAGTAACAGGTGAGAGCCTTCCCTTTGATTTATAGACGCTTAAGGACCTTATTAGATTTATTTTCCTTTTTCTTAAAGCTATTACTTGAAAATTTGCTGAAGGTGTGTTTATATATGAAAGATCATACGTTTTCACTACATTGGAAAGGGGATTTTACTTGTAGAATATCTTGGATCGAACACTATTCCTTTAGGCTATCTGACATTCCAGATCCTCAAAGGTATTAATGGCAGTTCCTGAAGGTGGATCCCAAGGCTGATATTTAAAACATAAACATCCTTTTGGTATCCAGGCCTGGCTATAGGCTACATCCAAAGACTACTGAACTTTAGCTGCCATTATAGCACTGCTAGTTAGTGCTTTTGGATACAGCTAATGAATATAGCTAATGAATGTAGTTGTAATGGTTACTTCAGGGTTAATCTCAATATAAATAGTGAAAAACAAGTTAAATAAGTTACAAGCATTATTAACTTGCTTTCATCATTGTCTTTTTCGTGACTGTAAAATCCCCAAATTATTACGTTTAGAAATTCATGAGTTTTTTGTGAACTGGGAAAACCGCCTTTCTTTAAAGTAGAAGTCCTTAATAGAAATTAAAATTGTGGACTAAAATTAATTAAGTAGTAATGCTATCAGCAGACTGTTTTACAAGGCAATTAGATAATTCTCTGGTGGCTTATTTATCCCAAGGAAAGAAATGTGATGTCATCAATTTTATTACCTATTTGTCATTCTCTTTTATTGTGGAATAATAAAATGTATTATGGGTATTATAACCATCTGAGAGAATGCATTCCTAACATAATTAATAATAAAATCTCTGTTGATATGCTTGGATCCTGAACACTTATTGATAATCTCTGGTGTGTAAATAACTGAGTACTGCAGTTTTGCTAACAGAGCTTTTAATGTTTCAAAAGAAAAGCAACTTGCCAAGAAAAAGCTCTAAAAATTGATGAAAAATATGCTAATATCTCAAGAGAAAAAAATCAAACATCTTCTGCATCAAGTGAAGATCAGTTTAAAAAAGATGCATGTTCTTGTCTATTGATACAATTTACCTCTTTGGTGTACTTCCTAAAAACTTGATCTTAAGAGGTTTGGCATTGCAAGGGAGATGGAAGATACTATAGGAGGACATGGAAATGTTTTCATGCATTTTGGGGAGCTGCATGAAAAATGTACTAATGGTAAGATGCAAAGAGAACAATTGGGTAATTTGGGTTAGACAACTGGAAAGAGCATAAAATTAATAGGGGTGTTTGTGTAGACACACATTTGATTCTTACAGGTTAGAGGAAAATGGTTAAGTCTGAAAGTTTATTGCTTTATATTTTATAGGCTAGAAGTGTGTGAGCGTAATTGGCAAACATTAGCTAATGGAATAGATTGGAGGAATAGAAACTTACTTTTATAGTACATGAGCCTTTAAAATGGAGGCATCTGGCTTCTGCTTTCCTGAAACACAGGAAAGGCGAATAGTTGGGGTTTGTCTGCAATTGTTGTTTTTTAATATTTTGTGGCTGATCTTAAATATTTTAGTTCCAGAAGGCAGAATCTGATCTGGATTATATTCAACACAGACTGGAGTTTGAAATAATGAAAAGCCTTCCTGATAATCCAGCAGCAGAGGTAGTATTTTCAGATTAAATTAATAGATCTTACTGCATTTTGCATGAAGTTGGTAATAAATGGGTCATTTTCTTTAATCGTAAAATATATGTGGCTGTTCTTTTATCTAGTCGATACTTTTTGATTATTATTATTATAAAGTATTTCTTGTATCATATATCAAGATAACTGACCTAATAGGAATTCAGTGGAGAAAGCAACAAAACCAGCTTGATTTCTTGGTATAGTGAAATTCTCCCATGTTCTGCTTTGAGAAATGAGTAGTAGGGTTAATAACTAAATTGAAGAGACAGATTCCAATTTGAGCTAAAACTCACCCTTGTTCTGAGATCAAAGATAAACTTGCTGATAAGCAATGACTAAATTCAGATTTGGGGGAGAGATGAGAGGAAAACAGTAAATGGCAACATGTAAAGGGTTTTATAAATGAGTCCTTGCCTCCATATATATTGTGACATATAGTGGAAAAAGAATCTTTTTACTTAGAAGCCCCTAATTTATTACAACTCAGAAAAGCCATTAAAATCCAACAACACGATAAATTCATCCTCCTGTATTTGTTGTGGAATGACAGAGTTGTGCTGTTTTATTAACACTATCATTTTTGCTTATGAAAAATTAAACGTATAGATGAAACAGATGCTCACAGCTACACTTTTCATTGTAAAGGGTCATTTCATGTTATATTTTAGTGGCTCTAATGCCAATACTTGTAATTGGTATGTGGCCACATTAATTGTCTCTTCTTAAATAGTTTAAATATACTTTTAATTTCTACACAGGAAAATCCAGTTGCTCTCTTGGAAGAACTCTCAGTGGTGAAATCTCGTTATAAAATGTTATGTATGCAGCTGGAAAAAGTTTCCATAGAGCAGAGAGAATCCATGAAGGGCATCCGTGCTGCTCTAGAGAACACAATGAAGATGGTTCAGGCATTACAGCAACATGCTGATCTTGAGGTAGTATTTTCATTTTAATCACTCGGGTCTCACTCCTGTAAATGAACATGGATTTGTGTAACCTTTCCGTAGATGTGAGTAGTTCCACTGGAAACTGTTACATGTGCAGACTCTTCGAGAACTCTTAGAAGACTCTTCTTACCTGAAGAAATGTTTGCAAGATTGGAGGTCTTTTTTGTAAATCACATGCCTGATTCATCACTCAACAGTTAAGCTAGTGCTACTCAGTTTTGAAGTAATGCCATAATAGTGTGAATAGTGTGATATATGTTTAAATAATTTCATAGAAATTGATGCCTCTGTGCACAGCTGTGTTGCAGTTGTATACAAACATTTTTAAAAAGTATCTACCTTAAAGAAATTAGAAACTGAAACCAATTTTATAAGGCAAAAAAGCTTTTAAATGCCAAATGTATTTCCAGTGGCTGAAGTGAGTAAGTTAAAACCAACGCATTGTAACACATGCGTTAGAATTGCTGTTTGTGCAAAGAAATAAGTTTTTTCTCAGTACTTTAATGCCTATCTATCTATTAAAAAAACCCCAAAACATACACCACCACGACCACATTTTCCTAAGTCGTCTTCAAACACTGCTTCATTACAGTTTTGAAGAGGCTGTGAAATCATTAATTTTGTCCCTTTACAAATAAGGTGATGAGATCAAAAAAAGCTAATTGATAGTCTAGTGGCAAAGACAGAACTGGTGTGACTAAAACATATTCCCAGATCTCAGCTCTCACTTTAATGTTCTAATGACAGTGCCCTGAGATCATGTTCAATCTGTCAACAGCTCTAGACAAGTTACTGGTAATTCTTTATAGATAAAATGTACTGTATAAGGATTTAAAAGACAGTAGTTACATGTCACAGAAAGGAAAAAATATTTTCTCTCCCTGTGTTCCAAGGATATACTGCCAAGAATAATTTCATATTTGGATTTTGTTAAAGTGGAAGACTCTTGTCTCTTGAGTTATATTTAGACCTTTTAGATTTTCTTGTACTTTGTATATTTCCTAAACCAAAGATGTTTTAAACCGTTATGGAGAGATGTAAGTCTTTAAGTGAAATACTTCTTTTTATTGAATAATTTATCTTCTTTTCTTGACTCATTTGTAGTTTTGATGTTAAAGGAATGTTATGGTTGGATTTTGCAGAAATATTTGCCTTGTAAATTTGCTTTCATTTGAAGGAAAGTAGGAGTCTACTATTAGATTCCATGAGAAAAGGGCTACACAAATATTGAATTCTTCTGTAAATACCATCACCCTAGGAACTGTGTCAGAGATCTCTATGTATGGCTTGGGGTTTTTTTGTTTGTTTTCCTTTGTAGCGCTTCCCTCTGTCAGAAGAAGAACAGGCTGCAGCACAGCAGTTAACCTGCCAAACTGTTAAAGAAATGGAATCGCTAGTGGAAGAGGTAATTAGGCCACAGAGTGTCACTATTCCAGAAACCAATAATCCTGAGTACAGCTCAGCTGAAGTCAGAATGGCTGGTTTTGTGACTTAATACCTCTCAAATGAATGGAATTTTTCAGAAATGGGACTAAAGTTTCTAACAAAGCTTTTCATTTTTAACGTATACTGATTATGATTTGTTCCAATTAAATTGTCCACAAAGGAAGGAATTGCTTTGATGGAAGACTTTGTTTCCCTTCTTTTTTAATGGGGATATGTTTATATTTCTTTTCAGAAAGAAAAGTTCTTGTCAGTTCTGTTGTTCTGTTAACACATTTGGGTGGGAGTGAAGAATGTAATTGATTCAAATCAATGTATATCAAAATGGATAAAATTTTCATATCCTGTAAAATATTAAATACATTTTGGAATATGAATAACAATAAGCATATTCTAACTGTAATGCGGCAGAACATAGATCTAAACTAATACCTGTTAAAAAGTCAGATATTCTCCCCTAACTACTCCAAGCACAAACTTCTAATATATTTGGTCTGGGTCTCATATTAAAAGCAAAATATTAAAGAAGGTTAATAGAGTGTAATTATCTTATTATCTTTTTCTACATGTCTTCTGACTGCCCACTACTGTTCTGTCAAAGGATGCCCCGCTTTCTGTCCCTTTATTGCCTTGGTTGGTTTGCATGAAAGCCGTCCCGTATCTTGCAGCTTCATTCACTCTTCAATTGCAAATATCTTCTCCTACCTTGATCAATGCTCTCAATTTCTGTCTTTCCATTATTTAATGCTAAGTCACTTAAGATACAGCTGGCATAAAACAGGCCCAATGCAAAATGTAGCTATGTCCTACAGCTACCGAGGCCAATTTAATTGGCATCAGTCCCTGTGTTGTCACTGAGTGTGCTTGAGGATGTTCTCTGAAAAGCAGAAAGAATGGAAAGATGTCGCAAAGGCCCTGGGATTTTTTCGTCAGTGCAGTATTTTTGGTTGAGGAGAGTTAGATAGAGCTACCTTCAGCCTGTCAGAACTGTCAGCCTCTGAAGGTTGCTGGAGAATAGGAAAGCCATCTTCTTCCTTTGTTGCATGTACAGTGCTTTCAGCTAGATCCATACCGGAATGCTGTTGACTTCAGGGGCAGCAAGATCCTTGGTTATCCAATGGTAAAATGTAATTACTCATGCTGAAGTGAAATTGTAAAAAATAATTCCTAAATGAAATTCCAACAAATCCTGATATTATCTCATGTTTATTTTTAGCCGTTTTGTTCAGGATCTACAGTCCCTGGCTCAACTGAAGGTAAGTGCTTGAAGAAGAATCTTCCCGCTGTTTTCTTTTTGGGTTTGTTTTTTTTCCCCCTTGACTGGTCCCACTCACACCCCCCCAGCCCCAGTAAATAAGCTTTGTGAATAGAACCAATCTCTCAAGACTTCCATCTCTAACATTCAACTCTAATACTTCTGTGCTGTTTAAACATACCAAGTTACCACCTAGAATTCAGGGAGTAATGAATTAAACTGTTTAATTTCTGAAAAAGGTGGATATTGTAAATAACTTCAGCTGACAAATAAGGTCTGCGTTACCCCTAGGACAATAGGACCAAATCTCACAGTAAGCAGGAATAGGCTGAGACCTGGATATGGTTTCTGAGCTGTCATTTAAAAAACACAGGGTCTATGGTGCACAGTAAATTCACTGTTTTCACTCTAAGGCACTAGTAACTACTGATTTTATGTGAAGAATTTAGACTATAATGTAAGAAACTGATCCCTTAGTTACAATCCACATACAGTTGCCATGTCTGTAGGAGTTTGTCTTGCTTTTGATGGGATTGAACTGGGTCCTGTTGTGTTTATGGTCTGGAAGAAATGGTCTACTAGTCTTACCGTAGAAATAGCTCTTTTATAATCCATTTATCCCTACTTATAGAAGGGAATTTTCCTAGTTCTTTTAAAACAAAACAAAACAACCAACTAGTCATTGACAGACCAAATTTGTTAATCTACATCAGATCTCAAACGAAATGGTTTCTCACTGGGTCTGCAGACACAATGATAGTTTGGAGGGATTAGCTTCCTTCTCTTGTTCCTTTTGCTGGAAAAATCTTCCTTTAGACCCATTTAGGGGGTTTCTGAAAAAGTAATTAACGTACTTTATATCTTTGGCCTAATTTCTGAAGAAACAAATATCTTTTATTTCTAACTTTTTAGAATTGCAATTCAAACCGTTGACAGAGGAAATACTTACGACTGTACCAAGGAGTATCAGAAGTACTGTTAAACTAGCAGACTTGAACAATTTGTACAGGGAGTTATTTAACCACTTCATTTTAAATAAGAACAGGTAAGACTTAAAGCCATTCATCAGTAAGAATTTTATAAGCTGTAAAGAAATTCAGCCTTTTCAAATTAAACAAAACCAGCTAGTTAACCATTTGCTGCTATATTATAACTTCATAATTTGATTTTACTCCCCTGCATCCTTCTTAGGTATATATCCCAAAGTGTTAGGCCGTCAACAAAACCCCCTAAATTAATTTGTATAGGAATGGCTTGTATGATTTGATAATTTTCAAAACTGGATGTCAGGTTCTTCAGAAGAGAAAATCGGTTTCTCTCTTCAGATAAGCAGATTTTTTCCCTTTGGTTTCACTGTACAGATGTCCAAAACCGTGTCTCTTCAGGAAAGTTTTGCTGACACACTTGTACTGCCAAACCCTGTTAGCTGTCGGAATCCGCATCCAGACTGGCAGCGCAAAGCCCTAATGCTGAACCACCACCCCTGAACCAGCCCCTCCCGCCTCCCCAAGCCCCGGCCCCTCTCTGCACGTGTGCTGCAGATTTCTTTCAGGCTGAAGTTAAAAATGAGGAAGTTTTTAACTCGGAAATTCTGCCTCTCTAACCCCAAGGTTGGGTTAGCAAATCACTGTTCACAGCTTGAAGTAGCACAGAAGAGTTGATGACAATTTGAATAAGTATGAGAATTACAGAGCACTTGCAAAAATTGCTCATGAAACAGTATGCACTTTTTAGCCTTTTTCTGCCAGACCTGAAGTTTAATACCTTGTTTTGCTCAATAGTTTGCTTTTGTCTTGCAGAGCAGCGTTGAGTATTTCGCAGATGAACAAGATGAATATGAAAGCCACTGACTCAAGAATACAAATCTTGAAAGAACTTGCTATTGTGGAACTTGACAAACAAGGAAAAGTTAAATTAGTTGTGTAAATGTAAGCTCAGTCCATTCTCATTTGACACGTGAGCATCTTGGTCGCAGCTCCTGGATTGCTAACAAGCAAGTATTTCCCTGGTGTCTGGGAGCTGGAAAGCTGTTAATGTTTCTGTATACAATTCTATTGATAATACTTAAAATTGGAGAGTTAAACATCATTGAGGCTGGTATTTTATCTTAGATATTTATCGGACTATAGTCGGTGCGTTTTTAAAGACTATTGTTAGCCATGTGACACTTCCATATTCTTGCTTACATTCCTGAGGGGGTTTTTAAGACAAATAACCCAAACCACTTAATTGTACTTACATTCCTGAATAAATGATGAAAGCTAAGGGGATGAGGTCGTAGATTTATTACGCTTTTGTTTATATGACTCCTGACCCTGAGCCCTGCCCTAACCCCTGAAACTGGTCCCTGATCCTTTTCATTTTCCTTTGATGTGAACTGTCGTGTTTTCTTTACAGTCCAGCAAAATTGCAGACTAAGGGAATAGCTGAGGTTGGAAGGGACTGCTGGAGATTGTCCAATCCAGCCCCCTGCTCAGAGCACGGCCGACTACAGCAGGTCGCTCAGGGCCGTGTCGCAAAAAACTGCAAGGATAAAGACTTCACAACATCTGTTGCAGTGTTTGTCCACTCTCACAGTTAAAAAAAAAAAAAAAAAAAAAAAAAAAGGGATTTTTTTTCCTCGGGTTTAATGTTTTTATGTTTATTTCAGCCTAATTCGAGAAAGTTAAGCTATCTGAGGTTTATTAAGTTCCTACGTTTGGAAAGGACAGGGATAACTTCATTTTGTGGTGTCTGCTGCTGAGAGTGCCCTCTTACCTACAAGGTTTCTATCACTTCACAAACCAATTTAATATTTAAGCATTTAGTCTTGATCAAATTGATCATTTTCAACACAAGACTCAATCCTTACTCTCATGTGTTAAAGATTTATTTGTGAAACCTGGTTAAAACAACGAAAGATACCTGTTAGTGGGAAAATGGCTGCATCTAAGATGCAGGACTGGGGCAGCATTTGTCCCCCTGTGCTCAGCACTGGTGAGGCCCCACCTCGAGGGCTGTGTCCAGTTTTGGGCCTCTTACGACAAGACAGACATTGAGGTGCTGGAGCGTGTCCAGAGAAGGGCAACAGAGCTGGTGAGGGGTCTGGAGCACCAGTCTGGTGAGGAGCGACTGAGGGAGCTGGGGGTGTTCAGCCTGGAGAAAAGGAGCTGAGGGGAGACCTTCTCGCTCCCTACAGCTCCCTGAAAGGAGGGGGTAGCCAGGGGGGGTCGGGCTCTTCTCCCAAGAACAAGTGTCAGGACGAGAGGAAACAGCCTCAGGTTGCACCAGGGGAGGTTTACATTGTATACTTTGACAAATTTCTTCACAGAAACGGTGATCAAGCAGGGGAACAGGCTGCCCAGGGAACCAACTGAATCCCCATCCCTGGACATATTTAAAAGACAGGTAGACATGGTGCTGAGATGCACGGTTTAGTGGTTTTGGCAGTGTCATGTTGATGGTTGGATTCGGTGATCTTAAAGGTCCCTTCCAACCAAAACGGTTCTCCGACGCTCAGGTTGTGCTGGTTGTACTTTAGCCGCAGTCCTGTGAGTGTGGCGATGTCCCCCCGCTGCCAGCTGTCGTTCAGCGCTGCCGGCCTTGCACTCACTCCCGAAACCTGCCCTCAGCAATGACCGCGAAGCCTTTTCCCTCGAGCCCCCTCAGCCGCAGGCCCCTCGGGAAGCGGCCGTTGCCCACCCGCCCCTCGCCGCCATGCTGCGCCCGCCCCGCCTCACGCCTGCGCAGCGCGGGCGGCGGTTGGGCTCGCCTCCCCTCGGCGGGCGGGCGGAGGGCGGAGCTGCCCCGCTCCCCGCGAACATGGCGGGGGCCGGGGCACGGCCTCTCCCCGCCGGCTACTAAACATCTTTCCCCGGGCAGCGCGGTAGTGGAGAGAGGCCGGCGAGGGCCTCTCCCTGCCGCCGCCGCTATGGACGAGCAGAGCGTAGAGGTGAGTGGTTGGGCGGCGGTTGGGCTCCCTCAGGGGAGGCGGGAAGGGCGGTGCGGGGGAAGCGCAGCCCCTGAGGCCGAGGGGGAGCTGGCGGGCGGCTACTCCTTCTCCTCCGCGGGGAAAGGCGAGCGGCGGGGCCGGGTCCCTCAGCGGGAGGCTGTGGCCGGCCATTCTGGCCTATTTACGGGGGGAAGCGGTGGCGGCGCCGGCGCCGGGCTGCGGCCCCCGCCTTGCGTGAGGGGAAGGGGGCCGGGCGGTACCCGGCTCCGGGCGGCCTGAGGGGCGGCGGGTGGGTTGCAGGGATGCGCCGGGCAGGGAGCTGGGCTGTTGTGTGTGCCCATGAGCCGGGCAGAAGGGGAGCAGGCTGTGAAGAGGTGGCATTTCTAGGTGACACGCAGTTATTTTCCGTAGTCGAGGTTAGAAAATAAACTGGCGGAGTATCAGAGGTGCCTGTTGGGGAGGTGGATGGAGACCTGGCGCTGGCAGAAACCGCCTTGGCATGTGTGAGAGCACAGCGTGCGGTGGTGGCTGGCTGTAACCAGGACAGCTTGCGCGCATTGCTGTGGTCCCTATTAATAGCGGCCAAACAGGAGAAGAATTTGAAAGACCTTGTGGGATAACTTCCTGTAAACGCATGTGTCACATTCCAATGATTTGCAACCATTAAAGAAGACGCTAATGCATGGGAGATGCTGTCATTTCTGTATATTGAAGATATGCCTCACCTTTGTGCTAATTTATAATTTTAAAATTAGCCCATCTGAAGAATCTTTCAAAGTTCCATTGTTAAAGCCAGCGGATATCTAACTCCTGTACAATACAGAATGTAAAACTTCTTTATCTGTGAAAAAAAAAATATCTATCAATATGGAAAGCAAACATCCCATGGCATTTCAAAATAGCGTTCTCATTTTGGGAATGGAGAGAGGTGAGGAGGTTGTATTCTAGAACAAAATGCATCTCTTTTCAAATGGGTATACTAAAAAAATATGTTCAATTACATTTTTATTGCCCAAGATTGATTAAATTGGGCATGAGAGAGTGTAGAAATTGTGGAGCTAGTGCTAATGGTAGAATTTAAAAGGATATCAATTTTATAAAAGTAAAAATAAAATAAATGCCCTGTCCAATTCAACCCCTCTCATTAACATTCTGCACAATACATATATGCACTTACCATGCTTATGAATTAGGTTAGTGCCAGTACATTGAAACTCGTGGATTCAGAATCTGCAGGTGCAGCACAGTTATTTTGGGCAACTGTTCAATCCCATGTGAACACAAGCAGGAATAATATCTTGACTACAGGAAGGCCCTCTTGGAAAAAAGTAAACCAAAGAAACTATTCTTTGAAGAAGAATAGTGTTATAAAATGGGTGCTGAGAGCTGGAGTAATGTAGGAGAAAGCGAGGAGGAGAGCCATGGTGCTTCATTTTCTATCTCGCTCTGAGATGCACTCTCTGGAGCTGTTTGGAATGGGGCTGTGTTTATGAAACCTGGCAATCTGCCTGGGAAACAAATGCAACTCTGATATGTTTGAAGTATGTGGCTTAACAATAGCGATAATCTACCCTTTGCAGAGCATTGCTGAAGTATTCCGATGTTTTATTTGTATGGAAAAATTGCGTGATGCACGTCTGTGTCCTCATTGCTCCAAGCTGTGCTGTTTCAGTTGTATTCGGGTGAGTTTGCTTATTATAGTTCATTCTTACAAATGTATGAACTTAAAACCTACTGATCTTATAAACACATTCTTGCTTCTTTCTTGCCCCTTTTCCAGGAGTTCCAAGGATTCTTTTTTCCTGCTCTGTGCTCTTTAGTTTCCCTTTCAAAAGCTTTTATGACACTCTGAGGGAAAACTAGGCAGGCTGAGCATTGCATTTGGTAGTGCTAATTATAGGGACTAACTGGAATAATTGCTTTTAAGAAACAGGCATATAATGATCTCTTTTTTTAGCATCTTTTGAGAGTCAGTGAAGCCTGTATGGAAGATGAAAGTTGGAGCAGGAATCAAATGCTGATTTTTTGCATCTGTCAGTATGGAGCAACAGAAGGTCATAACATCACCTCTTATCATCTTGGAGATGCTTTTGAATGCTTACCAAACTAGTATGATATGAGCAGATACAGGCTAAATCTTCTCAGGGGAGTCTGGTGTAGCAGGCCGAAGCTACCTCAATTAATTTATTAAGGTCATGGTTACCAACGTATAACACTTCAGTTCCAAGTTCAGAACCTGTTATGGGTTAGTATGGTGGGAGAGGGTTCATCTGAGGCTTTCAGACCTCAGGTAGTATTTCCAGAAATCGGAACAATCATCATTCACTTTGAAAACTGTGACAAGACCTATAGGTGAAGAATTTGTTTTACATATTAAGAATGTTAGATGACATATTGCTGCTGGGTGGTGAGAGATTATTCATGAGAATCTTTAAATGTAGCAGCAAGCTGACAAATATAAGTCCTTCAGCTGCCAAGCTTTTACACTTGTAAATTATAGTGGGCAGATGAAATTCTTTTCTCAGCTACTTGTCTTTGGAGCTTTCTGGAAGAGAAGCATTCCAAGGATCCTTGTGGATTTGATCATTGATCCGCAGGTATCTACCTTGTCTATAAATAGCCTGAGAGGAAGAAATAAGTTACCTTGAAGACTAATAATTTAGACTCTGAAAAATACGCTTGCTGTATCTCTTGCTTTCTTTTGTTGAAACGTGCTCTTTAGTCTGTGCGCCAGGTCTGTGGTTTCTATTGGACTATTTGGTACCTCAAAATTCTCTGTATAATTTTAACTGAAGTGTCTTTGACATCTAAAGAAAAGTGGTTGCTTTGTTACTAAGATACAAATAGCAGCTGCTTCTGTGACTAAGTGGTTGAACAGTTAAATTACAAATCCATAAAAAAAAAAAGGGGGGGGGAATATAGGAAAGCTATAATAAAAAGAGGTAACTCCTAATTAATGACAGAATGCGCTTGCTTGCAGTTCTTTTCTTACAGTCTCTTTAAAAATATTTTTCCTTTTTTCCTTCATAGCGTTGGCTGACTGAACAAAGAGCTCAGTGCCCTCATTGTAGGTAAGGTATTTTTAATATCAGAAATGAATTATCAGGAATTGGATGTACTGTCCTGTTACGAACGGTCTTTTTTCAGTGTGGGTTGCACTAAATTTGCAAGCTTGATTTTTGAGACCTGCCTGCTGTTACTATAAAAGTCTAGCCTGGGATAATACTTATTCTAAAATATGTTCTAGTTTTGTGACTAGCTAAGCAAGATCTTTGTTCTTCCGTTATTACACTGCTGTTTTCAGTGCACGTAGTTAGTGTAATAAGAGTAACCAGATGGTGTTCCCCTTAGAACTCTTTATATTCTCCTTGTAAGAGTCAGAGTCCAGAAACTTCGGTTTTCAGATTGAATTGTGTATTTATAATCTGTGAGATTTACATTATGTTGCAGATTTGTCTGAGGTAGCTACAATGTCTTGTTTGTTTTGTTTGCTTGCTTTTTTAAATACGATGCCCCACCCCGTCCCCCCAAACCCTGGCACTCCTTAGCACTCTATTCTTTGACTACCTAGCAATTCTAGTTCTTGATAGACCAAAGCTTGGAAGGTAGCATATTTTTCCCCTAAGGGAAGGGAGGTATTTAAAAACAACTAACCAACTATTTCTGCAGAACTTTTTTTAATATTCAGCTTTTAAAGTGTTTGATCAATAGCTCTAAAATGCTTGTAAGGAGGTAAATATATCTACATTTTACAAAGGGGATAATTGAAGCACTGCAATGGGGATAGTTGAATAATGGAAGAAATTGAAGAAGCACTGAGAAATGAAATTATTTACCCAGTATAATCCAGGAGCCTATCAAGAAATCTGGAAATAGTTCTTGGGTTCCCCATGTAGCTATTTTTTATGTCATTGTGGAGTGGTTTGTTGTGGTTCCTGCCTCCCCCCAGCCCCTAAATGAGGAAATTGACTTAAAACATTACTTTTTCCCCTTCTGAAATAACTAGTACTGCTTCAGCTTTTTGACATTGACTTTGCTGGTAGTGTAGGATTGATGAACTGAATTCACTTCAATGCTTCTCTTTTAGCTCCTGGAGCTGAGTTCTTACTCTAACTCTAACAATGCTTCTTGCAGAGCCCCGCTGCAGCTACGAGAGCTTGTAAACTGTCGTTGGGCAGAAGAGGTCACGCAACAGCTTGATACACTTCAACTGTGCAATCTCACAAAGCACGAAGAAAATGAAAAAGACAAGTAAATGTAGCATTCTTCACATAAAGCGTTTTGTGGGCTTTTAATTTCAGCTCATTATTAAAATCAGGGCACAAACTGATAACTTTTACTTAAAAGCTGAATTGTGCTGCTGTTTAGCAGACAGAAGCAATGTTGTTTCTCACTGATTAAAAGTCAGAGTTTGTTTCTGACATGCTTAATGAAACGGTAGAAGCTTTTTGTTGTCTTTCCCTCGAAAACTACTATTTCTAGTTCAGCTCAATCTAGTTGAAATGAGAGATGTGGAAAATACGAAGGGTAGTAATGCTTCTTAAGGCTCTTAGCCCTTCTTAGTGACCACACATCTGAAATAAAATCTTCTCTCAATGGCTTGTTTATTTGGCCGTCCCATTAAGACTGTGGGTGCTGATGTGGTACCTCTGCAAATTAAAGCAGAGAAGCTGTTCTGGGAAGATGTCTTCTAGTCCCTTGTGAAAATGTAAATGATAAACCCAGTTTGAGACCAAAGAAAATATATAAAGTTCCCCAGAAAGCACTATTACTGCTGTATCTGTCACGTTACTCCTGTTCATTCTCCTTCCTTGTCTTTGGAGCCACCTGTATTTTCTGATACACTTTCTTCCTAGGAGCAACTGTCAGTACTTTCTCAGAACGCTTTTCTCCTGGTTTTATCCCATTACCAGTGCTATTATGTGTTTTAAGATATATTCTGGAGATTTGGAGGAGAAAAGTGTGAGAAGAAGCATTGAAAAATGGACTGGGACTAATTGTGTGTTCTATACCTGCCTCCTCCCCAAGTTCCTGAATCCTAATGGAGGGGGAAGGGAGAGGCGTGTATTTTAGGTCTGGCCTGGTCTGTGCTCAGTTTGTTCATTGATGCTGTTCCTGAAATTTTAAGAAATTACAAAGATCGGTTTGCCCAAAAAGCTTATAAGCCATTGCTCTGTAGTTACTGTTGGTTGCATATGATTAAGATTTTAATAATGTGAAGTATTAAATCCTAGAATTCTGATCTGTATTCATTGATGATATCCTTTATCTGCTGGGTAGAAATCCAATTCTAGCAACGTACTTTCTTTCTGTCTCTGTGAAGTACTTCCTGAGAGGATACTAAGCAACATTTATTTTACGGAAAGTTTTTACTGAATATAAGTATTATTCTTGCAATAGTATGCTGATGTTTTGTGCTTTGCTGTCAGTATCGGGTAGCAAAACAAGTGAAAATGTTAAGTTTGCAGAAAATTGATAGCTATTTTCTGTTGCTGAAATGTATATTTTTTGTTTAAGGTGTGAAAATCATCATGAAAAGCTTAGTGTTTTCTGCTGGACCTGTAAGAAGTGCATCTGCCACCAGTGCGCACTTTGGGGAGGAATGGTAAGAAGAGACTTTCTTGCTTATGTGCATGTGGTATGTTACAATAAGAGACTACAAGCATCATGTTTGACAGCAGCTTCAAGAAATAGAAATGCTATGAAGCTGTTGTTATGGCTATTGGATTGCCATGCAAATACTGCAGTTGTATGGGTTTTTATAATTTAATGTGAACATTGGTTGTGAAAGGCGATACCTTCTGTTTATAATTGGAAAAGTAAATTGAATTTTTTGCCGAAAGGAGGTCAGAATTACCTTCCTTGTTATGAACTTCATGATGTCTTGGACAAACTTTACATGGTGGTGAGAATTTTATGGGCAAAGGGATAAGTCTTTCTCGGAGAATATAGATAACACTTATGTTATTTAAATATCCTGGCCTGTAATCTTGAACATCTTCAAAGCTGTATTAGTAGCACAATTCACCACACTGCTTAATATCCTTTCAGTTGAGTATTTCATGGATCGACTGCTGTTGTTGTTTGGAATATAAGCGGTTAACAGCGTGCTGCCTTTGTCTGGGAAGGGTGTTTTAATAATAATAACAAAAATGGAATAACCCTTCTTGTTAAAGAATTGCACAGTGAATGAAGTGGTTTATTTTTGGAGGACTGCTGAGACTCCAAATAACTCTTGACAGGAAGCTTCGATGGTATGAAAGCTGAATTCATGACTTATGAAGGGAAGTGAAAGACAGACTTCCTACATACAATCTGCTTTGGAACTTTTCCAAAATGAGTGATACGCTAGGAGGCTTTCTTCCCCTCTCTTTCAGTAATTTAATAGGAGTGGAATAAGGTTAAAATGAGATGCACTATTATTCCCCACCTCCTCTTCTCACATTTTTTTTTCTTTAACAGCATGGAGGACATACTTTTAAGCCACTGGCAGAAATCTATGAGCAACATGTCACAAAAGTAAATGAAGAAGTGGCAAAGCTTAGGAGAAGACTCATGGAATTGATCAGTTTGGTGCAAGAAGTGGTAAGAAATTAATCCAAGATAACAGTTAAGTTTTCCTGTAGTGCACCATTGTCAAAGGATAACTGTAAAGCAGGAAATGGAAGTTTCATATGCTCATGGTGTTTTCAGTACCTGTTCAGAAGCTGTTGCTTCTTTGAAGGTTATCAGATTATCCCATAAAGAGACATTTTTAAATTTTAGTCTCCGTTTCTAGATAATACGGAAAGATCAACATATTCTCAGTAGTGGTTTTGTAGTTGCCAGACAGAAAAAAATGTGAGTTAACTAACAGGGATTTTTTCTTTTGGTATATGCTATTTAAAAGCTAGAGATGTGCAGTCTGCCATGCTAAACAAGCATAAAAATGCTTTATTCTAATAGAGCTGTAAAACAGCTCACCAGTTAGAGCTGTTCAACTCTGTCAGTTTCAGTGGGAATTCCAACAGTTTGATACAGTTCCTTGTATTCTAGGAAGGATTATTTTTGTGTTCTGCTGAACACATTTATTGAAGTGTAGTCTTTGTGCAAATAAAATAAGGTTTTTTTTAAACAAGTTTCCATATGGTTTTTGTCTGTGCTATTATTCAGGTAGTTGTTTTTCACCTGCAGTGGTAGGTTAGCTCTGCTTCAGCTCAAATGTTACATCACTGAGTGGGCTTCTTGTAAGGATTTGTAAAATGCTGAGAGGATTGTTGCCTTCACCTTCCAGGGTGAAGGGTGCAATTTTTATCAAATTATTCTTGTTACCAAGTAGGTAACTTTTCTGTGCTGCTCAGGTTACAGAAGAGCAACTGGCAGTTGTATTTACAAATTTTGATACAAAACAATGTCCCTATGACAAATCTCTATGTAATGAGAAAATGTTGCTCAGCTTTACTGTTAACCTTTGATCACCCACCAGAGGGCACACTTATGTATTCAGTAAAAGTCAAAGGATATTTATAACTGGCAACAGGAATAACTTGTAATATAGCTCATCTAAAAACCCATCCCTGATTTCTTATTCTAAACATGCAAGCTTCAGTAAGACCAGGATTTTTTTGTTTTTTCCTCATAGAAAAATAGGGATGGAGGGGTCTCCAAGGAGGCCTAGGCATTGCTGGGATCTGAGTGTGTGGAGTCAACATGTAAATGAGTGAAACATGCGAAAGCGTGAAAGCTTATTGTGTGTGCTTTTTGCTGTTTTAGGAGAGGAATGTGGAGGCAGTGCGTAGTGCGAAGGATGAACGAGTTCGGGAAATCAGGAATGCAGTGGAGATGATGATTGCCCGGTTGGACACTCAGCTGAAGAACAAGCTTATAACACTAATGGGTAGGTATTTGCCTGATCTATTATGAGTAGGAACAATATATTAACAACGTGTAAATTTGTGCCCTGGGAGTATGACTCCTTACACACTTTATGGTGTTAAGCAAGTTAAACACTGACAGAATTTACTGACAGCTCTGGAATCAGAGCTGCTAATTTGGTTCCCGACACTTCTGCTGGTCACTTTAGCTCTCTTTTGGTGTAAATAGAGGTGAGAAGACAGGTAGTACACTTAACAGGTATTGAAGCTTACAGAAGCAACACTACTAAAAATTAAGGGTAGCTGTCAATGAGAAGGACAGAATATTCCTCAGTTGGCTATAACACTGTGCTTGCTTTGCTCAGCTAATTTTGCATCTGTACCTTCTTATTCCACGTGCACTTTCGTTGCCATGATGCATTGATAGGAGTACATATTAAATGTGATACCATCTTGGGATATCAGTTTCTTTAGACACTCTCAAAACGTTATACTTGTGACCTTAGTTTTGCAAGGTACACAACCAGTAGATCAAAGTACACAGGCAAATAGATTCTCAATCTGTGTACTTGTCCCAGGAATAAAAGTAAGGCAATAAAATAGCTGTGCTGAAAATGTGTTTCCGATGCTTGAAATCTTCACGCACCCATAAGAAAACCTGAAATGTTCATACTTGGAAAATGTCCTTAGCATTGATAATGCTTTCATTTATTCTCTTCGTTTGTTTCCATTAAAACCAGAACAACATAATAAATGTATATTAGCTGTGTTTCAAGTTCCTCTAGAAATTCATGTCAGTACTTTAAAATGTTTGCTTTAAATTAAATCCAGTATTCATATGTTTTGTGCCTATATCAAATACAGTAATTGGTTGGAGGTTTGGCTTAGTGTATATTGATTAACGGTCAGTCTTAAGGCTGTGGTAAAATGTCTTAGAGTTAACATTTTGCCCATGTAACACCTTTTTTCTAAGGACTGCCAAACACTCTTCAGGTACATAATGTGTGATGGAGACAAAGTAAATCCCCATGATAGAAAACAGACAAATGTGACTTAGTGTTTTGTGTTTTATTCTTTCTCCTCGTGGTCTTCATGACAGTTGAAATGCACAAACACATTTAAACATTGTTCTTTTTTATGAAGAAAACACTTAAACATCAAAGTCCAGAGAAATGGTGGCTTTTAGGAGAAAAGTGTCAGCTAATGTATGAGAGAGACTTGTCTGGATGACAGCAAATTTGGCGAAGTCAAATCTGCTTTTTTTGTCAAAAAAAGCACCCCAAAACAACAAAACTGTAATTTCTGGGACACAAAGAATGTTTCATTACTGTCTTAACCTCAAGCGAGTTCTTCACTACAGCTCTAATTAAAACCATAGGCTTGCTTTTAAAGTGTTTTCTCAATCAACCTTGGTATATTTAGAAATCCTTTACCTTAGTAGGTTTTGGGGCAGCTTCCAGGTGTAAAAAAAAAAAAAAGCTCAAGTTCTTAAAATCCAGTGAGTATATCTTCTTTAAACATGTCTTCCTTTCTTTAAACAGGTCAAAAGACATCGCTTACTCAAGAAACTGAACTTCTGGAATCCCTACTTCAAGAAGTGGAACATCAGGTGATCATGAGAAGAGCTGAAATCTTATGTTACATAGATTCTCTCCTCAGTCAGCCTTTCTTATTATTTAATGAATTTATTTTTAAACTATTAATTGATGGATAGAGCTACTTCTTGAGGGTCTCTTTTCACTTAAGTGGCCTTAGGTTGCACAATTTCTTCTTAAAAACAAGCATGTCTTCTAGGAGTAGTGAAAGGTGTTGTCTTCTAGGAGTAGTGAAAGGTGTTGTCTTCTGTCGCTTGAAAAACTCGTACTGGGATTAATAGCAATATCATATAAAACTACAGAGTTACATGCTTTTTTAAGGTAACTTAGCATTTAGACCATGTGGGTAGATTCTGTTAGTTCTGCCATTGCCAACTGCATATGAATAGTGGTAGCTATAAATGGAGAATAAACAAAAATGTTCTGTGCCTCTTTGTGCTTTTGAGGAAAACTGAACTGATTCTAGTTCTTTTATTCCTGTCTTTCCAAGAAGATGAAACGGTACCGCTTTTTTCATCTTGCTTCTAGCTATACGAGTTCAGCTTTTGTAAATGAAATATTCAAGATCTGCAGAGTTTGATTGTACTTGCCCTGAACAATTTCTGCTTGCTCTGAGGAAGTGGAAGGGCTTTTTTCCTTCAAGCATTACTGCATCCAGTAATTATCGTTCATCAGAGTTTGACATATTAGGTTGGGGATGGGGGCTAAACTTTGAGTGATGTCTCTTGTCCTGTATTTCTTTTTCATTCCCTGCACTCCTTTTGGCTGGGTAAGAATGCTAAGCTGGCTTTATCACCTGATCAGCGATTATCGTGTTCTCCTTGCGCTTAAGTTAATTATTGCATACGTATGATGGAATGTCTTAGTTGAAGAACCGATGACATCAGGAGGATGAGAGCTCCAGCGTACCATGCATCAGCATATTTTTTTGTCTGTTTCTTGAGAGCTCTCTGTCTATAGATCATTCAGAAATTACTTACATTGCAGCCCAGATGAAGACCTTATAAATCCTGAATGGCAACGTGGATGCAACTCGGCAGATCGGCTTCTGTTTTGCAGAAAAAAACCACATTAAAATAATAACAAATTGGTACTAGTGAAACATGTCCACGGTATTAATCAGACATCTTACATATAAATTAGTTTAACCTAAGTGAAGTACATAGTAGTTGCTGTAACTTTCATTGTAGAATTTCAGAGTCTTAAATATTTCAGGACTTCCCAAACAGGCTTTGGAGCGAGACAGAATGAGAATATCTACTTTAATTTTAGAACATGTGACCACTGGCTATCAGAGGCAAATTCTTAGTCTTAAGAGCTGCCAGTTTCAAGGACAGTAAAACCCAAACAAATTGGGGGGGGAAGAACAACCAAAACCTCCGAGCTTCATTTTGCATTGCATTGTGGGTAATCTTTCTGAAGCTGTGACAGGCATACAATTTTTTTGTTCAAATCAAAAGTGGTCAAAACCTATGGTTTCTACTAATGACATAAGGATTTTTTTCTTGTTTTTTTTGCCTCACATAGTTACGATCCTGCAGTAAGAGTGAGTTGATATCCAAAAGTTCAGAGATCCTGATGATGTTCCAGCAGGTTCATCGGAAACCTATGGCCTCATTTGTCACTACTCCTGTCCCCCCAGACTTCACAAGGTAAGCACTGTATTTCCTTTCCATTGTAGCTTGAAATGAAAGCTGTCTTATAAATGTTTGTTTTGGTTGTTAAAAAATGTTTAAAGTCATTTAGAGGAGATTTCTCTCTTCCCTATTTTACTTTATCACTGTATGGATGAGGCTGTTTCAGTGAGTCTGGGAGGTAGATTTACTTTTTTTTTTAATGTGCATCAGCCTCTTATAAAAGTAGGACAGGACAGTACCGTTGTATTTTAACATCTGGGTTTGAAAGAGTGGATGATAAGTGGCTGATGGAGAGGTTTGCCTGATACCTGCCTCTAGCAAAGGGACATTATGCTTCTTAGCTCTATGAGCAATGGCAATAGTAATCTGGGGGGTAGCAGGATTCCATCCCTTTCCGTGTTAAACTTGATATCTCTGACTAAATTTGGGTCCAGGCTTAGACACTGAAAATGATAAACTGCTTAACTTACTCCTCTTAGTAACCTGTGCCGCAAGTAGGCTCTTCTGTTCCAGCAGGGCTTATTTTATGTCTGTAGTCCCTGCTGGGGAGTTGGGACAGTGGGTTCCAGCTGACAATATTTTACACTTAGTTTACGGATTTGTCCTTTTTCTCTTATTATTGGGTCATTCAGTATATAATTGCAAGGCTCTCATGAGATGGTTCTGCAGGTCACCTTAATTCTGAATATATAGCCAAAATCACTGCATAACACAATTCTTCATAAAGAGAGTGCTGCTAGTGCTGGGTTCTGAGGAAGTCTAGTGAGAGTTTAAGCTAGCTGGCAGAAAAGCATCTCCGAAAAATTGAAAGTTGGAGAAGTCTTAGAAGAATTCCTCAAATAATTTTGTGGTTTCTAGCAAAAATCAGTTTGGCTTGCCTTTAAATGCAATGTTAAAACTACTGTCCTGATATGCTTTCTGAAAAGAATAATTAAATGCCTCTGAGGAGTTTTTAAATCTGAATATTAATTTTCCAATGGCACTAAGCTACCTCCTGCTCTGAAACACATATCATTTAAGCTTTGTACTTTCAAACATGCAATAGTTTCATTCTTTCTAGAACTACCAAGGAGTCTTACCTTAAAAATTCACCATATTAAGAGATTATTAGCCATCACAGGTAAAAGGGAAAATCCTCTTAAATATATTTGGTTGCTTTTTCCTTTGTAATGTAGAATATTTGTTTTGCTGTGTGATATCACATGGAGAGGTACTGGGGAGAAGACTTATAAATGGAGTTTTCAGAAGTGCTGAAGGAACCCAGTGTAGTCCTAGTGAATTTCAGTGTCTCTGGTGATCTAAATAATTTTAAGTGCTTCTGAAGATTCCAAAAGTTGTGATTTTTAATGTCATGTTATTCAACTCTAATGTATTTAATTTTTCTGCCCCTCCTCAGTGAATTGGTTCCAGCCTATGACTCAACTACGTTTGTCTTGGAAAACTTCAGGTAAGTATGTATCTTAAATTACTGTGAATATTGTGAGGCTTTCTCTGTTTCTTCTGTACATGAGTAGTATTCTTTAAAACACAGAGTAGTCTCTACAGAAAACTATTGAGTATGAACTAAGCTATAGGAATGCAATGAAAAATCTCTTGTTTACTGGGTGAACAACAATCAACCCTAGCTAAACTGTTAGCTAAAAAGATTTTTCCATGAAAAAGGCAAAGTGTTTATTTTTCATTTTAAAAAAAATTGAATAATTTTGCAAGGAATGCATGTATTTGTCTGGACGTTTAACATTTTGCATGGGCCTCATGTGCTGCTACATGACGTGTACAGCAAGAAGGATGGTTCTAGAGTGTCAGAATGCGAGTGTTTGTACAGCTTACTGTTTCATGGAGGGTTTTGTTTTGTGCCAATAGCAAATATATATTTTTTTTCTCCTTTCTCAATAGTACGTTGCGTCAGCGAGCAGATCCTGTTTACAGTCCACCTCTTCAAGTGTCAGGACTTTGCTGGAGGCTAAAAGTTTATCCAGTGAGTTATATTTTCAACTAGAGTTGTTATCCCATCTAAAGCACTTAACCTGCATTCATACACTTCACTTGTAAGGAAACATCAGTTAGTTCCTTCTCATGTTGTATATAAAAAGCTGTAAGAAAAGAACGTAATAAGGTTGCAGAGTTGATCATCAACCATTGGAGTATTCCCTCTCTGCCTCCAGATAACCAGCATGAACGTTCTCACTATAGTTAATCTGGTTAACTTAAAAGCAATTAAAAATGGGTCTTACAAATATGCCAGAGGCACTGTAGTAGATATTTTTATCTTTTTTTGCAGATGCTTCTTGCAGAACTGACATATAGAATAACTTACCATATTAATGTTTATGAATAATACTTATTTGGGAAATTGGGAAGACAAGGTATTAGTTGAAGGGGAATCTGTTTTTCTGTGCATCCAGTTCTCAAATGCTGACTTTGAAATGTGTGTATTGTTTCAGTGGGCTGAATACTCAGATTTCAGAAACAATGTCTTTGTCAGTGCTGGAATGTTAACCCATAAGGTGTCATCTTTTTACAGTCCACTAGTCTGGTCAGTGCTTCCAGGAAGCTCTGTCTGCTACTACAGCTGTGTTTGGAGAAATAGGTGTTTAGCGATGGAGTACAAGTTTTATTTGTTAGCACTGTACATGGCACCTTCAGAGAACTGGATTGATGTATAAGCCCACATATGCACAGAATTGTATTCTTGCAATGTAGAGGTGGACTCCTGTGTAAGTTTTCAGTGTATTGTAAATTCAGGATTGACTACATAAGGTGTGCTGACAGAAGGCACTAAAATTTGTTTTTTAAATGGTAAGTTGAAATGTTTCTTCAACCTAGAAGATTCAAGTTGAGCCTTTCTTCATCCTTGATTAAGGTGAGTGTGATGGAGGTTTTGCTGTATTTTTCTTGATTTCTGGTGGTTCTAATATTGTTTCTCAGTTAACTGACCTAACTTTTTCATGTTGCATGTTTTTTCTAAAGGAATTGCTCTTTCAAAAATTAAGTGGCTTTAAAATGCAGCTGTATGTGAAATATTTCAGAACTAATGTTTAACCTGACTTGTTTTCACGTTGAAAATTTGAGAAGGATTGGACTGTAATAAACTGCTAAGTAGGTTTTTATGAGCTTTTTTACTGCTTTTTCTATATGTTTTTCCAGTACATTGACAAGTGTTTGTCTATTCCGTCTTTCACTTAATTGAACCTCTAAAATGTTAACAGGGTAATTAAAGCTCTGTTTTGAGATTTATATCTGAGATAGCAATACTAGACTGCATATGTGCTTCTAGATGCAAACTCCATGTTGATTCAAGGTACAGTAAGAGTTCTAGGTCACAGAACAGTTTAAAAATCAAAGTGGTAGCATACAAAGTAGACCACTGCTGCAAATTCTGTATTCGTATAAGCTGTTTTCTAAACTTCAAGGGTATATTGAGGTGTTTTGTTTTTCTGGTTTTTGCTTTCTTTTTCAAAATCAATTTATCTCTTAATTTATTTCAAGGATGGCAATGGAGTAGTACGGGGCTACTACCTGTCTGTGTTCTTGGAGCTGTCAGCAGGACTGCCAGAGACATCCAAGTAAGCAAACCTGTAGTAAGAGCAGTTGGGCTTTTTTCTATTGGCAAAGCACCTGGAGAGGTTTGCAATGAACGGCCTCAAGTTCTGTAGCGTTGCTAGGGACTGGGGAGCTCTCTTGTAAAGAATAGCGAGGATTCTGTTGTCCATTGAGCTTTGAATCGTAACCAAAGATAGTATTTTAAAGTTGTTATTCAGTGGCTTTCTCAAGTAAAAAAACAAGCTGGCAATACAACCTATAAGAGTATCTATTTCCTAGTGTTCAATCCTAGACTTGGTTTACCATTCTACTCCCTATGACTACTTTCTTCCCCCCTGTACTCTTTATATAAGTGTTCAGTAAAATTTTAAGACCGAATCACCTCTTCAGTTAGGCATGCAAACCTCCCAGGAAGTGCAGTTCTGTTAAACTTGACGCATTCAGCAATCCTGACATCTTTATTTTGGTATTAATACCTGTGATCTTCCCCTGTGTTAGGTATGAGTACCGTGTAGAAATGGTTCACCAGTCCACCAACGATCCCACCAAAAACATAATTCGAGAGTTTGCCTCTGATTTTGAAGTGGGAGAGTGCTGGGGTTACAACAGATTTTTTCGTTTGGACTTGCTAGCCAATGAAGGGTATTTAAACAGGCAAAATGACACTGTGATTCTAAGGTAAGGAAGACAACTTAGTGGGGCTCCTTTCTGCTATCATTTCACAAAGCATCACACCTACTGCTGAAATAGGAAATAAATAGGTAGTTGAATTTAAAATAATTGTGGCATGTTTTGTAATAAATGGATTTCACTGTCATAAGCTTTTAAAGAAGAAAATGTTCTGAAGGGAGTTGTAACTTTAGGTACATTTCTTCTTTTGAGAAGTAGCTACGCTTGACTCTAATAAGCCTGGGTTAGAGATCTGTAGGTAACTGAATTAAAGGAAGCGGGTGTTTTCTCTCCCTCTTTAGAAACAGTTGTAGTGAGCGTGGGAGAACTTTGGGAATGAAGGAAGTCTGTAATGTAAGAGAACTGATGCTGGCAATGGGAATTGCAATGTTATGACAAAATATAGAAGCTTTATCTGTCTACTTCAGATACTCTTGGTATAGTCCTGCTCTTGCTCCTGTTAAATGCTTGGTAGCGTGTTAACTTTTTTTAGTGTTGGTTTGTGAAGATAACCACCTCTCATATAACTGCCTCTCCTACAAAAAACTTAGTGTTGGTATTCAGTGCATTCAGGATACTGAGTATAGAAGTACATGTTGTCTGTTAAGTTTATTTCATCACTAGATTTCAGGTTGTCTGATGTTCTTATGCAGGGCTTTTAGAATTTGGGGCGGGCAGGAGCGATGGTGACAAAAAAAAGAAGGGGAAAAAAAAAACCCACCAACAAAAAATAAAGCCCCCTTCTGAAATGTTCCTTTGAAGGTTCCAAGTGCGCTCACCAACCTTCTTCCAAAAGTGCCGAGATCAACACTGGTACATTGCTCAATTGGAAGCAGCTCAGACAAGTTATATCCAACAAATAAATAACCTTAAAGAAGTAAGTGGGGTGTATATTAATGTAAAATCATCTTTCACTGACCAGTAATTACCTGCTTTTAGGTTACAGTGTTGATATTTTGACAATTTTGTGTGTTTGGGTTGCTATTGATAGTTTGACATTGATGTTACTAAAATAGTATGTATGCAAGTCAACAAACTTAACTTGATTTGATGATGATGCTCCATTGTCGTCTTCTATGTGTACTTTTGTGTATCCTTCTGATATTTAAGAGGCTTGCGATTGAACTTTCTCGGACTCAGAAATCACGAGGCATTTCACCTCCAGACACTCATCTTAGTCCCCAGAATGATGATGGTCCAGAAACAAGATCAAAGAAATCTGGACAAAGCACTGACGTACTGCTTGAGAATGTTGCTGCTCCAGGATTGGTGCGAGATAGCAAGGAAGAGGAGGAAGAGAAGATCCAGCATGAGGACTTTAATGTAGGAATTGGCTTTTTCCTGCTCCTTTCTTTTTTATGGTAGGGTAGCAGTAGAAATTTACATTTCAGAAGTTCACTTATTGTTTGCCTGGAAATAGGAGATGCCACACTTGAGAGCTAGCGGAGAGAGATGGGACTAGAGAGATGTTCCGGAACACAGCTAATAGATCCCACCACAAAAAAAGTTTCCAAGTTGCAGCTGAAAAATCCAACTTATCTGTTTGTTACCAGCTTTTATTGTGCTTTGAGACCCTCCTAACTTCTGTATGATAGCGTGACACTCTGGGGAGAGAGAGTTTCTGTTCTAGTTTTGGTGAATGCATCAAAGTGCAACTGAAATGTTTCTTTTTTTATAAAGACCTGTTCTGTTTTTCCTGTAGCATGAGCTCTCTGATGGTGACCTGGATATAGATCTTGCTGGAGAAGATGAGGTGAACCACCTTGATGGTAGCAGCTCTTCAGCTAGTTCAACAGCAACTAGTAACACTGAAGAAAATGATATTGATGAAGAAACTATGTAAGTAACTTAAAATGCCTTTCAGATCATCACTTTGTCTCCCAGGGTAATCATCCTAATTCTACCGGAAACAGATTAATTTCTTGTACCACAACTGTGTGGGGGGGATTCCAGTGCAACGTGAGGGGTGTTTCCTGTACTGGAAACAGGAACTGATATAGTTAACGCTAAACATTGAATTTTCAGTCAGCTAGTTCTTATCTTTCTGATCTCTTCATTTACTTTAGTGCAGTGTTCTGACTTCGACAGGTGATAGTCTGTGAAGGTTCTTCCCCAAAACACTATTAAGAAATCCTTTTTCTACACTGTAACAAAAGAGAGGTTTGGTATTAGGAAGCGTTGTAGTAGTAGGAGAGTGTTAATAAGGACAGTTACTTAAACTAGAGAATTTAAGGTTCTTAACCGAGACGATGTCAAATCCTAGAATCTTCACTAAAACATGAGAATGTGTTGTAACACATACAAATATAGAAGCTTGCAGGATCAGATTTTTACATTCTAGATCCGTATGGCACTTGTGGACTCTTCGTTAGTGAGTCAGTCATTTAAGTAACGCACTTTGATTTGTTCAGTTTGTGTAGTTTGGAATGCAGAAGATATTAAGGTGTGTGCCATAGCATTTAACAAGAGCTGACAGAAGCTTATAATTGTATTCTCCTTTTTCTACCCCAATCATTTCCTAAGGTCTGGAGAAAATGATGTGGAATATAGCAGTAATATGGAGTTGGAAGAGGGAGATCTCATGGAGGATGCAGCAGCCGCTGCTACTCCTGGGGCATCAGGTATGAAAAACAGCCTTCAGAATTCCCATATATGTGAAACGCTGCTGGATTCCTTCCCGTTCTTCTTGGAAGCAACACCAAGCTGCATGTTCTGCAGGCATTTCTATTTTTGGAAATGCTGCATCATGTGGTTTGTACTGATTGTTGCAGTGTAGCAGAAACATTTCATTGGCTCAATAAAAAAAAAAAAAGGGGGGGTGTGGGAATCATCTGAATATGCTTGTTTAAAAGTGATACGTAAGTTTGGAGGGAGGCTTTTCTGCCTCTTTGAAACCCCTTCCGCTCTGATGGAAAGTAGACTGACAAATTTTTAGTAATGTCTGTGTGGCCTCTGAATGCGCGACACATTCACTTTGGTTTTAGTGCACTGTAAAACGTGAAGTACATGGAGAGAATGAAGTAAAGAATCCTTACAAGTCAAGCAGAAGTATATCTTAAAAGCAATAATGAAAAGGTGCTCTAAAATATCCTGCTGCCTAGAGATGATTATAGCCCAAATTAGCCATAGGTTCTGACATATTCTGATTCTGAAATAAATATATATATAAGTATATTTATTTAAGGCAAAGGTATCAGAATTGGCATATCTGATTGCTTTCAGAGTCCGTAAATCCATTAAATAATTCTGATGTTTTGTTAACTTTCTTGGAATATTTTAATTCCTAACCTTCTTGTAGAACTCTGTCTTTTTTGTTTTCACAGGGAATAATGCATCACCTGTGTCACGTATATGCACACTCTTTCCCTGTAACTCTTCCTTAGGTACCAGCCATGGCTACACCAGTGCAAGTGGAAGACCTTCAAGGCGGGGAGGAAGCGCCCTTGGCTCAACAGCCAGTAGCAGTTTACTAGATATAGATCCCTTAATTTTAATCCACTTGCTGGATCTAAAAGACAGAAATGGCATGGAAAACCTTTGGGGCCTTCAGCCACGTCCACCTGCCTCTCTTCTGCAGAACAGAGGTAATTGTACATCCCATATCCCATAATTCCAGCCTGGAAGTGCCTGGAATGCCATCCCAGAGTTAGAAGCAGATCTGGGGAGGTGACAGGAGGGTGGCAAGCAGTCCTTTGAGAGCTCAACTGCCACATCCTCAGTGCTGCTCATCAGTGTGCTGCATCTTACTGCCTGCTCTAACGCGTTCTTTGTCTTAATGGTTGACCTCAGCTTGAGAGTGCAGGATGACTCAACTCAAACCAGAAGTGTGTATCAAGGAGGGTCTCTCATCTTTTCTCGGGGGATGTGATGGAACTGGCTGGCTGGTTTGTGTAACAACATTGTAGAGATACAGTTCATGCAGTTTCTTTGACTGCAACTGTGGGAGGTGAATGAAAGGCCCTTTTCTGGAAGGGGTTAGCACTGAAAGACAAAACAACACAAAACAGCTATCTGCTGAGGAAGCAGTTACACCTCTCACTTCACACAGTTTGTACACTTAGTGGCTGAGAGTACTAGGAGCACAGTGTATACTAACAAGAAAATAAATCCTGAAATGGAAAAGGCGTTTAAAACAGAACTAGAAAAATATGTGTGGTAGTGAGGCTGGAAAAGAGCATGTAAGCGCTTGTGGAAGAAAAATGGATCAAAATGTCAGGAGGGAAAAATAGTGATGGTATTCAAATAATCGAAGACGTGGAAGAGCATTTGTGGTTCAGTTAGGACCCTTCAACTGAAAACCGCAATTAACTTCATGCGCAGCAAAAGCGAGATAGCTCGTAATGCTGGCACCCATGGCTATTGCTGAAGGTTGCTCATTTCTCTTGTTTTGTTAGTGAAGAACTGAAATTAAATCAAACCTCAATAATAAACTTATCATGATTAACACTTATTTGGAGCTAGCTGGCCCACTACTGCAACATCTTATTTCAGGTCATTCTGAAACAGTCATTTGGTGATTTAATAGAAGAGAAATAATGGTTCACTTGCTAGAAATAAATCCTTGCTTTTGCTGCAACAATGGCATCAGTGTTATTGAATCTAAAAGCTAGCCCAAACTATCTATTCTTTTGTGATTAGCTCTCTAAATGTAGTCACGTAAACAGTCAGATGAATTTTCAGCTGAAAGTAATCCATATTTCCAAAAATGGAAGTCACTTCCATAAGTGAAAAAGGGGAGGCAGCATATGGACTGTAAGTCTCAGCCCTGTTTTGCCTGGAAAAAGGCCTAGACAGAAGGACGTTAAGAGAGGGCACTGCACTGTGTGCTGTACTGCTCGAGCAAGATTAAGTTCTCCTCTTGTGTGGAATGGCTTCCTGGGCATCTTTAGCTACTGGCTGCACAGCTGAAGTTACCTGGTTTGCTGAGGTTCCCTTAAGGTTTGTCTGTTCCCAGAGCTTATTCAAGTCATTCAACTAAGAGAAAGCCGCTCTTGCATTTGGAGTTTGCCAAACTTTCCCTCCTACGGTGAAGGTTCTAAGAGGCGCTTGGCTTTATGGTTTTGAACAGCGGAATTTGCAGTGAAACACTTAAAGAATTTGTAATGCTTCAAATAGATGTCAAAGTTGATCTAATTCTGTCTGAGCAGCGTGCAGGCTTACTCAGGTATTAGCTCCTCAACCTGATCATCTGGTGTTTGGTACTTAAGGGAATTCCTTCCCTAGTTTTGGATTTCTTTGAGTTCTGTATGTTAACATGATGTGTTGGTGGTGTGAGAATCTTATACAGACGCTCAACAAATTTTATAAAAACAAATTTGACATAAACTGGCTACCAGGCTTGTGAACTCAAGCTTGTCTGGCAATATAGAGTAGTAGCTCCACTGGTGTCAGAATTCATCAGAATTCATGCAGCAGTATTGGGAGCCGTGCTTCTTCAGTGAGCAAGTTTTGGGGCCTTCTTCCGTGACAGGCAGAGAATGATAGTCTACTGTCCCAGTAGGTGCGCAGTGCTTGCAAGCTAAATAATCCAGTGCCATACCAGTACAGAAGAATGTCTCTCTGTCCCTCTCTTTTATAGCAGGGCAAAACATAGAATTCTTCCAACCGTTAAAAATAGATACCTGTTTTTATTTGAGAACAGTTTTACTTACCTGTTGTGTTCTTTAACTTTTCCTTTGGTAAAAGCATCATCCTATTCTCTGAAAGATCGAGATCAGCGGAGACACCAGGCGATGTGGCGTGTGCCGCCTGACTTGAAGATGCTGAAAAGACTTAAAACTCAGATGGCTGAAGTTCGAAGCAAAATGTCTGATGTAAAAAACCAACTCTCAGAAGTGAGAAGCAGCAATGCTGGCTCATGTGATGGACAGCCCAGCTTCTTCTCCATTGAGCAGGGTGCTTTAGCCGCCTGTGGAACGGAAAGCTGCAGCAAACTGCAAGAAATAGGAATGGAACTACTGACAAAGTCTTCAGTTACCAGTTGCTACATAAGGAATTGTAAGTGCATAGAAAAGGGGGGATTTCAATGTCACACTTAGAGGTGTCAGTTGTACAGGTGGTGTATATATATGGAAATAGACCTTTTATAGTTACTTATACTGCAGTTAGCCAGCATTGGGAGTTAATAAGCAATGAGAGTAATACGGAGCTTAACTTCACTTAAAACAGGCATAAAGACAGAATGCTGCAGCAGTTTGACTGAACACTTGTCACTTCTTAAAATATTTTTGCAGCTGCAAGTAAGAAAAGTAATTCACCCAAACCTATTCGCACTGGAGCAGCAGGCAGTCTGTCTTTACGAAGAGCTATGGACTGTGGGGAGAGCAATCTTCGCTTAAAGGGAGATGGTCAAACTTCTGAAGGTAAACAAGTGATGTCGTGTGGTGTGATGCGTCTCAGCATCTGTTGTACAAAAGCTTTTCAAGAAGCCTTTTACTTAGCAACTGAAGTTTAGGGAAGCTTGACTGGATCCTTTCTCAAATGTAATTGTTATTGTACCTTTCATAACTGATCTCCTGTAAAACAGCTGCTCTGTTGACTTCATGGAATGTAAATATGTGTGTTGCATGTTACTTCTGGTCTCTCTGAAGATGTTTCAGGAGTTAACTTTATAGTAAAAATTGTAGATCAAAATGTACTGACCCTGGCTTAAATTGAGATTTGGCTTAAAGGGAGCTCAAGAAAACTCTGGAGATATGTGGTGAAAGAATAGTGTGATAGTGCTGCTCTTGAGTTTTACGATGTGCTTCCTTAAGGGTAATGAAACAAAATATCTAACACAAGAGTTGGTATTTTTCCTGTCTCAAGTGTTCAGAGAGGAAAGGGGCTTATGACAGTTGTTTTCTAAATAGATATAGAAGGCTTAGGTGAGAAGCTGGAAAATTACACAGCGTAACTGTAACCTCTGTGTGCTTTAAGAGCAGATGGTGTGTGTTGCCATACGTTGACTTGGAAGTGTAAGGTGTTAGGGGTGAGGGTGGGGAAGGTGCGCTTGTGCATACACGTTTGGAACCCAACTGGTGATGTGAAACAACTGGCTGTTTAGTTTTTTGAAATAAGGCTGGATGTGCTCTGAGTTTCTCTCCCTCTTTTCTCAGGTGGCGTAGGGAGTTCGAAGTTGAGCAGTCGGCATCACTCTGCCAGGGCCCTGGCTAACAGCAATGCTTCTGAGGCGCTGCCGAAGCCAGAGGAAAGACCTTGTGAAGGTTCAGATTCCGATGTGGGGGTTTCTGGCTTAAATGGCTTAGCTGCTGTAGAGAAGACCAGAAAAGTTGGTGCTCTAGGGTGAGGGTTTTATTCTTTTTTCCTCTTGTTATCTCCTCCCCCGCCTTCCCTTGATCTAGAAGGAAAAAATACCAATCTACTAAAAGCAGGTGCTTGTAGCATGGAAGAGAAATTACTTTGAAGTTTACGTGGTTGCTGCTGTTCCCTCTGGATATCAATTTTTGGTTTTATAACTAGGTTACAAGTCATCTTTTCTTCTTCTCTTTTTATTTTTTTCTTTTGTTTTGATCAGCTGTGGATATAGGCTGAAACTTCGATTTGAAAGGCAGGCCCAGTCTGTTTTCCCACTACTCCTTGCAAAATACCCTCTAACTGAAAGTTGTCACTTTTGATTTTCTCATTTAAGACAATATTTTTTCACTGTGAACTCTGCTTTTCGGCAGTTTCATAATAACTCCCTGTTGGCTAACTAAGCTAAGTGCAATGGAGTACTCAGTTGTTTGTTTTTTTCTAAATAGCAAGAGTCACCACTTTTGGAAAATACTCATCATAAACTTTTCCAAGTTTATTTTTTTTAAGATTTTAAATACTTCTAAATCAATCAAAGCTGGAAGTCTTAAGTCGATATGCAAGAGACTTAAACACTGAGTAAAACTAGATAGTGCACTAAAAGGATTTGTTTCCATAGCTGGATTAAGGCTGAATTTCTAACATGGGGTTTTGTATTTCTCCTAAATTCTTTCTTAAGATCAAATTCTAAAGGATGTCGTACAGAAGGAACACAGTCAGGTGGTCTGGAAAACAGTTCTGAAAGTGGAGAACTGCAGGGTATACTTTCTGAAGGCGCTTCTGCGGGGCCAGAAGAAGGTAAATCAGACGTTGTAGAGGGCAAGTGCAGCATGACAACACTCTGGTCTATGGTGATCCATTTCTGTAATGGAAATGGCTTGAAAGGGAAACAAAAAGAGGAAAGAGGGGAAAAAAAACCAAACCAAACCCAAACTGTTTTCATGGCTGTTGAATTGTGCCCTAACATTTGGCAGCTGTAGTATAAATCTGAATGAGGAGAGATCTCTGTGTTGCTGCTGTCTGTGGCTTCTCTTTTCGTGATGTTACGGTGCAGCAGGAATGTGAAGACCTGGCAGATAACGTTAGATGGTGCCCTCTGTTTCTGTGGACACACTCCTGGTTGCTTTTGTGCCTCTTGATATGTCTCCAGGTCTCTGCTTTGGCGTTCAGTTGCATGGCCTTGAAAATAATTTCTTATCTAATTAAAATAGTAGCCAGTGACCTTGGCTTTTAAGTTTTCTGCCTTCAGGGACAAACCATGTTGGTAACTACCTCCACGTCCACACTAGAATCTCTCCAACACTTCATTGGTGTCGGGTGTTGTGGTACGTAAGCCAGTTTCCTTAGAGACTTGGAGGAAACTTTTCCCCCTCCCTTCCTGCATCCTTTCCATGCTGGAAAAAAATATTATTGCCTTTTTTTTTTTTCTCTCTGAAAGTCCACGTAGAAGAGTTTTTCTTATCTTGCTAAAACTCTCCTGCCTTCCACCCCTGCACTAATTTGAATTTCAATGACTGAATGGTAGCGCAAAGCCTATATTAAGGTGCCAGCATCCATCTCTATCTGCAGTGTGCAATATTGTGTAGGAGTTGGCATTTACAGAAGGTCTCTCAGTGACAAAACTGAATTTCTGCTCTTAGTCACTGCAGCGTGATCATGATGTGCTCCCGCAGCTCTCCTGTTATAGCAGAGAGCCTAATAGGAAAATGTTTTAAAAACTGAAATACTTCATTGTTAAAAACCCCAGGAAGCAAATATTACAATTTTTTTCCTTTCAGAGGAAAAATTACAGCAGAGTTGGCACCTCACTTAACTACTTGCCTTTTCTTAGAAAGGAGTATCAGCTCTTAAGTAGTAAAAGATCAGAGCAAACCCCTTTTGTCACCTACAAAACTGTACAACTGGGAGAGTTTTGACTGCTGTCAGTGCACGCTCAAGGTCTGGCAAAACAAAAGCAGCCACTTGGTTATCAACAGCTGTGGTTCTTTTTTGTAGGAAAAGCATGGGGTTTGTGTGTGAGACTTTAGAATAGAGTATTGCTGCTTGAGGGGTCTGGTAGGTACATCCACCGCATGGGTCATGCTACCTCTTAACTCTTAAAAAAGCAGCCTTTATTTTCTGTCCTAGTTGTGGAGGTAGCCTGAGCAGCTGGCAGGGGAGGGCAGCTCAGGCAGGAAGGAGCTGGGGACACCTGAGCCTGCGCTCAGCTGGCGACGTGTTGGAACTGCTCCTCTTGAGCTGAGCTGCACAGCAAAATGAGGCTGTTCTTAAAGCCAGAACCCACTGTTCCGGCAAATTCCTTACTACTTTGATAAATACATCTAGCTCTGAATGGGCTCCTTCCCTCTTGTTCTCCTGCCAGCTCTCGGTATTTGGTATTGGTAACTTTTATGTGTGAAAAAGTTGAATGCTCCAGCTACATAAGTTGAATGAACAAAAGTTGAATGCTCCAGCCATCATTTTTGCCTTGTGGTTTTTGGTTTTTTGGGCTTTTTTGCAGCTGGGGTATCTCAGAAGCATGTCCTTCATCTCCTACCAGGAATGAGCAGTGACAGTGACATTGAATGTGACACTGAAAACGAAGAGCAGGAGGATGCCACCTCTACCTCGGAGGGGTTTAACCATTCCTTCTCTGTCCAGTCCTCAGGCGAAGGTAGAGCTGACTGAGAGCCCACCTTCCCAAACCCCCCCGCGCCTGCCTCAGCTCCTGTGAGCCAGGGCGCTGGGAAAGCAGAGATCACCGATAGTGCTGTAGAGGCATTAAAGCTCAAGCAAGCACCAGTAAGATTTGGAACTCCTCTCTTGGGATCCTAATTAAAACCAGCTCGAAACAGGAGAGGGGGAACTCTTTCTAGCCCTGAAAAGTCAGTTTAGGTGAGTCTCCTGGGGAAGTGTTGGAAAACCCATAGCTCCAGTTCTTCTGAATTGGAACTCCCTGTGTCCCAGGCTCGGTGCTGTAAGTAGGCTAATTTCAGGGAGGTAACCACCGCCTTAGACATGGATTTGCATCTTAATTGGCAGGAATGTGCTTTGAGCACTTCAGTGGAGTTTCAAAACCTCATCTATTTCTTTGAAAAGCTTTAACCTTCTGATCAAATTAAAAGCTGTGAGGTGGCAGCTGATGCTGGTGAAGTTGACTTTTGGCCTGAATAAGCACCTGACATGGCATTAGCGGCATGGCCTGACAACTCGGCTCAGTAATTGGAGTTTGCTGCTTTGCTGTGTGTCTGCAGCAGGTACTAAAACCTCGCCGCTCATCAGAAGAATCAAAATGTCGCTCATATCTGTGCTTGACTTAGAGGTAGCCTAAATTTAAAACCCTGTGACAGTCTTAATGGCTGAGCACATCGTGTACTGGTATGTTAGGGATGAAGTACAACACAGCGGGCCTTGCAGGTGATAGAACGTTAACTTGCTGCCTTCCCATTGCTCATCGGGTAAAGGTTACTGGGTTTTTGTTTGTTTTCAGCCTCGGAGCGGTGCTCAGTGTTCCCAGAGGGTGATCAAGTCGGTCCTGATGATCTCAGCTTTGCTACTGGAGAAGACACTACCAGGTACTTGTATGGGCTGGCCTTAGCCAGCCTGGGAGGTGGCTGTAGCCCTGGGGACGCACCTTTCCTGTACCGCTCCTTGCTCCTTGAGCTGCAGAGATGAGAGACAGCACTCATCTTGCTGTGAGCAGATGGGTGGGTGTTCGTACAGTCCGAGATGCGGTGCTCTGCCGCTAGGAGACCAACAGCAGCCAGGTGAGCCCCTGCTGTGCTTCTGGGTGGTGTCCTGCCTCCCCAGGGCCACGTGGCTGCCCATGTTTTTTTAAGGTCATCTTTAGAAATTACACTGTGCTGGGGGCGGGGGGGGGGGCTGGCTGAGTTCTGCAGGCTCATGTAATTGTCAGCAGAAAACTCTGGTTGGATTTAAGTACCTGGCACATAAAAATTTGACTTTTAAAGTTGTGTTTGCTTGAAGCCTTAAACCTGTCCCAGGACAAGGGTTTTCGGTGAAAAGTGACTTTCTTTGGAGCAGGTAGAGAACGGGCTTGGAGCCTGAAGACCTGCCGGCTCGTGTCCCTGGGAAGAGGCACGTTTATTCACTGGAGCTTAGTCCAAGGCTGCTGTTTCTGGCTGTGTGCACACTCCATTCTGTCAGTACTCTCGTGTGGTTCTTCTACAGTCGTCTTAAACCTGTTACTGGGGTAAAATGACCTGTGAAGGCCTTACACTAAAGGTTGCATTCCTGCTGGCTCCGCCAGCTTCAGATGCTTGGAAAAAATCTCCAAAAGGTGCTGGAGCCCTGTTTGAGGCTGTGTCCTATTGTGTCATTGGAATAACAGCCACTGGGTGAATGTCCCCATTTTAAACGGTGTGAACTGATTGTCTAAGGCTGCTGAATCCGACAGCTGCGATGGGGCGAGAGTTGGGGTGAAGTAGCTGGTGCAGAAGTTGTTTTCCTCAGTCTGTGGTGTGGACCAACCGAACACATTGCCAAACTCTTTGCCACCGTGCATTGCATTTTGAGCTGCTAAACTACTCGTGAAGCTATGATGAAAGCTGAATACCCGGTTAGTGACAAAGCATGAATAGCTGTAACCGATAGTTGTCCTTGTCTCGGCTGGCTGTACTGACGTTTGTTTCTGTCTGAATGTTCCACAGTGTAAGTGCTGTACAACTCCTAGTTTAAAACTGTTTGCACTTTGTTAATAAAATGAATGTTGAACTCTGCTGTGAAGTTTTAGGTGTCTGTGTGTAAATAAGTAGAGTGGTAGACCCTGGCTGTCAGGGTGAGCAGTACATGGCTGCCCTGCTGCGCTTGCTCCTTAGTACCGAGGTGCTGTAATGCCCCACTGCTTATAGAAGAACTTTTTTCTGCTCTGTACCTCATTCTTTCCCTGAATTATTCAACGAAAGGCACTTAAATCCATTTGGAATTTTTAAAGCTATGTTAGTAGAAGCCAGACCAAATGTTTCAATCTTGTATCTTCAAATAGGAATTGTGGAGGAGCCACAGTTTTTACCCAGACTTGGTTTTGTATCTCTCAGCTAAAGGAAGGAGGTGCAGCAGGAGCTGCCTGGGCACAGATGTTCCAGCTGCTGAGCACTGAAGGGGGCCTAGGAGGAGCTGCACACTACGGTGGTGCGTTGTGAGTGTTTACTGTTGTAGAGGGCTGCATGTCGATTATTATACACAGCTCAATTAGCAGTAATCACAGAGCTCTGCCTCTTCACCATGCACAGCTGCTTTACTCTTAATAAGAGGCCCGAGCTGAAGGAAATGCTTTTGATGAGCCACGTGCTCTGTTCTGGAGTTAGCGTCCAACCTTTGCTGGGACAGGGAAGGAGCTGGTACCATCCTGCCTTGCTCACACGACGAAGAACTTATTTATATACAGCTGGGTCTTAAACAAGAGGGGGGGAAACGGGCTTGGAAGATGTGGCACAGTGTAAGTTCGTTAGCTAAATAACAAACCCTTCCCTTTCTGGCTGTAAAACAGCAATGGGCCCTGGGTAACTACACGGGTACAGTCATTTTCTGTTAGACATCACGCAAATGAAACCTGCTTTCACCCCAGTAAAGACACTTAATTCAGATGTTGGTTGCTCTCTTTGTTAGCTCTTAAATAAACAGACTATCATCTGAAGTGTGGTTTTAATTACTGTTTTATTAAGATATTGGTAAAACTTCAACAGTTTTTCTGTATAAACAGCTTTCATAAATAAAATATGGATGACTAATACATGGTTATAACTAAACTCGTATGTGAACTGTAGAACAAGATTGCAAATGGAAAGTCCCACCACAGTTGAATGGTTAGCTTTAATTTATTCACTGCAGAAAGAACATGTTGGTTTCACGAACAAGAATAACACAGAAAGGTCACCAGGAGCACCCCAGGTAGCAGCTGCCACCGCGCCTGGCTCCCTGCACAGCTACTGGGGCAGGAGAAGTACTCGGGGTGATCTCCGCCAGCTTCCCCTGCTCTTGTTCCAAGGTGTCTTCTAGAGTGAAGGAAAGAACCTAACGAAACGCCGTGGTGACACACACTAGTTGTACTAGACCCTAAGAGGTGGGGGTTCTTTTTTTTTTTCCTGTAGCTTTAATGCTGGCAAGTACAGTGCCGTCGCCTGAGCGGCGAGGGCTGGAGAAGGATATGCACATTTAAGTCAGAGGTTGTGTTAATGCTTCGTTATTACTTATTGCACATGATACAAGGGTAGAAAGTTTTGTTCCTGTCGCAAAGAGGCTATGAATTAAAGAAAGATTGCCCCAAATTACAGGCGTGACCAAAGCTGCAGTATCCCCTTCGATGGCTTTGTTTATGTGAGTAGTGCCGAGTGGATAAATTGTGCTAAACAGCCCCTAATTTAGACCAATCTTTCTCGTTTTGTTTTCCCGCAGAACGTTGCCAGGGTCGGGAGGATTTAGTGAGGAGATAGTGGACCTGAACTACAGCAGCCGTGTCTATAAACACACAACTCCTTGTGCCTCATCTTACCTGCCCATAGGACAACGCGGTTCTCACTGACACACAGTGTTCCAAAAACAGAGTGGAGTTTCTATGACAATGTACCACTATAAATGTGGCGTAAGTTAAAGTCAGCTTCGACATTGTCCTTCTGTGTTACAATGCAATCGAAATCAAATACTGAATGGTTTTAACTTGCAAGGACAATTGATGGCACTTCTAGGTAAAGAAAAGTTATATACATGTGTTTCCACCCACCTTCAGTGCAAATCGAACTGGGTTACCAGCTCCTTGGTCTGGTGCTATACTGCTCTCTGCAAGGCAGACGTTCCGCAGAGCTGCACGTTTAAGAAGTGTACACAGGAAACTACCGGAGTGGGATCGAGAGGATCCCGCCAGTACTCACAGTGAAGAGCTCACGAGCAAGTTTTGAGCAGCTTCAGACAAACCGCCTGGAGCCCGGTTCTCAAAACCCAACACAATTTAAAAAGAAAAAAAAAAAAAAAAAAAAAAAAAATGTTTTCACTACCTACCTCCTAGTTCTGCAAACACGGTTAACACGTAAACTGAAACTGATGCGGGTTGTGTTAACGCGGCAAAGGGATACTTCAGCTCTTTATTGGAAAGATTCGTTATACAAATTTCACCACCACTAAGATACACAATAAAAATACAAAACACAGGTCACAGACTGAATCTCAGTATCAACAGTTAATAAATACAATGAGATACTTTTATATTAGCCTAATATTTTTACATTGTCACCAGATAGACAATCAAAGTACGAGATACAGAACACTTAGATAGATACCGTTCGAGAGGGATTATTGCTTACGTTAGCAAGCAGCAAATAAGGGCACAGGATTTTGAACTGAAGAGAACTACTTCCTATCACCAGTGGCATTAAGAGAAAACACTGCATTTCACAAAGCACTGCTTTTTTGTCTAGTGTGTAGAATCAAGAGCAGCATATATCAGACCAATAACCACTACTTTTAATAGTATAGAACTTTAAAGGACTTGACTTACCTTACAAATGGTTCCTATCTACTCTATAAATATGCAGTTAGTGAAGAAATGAACACTTGCTACCTATACAATGGTTTTACCTGACCACACTGGAACTACGATGGGAGATTTATTTATTTTTTTCCTCCTAGCAGGATAAATGGTAATGAGTCACAGAATTAGCGTTTATGAATCCACACCTAAAAAGCTAGATCCTTCCCAAAACAGCACACGTGCAGCCCAGTGCCCTTCAACTGCTCCTGCAGACTGGGAAGAAGTTTATCATCCAGGACGGTTTGTCGTTCTCCTTTACTCCCACAAACAATTGCACTTACATCACCTTTCTCTCCGAAGCACGACAGTCGGCTGTAAGATGGACCTTCAACGCGGCGTTATTACTGTGAATAATTTAAAACAAAGGCACCGCAGAGATACCTCCGAGTTGCATATTTTACCATTTCATGGTTTCACAAATTTCCTCAGTAAATCTGGCTTGGAACATACGCTGCAGCTAAAGAGAACGCTGACAACAGCTAAGGCTTAATAAGATGACAGATAAGAGCCAATGATCCCGTAAGATTAAAAAAAAAGGTCTGAAAAAGATCAAAGGAATCTAAAGCCACACGCCAGCTCCTGGTTACTCACAAAGCCTTCTGCTATTCATCAGATTGCTTTTAAAATAGTGCATCAAAGATAGAAGAAGCGGAAATTGGCAGAATTAATTCAAACCTTGCCATCTCGTCCTGTTGAATAATCTCCTGACTGCTTAATATTAAAATACTTTGCAAATTCTAGCTAAATACTAATACTGTTATTAAATTGTTACTGCTAAAATGATAGGAGTTGTACAATAAAAGCCTATGAAGACTTACTTTATTCTTACTCTTACAAATGTCTTATCGTAACAAAGAATAGTGACAGGATGTGTATTGAGTGGAGCTGACGGGAATCGCCTGCTTGCTTACGTCCCAATTAACCGCTCCCGTAAGGGTTTGACACCCCGTGGGGAGCAGGGAAGAGCTGGTGGGTCCTGGTTGTTTCCCAGTTTGATAAAGAACGCTCTGCGTAGGAAAATGAGGGCCACTGACGTTCCTCACCGTCCCTTCTCAACCCAGGTTTAGCCGAAGTGGAGCCCTGGCTCTGGGAGTTTCACCCTCTCCGCTAAACCCTGCGCGCAGCCCTCGCTCATCCGCATCCTCGGCATTTCCCTTCACTTCGGGCTGCTCCGGCCGCCGGCATCCATCCCGGCACACGCTGCAAAACCCCACGCTGCGGCAACGCCACTCCTCGCAGACGCAGCATCCTACAGCATCCTTCACGCTGCAACTTTATGTTAAATTATGCCTTTGCCGTCTAGAAATCATTACCGAAACCAAACAGCTCATCAAATTGCTCATTATCTTTCGCAAGCAGTTCTCTGGTTTGACCGGTGGAGTGACAGCAGCATTGTACTGAACATCTCCGCACATTGGTTTCTTTTAAGACCTGAGATGAGGTTGGCTCAAAGCATTAAGCACAATCATGTTCGATTAAAACTAATTGAGAACAGTTTCCTAAACTGACAAACAAGAGAAATGCCACTAAAAGCACCAGAAAGATACGAAATTCCCTACGCTGCACCTCTAGCCATAGGAAATAATTGATTTTTTTTTTAAAAACTACAAAAAACAGTTTTCTTCATATTCCACGTTTTATGTTACATGAAAAAAATAGGTAAATTATGAGTCTGTACCTCAATCGGAGTCTGAGAACAGAGTAGCAGGAGCTTAGTTTGTCCATTCCTAAGTTACCTGGTAAAACCCTGTATGGCTTTTAGTCGTCTACCTGCAAAAGTGGATGTAATTTTCTAATTCATCTTAATGCTCGCCTGAAATAAACAAAAGCAGAACACAAAAAAAAAAAAAAAAACCAACCAAAACACCCCACACACCTTGACTTCTACAGAAACTTCCCCCCCACTCTAAAAAAATTTGGCAGCTCTAAACCGGACTCTTTCTGTACATATTGCTCCACAGACGTACCTCAGGCAGGTTCAGCTTTCTGGGTCGTTAACGACTGTTCCCTAATGGTGTCTGTCCACCTGAACCAGCTGTTTGGCTTTCACTAGTGAATGTGGCTGGATACTTGTGTGTGCGGGCGGCCAGGTGGCTGTGGCATTGCTCGGGGTGGCACCACCAGCAAATTTTATTGAGATTGAAACAACTACATTTGTTAATTCCTAGATCTATTTACACGTGGTTTGAGCTTTGCAGGGGACTGGAGGGACAGTTCGGAAATGCCCACCTTTTTTTCGCTTTCTGATGATGCCAGTTTGATTTGGGGAATGTCTATTTTGGGAGTCTGACGGGGGAACGCACGAGGGAGATGGTTACATTTTACAGCATTGATGAAGGGATGAATCTGGTATACAATTACTTTGTCTTCGCAGCAAAAACATGCTCTCGCTGCAAGCGCTATGACCGGCCAGCCTCCACCACGGGGCGAGTCTTACCGACAGCCTCCTGCTACCGCGGCCCCGGACGGGTAAGGACAGACTCGATCCTTCTCTATGGGAAGGCTCGCGAGCCGAGAGTGGCATGTGAAACTTTGGTTTGAGCCTGGCTCCTTGCCGCCTCTTCCCATTACAGGGTCGGAAGTGAAAGGACGCGGCTCGTTTTCCCAGGGATTTGAACAGTTCATCTTCCAGCCCAAAGAAGATGGGGGATAAACCCTTCGCCCTGTAGATGCTCTGCCCTGCGACACCCAAACTAAGAGGAGCGTTGGACCCCCTGGCATCGCTCTGTCCGCAGACGGATGACGTGGTGCGCTCTGGGGATTCCTTCTTCACTGCGAAGCCGCTGATCAAATTTGCGCTCTTTGGTTTGCCAGGACTGAACGCTTGAACCGGTGGCAGACATTTGGCACTCTGAGGTGTACTAATTTCTGTTTTTGTCAGGTCTAAATAGCCTTGATCATCAAACGGGTGAATGTTGGATCCTATGCTTAAGCTAGTTCTGTCGGTGAAGGAATCCACGCGTCCCTCATAGCCAAGGTCTGCAGGTGCTGAGCACTGGTGCTGGGGCCACGGTCGTTTGCAGTCTCCATGGTTTTCCTTATCTTCCCCGTTGTCTTCTTGCCCACCTTGAAAAGAGTTCTCTGTCCAGTCCGACTCCTCGCTAACAGCAACTGCTGCGTTCATGTCCCTGAGAAATACCACAATGACAGTAATGTTGTCGCTGGAACCGGCATCCCGAGCAGATGCCACTAATTTATGTGCTACCATGCTGCTGTCGCCGTTATTCTCCTTTAGATGGTCAGCCACCACTTTGACCGCCTCATCGGGATTGACTGTGTCATAGAAGCCGTCGCAGGCTAAAATGAGGTAGTCTTCAGAGCCATCTAGTACAGTGGAGGCAGAGTCTGCGTCCCCACAGATATATGGCTTGTGCTCGGCATCCCCTGTGGAAAAACAACACGCGGATACACAAGACCGTGGGTTTGCAGCCACAGCATCTGGAAGCCCTTTTGTTAACACAGCGTGGAGCCAACAGCTCTTACGCCAAGTTAAAGAAATGATTTGGAAATTATCCCCTCAAAGTGGAGAGGAAAAAATACAGGTCATCGCTCACCGTTCTATCTTCAGCTGTATTGCAAATTTTGCTCGCTAGAAGATTAAAGTTTTAATTAAAAAGAAAAGCAAGTCTGAAAAAGGAATTAAAGCTCGTTCTTACCAATAGCTCTGGAGACTGACAGGCTCCCGTTCACCCTCCAGGCTCCAAACCAGACCACGCAGCCACCGAGTGCCTCAATGCGCTTCTTCTCATCCTAAACAGGAAGGCAACACAAGCGTCGTTTGGAGAGGGCGCCCAGGACTGCCAGCACACTCTGAACACTTCGGTAAAGATTCGGTGTTTTCACAAAGGCAGCACGGTGGAGGCTGCAGGCCCCACCAGATGAGAACTAAGGATTCACACACAAATCCATACCGACTTCCAAACAAAGCAGGACAAATGGAGCATGTGCTGCCACTCCAAGAGACACGGGCAAGGCACCAGTGTCCCAGCATCCCACGTAAAGGTGGTACCTGTCAGCTTCAGCAGTTACCGGTGCCCGGGTGTATCTCAAACAGGCCGTTCTCACCTCTCGATCTGGTTTGTGGGGTTTCATCAGTTCCACAGCTTGGCCTCTCCTCACGAGCATAACCTGGGAGTCCCCAAGCCAAGCCACGTGCAGCATATTTCCTCGGATGAAGGTCACCACCCCAGTGGTTCCACAACGCAGACTCTGGATAGGGTGAAAAAAAAAAAAAGCCCCCAGTTTTAAATAAGCCAATAAGAACCATTTCAAAGCATTTTTCTGCTTAACTGGAGGGTAGAACACATTGATATTCCAATAGCGAGGAAGAACACGCAGTGCCTTCCTTACTGCTGGGACTGTTCTCAGAGCCAACCTGGCTGAACGCAACTGATCGATTTTTGCCCTGTGACTTCCCTCGCCTTGGAATCGCCTTTCAGGAGCTGGGCTCTGCTACTGATCGGCTGTGCTACTGCCTTAGTCGGCGTCCTGGGCCTGTTTCCTATCTGTTAACAGAAACGCATGCACGTTAATGAACTTGGAGGGAGGTTTATTTCTAAGCATTTTGAGTTCCCTGCACTTAACTCAACCCTTGCTTGAGTTTAGGAGGCCTAGGAGTCAGTTGCACATTTATTCTTGCTTTCTGGAGCTGAGAGAAACGTATGTTGTAGAGATGAGGAAAAAAAACCCCACACCAAGGGCTAAACCTGGTTAGCATGCGAGCATAGGAATAGCAGCAGCATCCTTCTAAATTAACTGGATGTTGCGAGAAGTGGAGGCTGATATCTTTATGGAACACGAAGAAGCCCACCAGTGGGCACCGGCTCTACGGACTGTGCACGGACAGCTCTGTGCCGGGCCCTGGCCCATGCTCAGCACAGCACTTGGAGCACCCCGGCTAACAAAGACAGAATTGATAGATGAATGCTCTCAGAGTCAAGCCCAGGTAACTCAATCACCTCTCTGGCTGCCTTCTGGACAAAACGCTCATCGGTCACCCGGAAGGCCCGGCACAGTGCCTCCGCCGGGTCGTGCTGAAACATCTCCTGATGGACCATGTTGACATGGAGATGGATGGAGGCATAGATGGCAGCATCCACTCCCCCGTGACCATCAAACACTGCAAAATAAGCTTGCTCCTCTTGGTCCTGTCAATAGAAACACATTGAGAAAACAACTGAGGAGAAAGCAATGCAAACAGCTAATTGGATTGTCTTAAAACTCTTGAACTTGAGATTTGTGGTGTCCTCATTAAATTGCACTCAGAGGCAGAGTCTGCACTGGGAAAACAAACTACTCAGACCATCCTCGCTTGCATCAGTGGGAAATTTCCACCTTATTCCTGATGAATTCTACCTGCAAACTGCAAAAGATGCCCTGCAAGAATCACCCGCGTAGCGCGCTCAGTGCTCCTTAAGTTCCATTTGCTACATTTCAGTCACTCAGCTCAAATAGAAAGTGCCGTTCTCATCAAATCGTGCAGGAGTTTTTGTGACTGCAAAGACCACAGAGGGAGAAGAACACCCAATACAGTTTGCATGAAGTCTCCATCAAGACTGCAATCCACCAGGGATAAAACGCCAGTACAGTTCAAATGTGAAGCCGACCAGCCTCTGCTTTCATTCTTCTCTTTTTTTTTTTTTTTCGTTTTTTAAATCAAATCCGTATCACCTTAGGTGCTTGTTTTTTAAAAAAAATCTACGTACTCTCTCATTAGATAATTGTGATTACATTCACAAATCAAATACAGCAAAATCACTCATCAAGTCAGTTTTCTCCGCTTCCCTCTATCTGTTGAAACAGAGAAACGATGCTGTACCAAGAGACATCAGCTCCGGTGCCTATTCACACATAGAACACACCAACCCACTGTCAGTGCCAATTCAACCTTGACAGCCATCTCAATGACTAGAATATTTGTACATTGTAATTTTTAAGTAATGGGCTCCAACACAAATTGGAATACGAAAGCTGACAACTGACAGGCAAAGGAAACATCTGCCTCTGTTGGCATTAATATCATTTAAAGGGAAGAACGTGGATGGGGCAGAAGATGGTTATTAAAGTGACAAGATATCATAAAGAATCAATTAGGCAGCAATCCGATCCTAAAGGTAAAATTCTTGCCACTTTCTTCTGTTTGCCGTTCTTCGGTGTCCAGTTTTATATCTTCTATGATATCTGAAGGAAGAGCAAGCACGAGTGTTTGACCAGTGGCCACATAAAAAAATTAATGGAGGGAAGTCTGGCCCCAGTTCCACCAAACTACTCACGTTGCTAGATTCTTGTGTGAACGGCACCCCATTCTATAAGATTTGTGATTGGTTGGTTTATTTATTTAAATTTTTTTGCTTTCTTTCCTTATGCTTGCTTTTGGCTTCTTCCTCCCAAGAGAAAGGGTTGAAAAGCTGTACAGACTCACCCCCGTAGACAACTGGCAGCGCTATGAACTGTAAGCTGAGCCACTTCCCCATTTCCTTTGGCAATCCTCTTCTACATCTGAGTCTTCAGCTCCTACCTTGGTTGCCCACATGGTACTACAGCGCATCAGTTGCCCCTCACAAAAGTAGGGCTGCTTTCTGCACGATGGCTGGTCAGTCCTTCAGCCGCTGCACCAGCGGCTACATCAGGATGGGCCAGATGATACAAACTTTGTTTGGTTAGATGACATTTCACCAGAATTCTGTGAAAATCGCTCTTTTATTCCATATACCCTATGTAGAAACAGCATGTCAGACTGCTGCTATGGTTACAGAACATCAACTGAACTAACCTAAGACCGGGTTTGTCTCTTGACTCTCAATCCTCCTCAGGTCCCTCTCAGGCACGGCTTTCATTTTCACAGTAGGATGCTGCCTAGTTTCCCCAAGAATGGAAACTGGTTTTAGTGTATGCATTTGTCTTCCACACGATCTCTTTTTTTACCTCAAGGTTGAAGAGCATGTTGAAGTCTGGGATGCAGACGTGCTTGTCTTCCATCTTCCTGCGCATATTCTTGATGGCGTGGATGGACGTCTCGTAGTAGCGGTGGGGCTTCGGCTGGAGTGGAAAGTCTTTCACCCAGTTGCTGCAGATCTCGTGCAGTTTGCTAAACACTAAGCGGGCTAGCTTCACCGTCTCGATCTCTGGGGAAGGCAAAAACCACAAATGAAAGGCTAAGAGTGGTATTAAGTGGGAATTTTTTTCTTGCATACATTACAAAGATGAAACAGAACCATTTTAAGCCAAGCAGTTGAAATGGATGTCAGCAGGGAAATTCTGGATTCTGATGCATAAAAAGAGGAAGCCAAACTCACCATAATCAGCATTCATCAGTAGGCAGCTCATTGTTTGTTTGTCTTTTTAACTTAAACATTCCCCACCCCCACCCCTACCGTGCCTTTGGGGAACTCATTTGCAGCATCAGGAAAGATGAAAAGCCAGTACGTTTTCCCTCAGCATTCGATCCCCCGTGTCGCTCTGCACGGGGTGGTCCAGCTCTGCCGCGGCGCCTCCGGCAGGACCTTCGTCGTGGCATACGGCATCACGTACCAAAACCACAGTCCATTGCAATGACGTATTGGTTTTAGACCAAACGACCTATTCCAAACACCGCCCCACTGCAGAACTGAGGCAATACAGTGGCAAAAAACCCACAGAAATTAACAGCATTACTTTAAGATGTTTCGGCGGAGTACACATTTAGTAGCATACACTTTCAGGTACCTTCTTAGTTTCATAACGTTATTTCCAGATTCCTGACTAGACTGTGTGTCAAAGAAATCTGCATGAGCAAATGAGAAAACCACAAAGGTCTTGAATTTAAGAAAATGCTGAACTGTCACTCCTGAGAAATAGTAATTTTAAAATGTGAAAACTCGGGCACTTGACAGTCGTTCTGAAGTTCAGGGCAGGAAAACAGGATGTAAGAATCAGAGCTGAGCACATCAAAATCGCCTTTTTCATGATCATTCACCAAAGCCAGAGATCTTCAAAGCTAACCAGCAGCAATCCATGAGCATCAATGATTCCTGGAGGAGGAACGGCCCAAATACAGGGAGCAGAGGGAGGGTTTACAGCCTCTCTCAGTTCCCAGAAATTCTCTGAAGAGCCTAAAAGCAGCATTTGCTGATTTCTGTACTAGGTCTACACAAGGCGTGGGCTACAGTGATCAGGGGGATCAGATCCTTAGGTGCAAGAGATATTGCCAGCTCTGCTGATTACGAGTTGGTTCAAGCTTGATCTGCAAGAGCAGCCATTTTGCTGGAAATAAGCTATAAACATAACCAAACAAAGGAGCCTTACCTTCTTGATCACAGCTTTACAAACAAGTGGTGGAAATCAAATGACTGGGTCGTCCCACCACAACGGGTACCCATTCCCCCACAACACCCATACTGCTCTCCCTGGTGCCACCAGAAGTCTCTTCGCTGGGTAGTATCTTTAAAGAGGGAACACGTACAGCCTGTCATGTCCAATGGCATCCTGGCTTGTATTAGAAATAGCGTGACCAGCAGAAGTAGGGAGGTGATTGTCCCCCTGTACTCAACACTGGTGAGGCCACACCTCGAGTATTGTGTCCAGTCTTGGGCACCTCAATACGAGAGAGATATCAAGGTGCTGGAGCAAGTGCAGAGGAGGGCAACGAAGCTGTTGAAGGGCCTGGAGAATAAATCTTATGAGGAACGATTGAAGGAGCTGGGACTGTTTAGTCTGAGGAAGAGGAGGCTGAGGGGAGACCTCATTGCTCTCTACAACTACTTGAAAGGACACTGTAGAGAGGTTGGTGCTGGTCTCTTCTCACAGGTAATTAGCGATAGAACAAGAGGGAATGGGTTCAAGCCGCAACAGGGTAGGTTTAGGCTGGACATTAGGAAAAAATTCTTCACAGAAAGAGTGGTCAGACACTGGAATAGGCTGCCCAGGGAGGTGGTGGAGTCACCAGCCCTGAATGTGTTTAAGACTCGTTTAGATGTGGTGTTGGGGGATATGGTGTAGGGGAGAACTTTGTAGAGTGGAGATGATGGTTGGACTCGATGATCCCAAGGGTCTTTTCCAACCTAAATGATTCTACGATTCTATTCCAGAGGTGAATGCTACAGACCTGCTCTTCCTTTTTTTTTTTCCAGTGGGCTCGTATGCAGGTAAACGGTGCACATTTCAGTGTCGCGTGGCTGGTACACGTTGGAGCATCACTCCGAAGGAGGAAGGGAGCAAACCCACTGAGATACTGACGGCCCTTCCCCAGCAGGGAGCACGCGGTAGTGTCAGCACCATCAATAATTGCTCTTGAGGTTAAAACAGGCGAAAGGCCCACAACAGTGAAACCACCCCCTCACAGCTGTAAATTACTCATCAGTTGTTAATGCTGCCACGCTGAGCCAGAGCTGACTCAGCTGTCATTGTGGTTGTGTCATGGAGAATTTCATTTCCCTCCTGCTGCTCCAAAATCCCCAGCGGTGGAAGTAGAGCTTAATTGTACCACAGCTAGTGGGAAATCCAGCTCAGGCTTTATTGCTCCCAAATAGGACTGACTTCTTTTAGGGCAAAATCAGGGTAGAAAGAATACTCTGCTTTTTAGTACCTAAATTTTAAGACCTTTCTTGAAAATGCAGACGGTGTGACAACAGGGATCAGTCCCCGGGTTTGCAGACGTGTCATCAAGCCAACAACCAAGGTTTTCCTTAACCTGAGAACTCCAGTTTCTGACTAGTCAATGACCTCTTTGTGTCTTGGTTATAGTAATCTCCCCTCCTAGTACCTGGACAGCCTGGGCAGTGGGACTTTGCAATTTGCCTTGTGAAGTCTGCTGGATATTTTAGATACCTCCACCGTGTAACGAGGTCCTACTGCCCAGCCTCCTTTGGTGGCTCGTTAACAATGCTGAACCCCCATGTGAATATCTTCCTCTGTGAAAAAGATAACTAGACATTCTTAACCTGACCTTTCCAAAAGGAAGTCAGACATCTTTCAGTTCTCATGGAAGCTCTCTTGCTCCTCTCCAGTTTAAATGGAAGAGAAGAATCAGTCATGGCCTACAACTCTCAGCTTCAGTTCTTGATATCCAAAGACATATGGCCACCCTGAATATATCACACCTGTATTCTTGCATTCCGACATTCCTGTGCTCAAAACAGTTTTTCTTCTTTTAAGATTAGCATTCTTCTTTCGTGAAGCTTCTAATTTCCTTTCCACCAGCACACCAATAACTGCTTTCACCAGGCCTAAGCATGCAATATGATTTGTCATGTTGCGCTACTCAGACTGAAATGTGTCACTAAGGAAATCTGGAATCATTTTTTTTTCTTCTAGCAAATTCAAACTCGAGGCAAATCAGGTAAATGTTTCCTTGTATTGTACAGAGTAAAAATCTTTCTGGGTTCTTAAGAAAAACTGACACAGAATTGGCTATCAACACCAGACAGCTAAATTCAGCCTGGTGTCGTGTTCTGCAGCAGCCCAAACATCACCAGGATGAACAGTGAACTCTGGGCACAAAACTTCAAGATGCAGAAATCCCATTTTCATCACCTGCTACAGTGCCCTTTGTTTTCTTTCAAAGCGTGACAGTCTCCCTGTATGGTACCAGTCAGGGCACTCATCAGTCACAGCTCTCTCCTAAGACACGAGCCCGGGCTTCTCAAAGGGCTCCTACTTAGAAAGTTGGCTAGAACGGAGTCACTGACCTTCCACAATGAAATTTCCTTCACTCTTGCATGAACCCCCCTAGTGTTTTTACGGTTTTCTTAGCCAAACCTTGCATCACTTCAGCTAATGCTCCGTTTCAAAAATTATCATTTGTAGTATATTATTTGCAATTGCAGTATTCGTACGAAACCACTGCTTTATTACAGTCCAGAAGATGTGCTTTCTCTTCCTCTCCCTCTTTATCTTAACACTTTACATTGCATCTGTAAAGGTGTATTTTATGTTCAAGTCCCTTCGTTATGACAATTCACCTCAACATACTGCAGCTGGAGTCATATTTTTAGCGCTTGCTATAGCCCATACACACATCAATCTATGTTTGCAACTGTGTATTACAGATTTAGATATATTTAAATGGCAATTTCTGTAGGTGTGAGGATTTTGCGGTTTCTTTTTTCTTTTTTTCTGTTGAACTCTTTAGATATTCTGTGTGGAGGCTTAGTCAACATTTCCTTGGAGACTGTCAAATATTTATGCAAGTCTCAGAGATCTCAATTTGAAATTAATGAAGGCTGCTCAGCCAGAACAATGACAAATCTATTCCATTTACCTGCTCAGCAGGAGGCAGCAGCGGTACCTACAAAAAGGGAACCCATCGCGTGTTTTTCTTTTTCTCAGGTTTCTGAAGGCCTCTGAGAAATACACCAGAATTTTCCTTTTTGAAGAGCCAGATTTATATCTCCTACTTATCCCCTAAATGATTTTTTTTTTCTAATCAGAAAAGGAGGGAATGGACAAAGTGGTTTGTTGACCATATTTTCAAGATCAAGTGACAGAATTCCTCTCAATACATGTGAGAAACATCGTTCTTCATTGTAATGAGCACCTTAGAAAGTTTTTCAAGGCTATTTAGGTCAACAGAATCCCAAAACTATTTAGGGTATATGGTTTTGAGCTGGATGCTGCAAGAATCTTGTTAGCCAACACAGATACATGGAGAAAAGGAAATTTTCCTGTTAAGCATGAAATATCTTTATACTATCCTTTGCTAAACCAAAATGAAAAAAAAATAAAAATTAAAAGCCATAGTAAAAACTAGGCTGACTGAAATAATTCAGAATTAAATTCTCTCTTTCCACGTATACTTGACTTTGCCCTAATGATGAAGGACAACTGGCAGGAGCCAGCAAGCAGCAGGACCACAGAGTCCAAAGTGCACATCAAGAAATTTGGGGACACCAGGTACAGTCTTATGAAGGTGCACTTAAAACAAAGGATTGATTTCATCTGGTCTTTAGGAGAAAAATTTGATAAAAGAGTCAAGTGCAACCAGAGAAAGGCATTTTAAAAGACAGAAAGAATTCAGTAGTAAAAGTTGAAATTATAAGATGATTATAAGAGGAAAGATTCAAAGATGAGAAAGCTTTGACTAAGAAATTAGCCAGTAGCTCTATCAGGAGTGGTGGCGAATTCTCCATTAATCATTTTACATCGATACGGGATATTCCTTCACAAGAAATCTAGTCTGGCCTCGTTTAGGTAGCTGGTAGAAAGAAGTAATTTGAGGAAAATCTAGTGCCGTTCAAGTGGTCAGACTAGATGGACCACTGAAGTCAATGCTGACTTCAAAAATCTACGAATTATCTGCAAAGTGTCCCAGTATCCCGTGTAAATGAAAGATCCACACCGTGTAAGATTGTACATTATCGTGCGCAGAGGTACTTACGTATGATCCCATCCGCGTTGTCCACATGCTTTGGTAAGTAGTGTGCCGAAAGATCACTCTGAAGGACTTCATCTGAAGTTGCTCTAGCTAAAGCAGCAGCCAAAAACGAAGGGCAATTACTGGAAAAGAAGAAAATAAACACAACAAAACAAAAGGACATTTTCATCTGATTTAGCAAGGTAACTTGCGGTCAGGAAAATACGTAACAATATTTTTCTATAAACAAGCAGGAATTTGAACCAAGACTTGTAAAACTTCTGATTCAGCTTTGCTAGACAGCACCACAACCCCGCAGCAAGACCTCAGACTCACCGTATGCATTTTAGTGACCCTGTTTCACTCTTCTGTTCCCTGCTTCTTAAGTTTCAATGTTCCATTCCGTAACACTTATTTAAGTGCTTTTCAAATCTAGACCTGAAGCCCTCTGCAGAGTCTGTCACGCAACCCTTGCTTAGCGCATGTTTTCTACAGGTGCATTTTACAACTTTTATCTGAAGCCCGTTCTGTCCAGTTTCTCCTAAGAACTGGAGTCAGGATTCCAAAGCATGAGAGAAGTCCTCAGTTTTCCAAGTGCCCAAAACCTCACCCAGGGACACTGAAAGTTAAGGCAAACCCATAGACAGGAGGTATGAAGTTGATGTGCATAAGGTTAAAAAGCTCCCTCGTGAACGATCTCTATCAAGAATAAAGTGGCTTTAACTCACTGTAGCTTAATTAAGCCTGGTATCTCCCAAGGTTAATTAATCTATAGCAAACCAAGGCCACTTTAATGTACATTTTCTCATTCAAGAGGAGTTTAATACCTCTTAATTTATGCATATGTATTTCCCATTGGTCTGCCTTAACTTCTCCAGGGGTCTCAGGCTGTGTCAGCAAGAAACTTCCATCTTCCATAGTTATTGCTGGGGTAACAACGTCCTGCATGAGACGTGCCTACCATTGCAGGGCCACGCAGAGACACACGAGCTCATTTCAGTCCCAGAAACCGTCCATCAACCACAGAATTCTGTGTCAGCCAGTCCCGGGAACAGGCCACGAGCACATTTACTTCCTTAACCTATTTCCTCCGCTGGGTTGGAGAGGGGGCGTTAGCCTGGAAGCATCAGCCCCACCAGATCCAGAGCAGAAAAAACTTCTACACGCAAAACTGGCCTTGTCAGACTTGGTTCTGGAGCCTGAGAAGCACATGGCAACCGTCACTTGCATTCACATTTGGTTCGCTGCCCAGGAAAAGCCAACTGCCATCCTAAACTGGCCCACATGCCATCGCTTCAGCAGCAAAATCAGAATTCCAGAATAAAAATCAGATTTGCTGCACTTGGGTTTGTTTTTTTTTTTTAAAAGCCATTTTACCATAAAGCTTTCCAGATTCTTGATACCAAACGCTGCTACGAAGAGTAAGACCATGTAACAGGTTTAGAAAATGTACACAAAATAAGTCCTTCCACCGTCATTATTTACTATTCAACATATCTATAAATTATTTAGATGGAAGATTAGCAGTAAATAGCTTTGTCCAAGTGATGAAGAGTCATGAGACAAGCTCTGAGCCTTGAAGTTACACAGGGAGCCCCTCGAACCGCGTTGCCGCGCCATCGCTAAGAGCATTTCCTAGAATTACCAGCCGAGCGTTCTGCTCACGCAGCACCCCCAAGGCTCAGCGAGGCGGGCGCTAATGAAGCCCGACTGCTGGAGGAAATCAGCTGCCTTTGGACCGGCTCTTCCCCGCACAGCCCGGGAGCTCTGATCCTATTTACATACGGCGGTGCCCGGTGGTAAGAGTAATTGGCCAGAGGAAAACACGCCGGGACCTCCTTTACTTCTGGTGCGTGTAGAAGCTGATTTTCTGTCTAGTCTCGTCCACCTTTATTTAGCTCACAAAGAACAGGTCTTTCATGGCTATTATTAGCTCCAGTGCTCCAGAGCAGCGATACTGGTTACTGCTCACGTTACACGCAATTTCCATGTTGCAACGATAGAATGTTCCGGGATAGAATAATTACGGCAGCAGCTCGCAACACCGCGAGGGCAGCGTTCCGAAAAAACGTGGAGGAAGATTAAGGTTCAGCCTAAATAACGCAGAGCAGAAGAATCCACGCTGGAAGTGCTGACGGCACCGGGCAGGGCTCGCTGCAGGCGCCTGGAGGAATCTGAGCTGGTTCCCCAGCCCCAGGCACACCCTCACCAGCCCAGCGCTGAAACTCCGTAGGAAACTCAAATTTGGTTTGCGTCACTTCTAACCAGCCCCTCAAGAATGTCCACTGACGGGCACAGAGGGAACCTGGTCAGAACCAAGGCAACAACCATTGCTAAAATAGAGACTCAGGGCTTAAACAGCAGCGAAAAAACACCCCCCGACACGACGAACCTCAGCTCTGCCTGGGCTGGGAAGGTGGGGAGGCCGCATCTGTGAAGACCCAGAGTCACGAACATGCATATCTGAAATTTTGGATACCATTATAAGCGTAGTGACAGATTACAAAATTGAAAGGTGCGTTTACAGCGCGTGTAGCTGGTCAGAGAATTTTCCCAATCAGCTCCAAATGCTATTCCCATGTCCCTGCAGCCAACTGCGGCAGTTTCACACAGGAGCTCTTTATCCAGCCAAAGAGTGCATTTCCATTACAATACTAAACCTACACAAAAAAGCCGCTAAAGACGTTATTAGATAAATTAGAGGATTTTAAGTACATCCTTCCTGATTCTCTGGCAGCGTGGGTGTGTTTAGAACACCCACAGTTGCATTGCGGCAATCCTGGAATAACTCCACTAAGGTGATAAATCAAGCCTGAAAGTGGCCCGTTTCCATCAATTAAGTTGGAGAAAACCAGTCTGAAGTGGGCTTAACTCAGCCCACATATTATTATGTTACCAGCTTAACACACAACTCTGCTCCTTCCTGATAGCATTAAGGTGGTGAAGACTTTCCAAACATTTTCTCTGAGCGATTCCTCTGTGCTCTAAATCTAATATAAGGTCTCCTACTTAAAAAAAAAAAAAAGAGACGGCAAATTTAAAATTCTTATTGCATGAAAGTTCACCATCGGGGTTTGAGTGACTTCGCAATTTCGATGGAAAAAGCAGAGAAAACAAATCAGCTGAAGGCCTTCCTTCTATGTCTGGCCACTCTTTGTCCTAATAATAACAGCTGCCTGCCAAAGAATTAATTGCCCTTGACATTTGCTCATCACAAAGCTTCTTATGTAGCCGTTACAGGACTATGCCATGTAAGCAGGGAAGTGACCAGCTGCAGACAGATGACTTCCGCTTCCTGATTAGCACAACGCAAAATTTACTTCTCCTACTTGGCTCCTGAGAGGACTTTAGTTGAATTACCTCTCCCCTTCAAGGAACAGCAGATTGCACTGGAGATTTGGGTTTTTTTTACTTCTTTTAAAATAGATTAGGTGTTGAAGTCAAACTGCTATCAGGACACTTCATTATTGTTACACCAAGACAAATGAAGCATCAGGTCTAGGATCGTTGTTTTTAACACAAAAGTGAACATTCGGGTGAGGCCCTGCAGCATCCCACAAGCCAGCAGAGACCCACACGGGAACACTCAGACTTTGCCACGCTGGTGGTCCTCGCTTCTCCTCGCATCTTTTACGCAAAACAAGTAGCAGGAGACAGGATCCACGGGGACACGGGAGCTGCGTCGCGTCCTGCTGCTGGCGTAACTCAGGATCACCTGTCGGCTGCTGAAAATAAATCCTTCTGCCACATTCTAGATGCTCAAATGCTATAAGTCATTAAGTTATGACAAATTAAAACTGGGAGGGCACGATCTTGTTTAGCAGGGAGCTGAGAGCTAGAATGCCTATGTCTATTCATAGCCACGCCACCAATTCGGCAGCTGACCTTGGACAAGTCACTTCACCACTCAGACCTTCGATTCCTCATCTACAAACGAGGGGTGATAATGTCATTTTCTGGGGGAGAGGAGAAGCAGGAAGGCTGTAGAAGGCTTATTTCAGTGTTCGTAAGATACTCTGAGATTTCTAGATAACAGCACAACTGAAGGGAAAAACATCAAGATGATAGTGGGAGATATTTTCAATCCATACAAGATTTATGGAGCTTTCATACTTTTTTCTCGCTCCATATTCTCTGTTCTCATACGCTGTCAGAAGTGCTAAGTGGAATACACAGGCAAACAACAGCTCCAGACAGGCAGGTTTCACAGAATCACAGAATGGTGGGGGTTGGAAGGGCCCTCTGGAGATCACCCCGTCCAGCCCCCTGCTGGAGCAGGGTCACCCAGAGCAGGCGGCACAGGAACGCGACCAGGCGGGTTTGGAATGTCTCCAGAGACGGAGACTCCCCCACCTCTCTGGGCAGCCTGTGCCAGGGCTCTGCCGCCCTCACAGGAAAGAAGTTCCTCCTCATGTTGAGATGGAGCTTCCTATGGTCAATTTTGTGCCCGTTACCCCTTGTCCTGTCCCCGGGCACCACTGAAAAGAGCCTGGCCCCATCCTCCTGACACCCACCCTTGAAGTATTTATAAGCATTGATAAGATCCCCCCTCAGTCGTCTTTTTCCAGACTAAAAATACCCAAATCCCTCAGCCTTTCTTCCTAAGAGAGGTGTTCCAGTCCCCTCAGCATCTGATTAGTCTGATACAGGCAGCTGACGCACGGTCATGAACAACTCCATGAAGTAAACCCATTTCTAGAAAAGCTGATGCATCTCAAAAGTGGAAAACCACAACAGGCAGACATCAAGTCCTTACAACGTGGTAATGCTGGTGTTCCTGGAGCATCAGCACTGCTGATGGAAGACGATGCTCCAGGCACATTACTGCCCCTGGCCAAAATACACAACCGAGTGCCACCAGTGCTGAAAATGCTTAATGCTGTCATGGTGTCATGGTCTGGAGTAACTGATGAGGCATCACTAACCCAAACAAAGCAGGAAAAATGGACCGAAACGTACTGGTGCCTTTCAAAGGCCAAAATGGTCAGTAAATCACAAAACATGCAGTGTTCCTATTACCTCAAGAGTCCCCTGACACTACAGAAGAGCAATTGTTTTAGTTAGAATGAAACATGATTTAAATAGAAATGCTATTCAGTTTGCTGAAACACAAAACAAATCCACAGGCAAAGACTATATGCCGTATGTGGTTTCACACGGCAATCCAAGACCAAGAACATGACCTGAAAAGAACCGAGAACAGCACATTCCCAAAAGGCCTATAATTTACTGTGTTAGTAAAAGACTTTGTAGGGATGACAAGCTAACGGCACCCTTTCGAAAAGGCATTACACTAGGGATGCCGTTTGGTAAACACTCCTGTGTTAACGTGGCCTGTTGCAAGTGCTTATTAGAAAGCAAGTTTTGCAAGATTCAATTTAAGAAAAACCTCATTTGTCCCCAGCCTGTATTTACAAAACGCTCCACAGTCTCATGAGACTTCTTCCAGATGGAGCTTCTGATACAGCCTGGAAGCTCTTTGAAGAAGCCTTTAAAGTCTTTATTACTGGAAGTTCCCATGCTGTGAACTGCAGCAGCGACAGCAGAGAAATTTGCTGGGAAGACCCATCCTTTGGCTGTTTACCCGTCCCTCCCTTTGGCCGCCTCCTGTGCCAGTGGCGTCACCAACCCACGTCCATGAAGACAGGGCGCCCGCTGCGGGGCTTCTCTCTGCCTCCTACTCCTTCTCCTGGTTTGAGCGACACAGGATTCATTTCCCTTTCGGTAATTTCACTTTGCACTAAAGTGTCTTCTAACGCTTGGGAAAACTGCACTTTTAGAAGACTCTGGTGTCTGAATTTGTGAAAATATTTACTTTATAGCCCGCTAGGCTATGTACGTTTCAAGGTCTCAGTGTTTTCGAGCTTGGCCAGTCCGGGGATGAGGAGGAGCGAGACCCGGGTGCTTGCCCCAAGCTGCCAACAGGATTATTTCATACCATGAACGGCACATTCAATATGAATCAGAAAGTTTGCTGAGTTCTCTCTCTCTCCCTTGCTGGCTGCCATTCTGAGCACCCCTTGCCCCGGTGCTGGAGCCCTGCGTCCTTCCCTTCCTCCCAAAGCCACAGCGCTCGCAGGGTCCCACGCTGGCTGTCACTGCTAGAAGTGCACAGCTTCCGATGATGGAATGGACTGAGGATAATCCTTGTCTATTTTGTATTGGTATCGGGATCAATATTGGTTCTTCAATATGATTAACGTTAATTATTTAGACTCAGAATCATAGAATGGTTTGGGTTAGAAGGGGCCTTAAAGATCAGGCAGACTTACTCTATTAAATCTGTTTCAACCCTCGGGTTTCCTTGTTTTTTCCCCAATTCTCCCTCCCAGGTGGGGAGGGGTCATCAGGTGATAGAATAATTGTCTAAAAAATAATAAATTTTTTGGGGTTCTTCAAACCATAACACTCCTGTAAGTCAGGCCAGACTCAGAGAAGGACTCGCAGAGGAATATTCTGTTAAGCGGTCCTTAGACCCCAAAACGATTATGGATGTATCTTCTAACTATGCCAAGCGAAGGCTGTTCCCAGCTCCTGTCTCTGCAGGGTGCCCTCTCCTCGCTCTCAAGGCACCGCTCTCCCGCGAGCTCTCGGCTCGGCTCTGACCTGCGCGGTCCGCTGCTTCGCACAGCCGCTGGAAGTTCTGATGCTGATTTAAAGCCTGGTCACGGTGGGCAAATGGAGCACGGGTTTTTTTCCTAACGCACGGTGAAACCCTGCGCTAGATTTTAGCTGCTGCAGTGAGTTACTAAAAAAAGCCGGCACGCACACAAAAAAAGAAACAAACAGAAAAAACAATGCACCTTTTAAAAGATTGCATAACCGAAGCTCCTTGAGAAGTCATTTGAGCTGGCAGTGTTGAGACAGTAAAGATGCTTGATAAATCTGTTTGAAGAAGCTGAAAATGTGCTACACAAGGAAGCTGCTATCTATAGGCTTCACAGAGACAGCTGCCTGGTCACATTCAAAATGATTCTGTCCTTGTGGTGACAGTTGTAAGCAACAGAAATACAATACACAGCCATTACAAAAATACACTCTTTCTGATGTGTTTACCATGCCCATACTCTCTCTTTGTGCTCACTGCCATATTCTAGAGTATGATAGAGTTTATATAGATACTTCCTGCGGTTAAGTCTACTGTAATGGGACATTAAAAAAAAAAACCCAAACCAGAGGTGCACTGCTCATGACACAACACCTTCAGCAGCTGGATTAAGATGTTTAACATACCAATCAGACTTTCACTATTTATCACTGCTTTTTCTTTTTGGAATGGCTGTATCTTACTTGTCAAAGCATTTACGGAGGCTATGGTCTCAGGAATGTCCTAAAGACTCCACACAGAATTATACTGAGTGAGAAGAAAATTACTTTCATAGGAAGTTTGCAAGTTCTTACTAGGCTTGAAGATTTTGCTGATAGCGAATAATGCAAGTTCTCAACTTAGTTGCGATCGCTGAAAGTCTATCTCATAAAATAGAACAAAAACTTACATGAAGCTCATATTTGACAGCTATGACTAAGACAAGTAAAAATACTTTAGAGTCTCAATTTAAAAATAATCACCTTAAAAAAAAAAAAGAAGACCAAAAACCCAACAATTAAAAACATGCCTTTAGCAATAACCTGTTAACCATCACTTGTTAACCACTATGAGTCAAAGACATTGGTTTTGACTTGTTCACAAATTAAGATCTAATCTGAGATAAAAATATTCAAATTCTTTCATCATTTCTTAATGAGATGGTAAGAGTCAACAAAATGCTCTCTCTAGTAAAGGATATGTGAAATAGGTGTGAATGGGAACCTCTAGGAAATCACGTTTGGTGATCAGATGGGAAACATTTGCAAAGCCCCAGCACTCAATGAGAGCGCGTTGGCGCGGATCCCATAAAGGGCCCCAGGTGCGGCACTCACCCGTCGGGGGTTTCTGGTGGGATATTATACGTAAGGAAGCAAAGAAAGTGCCGTGCTGCATGGCATATCAAACTAATTACAAAAATCAGGGCAGAGAGAGCAAAATTAAAATACTGGCAAGATGCCGAAAAAAATAAATGAAGAAAAAAAATTGATCATGAAAGTGTGATTGCAAGAACATGGTTTATATGTTCTTTTATCCAACTACCTGGGAGACTTGCCCGCCAAGGGATATCCCACCTCCTGTCTCCTGCCGGAGCGCTGCAGGTGAGTGCAGCTCCAGTTCCCGCGCCGGGGGCCAGAGGCAGACCTCTGGATTTCTCAGTGGATGCCAAATCTACGATCCAGCCCCTTTCCAGCTTCATTCGCGCATGTGCTCAACCCCTCTCACACCGAGGCGTTTCAGAACACATCCAGCACCATCTTTTACAGGACAAACTGCACACGCTGGGGACTGGGCATGGGTTTGCCTCCCCTGACTCTGCCAGACGGATCCATCTGGGCTCAGCCCTCCCTGCCCTCGCCGCCGGGGGATCCATTCTCACCCACCCTACTGCCGGTTTTCGGGAAATTGTCGGGTATTCAGTTATCTTTCAGGCTCCAACCCATCTTTCGAATGCGACTGAAACCGGCCTGCAGGGTGAAGCTTATCAGCAAGAGGAACCCTGCGGGGCAGGCAGACAGAGCAAGCACAAAAGCCTTGTGCCCTCACAAACCAGACTTTCGAAATCAACTTCTTGGAATGATGCTACTAGAATTTCATCCGACAACTCAGGTCATTAGGGGAAACCCTTGACTTTTAACATACTGTCTTCAACACATGAATTAGACTGAGATCTCTAATCCGTTTTCTGTGGCGTAGCGAGTCACCACTTCCTCTCTCCGGAGGGCCAAGCGCACACAACAGTACATAAAGGTAACGAAATGTAAGCTCGACAAAATAAAAAGGTCACCTTTGTCTCTTTGATGAGGTACAATGTCATGAAGGCTGGCGTATATTTGAGAAATAAATGGTTGCTGACCACAAACCACTCATAAGCATTTGTGATTTAATGACTGTCACTCAAAAACAATTGACACTGAAGGGGTGAACTGTGAAGAATCCAAATGACAAAAACCAGCTTCTGCAGAGCTACTCTGCTGAACAGATTGTCTGTATATTATCTTTGAAACCTAATTCTATGATTTCTCTAACTCATTCTCACAATGTGGCAGTTCTGAGGTTACTTACATTTCAGTCTCTGTAGAGCTGACGCTACCTGCATTAAAGGCTGCTTTTAAAATGACAGAAGTCGTCTACTACAACATGAACAACCCTTGAAAACCCAAGATGAATCTTCCAGCAGCTGAAAGCCAAATTACAGCAAGAAATTGAATTCCCAGAAGTGACTGTATGATAGTTTTCCTCATTACATCAAAGAACTAAAGATACAAAGTTTGCTGTTGAAAATCCTATTCGAGGACCAGAGTCCTTCACAGCCGTATTATATCCATCTGTTATTAAGAGAAAGGTAAACCTAGACTTTGAAGGAATGCAAAGAGAAATCATTTTATTAGAGAAATGGACCAGAATCATTTTTTGTAACCTCTATTACAACACTGAGACATTCAGGCTGTATCTATATAGCAGTCTCCCCCTATCTAAATCAGAACCGTTTCTATCTGAGCAGCAAGATTCTGAGGCATTGGGTTGAGGGATTTTATTAAGTTTTAATTAGTGCTATAAAAAGCATTTTACAATATTATAAAAACATTATTATAAAATTTTCCAAATACCAGCAAGCCACACATTTGATGGCCATTTGTTATAAGGCTTAGATCTCTGGGGCTCAGCGATCCAAAAGCAAACACCCAGTAAAAAAATAAATAAATAGATCTGTGTTTACCTTCTCGTTAATTAATCAAAATAAAGATAATTTCTTGGAATTACCCACACGTGTGACTTTCAGGAATTTATACCAAGATAAAAGACCCTTCTGGTTTTTGTTGTTACTGTTTTGCAGGGATTAGCTTGCATATTTACGTGGTGCATTCTCTGTTCCAACAGAAAGGCTCAGCATCTGAGTGACACACATTCCTCGTAACCGGAGCCTTCTCACTGCCTTTCCAAAAACCAGTCACTGCCTATTTAGCATCTTTGTGTCTGGAATGGCAACGCAGCCTCCATCTACGCAAGACGCACGCTTACCTGAAGAAGTGCGTTTCTTAACTGGAAATCCAATGTCAACACCAGTCCCCTCACAGGGAGTTTCTCTGCCAGACTGAGGCCTGCTTAAAAGCTCTACGGGACATTAAAAATGTCATTGATTTTTCTCTTTGGCTCTCAGTCAATTTGAAACTCAGCATAATTCAATATCTTTCTACTAGTTCCATTAGCGAAGAAAGGAATCCACGCTTCAATCTATGCTGCCTTATTGGAAAAAGTAATTTAATTTTACATCTGAAAGTGTGCCAACGTCAGCATAAAACCGTACACAGCATACATAAAATTTAATTTATAAATTCTGTATTTTGTCAAGCCAGAATGAGATGCTGTCTAAAAATCAATGAGAGTGTCCAAGCTTGCTCTGAAGATATTTACATATATTCTTTTTATTTCAGGAATTTTATGTTCTAGTCAGAGTTTTTGATGATCTTTCCTCCTTACTATAAAACTTAATGACATACTATCTAGAAAAGTTTGTGTTGCAGAAAGCCTGGTTACAGCAGGCATGCGTTGCCCCTAAAAGTTTGGGCATATAATTTACTTCCCACTGATTCATCTCCTATTTCTTCTCACTGTTAAAATAAACTTTCATTGATACTTCCCTTAACCTGAAGAGATCTACCGTACAAATTTGACGTGTCCAGAAATAAAATTTAAATACGAACCACCCAATGCAGAGCATCTATTCTATCTCAGATCAGAATTAACGTGCCGAAGTCCTCTGATTACTAGTCAAAAAGAAAAACGTCTTGCGCCGTTATAGTTAATGACTTAATCTCAAACAAATGAAACAAAATGCTACCCAGCAGCACGTACTGCTCTCTTCATTTATATTTCTACTGTAGATCATCATTAACGCAAACAAATGTAAAATGACTTCCTTTAGAAAAGGGTGAAGACAATGAATCTGCAGCGTCGGTTCAAATGAACGGCTTTCAGTCACACCACACAGAGCGAGGCCCCGAATAACTGTGCTCGCGTTGTAATGTTTGTCTCCATGTAAATGAAAAAAAAAAATAAAGAGCTGCAGGCCGGGATTTGCAAATGACATTTGATCACTTAACTTCTTTCAACCCATTGAGCAAATACCAAATAGAAGGCAAAACACACCCCAGAAGATTTATGAGCTCTGAGTCAGCAGAGAACGTTCTCTCGCTCCCTTCTCGCTCTTGTGAAACGCAGTTCATCATACAAATGGCTTGGGTGTTTATGCCAGATGTAAGATTAGATAATTAGTCATCTGAGTCCTGGATGTCAACCCTTTTGTGATACAAAATTTATTCCAAATGCACCATTTATAATCAGTTGACTTGCAAAAGCATTGTGGTGTTTGACAGTAATACATCTTACGATGTACAGCCAAGTATCTGCCACTCCATAGTAACGTGTTCTGTTTCTGCTGTAGCAATACCCTGCCTCGTCTTAGCCCTTCCCATGACTTCACTTTTTTTTGTCTGTAAAATAGGGATAATGATATTGACCTTTGGAAAGCAATTTCAAGTCTAATGATGAACAGTACCTAGAGGGGCTGGGTATCATTAATTAACCCTAAACCAGGAACGGAACAGGAGAACAGCAATTCACTTGCACTGATCACCAGACAATACTGCTGCTCTTTTACCTACTTTCTCTTCAGCATGACATGCAAGGTAACCAAACTAAATGCAACCACGGAAAGACTATACAGTACCTTTAAAAGTAATTTTACAGGTAAGCACATAAATACAAGTAGATTCAAACATTATACAGTGGGGCAAATTAAAGATGTTATTGGGACCTCAATTTCAAAATTACCGACGTGGATGCACAAGACACCAGAGGGGCAAATGGGGCTCTAAGATCAGTGTGTGTACTCTGTCAAAGGAATAAACCTTCACTTACTTCAGAATGATCACATCCTAATTACCACTGTCACTTGTCCTTTGCAGAATTGCAAAGAATATTGGCGGCTTTAAGGTTTTAGGGTTTTTCTTTAAAGGATAATCAAAATGTTTTATCTCTTCTGTTTCACATTAAAGTCCCTAATGCATTCTGTTCTACTGAGCCACATAGTTATTTCAGTCATTCTTAATAAATAACAGTTGCCAGTAGTAGTTAAGCCAACAGATCTGAATTATTTATAGTGTTGAGGAACAGAACGGCAGATAAAATGCATTAGGGCTTTCAGTTGTTCTTGCCTGAACGACACAATGGCAGCCTTTAGAAGTTTTTCCACAGGCTGTGAAATATTCTGCTTCCAGTCCTGGTTTAAAAGATTTCCTAAAGAGACAACAGCCAAACCTACTGCTATCCATCTTCAATAATCACATTCATGGAGAGCAGGTAAGAGAGTCTCCCAAATACAGTACATTATTCCAGAAAAAAAAAAAAAAAAAAAAAAAAAAGAAAAAGGAAAAGGTACAGACTGATTTGACTGAACAAGCCACATTCAAACTGCTGTTTAGTATTATTAGCCACAACGTATTTATTTAAATGTCACTTAGCATGGCTCTATACCTTTCAGTTAATGATCTGAAAGCACCCCATAGTGTTGAACTCAGTGTTTCTCTTCTCCTTTACTTATAATCCCTCCTCCCTTCATCTGGAAAAATCACAGATATTATCTCCATTTTGCAATGGCAAATCCAACTTCCCATTCAAGGGTGCCACACGGAAATCCAAGTCCTGTCTCTCCTCTACACCTCTTTTTTAAGAGATCATGCCACGAAACACTGAACACACACAAAAAAACAACAGGGACAGAAATTATCTTGACAATACTTGACAAATTACGTTAAACACAGTGGTTGGGTTTATGCTCTTTGTGGCTGAAAAGATGCATTCAAATATCTGTCTTATTGACTGATGGGAGAACATGCCTCTGCCAAGCTATGTCTGGGTAGAAAATGTGGGGGAACGTCTGTCTTTCCCACCTTGTCCTGACGCCACAGGGGACTGCACCCGTGTGAAATTCACTATACACAATGGATTCACAAGGAGAACCGTGCTCCCAGATGACAAGGAGAGATTTACGCTCAGATGCTGCCGAGGGAAGAACTGGGGGAGTAGTTGTAGCAACACAAGCTTGAACCAAAGAGTCTTCCTTTTATAGTTCACCTTCCGCTTTCTATAGGGATCTATTTACAGCAGGAAATGCTGCAAATTTGTAGCATCTCCAAGGAATAACAAGAAGAAAAAAAATGAAAACCTGGAGAGGTAAAAAAAAAACAGGCAAACTTCCTCCTACCAAATACTAAAGAAACGGGGAGGGGGGAATATCACTTTCAGGCCATGTCAGGTTAAGGCATCTGAAACTGGCTCCATCCCATGTCAGACTGTGGGAATGAGCCATCGTCTCCCAACCGCCAAGCAGGCTCCAGTGACAGGGATCCTGGCGCTTCCCCACCTCCCCCAGTTCGGAGGCTTATTTAAAACCTGCACTCCGGTTTCACCCAGACACGCGTACTGAAGACGCCAGATGTCACCGGAGCGACCACGCTCAAAAGATGAAGAATACTGCTTTCGCTTTGGGTAAAGCGAGTCCCGAGCCTGCGTAACGTACAGCCTGCCTGCAGTATGCGTCTATATATAGCTCTTTTTGCGCACAAAGGCTATATGAGTTGATTCTGAATAAGCCGAGGATTTCAAACAAGTCTGCAGTGCTGTAGGCTCCCTCCCATCCTGAAAGGTACAGGGAATTATTTAAAACTTGGAAAGCACGTCCTAAAATTATTTCCAGCACCGTTTAAAAACAAATCTGTGTACACATTCCAATCACTGCTACAAGGTCAACTGAAATAAGAGCTGTCACCTTTTATAGCAGTGACTTCACAAAGTAAATCTTGCAAGATTAGAGACATGGTTTCTCTACCGCAGACTTCTCCATACAACCTAAATCCACCTGCCTACTCACCAAAAATTGGGGCTTTGTTTAGGCAAAAGAATCAGCCTTTTCTTAAAATCCTATTTGTTCCATTTTATTTTGTGTGAGCAATGTTGGATTAACACAATCAATTCACCCACCTCAGAGGCAATAACGCTGCCCCCAATCTACTGCAGCTCATGAAAGAGCAACCCAACCCCTCTTCTTTCTCGCTACCCCCCTCAAAGAAGATTGCCGTCTTTTCCTGTAAGTTTATTATTAAACCTGTGATCTCTTCAGAAGACAGATGAGCTCTAAATATAATAAAGAATCTGTTTCGTAACACCTTGGGAGCGGAGGCAGCGCAGACAACAGGAGCCCGAGTAAAATAAAAGTGGAAAGGGGATGGAAACCTGTGTTATTGTCCTGCCTTTGCCCACTGCCAGGGCTTAGGTCCATCTGCAAACAGTAGACATACAGTAGAATATGGAATCATGTAATATACATGTAAAACTTTTTTTTTTTTTTATTTCTATGGAAGATAAACAAATGCAAACAAGCAACATTATTGGGAAGTTAATTCAGGACCTGGCAAAAAACTTCCTCAGATCAGAAGACATCTTCCAAACACAACAGAACTTGTTTGAAGCTCCATGAACCAGGATTGTAAATAATACAGGAGTGAGGACTGACTCACCCAGGGTGACGAGTAGGCTCAAAGCGTCTTCAAATGGAGCAGTGTCACGGTTATAATCAGCAGTTAAGAGAGTTACTTAGGAGTCACGCTATCAATTACAACGGTAATACGTATTCAGGGAGTGATATGTAGACAGAGAGAATATGAAATCAAAACATTAATAAAAAATAAGGAACCTTTGGAGACAAATTATTATCTTCTACAGCTACAGTGCTTTATACATTCACAAATGATTTATAATCTAAAAATAAATGATTACTTCTACCAGCACTGACATACAAGCTACCTTGGATGAAAAACAGCAAACTGCTAACGATGGATAGAAACACCACCCAACTGTTTTGAACAAACAGCAAAAAATGGACCATGCTAGAAAGAACAGGGGGAATCCATACAGGAATTGAAATTATCCAAGCTAAAATTTAACTACACCTACAGCTATGTCTGTCTACACCTATGATGGGATTGTCAATGAAAACGAGAACGGTTAGAATCATCTGTCTACCTTGATACCCCATCCCCCAATCTACATCACCCTCTCCCACCACTCTTTAGCATCAGACTGAGACACTGACTTGAAGGAAAAATACATCTGTAGCTGAGATACATATACGTATATATACACGTGTGTTTGTTTAAATATGAACAATCACCACAGACTCCTTGGGAAAAGGAAGAAGGAAGATTACTAAAACAGGTAGAAGATCATAAGTCACGCAAAAGCATGTAACTAATCCACAAAAGACATCATTAAAACACTGTGTCAAGTAATATTTTGAAAATTAAAAATTCAGTCGATTCTGCGCCCAAAGCACACAGCCAGCAACGACTCTACCAATCACAATGGCCTTGAAAAACTCAAAAAATAAAGAGGCCTTTCCAGATGGACTAAGGGCAGCAGTAAACCAGAATAGCAATTATGTAATCACAGATGAACAAATTCAGGAGGCGGCAATCAAGTAAAGAAGAAATCCAAATACGTTTTCTTAGAGGATTCTGTGAAACAGTTTAGACAGACCATGGGAAGAGCCACGAGAGCACGAGGATTTTTAACTGTTAACAAAGCGGAAAAAAACCCCAACCCTCTGTGTTCTAAATCCACCCTGAAAAATAGCAATGAATTCTTTTTGTTGGATTTAGCTGTAAAAGACTGCTAATAGCATGCAACCAGATCTATCAGACGTACAGTCAAGCAGCACAAAGATTGCCTCAAGGGCAGATAGTTTTCACATAAAAATACAGGTGGTGCACCTGCATGAGTGAGCTTTTTAATGATGCATGGAGTCAACATAAAAGGCACCACTGCAATCGGTTTAGATTGAAAATAATACACCAAGAAAGACGAAGAAAAAAAAAAAAAAGATTAGGAACACCAGCTGAGCTCGGAGATGACATAGGAAAAGTTACTGTTAAAGCAAGATTTAAGTTATAACACCACAGTGGTAGTAAATCGGAAGATGATAACCTGATCGGAGATTGAGCGCTGCTCCCGGTTCTGCATCTGACATACGACACTTCTTCAGTCTCTACACATCCCCCCATCTAGGTGTCAAATACTTCTATTGCCTTAAAACTTTACAAGAGTACTGTGACATTTAACTCATTAATACCTGGAAACTATGTTTTAATCCTTGGATAGAAGGTGCTGGGAAAGGACAGCATATTACATAATTAAGACTACCTAATAAAATATTATTGTATTTATTTAGTGAACTCCTCATCAGTCTCTCTCCTGTTTCAGTTCCCGGGTTCTGCAGCGCTTCATGACTTTCTCATTTCTTTTTGTCAGGTTAGTAGGATGCGAGCTGTGGTCACAAACCAGGAACATTAGTGCCGCAGGTGGGACAGACAATTAGCAGCTAATATACAGAGAATATAGGAAGAATCCTACTTAATCCACACACTCACAAGTATTATTCTGAATGTAAGTCTAAAAAGTACTGTAAAAAGCAGATGGAAAAACTACAGGGGGTATGAAAGAGTAATCTAGGTCCAAATCTTTCCCAAAGTTACCAAGAATGATAAGTTAGGGGCTTGATTTGGTATGAGCTGAAGACGCTCAAAACTTCCAGAAATGCAAATTAAGCACCTTATATAATTAATCTCAACTATTCCCTTCAGTATAAGCAAAAAGACCCCATCCAAAAACTTTTACAAGTGTAAAACACTGTAGATTTTTATACATGCAGAAAAACGGCATGTTCAGTCCTACGCTATCTTTAATTGTTATATATATATACTCATTAGCTTTGGTTTTGTATTTCAAAACTAAAAGCCTAATTCAAATTAAATTAATAAACTGTAGCAAAATTAAATATGGAGGAATGCAAAGGCAGTAACATGAACTCCCCAGAGATCAGGGAAATTAAACAAGCATAATATGTTACGGCTTCGTTATAAAACAATAATGGACGGGTAACAAAAATCTCACCCTTCTATCAAAACTCTGCGTTTTCTAATATTCAACCTGTTCTTTTTGATCAGGGCTGGTTATATAATCCTCAGCCATGCCACGGGGTTTTTTTTTTGCTGAAATCATGCATTTGATTTATAGTTTTTATTAGTACCAGAGACAGCGAGAAGATCAATCCATTCCCAAATAAAGTATAGCAAGGTTGGAGCCTTAGCACTGGCACGGTTTCATATGGGCTAGATGGCAGAAAAAGAAAATGCTTATGACAATAAAATAGAGACATAAGCTCAAGTAACCACAAAACCAAGGGAAGACAATGCACACAAGGATGCAAATCCACCTCTCTCCGCTGTTCAAAGACCACACTCTTACACACAAGGGCGGCCTGTGGCAGCAGGTCTGAAAAATCCGACGAGGAAAACAGCCCGGGTCCCCCAGTTTATAGCTCTATATTAATTCTTGATATTTAGCATAGCTTGTCAAGAATAATGCAGTATTGTACAATTCTTCAGGAGTCTTTTCTGCCTTTTAGCTATGAGTCATGACTATATTAGGAAAAAGTGAGCTTAATTTAGACAACACAGAAAGTTAAATTACATATTTTCTTAAGGTCTCTGATCCAGCGGAATACATATTTATTTATTTATCGCCTCATTTCTCTCCTCTTCCTTTTTTTTTTTAAAAAAAAAAGTATGAAAATTTCATTAATCTTCAGCAGGTGGCATCACGGGAAACAATCATAGTCCTGGACATAAGGGAAAGGGATTTCTACATTCGATGGAGGACTTTATATCTCTGCCACGCTCCCTCTCCTGCAGGAATGACTGAAAGGAACAAAGGCGTATTCCTTCAGTATTCTCCCCCCTGCAAAATCTATTGCCCCAACCTGCCCAGCAAGAAGGAAAATGGAAAAACTGCAAACAAATATTAGCATTTATAGCTATTTCTTAAATACAGATCTAGTCCTGTTAGAAAGAAAATGCCTGTTTTGATAGCAAATATCATTTAGGCTGGGGAAGCAGGGGTGTATGTGCCCTTTTTAGTACATACGTTGAGTTTAATGCAATCCCAACTGAAAACAATAGTGAATCTTGCTGATTTTAACACCTCAGTGATCAAAGCTTTTCTCTGACGTTTAGTAGCGGTTATGAAAGATTTGCAAGGAAGAGAACAATAATGTACAATAAGACATGTCTGAGTAACTCTTCAGGTTTAGCTATCTGCAAAACCTTACCAAAAGAGAAAGATAGAAAAAAAATTAATAGAATGATTGAGATTAATTTGCATACTTGCTACTACAATAATTAAAGACACCTTTCTTACAATGTGAATGTCTCAGGCATTTCATTCACAAGGGAGATTGACATGCTGATATATTTTACTTCCAAGTTAGAAAGTATTTCTCTTCCGTTGCAGCTACTCTCTGGAAGTTATTAAAGGAAAAAAGGAAAATAGTGAGAAAGACTGATAAGAAAAGAAACAGTGAGTAACATTAAGTCAGGACCACAAATACTTCTGCATCCCATATCCACCACAGCCTTGTGGGGACGGCCAAGATGGTAGAAATAATCAGATATTTGCTCCTCTCCATCGATTAATTATCTTTCCACTCTCCCCCATCCCTCGTCCTACCCAGGCACAGGCAATGCAAACAGGCTCCTCTGCTCACACCTCTGCTTTGAGTTGCCCAGGTCCAACGAGCGGATGATTAACGGAGAAGATCTCCCAACATTTCCTTTGGACGTCCTTCCAGCACCAACTATTTCCTCCAAAAGGGACTGTTTTGGTGTGAAGGTGCAGAAAAAGACAAGAAATATGAAATGGTCATGAAATAGAGGAAACTAGGGAAAAAAAAGTCCTGGCTGTGCTACAGGATGTTCCAATAACCACTCTATAAATATTTCCTTCAAGGTTTCACTACTGGAAATAAAAAGCCTGTTGAAGTACAGTATTTTAAGGAATCTAAAGCAGCAACCAATTAAACAAAAAAAAAAGGCAAGCTGATTTCTCACTACATGTATTTAATATTATGTTGTTTCTTGGTGAAACCCTTAGTAAGTGGGAGTACTCAAGGAGACACTTAGATTTACATAAATTTGAGACTGAAAAAGGCAAAAAGGCTGTTAGACTAAGTCCATTGCATGGTCGGGATTGAGTCTTCCAGTGGAAGTTACATCAGCCTCCAGACAGACACAGTGCTCAGTCTCAGGCAAAATGCGTAAGTTAACTTCAGAATAGGTTCTTAAAGCCATTCTACTGCCCTCTCCTTTATACCATTAGCACAATATTTCAAGGTTGTGCATGCATAATATGTAAATTCTAAGTTATGATTTTATCTCGCTTTTAAACACATAAAACATACATAAGCCCATTCTATCATTGTCGCATAAATTTTCAATATGACTACGTCCCATTTCTGATAACCAGATTGTAACCCCTCTTCTAAAGGGAACAGTACACATATCACAGCAACACTCTGCAGTTAATATATCTCAATACAAAACTATACAAAATTTAAAAAATGGATAGTGTATTTTTTTTAAAAGTTCTGCTAGGCTCAACTTGATATACCACATCATCATACAGTGGAACAGGTAATGAGTACTTATGATTTTTTTTCCCATTATGGCCAGTAAATTCAAACATTAGTAACTCTTTTATAAGAAACTCCACCTGCTAAAGACCTCGGTGAAGCCTACGCCACTCACCAGAAGGTACCGCAATTCGCAGCTTGGTGAATGCAGAAGAGAATTAAAAGAATCATCCATTTGCATTTTTGGCGTAAAAACCGCCAATACTCCACAATCAATTCCTGTGCATGTGAGGTCCAGGACAGAAATAGCAAGGAGCATGCCTGACAATGCTTGTTGAAAGGAGTTTACGAAAACGGACGGATAGAAACCGGCAGAACAAAACTCAAACTTGCACCACAATTTTCACCCCGAGACGACTCCTTCGCAAGGCATAGTCTTTCAGCCATTCCTATACTTTTACTGGTTACAATTTAACTTCCCTTTGGGCGGAAAAAAAAGAAAAAGAAAAAGACGTTCAGATTTTAAGAGAAATATGTAAGATTGAAGTATGAAGAATTTGGAGGCTGTAATAAAAAAAAAAAAAACAACAGATGGCTAAAGAGCGACTGCACGCCCCAGTTCACTTCTGGGCCTCTGGTACCATTCCTAAGCCAGCGACGTCAGCAGAGCCCCTCCAGTGAATTCCAGCCCTGCCAGCGCTCAGGGGTCACGAATCATCCATCCTACATGTGCTGAAGATGAGATGTCTGGCACAGGCAGTGGTTGCTCACCCAAAGAAGATACTTGAGCTGCGGTCAATCTGTACCTACAGCCTGTAATGCCTACTGGATTCAAGGATAACATCAATTTTCTCTTTTTTTTTTCCTTCAACCAAATAATAGCCAAACTACTGCAGCTGCAATAGAGATCTTAGTTTTTAAAAATGCAAATATTAGAGGGAAGCAATCAGAGAGCAAAGAGAATGATCAAAAGTTGAGAAAATGTTACCCATAAATAAATGATGATGCATAAGAAAACATGATAATTCATATATGAGATAATGAGGCAAATGAAGACATTATATTGTTTTCTGTGTTAATGAGGAAGGGACAAATATTATTGAAAAAATTAACAGGAGGGATTCAGATTAGGCAGTAAGAAAAACTTTCCACCTGTAACTAAAATTACCAAGACCTGGAAACGCCTGCATAAGGAGGTTGCGGGATCTCCTCTGCCAGAAACTGAGAGACGAGGTCAGAAAAGTACCTCTCAGGATATGGTTCAGATTTAGCTAGTTTTACCTTGAGGTAGAAAGATGGACTAAATGACCTCCTGAGCTGCTTTTCAGCCCTATTTTCTATGGTTTTGCTATTCTATTAAAAACACATGAAATTTCCCTTAGCTCTTTCCGTAAAAGGAAGGAGGGTAATTCAAGAGACACAGTGTCTCCAGAGCATAGCCCTTATTAATTAACCTCATAACGTAACCCGCAGTAACATTGTGCAATGCTGTGTACCCCCTCCAGTGCCTGTCCTACATAAGAGTGTCTTCTGGCTACAGAATTTAGAGCTTGATCACAAAGATACTGGTGTGTCCTAACTCTCTCTGAAATCAATGGGAATTGAGGTAACTAATTAAGACTTGTAATCAGGCCCTTAGACCAAAGCAACAGAATGGCATGCTTTTAGAATCTGATTAGTTACTTAATCGTTCAAAACAGGCACTAAATAATATATTAACTGCCTGTGAAAGAGGCATCTTTTTCTCAGGTCCAGAGCCTGCTCTGGCTCACATTTCCATATAACACCTAAGGAAATAGAAGCCAACTCTCTATCAAAGCAAAATCTACCAGGCATTTACACTGGTGATAACATTTTACGGTTGCTCCTCCATCAGTGTTGCTCATTTATGGCTGTAAAAAGATGCAAGACTGAAGAACTAGCCCTTTTACATCTGTTAGAAAAAAAAAAAGATTCTGTAATGATTTCAGTTTTTCTAAGCCTTCTCTGTTCTATTTAAAATAAAAAATAAAAATAAATATGATTTTCCGAGGGAAGCATCTCCCATGTATGTACATTATACTGGCAGCCTCTTGCTTGAGCAACACTCTTTGCTTATCCGCTGTTCTCATCCCAGCTGGTAATAATCAGAACTGAGAGACTTAATTACTGTACCTTTCAATAGGGCTTTAATTTTATTTTTGTTCTTTCTGCTGCAAATGCCCATGAATCAGAGGGTCACTTTAAGCACAGAATTCAATTTAATTATACTCACAGGCATTTTTATCATTAAACAGGTCAACTTATTAAAAAAAAAAAATCGTGATTATGAATAATGGAAAGCCTGGCAGGCAACCCAGAAGAGTTTCACCCTGCAAGCTCTCACATCCATTTGTTTAGATTTGTTTACTAAGCACTCGGCAAGGTCCCACTGAATGAACACGACAGCATTAACTGAAACTACATCTAATATTTAATTATAAGTGGATTTTAATACTGACTTATTGACTGTTTTCATGGGAATATTTACCAGCATTTGTAAACGGAACTATTATCTGCTGATAAAAGCAGGGAATGAGAAAAACAACACTAAAGGTCATTGACTGAGAATATGACTGCGTATTCCTGAACCGCATCTGGCAAAATCCTTCCCAAGTTACAGAATTATATTATGCAATCAGGTCCATTCTTCAGATAGGATAGGATTCTTTTGCAGATAGGACACTGTTTTAATTACATGCCAGGGAGGATGTCTCTGATGGACTATCCTCATGTGAACTAGATCTAAACCGAAAATCCATGCTGTTCATGGAAGTCTTAATACACAAGGTAGAAGATAGCAAAAATTTCTGGAGAAACAACATTTTGGATAGCAGACAAGGTCTCCTGGAAAGCTAGTTTCGTGCTTAATGAATACACCTCGGTACTTAGCTTGGATCTTTTCAAAGGGATCCTCCTGCCTATTCCTGCTCTATTCTGTATGCAACTATGCATAACATGATTTCTGTATGTTATTTATAAGGCTAACAAGTCAAGTAATTATACACTCTGTGTATAATATATATCCCTTTCCTTTATGCTCCACAATTTCATTAACCTTTTCTTTTCTAATAACTCAACAGGCCTAGAACTTATTTATCTCTTTATTTAACAGTGTGGTCGATACTAATTTGAAAACCAGCTGTTATTTTTGACCACTTGTTGTATGTATAAAAAAGCATCAATTCAGTTATTGGAAGCTGAAGTTTTAAAAAGGTAATCGCGCAACAAAGATGCAATGCAAGAATTTAAAGTTTTACTGATTTCAACTGCAAAAATTGTTTATGTTCATCTTCATATTCTTATGACGCAGAAATGAAATCAACTACAGCGACAAAAAGCTATTACAAATAATTACCTTAAAGAAAAGGCTTTTACAAATAATTACCTTAAAGGTGCCTGACTGCAAAGCCATTTCTTCTCTGTACATGAAGACTATACGGAACACTTTTCTAATTCATCCAGGCTTACTTTACAATACTGATAACAGATAACGACAAACACACAGATATCTAAAATGGAAAAATTAGAAGCAATTTCTGTTCCTGGAAAAAGTTGCGTTTTCCTGACGCATTAAGGTATACAGATATAATAACAGTAGCAGCTCTCAGAATCCAGAAAGACGTGGTGTTACTGTGACCCTGAATTCTCATGCTTCATTTTCAGTTTCCTTTTCTATATAAAAGTAAACATTACACAGTTACAGCATTACAAAATTGCCAGAACTACAGACACTTATGGAAAAACACAACTGTGTGGATTTTGTTTGACACAAATTGTCGCTTATCATCTATGAGGTAGCTGATTTCAGAGGCTCATAGGTGTCTGCATTTTAAGAGAGAGAACCGATGCAACACACTCTTTCTATAAATAGAAAAGTTTATTCAAACAAGGATATATCCAATCACACAGATGCCGTCCTCAAATCAGTTGCAATGAGCCCACATCTGATGTTCCTGCCTGTGCAACTACTATCTCATGTCCTCAGATGTCTCCTCTCACAGCATACAACATTCCCCTTCAGCCGATGTGGTTACTGTCCTGGCCTGACTGGAAAGAGCGTCAGATTTGCTTGTAATAGGTTCATCTACTGCTCTCTGGTGATCTATTTTTGCTCAGATGATTCAACTTCATATGTTCCTACAGTGTACGAGGCTGACCTAAGTTCTTTTAAGTTATGGCCTAAGGAATAACATTACTTTTATTAGTCACGAAAATTTCCAAGACCAAGTTTCATATGGAAACAAACCTGATGTCCAATGAAAAACAACAACAAAAATACACAAACTTGCTTTTGCAATGTAAGTTACACTGAAGTGGCACTAAAATATACTTAATACTCTCCAATTAGGTCTCAGACACTAATTTTCCAGGTATTAGATATTTGTTCATTTCATGTTTGGACACAATATCAGGGATATTTCAAATTGTTACTTACAATTAAAAAAATAAGGCTCATTATACTTCCCAGAAATTGAAAGATTGGAATTATTTAATCAGTCCAAGTGAGAATGGATTTGCAAACTTAGCTGCATATAAGACACTGCCTTTACTCCAACCAATGGATACTTCAGATTTATCCCTGAATTATTTTAGAACCACATTTTCATCAGCAAAATTGGTTTCAAGCAAATTAAGGTTCCTTTGAAAGTTCTGAACGATAATATTACACTTTGCTAACTGCAGGTTTTGACCACTCTTGCAAATGGAACATCTAAGGAACGTTTTGCTACCTATCCATTGCTCCACTCCTTGTCTCAGTTACAGTGGTACAGCGCTTGGATGTCTAACTGGAATTCTCTGTATGAATTTGCCATCTTTTTTTGTTACCATTTTTACAAATTCCTGAGGTAGCTTCATAAATAAGGTCCTCACAAGTAAATTGCACCGTGTATGAACAAAAGAGAACGATACTTGCTTCTACCTCCTCGATCTCCTCACACGCTGCTCTTTACTTCTGCATCTGCCCCCATGCAATTCTTCTGCTCATGCACTGTTCCTTCTGCAGCTCCATGTATTAGTTTGCCAAGTGACAGTGACTTGAATCCTAATCACGTCTCCTCTGTCACTCAGCACTTCCGAGGACGGTATTCCCGTCGCCTCCATGCCAGTGTGCGAGCGTACAAAGTACAGCGGCTTGGAGGCACAACACAAAGGCTGGAGAGAAGAAAGGAGCAGCAAAAGCAAAGCACAAACAATGGATGGTGGGAACAGCGGTGTGGTGGCGATGGGAAACGAAGGGCTTAATTAACATCCAGCCCTCAATGGCAATGCTTTTACTCTAGTCCCCCATGAACGTACAGAAATAGACTGATATGTATCAGAAGTCTCAGTGTGTGGACTGTCATTTCTTGTATTCCAGTGGAATTTCAAATGATGGCTACTGCGCATAGCAGAAACTGCTCCCTGACCCAAAGAACCTGCAATTTAAATGTTTAAATTGTCAGTCAAAGGGAGAGGAAAGAAGGCAAGAGAAGTTAAGTATTAATTGCATGAAAAGGACAATGGTTTGCCGCTCAGGTTAGCTCCACAGTTTGGGGGGGGGTGGGGGGGGGGTGGTAGGTTTCTGTTTAAATATTGTTTATATTGTTATGAAATTAGGACAGATAACAAAACACAAAGAAATGCAGCGCAAAAAAAGGGAGACAGAGCAACTTTCAGAGACCTAAAACATATCAAAAATGATGGCAAAAATAAGAAACACCCAGAACGACAAGAATTTCTAATGAAATATTAGTCTTGCTGCCACATATGCTAATCCCCTAAACTTAGGGAAAGAAACCATGGGGCGATACCCAGAATACAAATTGCACTCAATGCAAAAGCAGCTGCTAAACAAAGAATGAGCCGATTTGACACTTGCTAAAGAAATCCATTGATCATAGGAGAAATATTTATGTTTTCAAGTCAGAATACTAGTCCTGAAAACCAAACTATCTGCATAAATTCCTCACCATATTTCCAGACTTTCAGCCACAAAACAACTATTTCCATGAAAAATGTGATTATGCAATTTCATGTGTGTGTTGACAATTGAGGTATAACGTAAGAGATGTCCCACATCAGGGGATCGACAAAATGCCACACAGGTAACACGAAGCATATTTCAAACTGACACTAGACCACTTATTAAAAAAGTTAGATTGTAGTTTATATCATGCAAAAGTGGTAGATATAACCTGGAAATCGGAACTAATTACATACTGCATAATTTCTTCCTATTAAATCTGAGTGCTTCTTTTAAAAAGCAAATTATTTGGGATGCTTTTTTTAATGGAAATTTTTAAAAAACAGACAATATCTAATCTTAAAGTTCTACTGAAGTTCTGTTGCTATAACAACGTGTAAAAACCTTTTTCCTGTTGAGGACATCTGTAGCTATTTTTACATACAACAGCTGGATTTGTCTGTCTGATTTTCACTCATAAGAAGTGTTTTATTTGATGTCTTTGAATAAGCTTTTGATATAATGACAAATGTCAGAGTCCAGCATGCTCAAGAGCTGAATAATCTCGGGTATAAAATACACATTACAGGGCAAAACTGTAAAATGAGCAACAACTCGATTAAAAGCAGTGATTCTCAAATTCCCCCCATGCACATGCACCTCCTCCTCCCAGATTTGGCACTGGAATAACAAGGGCACAACAAGACTTTATCAATGCGATCTTTGATCTCAGGAGATACCACCTTTGTACTCTAAATTTGCCTAAAATTTACCAATACAGGAGAGCACCAAGAACCCGACTTGCAATTTTCGGTCGAACAAAGCACGTCAGGCAGCTGGAAACAAGCAGCATTCAGATGTGATGCCCAAATATAACAGCTAACTGTTCTCATCTTGCTCCACAGAAGTTTCTCATACAATAAAACCAGCAAATAAAACCAGTGATGAAAGTGCCAATATCTCCAAAAGAACATAAACAGCTGAGCTATCTCAGCACCTTGCAGAATTAAGCCATGTACAATTTTGCCCCCAATTCATAGATATCTGTAAGACTGGAAATAGAAATTAGGAGCTCTGGTCACAATCATACATAAAATGGAGATCAGACAACTAGGCAACACAAAAATTGACATCTAGAGAAGACAATTTTATTTCAAAACTCCCCTTTATACTATGCAGCAACATATTTATTATTATTGCACCATGATTTAGAATATAATATCATTAGAATGAATTACTGAAGTGAACGGTTCAGTCCCTGTGAGGATTAGGAAAGAATGAATTATATCCTGATGCTTATTACAAACCACTTCTCCCATAAACAGCAGGGCCTTGCAGAGCCTGGTGAAGCCCATGTCCCTACCTACCGCAGGCAGACAAGGCTCCAGTAGTGCAAAGTCTTTCAGAGTATAAGGAGTCACAAAAGGCTATGTGGATTCCTGAAAAATTCTCTCTTACCGTTTCCCAAAAGACCTGTTACTTATGAACTGAAATCACACACAAAAAACAGCAAACAGACTCCACTGGGATGTTGGAAATATGCAATGCCTACATTACACAAAGGTAATAACTGCTTATATGCCTGGTACACATGGATTACAAGGAGAATACTTGCTTTATTTTTCAAACACAAGAGAGGAGGGCATGACATTTTGTGAACAGGGTCCTGTATCTTTTTTCTCTCTGTTCTGATTTCAGCTGTAAATACGTAATTACTGTAAATGCATCCAACGCCTACATCATTTCTAAAACAGCACAGGATTGTTCGTATTGCATCTGCTGATCAATAATTATTAATGTCACGCAGAGACAGGTAAATTGCCAGTGCTTTAGCCTAGGACATTTCACGTTCGCACAGACGCCTACAGTTTAAGGCAACAGTTAGCAATACAAAAGGCAAAACCAGGCTTAATTTTTCCTGAATAATTTGCTTCCAGCTGATTGCACAACACATTAAAACGTACTACTACATACTGAAAAAGCTTACTGAATATGACTTGGATCTCAAGAAGATTTAGAGACCAGTGTCAGACAACAGTTTTGTTGCCACTTGCTAAACTGAATTTATTGGAGAGCTTCCTGAAGAGAGGAGAAAGTATTCAACTACCCAGTAAATATCAAAGAACATGCTTGGTGTTGCTGTTCTTCCCTTGGACAGGAATTCCATAGTTTGAAGCGTGACCTTTCGTGCAGACCTACTGGAGTCTGTATTCAAGCTGTATGCTGGAGAATTGGACACAGTATTGAGCTTAAGAGTGATTTCCATGCTGCTGTATATTAATACAATGCATGAAGCAGCACAGAAAGCATAGACCAAATGGCCCAAGGCAGTAGTTTCTCTACAATTCTCTAAAAGAACAAAACAAACCAAAAAGAGATTAAGAGCAGAGATCTGAAACAACTGAAATCTAATGTCTTGAAATTGCACTCAGATGTCTGCCAGGATGCCCTGGTAGCTAAGTAACTCCCTGAACTCTGCAGGACTGATAAATATACCTAGATGCTTTGCTGTTGTTAGTAAGGAAAAAGAAAAATAACGTGGAGAATAAAACTGTGCTGGAACGCAGCCAGGACAAAGCAGAGCACTTCTGCTCCAGGATTCACGATCCATGTGAAGGCTACTCTGAAGGGCTGCTAATCAAACTGGAGATTGCAGCGTACTACATTGATCTTCAAGATACGGGGCCAACACAGACAGCAAAGCACACAGAACTTGGAAGTGTGACATAATGGGCAACCTACTTGCGCAGGACGGAAAGCAACATATTTGTTAGGATATGGCAAAAAACAAGTAGTTCAAGCAACTTAAAGAATATGAGAATGACCTTGTGTTAATCAGGTTACCATGCCCAAGGGAGTGGGAGGGAAATCTCCTTACTTAATAAGATCAGTCTTGATTTTAGAGATAATAGGGACATAATTACAAGTTGGCGAGGATGATGTGACCTCCAACCCATCTTTTTAATCCTCATCTAGAGATACTTAATGAAGCTAGTGAAAGTGGAAAATAAAATGGCGTAAGGAACAATGATCAGTGCCAAAGTCCAGTGGAGAAGTCTTCAATAACAACTATGCCAAACTCTGCGGAACTGAAAGAAAGGAAACATTTTAACATCAGAAGAAATAAGATCGACATCCAGTGGAACATTTCAGTGCATCTTGTTAAACCAAAAGACTTCAGTATACACACAGTTTATCAGCGTGGTTTACAGCTTTGACACACAAAATGAGAATGATGCAGACAGAAAACGAACCGACCTTTCTTTGTCGTAACCTTCATGCACAGCATATGTCTTCCCAAGTAACCTTCCCAAATGACTAGCCTTTTCTGTCTACCATTCATATTTACTGTGGCTATTACAACGATTTTTGGAAGTAAACTCTCAGCCATCAGTCTTTAGAAACACAACGGGACTTGGTTTTGCACAAAGGGACACGTACAGCTGTAACTTTGCAAGTGCTACCATCTGCTCATGTATTAGAATTTGTACCCACAAAACATCTGTTGGTACAAAACTCTTTCAGCTACTACAAATACCTTTGGTTTAACACTTTGGTAATTTTATGAGGAATATTTAAAAAATAAAATGCAAGAGTTACCCATAAACATCAGAAAAAATATGTCCATAACAACACAGTCTTCCCAATTGGCTTTCTGCCCGGTAAGTTTATGCTTATTAACTGCTTTTTTTTCTTATTAAAGGTACGCCAGAAAACAGACACTATGGGATAGAAGATAAACATTAATGCTGATTTGAACACTACCAAAAAATTAACTCAGAATTATATACTATCAACTATTCTATTTTTCTAATGTTTGATATCAAAAGTCAGGGAATTGCAGAGTATTTCTGTCAACAGTGACTGACCTTGAATTAGGGTCTCAGTATGACAGAAACCACTTTTGAATTTTCAGCAGGTACCCTGCTTGTTTAAAGACTATCAGTATTCAAAATACATGAGTGACACTGATCCCCTAGCTGCTGAAATTCTAAAAAGTTACCTTTAATAAAGAGGATCAGTTCTTTATGATCAAAGTAACACCAAAACATTACTAAATCTCTTTACTACTATTTTTCCAGATGAATTATTTAATATCAAAAAACAACAACAACAAAAAAATAACCTAGTGACTTCAGGATGGTGTTGCTCTCTGTTCACAATTACTATATGATTCTCAAGCTGAAATCAAAAGTTGGTACATAAATTTAATGATATTTAACAAATCTAAGGTTTAAATAAATTCAAAGCAGAAATAGCACTAGAGCATAGCTGGGGGGTGGGGGGGAAATCAATGAAAATCCATGAAATTTCTCTATGTTCTATTCTTCATGTCACAAATAATCTCTCCAGAGATATACACACACACACACAGAATTAAATTAATGTTTTCAAACTGACAAGGGTGGTTAAAAATAATAAAATTAAGCCCTTTTAATCAGAAAGCACTGCCAAAAGGTACAGCCTGCCACTGATACCAAGGCCTGGCCAATCTGACTGTTAAGAATATGACTTAACGAGCAGAGAGTGTTCTTAAGCCTACCATGTCTTTCCCGAGCCATCACCTCCTGCCAAAGCTCAGAGAGGGGCTGGCAAGCTCTTCTCAGTGCTCTCTGGCTGGAGACTGAGTTACTATGATATATGTCTGCAGAATAACAAGAAAAAAAAAACAGTGGAAAATGTGAAGATTGCAGGCATGTTCCCCGGAAAAAATGTATTTGATTACAGCAAGTCAGAAGCAATCTTGACCTACGAATACCTTACTAACAGAAGAGAGAACTGTTCTTCCCACTATCGGTTCCAATTTGTACTCATTTCAATATCAATCCAAAAAAAGAGAGAAAAGAGGGGAAACAAATGGTTTGCTGAAAAAATACTAAGGCACTATAGAAAGAGTTTTTCTGTTGTTATGGAAACACAGAAAGCACAGGCTAGGGAAAAAAAACGAATAAAGAAGCAATTTAAACTGCAAATATAAACATGTTCTTGCTTCCCGGAAAAAGTCCTTCCAAAGGATTTTGTTGCTGCTGTGGATCTAAGCAACTGAAAACTACAAATTCTTCCCCACAGAAATACAGATAAAAATTTGAAATCCACTGTAAGAAAATAATAAATAGGACAAGAGATAAAAAAAAAACAGATGGAGTTATCAAACTGCTTATTTCCACAGACACAAAGAACAGTTTCCTAAAAATGCAGTAACTTCAGACACTTGCTGTTTTAAGTAATCGTAGTGGTGAAAAAGCACGTGATTCTGCATCTATCTGGAGAAAAATAGTTCTTTGTTCTTTCCCCACATCTGTATTTGTATTTCATACACGTTGAGCAGGTAGACCAGGAAATAATTCCATTCTCTGACCATAAATTACGTATTAGAAATTGGTTGTTTTATATGAAGCTACTCTGAACACACGGAATAGAATGTAAAAACTGATATTACCTGTTAGTCTATAGTCCTTTGCACATAAAAAAGTTAATTTAAAATATTTCCTGCCACAGTCCTAAGTTACATCAAGAAGTAACGATAAATAACTGTACACACATAACTGATTAGCAAAATTGGGCTTCAAAATTCTCATTCTGTCTTTAGGTAACGCTTAATGAAATGGTATAAATCAGTTGTGCTAATGATATAATGTTCTTATGTACCTGGATGATCTACTTTGGTCAGGTATCACAGAACTTCTCAATGAAAATGGGGCATGGGCTTATGATGGAAGAACAGTAAATGCATGTATCTTTGGATCTAATTGAAAACACTTTCCCACCACGTTAGAAAGAAGAAAACAGATTTTTCACTTGTAGCAATAATCCCAGGTTTATGTAAACTAACAACGAGAGACTATGATAGAGGGTTCATCATCACTCCTAAATATTTCAGAGGAAGATTGCAGGTGAATCCTCAATGGTTTTTGCAGCATGTTTTTTGGCCAATTACACTGACTGCAGCTATTGAACAATTACTGCTGCTGATGGAATAATGGCCAGGAAATCAACTGCACATCCAATAAGCACTTTTGTAAATAAGCTAATCTTTGAAAATAGTTCCTCTTCCTCACAAAAAAAAAAAAAAAAAAAACCCAGACAAACGAAACAAAACAAAACACCAAAAAACCTCAAGGGCAATAGACCATAGAGTTCACATTATGGACCCAATACTTCTAAATTCATTCTGGAGAGAAAACCGTGTTTAGTGTAGTCATCTATCATTCACCAGCTCAGTAGCTTTTTACTCCCTGCAGGGCAAGGTCTCTTCATCCTTGCTTCTGTCATTTTAGACTACAGAAGGGAACCAATTACACACCGAAGACCACTGCTGTTTTTTTATTCTTTCTCAGACCAAATTTTTAAATTATTTTGTGTCTGAGAACTCTGAATTCAGGCATCTGAACTGACAGTAATGGTACCCATTAAGAAAAAACACTAAACTCTTCATGCATATACACAATCAAGCAACATTCACATGGATGTTACCATTGTAATTATCGAAAGTGACTGAGCTGCACTAAATTACCAGGATTAACTTTGGCTTGCTGATTCCATGCACTTGCACACACCTTTAGCTCCAAATATCTGTCAAACTCACTAACGTTCTTCACAGAGAAATAAAACTTAGAAATAAAAACACGGATCTTATCAGGACCTAATAGGACTTTCGGGGAAAAAAAAAATCCAGGTAAAGGAAAATTTGTGTGATTTTTCAAAATGAAGCACTTTACCTCATTTTGTGAGGATACCCACAGAAAGCCACCCTGTACTTTTCTGATATTCTTTACCAACACACGCACAAACCTAGTCTCTATATATTTATGAACATAAAAGTGGCACAAGAAGATACTGTCATATCTCTATTTGACCCACTGTATTTCAAGAAATACAGTTTAAAATTATAACCTGCAGTGGAAGACCCTGTTGAAAGTGCCAGTGGCTGCCTGCTCAGGAGCTTTCCTGCAGCTTCTTAGCCAGGAGAAGAATAATTGCAACAAAAAAGCCCTGCGGAAAATGGTCACAGAACATGTATTTTTCCTTTGGGCCAAGTGTGAGCGGGACTTGAGAAGCACCAAGATGATATCCCTGCTGATTTCCTGTCTCTACCGCACGCACTTTTATCTTTGATGCACAACATCAGTTACAATCTCTGCCATAAAAGATACAATACACTGATTTACCCCTAATTAAGGATGAAGTACAGAAAGAACATTTGATTGTTGTTTACCTTTCGACATCTGTTGGCCTCTTTCAAATACAGTGATTTGAAAAAAGGGAAGAAACCTCACTAATTGCTCTTAGAGCTGTGGGAAGAGTTCAGGCTTTCTGTTTCTGGGCTTTTGTAAGGAAGAGCTATGTTTCAGATGTAGTGTGTGTTGCTATGGTAATTATTATTTTACTGAATGATATACATTCAGAACTGATTTCATATTGTCAGTCAGCAATTAAACAGATTAGTCTGTGTACACTCACAATTCTGAAATATTTCCAATTTCTTTTAAATCTTAGGGCATGTGAAAAGCACTGGTCTGACAGTCCCAGAAAATGAAATACTAATTCAAAGGGCAGCTCCAGCTGAGCAGGTTTCCTCTGACCTCCTCAATGGTCTATTCACAGGCCCGCATGTCTCAGGAGCACAGATACTGCAAGACGTTTTGGTGCCTGAAGTCAGATACTGTCTCTTTGGCTCCTCACAGCTACAGCCATCTCCTGCTCATTCTTCTGCTGCAGACTTGAAATCTCCCTCCCCAGACGGCTGTAGCAGCAGCCACAGTAACTATCAGAAATCGAAACGGTTGGCTTCTGTCTTCCATTATGACAGTACTCGTCAGGAGGAAGTTTTTGGTTGCTAACCACTGAGAAAACCCACTAAGTGAAGATCAATCACTTTCCTCACCCTGCAGTCCCTTCTGCCACCACGCAACCTCCGAGGACAGAAAACACCTCTCTGAAAGCAGGCAGGCATCAGCTGCAACCCTGCCTCCTAGTTTTGTGACCAAGACACCTGTACCACAGAACCAAAGCACAAAGTACCCAATCTTATTCACAAACCTATCATCCGTCACTTGTATTCCGGATCCAACATGTACTTCAGCCTGACACAAACAGTTTCCAGATTTATGTAGCTCTCTCGAGTCTCTAACTGAAATTACAGAAACACGAAAGTAGTTGAGGAAGAAAAATAGGAAGCAACACGATTTAATTTTCCTGCGAGATTCCAAGTGTCTCAGAGTAACTAGAGAAATAATATTCCTACAATACAAAAATGGTGCTAAAATTTGTGTAAAACAAAACCACTAAACCCTTTGGAATTTTATTTGCTATGCCTTAGCTTGGCAAAGGAAGAAGTGATAGTAGAAGAACTGGAAATCAAGAGAGCCCAGGCTTGTGCCTAGCTTTATTACTGGCTTTCTTTGGTAAATCAATCAATGGTAGAATCCCATTTTTTCCCCATGCTAAGAAATAACTCAAGAAAAATTTAATATACGTGAGTAGGGATAGTCAGGGAGATAAATGATGAGTTCGAAAACTCATAGATGAAAAACACTAGAGAAATGCACAGAATTGTCAGGAAGGAAAGTAGCTGTGCAGCTTCTGAACAAAGGAGAATCATCTCTAAAAGAAGTGCAAATTCAGTGTCTGCCTCGGTTCTATAGGCCCATGGCTCGACTCATGCAATAATACAGACAAAAATAGGTTAAATCTTTAAGCTTCATGGGGAGGACACCTGACAGACACAGGGCAGTAAGGGAATTTACAAGATGTTACTTAATTATCCATATATTTTCTTGGCCATTCTCTCTATCAAGTAAATTATTTTAATAGGTTGACATATTAGAGTTTGCGGGAGCAAGTCAGTTAGGAGATCAAGAATGAGTCAGCAGTAGAAGGCTGATGGAAACATTAATCTTGAAGAAAGGGCTAAAGGACTAGAGGAAAACAGAATATCATTCAAGATCAGCGAAAATATAATGGGCACAGAGGGTCTGAAAGGTGAACAGAGTGATGGCTGCACAAGGGAACATCAGACTGCCAGAAGCTGGTAGAGCACAGGCCATAAACAAAAAGGAAACAAAATGACTAAAATAAGGTGCAGCCTTGAAAGTAAAGATAAAAATAATTTTGATTCCAAAAGGAGATGATAATTTACCCAAAGGAGGTCATGTCATGGCAACATGACTGGAGCAATTGTATGGCATTTGCTGTTTCTCTTAGTGATAAGGAATCAACATAATCTAGTCATTTCACTAGCGGCATTTCAGACAGTTCACAAAGGATTTGGCATTCATTCAGGAAAGTCTTGACTTATCTTTTTGTCCCAGTTCCCAACCCTGTGAATAGCGGGGATTTTGTATGTCATCAACATATCAGTAAAATACCTGATTTGTTCACAAAAGTACGCACCACCTAAAATCACTAAAGCAGGAAAGCCTTTTTTTGTGTCTTTTGGATCAAGCTGTCATGTTTGCAAAATATACTTTGCTGGGTATCCCTGACATATGGTCAGAACAATTTGGTTTGTTTTCTTATATACAATCTTCTTTCAAGAAAATTTACTATGAGAACACTATGGAGGAAAAAAGTGTGCAAAATGAACTGGTGTTCAGTTCCAAGTGAACTTACAATACAAGTTTAATTTTAATAGCTATTGAAACTGTCTGCTGGGCTTAATATTCAGGCTAAATATGACTAAACCAAAATGGTGATGATTCTTTCTCTTTCCTGTGTGTTTTAGAAAATTTGTTTTTGTCTGAAGAGATCAGGGAAATACAAACAAGGTTGTCACATCAACCAGACCAGTAGCTGCCAAAAGAGCTTGAAAAGGGAACCTTAACTGCAGTTTCTGCGTCTGAAAAAAAAAAACCCGCAAATGGTTAACTAACAGCAGGATTCCACAATATGAGTTCAGCAAAGCTCATAATCCTCAGCTTTCCAGAAGGGCCACAACATTAAAATTCAGTGGTGAAGGAACAGATCATACTTTAAGATAACACTAGCAGCCAAGTATAAGTGGAACAGTAGTCAGAACAGCGTACCTAACTTTCTCCTTAAAATGGTTCTAACAATATCCTTCAGCCTCTGCCCAGTTAACTTGCAATCAGCACGTGTGAGGCTGAACTAAAAGTTATTTTAGGAGCCAACTGGAAGGGAGATTGAGTCGTTTTAAATTTGAATTGTTTTCTATGGTTTAAGACTGTTTCCATGGAGAGACCACAGCATACGAACATCTTTAGGCCAAGTGCTTTGCTGCAGGCTTATCTGAATGAAAGCACCACAGCAGAAAGGATAATTGAGGCCGGTTGTTTAAAATTCATGGGCATTCTCCTATACTTAACACAGGAGCAATTTATTTTCATTGTTTTGATCTGTTAAGCATTTAAAAGTTAAACAGTGCTATATACACCTTCTCTTAAATGACGTATCTTAATATAACATTTACTCAGCACAGAATAATGTTAGTTGCAACAATGTCACCCTACTCGGTGATGGTGGCAAAGTTGCAGGCAAAATTATACTCACGATGAACGTGAAGGGACGCATATGGGGAAAAAACGTCCATCCGAAATTCAGATATAGAATAGTGGGCTCTGAACTGACTATTACCACTTGGGAGAAATACCTTGGACGTTATAATAAATAGGTCTATTAAAAAGCCAGCTTACTCTTCACTAAAGGAAAATAAAGGAAACACAACAGTAGTAATTATTAGAAACAGGAAGGTTGTTATTCTACTTTATAAACCCTGAGTGCACATGCAACTCGAATACTATCTCTGATTTGGATGTCAGTCCAGGTTTCTCTCCCTACAGCTTCCCCCTCCCAACGCATACATGCACAGACGAACAAGAAAAAGTACAGAAAAAGGCAACAAAAATAGTCCAAGGAATGGAACAGCTGCTCTTTGAGGAACAATTAAAAGTTCATATTGTTTAAAAAGTCACTTGGATGCACTTGTGTAAGCACAGCGATCTAGTGGATATGCTGTATGCTCTTGCACACCTTCCAAGGCAAATCCAAAATTCAGCCTTTCCCCCAAAACATCTTACTAGGCAACATCCTTATCCCTACATATTTTAAGACCATAATGAACAGTTCTATATATGTGTAGATATTTTGGACAATTTCTAAATTAGCTTGCAGTTCTCCCAACAGGTAGCGTTCTTAAGACCCCACAACAGACAATTGATGTATATTAAATAACACTTTTATCATCTCTGAGGGTGCCAAAATTACGCCTATTTTCTACTTTAGAAAATAGAGACACAAATATTAAGTGGCTCAAAAAATGCTAATAGGAATTTTGCAGAAGCAAGATTTAGGGTCCAGGAGCTGATGTTTAAACTTGAACTACTGACAGACATTTATTTAAGTCATGAGGAAACTTTCAGAGCTTAATAGATCATAAAAATACCATTAACACTCCTTGGTTTGCATTTTCAAAATAAGCACAAAAAGGAGCCTGTGGTAGTTTACGTACACTCGGACAAGCTGATACTCAGAACACAACAGCTGAGTCTGAGAACACTTACTACAGCTAAAGAAGTTCTAAGGCATTTATTACCAGAACATTTACCTTTGACATCAGAAATTCTGTATACACGAGAGGAACAATTTATGCTGACATTTTCCATAGCAATGCTCTTTTCCATTACAAATGCATCATGTTCTTTCCATTCTTATGCATAAAGAACAATGACCTTAAAAGTAACATTTCAATTTACAGGAAATTTTAACTAGTATGATCATCATACCCAAAGGAATATGATGTTAAAATATTATTCTCTTGAACTTTGCAAAACACAGTAAGATATCAACACGAATAACAAACCTTTCACTGATTTAATACATATGCAGCATAGTGAGGTATTTCTGCAAGTAAAGGTTAATTTGTTTCTCCCTGCACAAATGATATTGATAATTAATAGAGAGTCCATATTCACTCATTCAACCCAAATTTCCTGGAGATGAACAGCAGGACACAGAAGCAAAATGACCAGATTTTAACCGGGTTCTTTGACCTGCATTTCTCGGACAGACGAGGAATTATCTAGATAAGATGCAAACGAACAGCCTACGTGAAAGGAATTCCAGCCTACCAATTGCCTTTGCAATTCCCTGTATTATGACAAACATGTCTAAGCGCTGGCAGACATTTTCTAACCACTGACTGCAGACATGCACATTTTGCATAGATCAAGATCACTGGTAATCATCAATATCCAGTATAATATATACAGGTCATCCTTTTCTTTAGCACACAAACCAGTTCTGTGGCAAACATGGGTAAATGAAACAAGGACACTGATGAGCTACAAAAGCACTCTCAGCCACGATCCTGTAAACAAATTATGTCAGCAGAAGAGAAATGGAAACGTTAATTTATCTTCTTGAAATTCTGATTCCGCTGTTTTATTTCATCTCTGGAGATAAACTCAAAAACTAGACAGGCTTGCTTTGTCACGTTTCTTCTCTGGAGAATTTGGAAAAAGAACCTATTTGCACCATCGCAGGTTGAAAAAATCTGAATCAACAGTGACTCGCTCAGCTAGTTCCTGACTCCAAGACAAGTGAATCAAGACAACACTGTATGTTTTATCCAACTGTAGCAATTACCCCCAATGGATTTTACGCATTCAAAAATATATTTATGATGCCTCATTAGCTTGGTATGATGAATAAACTCCATCAATCAACATTTATTTTACTAGATTTAACTGCTATTACCCTTAAGTTGAAAAGGAAATGAAGAAAAATGCAGGCTTGTAGGAGCTTTTTGCCCAAGGGCTCTGTTATGGGTGAAGAAAAAAAATGTCAAGAGGGTTTCGGGTTTTTTTTTGTTTCAGCTAGGGGACAAGAAATATTCACCTGCTTTAAATGGTCTTGTTAGCAGACAGGTAAGGATAGAAGGTGCTGCGGTCTTCACAGTAAGAATGTCAAAAGTTAATGGCAGCTCTATCAAAAGGGACGAAATTGATAAGCATTTACTCATTTGGCAAGGAACAGAGATGACATGAATTGGCGGCACTGGCCTGGTTCTTCATATGTGACTGTCACTACCACGTAAATCACCGGAACGACTGCCGTCAGTATGAAAGAGGGAGCAGGAACAACAACCAGAGACCGAAAGAACCCCTGAGCTAGTCCCTGGTACTGCAGTTGGCAGAAATTGTTCTGAGATTTAACACAGGACTTCAGTTATAAGAGAGAAACAACAGTCTCTGTCAGCCCTAAATCAAAATATATTTATTTACAGAGCCTGTGCGTGTATGCTGTTAAAGATAAAACAGCAAGCAGAGAGACGTTGATTTATGGAGAGTTAGAATTAAAATAGCTTACTTGCTGATTACACCATTCAGGACTAGGCCATTTTGTCCTATTTGACATTATTTTTGCATTGCTGAATTCTATAACATTGTCTCATCTCCAATGTACTTTAATACCACATTCATAACTCCACAAAGGTACTAATTGTCCAGAACATTTAAACAGTGTGTATGTTGAGACTTCCATCATACAAAAATAGCAAAAAAATTTTCTAGTTTTGTCTGTGCTATCTATCTGTAGATAGGTAACTGTAATCCTAAAACTCTTTATCTCTCTGTTTTAACTCCAATACAATATCAAAATGGCTCATGTTACCAAATGAAAAAATATACGTCTGGGTTTATGTTATGCCATATTAAAAGCTCAGCATTATTTCATTAAATAGCTACATTTGCTTTGTTTGATATTACAATCTCTTTCTGACAATACATAATCCAAGATATTTGGCACTGTATCAACAATTCCAGACTTGGAAGGATTATAGATGCACTGACAGTTAAACGGAGTTAGAGTTCTCTGCCAAAGATAGATAAGTAGCATGTACTCTTTGATAAGTCCTATCAGAGCCACACTCTGACAGGAATTCCTTTACAATGTTATTAAATTTTATGCTATGAACCTCATTATTCACACTGCCATTTGCCCCACTAGAGGCTGAACTCCCTTGCCACCAATAAATATATTCCATTTCTTTCCCCAATTACATACATACTGCTTTATATTCCAGATTCAAAATAACTTGATAGGGCTGGGAGAGGGAGAAGATGGAATGCTTTTGTAATAGCGTACAGAGATCTAGCCAGAATGCTTAATCTGGTTAGCTGTAAGACGAAAATCTGTCTGGTGGCTTTGTGACAAAGGAATGAGGTTATGTAGTACAACGCAAACACCTTATTATAAATGTTTACAAACAGTAATTTCCATCATTTGCACAGAGTTACTCTGCTGAAGGAAGGTTCTGTAGAAACATTACAGTTGGGGGGGATTAAATCTTAGATCTTTAGTCGCAATGATTCTTCCGCATGCCAGATTTTTACAATATAATTACCCACATAGGCACTCACACGCAGAGCACGAGGATACGTGCCAGTACCAGTCAGTAAGAGCAGATCTAAGTTGACTGAACTTTCTTCTTTTATAGGAATATGTGATGCTAGCTTCTGTAGAATTTGGCCATACTTTATCTCACTTAACCGGATGCTACACCATTACAAAATCCATTCTGAAATCTCTTCTCGTCTTCAATATAATTTGGTAGAATAACAGTGCTCTAGCAGCAAAAGCATTCCTGTATGTGTAATGAAGATCTCAGATCAAACATCTCAACAGATTCATTTAAAATAAGTGTATTATAATTTCCTAGATTATTACCTGCCAAAGCTCAGTGGGTGGTCTCTGAGGGCCTACGCCGTCAGGAATCCCAGGTTCTTAGAATCCTGTCATATCTGTCTGCATCCACCCCCTCAGTGTTTCCAGTTTCCCTTCTTCTGCTTCAGAAAGTAATTCCCTTGGTGGCTGTCACATTAAGATATTGGGATACAGTCCTCCTGCTGCACTTTTAGATTCCAACTGAACCAGACTGTCAAATTCACTAACAGAAAGTGAGTACAACCTGCTGCAGTGCCTTGAGATTAATTTGCCTTGAGCTAATGAAAGCCAATTTCTAATTTCAACCCTTAATTGTGATCAATAGGGCTTGAATAAAACTTATTCATACAGATAGAGAGATAACCGATGGGAAGCATTCATATTCAATGTGACTGTTTAGGATATATACCATCCAGATTTGTTCCTTCAAGTTTAGATAATTTTCAGAAAGAGGAAAATGACAGCTCAGAGTATTATCGCAGGAACAAATCTGGCAAAGTTTAAGAGCACAGTAAAAACTGGAAATGGGTTTAGAGTCATATGTAGTCAAACCAGCTTTTAACTACATATTGTCCCTATACAGCTATTTTTTATAGAAACAGGCAGTCAATAAGATGCCTCATATACTTTATTGAGAGAAGTCTATTCCCTGCAGGCATTAAGGCCTAACTCCTGACCGAGACATCACCTCTGACTCTTCACTCCCTCCTCTATACTCAAGTGATATAAACCAACTTAGAGCACGTAAAGCTTACTGATGTTCATATGGCATTCTCTGAAATATGATTTATAGGAAAATTTTATCCTTTGTCAGAATTTTCCTGCATGCTTAATTCAGAACAAAACAAATCAGCAGAAGAACTTACATATCAATTAACTGGTTTTATATTTTTTAAGTATGCTTACAAGCATGTTATTTTTAACTAAGAAAACTAATTTGATCTTACTGGTGAACATGGGCTAGCTTGTTTACTTTTTGGGGTATACATAAAAGCTGCAGAGAGGATCTGGGCTGTGTGTTTGTGTGCTTTATTTTTTTATTGAACACCATAGCTTGGCCAATAGTTTGCAGAGATAAAATAATCTGAAAGATATTTTCAAGCATGATATCAAGGGTAACACTTCCTCAAGTGCTTTGTCTATGTTGCCATTTTTCCAGAAACTTTCCCAGTTTGTTGTTCCCACCAGTGTTACGGTAAGGGTAACAATTTTAGACACCTCACTGTAAAATTTCTTTATCATGTCACTTACCCTTGCACTAAGTGAGAATAGCAGCTTGTATTTTCTACTAACACTAGTAGTCTCTACTGTTTTCATGGATAGTACTGTAATGGTTTTATAACTACACACAGAAAGCAACAGTAAAAGTTACAGTGAAATTAATCAGCCATGTATCTAGCTATCAATAGTGTTTTAAAAATATACTGCCTTGTCATGTGCATATTTTTGTTTTTCTCAGATTACAATTAAAACAAATGAAAAATTAACCTTTGCAAGCAAATACAAAGAGTAGCATCATCCTCATACAATTAACTGTATTCACACAACAGACATGTGTAAACTATATTTGGATCCAGGAGGTGGAAAAAACAGATTAATCTGTGGAGCAAAAGAACACTTGTGAAATGCTTTCTTTTACAGGATATCCAAGCATGTAACCTGGAACATGGAATTTGCGGAGCTACAAATATACTTAATACAGCTGCAAATTCCTTATTTTGATATTAAGTCAAGATACCACTCCACAATCAGATTCTGCGAGCAGCAAGCAGACTACCAGAACTCTTACATACAATAAAGAACAAATCTAATAATTACCAACTCCTCTTACATATCAGAAAGAACATATCTACTAATTACCAATTCCGTCCAAATTGATGTATTTTGGGGGCTGGAATTAGTAGATTAGTTGCAGTCTTTGACCTTCAAAACTAAGTACATTGTCCTCCTCGCAGTCTCTAACAAGCAGCAACCAAAGTTCATTAACGCCAGTTTCTTAGGTAGATTGCTACGTCAATGTACTTCTGGCTTTTATGAGACTTCTAAACTATGATAATTTCTTATTTCGTATTTATAAAACAGTAACATAACACGAGGAGGAACTGATAGAGAATGATAGATTTATCTTTTCAACTGCTCCTGGAAGTATAAAAGCATCTATAGCTGGTTTGAACACAGAAACGTCGGTTAAACAAAACAGTTTGGACCATCTATTTACCTTGCCAGACTTTTCTTTGCCATGGAAGAAACATTCAACACTGATAAAAGAGGATGGTGAAACCTAAGAAAGATTACAGTTCTGTAAATCCATAGTAATAACATTAAGGATGTTGCACTATAGCTACTTTTGACAATTAGATTATTGAATACATAAGGGAATATAGTTCAGAAAAAAAGGTGCTGTTTTCACCAAGGAATCAAATGGAATATACAGTTTTTCACCTTGGAGAGGGAAAAGGGGCATCACTCCTACAGTTTCCATCGATTTCAGCTGTCCAGACTTTAAATGGAACTGATTAGGTTATTAGGTTCAATCAACATTTTACTCGGATGTTTAAACACAGCCCATTAGGTATGAAGGTAACTGACTAGAGAAGTGAACGCGCTCGCAATTCCTTTTAGTAGTGTTTTAACTGATCTGATGTTTCAGATGGTATAATCACTCTCACAAGTTTTGGTTTTTTTATTTTTTTTAATTATTTTCATTTGACATTGTGTCTCTTACATTTTCTCATTCTGTCCCTTTATTCTTGAAGTGTTAATTGGTGACTTCTATGTGTGCTGGAAAACAACGCTACTTAAATTTCCTGTTACAGATTCTATCCCCTATCTCCTTGAAGAACTATTTTTCAGGGTCTGAGTGATGAGAGGTACTTTACTTAGACTTGGAGGAATTCTTGAAGCTTCAAAATACCCATTAATGTCAATGTAATTGTTTAAAAGAAAGAATTTGGGTATCACAGGTGAAAAAAAATAAAAATCTCAAGAGCAGTCTAGAAGACCCCATATGTTTACTCATAAAAAAAAATCTGAAAGGCAAATGATGTATTTTATAGTGTAACTACCAGTGGTGAAATATCAACAGTCTTTTTTACAGCTCGACATTGAATCTTCTGAAAGATGTGACAAGTTTTCCTTATATTCTATTTATGTGAAAAAGGTCCAAGTTTCACCCAACAGGCTAATAGCCCAGAAACACCCCAGAAAGTAAAACAGCACAGGCTCCATCACTGACTGCAGCATATCACACCAAACCTTTTCTTGCAGGTTAAAAGATAAATAAATAAATAATCTGTACAGTGAATGAAATTGTGGCCCAATTGAAACACTGGAGAATTATGGTTTTGAAGGGCACAGGTTCATCCCTTGATGACAACTTGAGCAATTTCCTGGCAAATTCGTAGTATTTTGTGTTTTACTTCAAGCTGCAACTATTTGAAACGAGCAAGTACTTTCAAAATTCAGATTATTCTTTTTAAGGAAAGCTCCCAAGCTTCTTGACTGGAAAGTAAAGGTTTAAAATTTTTCTAAGTACGTTTTTCAGAAGCAAAACCAACACTGTGGTTTTTCCTCAATTATTTTAAATGTAGGTCAGTTTTATTGTTTTGAGCTAAATTGTGATACCATGACTACTTGGTCTGGCAGCATTATCTACTTTGCCTTTTCTTTTGCATATTCTTCCCTCGTTATTACAGTGGCACAAGAAAAGCACATGTCAAACAAGACCAACTCTGGATTTTTATTTGTAGCAGCAGCACAATATAGTTGTCTTTTATTTTATAACTACAGAAAGACATGAAGTTTTTTTGATGAGGGGGACAGAGGGTGAGGAGAAAAGATTAAGAAGGAAAAGGATTTTCTTAAGTGGAGAGAATGTTTTAATGTTTACTTTGAAATCAAGACAGACTTGCTTTTTTTTTTGGTTACTATAAATTTCTTCCAACCTCTTGCCCTGTTTTATGTATTTATCCTTCCTTATTCATAGAGCAGAAAAGTAAAACAAAACATCTTCCTCAAAAAGAAGGATAAATATACGGTAAATTAATTAACACAGTTCTGAAACATAAGGGTTTATGAAACTACAGGATGTGTTAGTTTATTCTTGGATTTAGAACTAGCAATTTTTTGAGGGTCATATCCTGTGCCTTTTTATTTAGCCCGAACTTCCTTTCACATAACTTGGAAGCTCTTGACATGCAGAAAATGAGAATTAACCTCCGTACACATTGTCTAGCTTGGCATTTTCCTGAAACTTTCCATGTTTATTGTTGCTACCAGTATTACGACAAGGGTAGCTATTTTAGACTTCTCACTGTAATAATTTTTATCATGTCACTTAACCTTGCTCGAAGTGAGACTAGCAACTCGCATTCCCTCCTGCTCCAGTGGATAACATTGTTTTGTCACCCAAAACGAACTAAGAAAAGTACAAGTCCCTGCAGAATGTATTTCAAGAGTCTAGACAACACAATGCCATGGTATTGCTTCTAGTAAAATCTCTCACCGATTTCCTCTCTTCAGTTTTCTTCACTACCTTCACAAGACCGATTTTGCAGCAATCTTTTTTTCTAGCAAACTCTCTGAATCCTTATTCTACTATAAGTACTAACACAACTTTCAGATGTCCATCAATGCAAAATCCCACAAGATCCCATTACAGAATACACCATAAGGCTACCAGAATAACGTGAAGATATGGCATTTTTTATTTTTTGCAGTAGTGAGCATATTGGAAAATGAGGAAAACATTCTGCTGGCACATAGTATTTAAAATGCTGTAAGATCTTATGCTATTATTTGCCTGTTAATTTTAACAAACCTATTTTTTTTTTTTTTCCCCAGCCTATAGAAATTTGGGGTTTTACTCCCACATAGAAGCAGCCCTTTAAAAAAAAGTTTTTCCTGATTTAACACCTCTGAATGTTTTCTTTCCTATCTGCTAGATGGCCACAGGCAAAATAAAATAGTGTTGTCCCTTTTTCACTGCTAAAAGGAGACAGTTAAATTATTTTATCAGTCTTTCAAAAAAAAAAAAAAAAACAACAACTTTCAGTGAAGCCTAAAAGAGCTCCCTGAAAAGCATCTATAATTGGTAACACGATATTAATAGCAAACCCACATGAAAGCAAGAGCATAAGAAAGTACCAGATCTTTCTCTAACTTAAAAGCTAAAGTAACAGCATAGCAATGATATCCAAACAAGCATAAATACACAACGACCTTTCAGTTTAGGAAGTCTGCCATGATAAAACAGGGGTTATAAAACACTTTGAATAAGTTTCTCTATTTTGCAGACCCATTTCACAGAGTGACAATGATTCTCTAAGAAATGAATGGAAGGAACATGAGTGGGTCACTCAGGTTGCGATATTATTTCATTCTTTCTTCCTCTTTCTGTTTTATTATTTCATGCTACCTGACTAGCTGTTTTTCATATCTTTACAAATATAAAGCAGACTTCCTCAAAATGCTTTCCTTTTTCTTTCTGTACTTCCTCAACAGATGTTTTTGTTATCTCTATTTCAGATGGCAATTTTCTCAGAATTAAAACCAAAAAAATAATCCCACACACAAGGTGTTACTTCCAAATTTAATATTTTGCTCCACTCCATAATAAAGAGGATGAGACTTCAAGACAGCTTGTAACTCCCTTCTTACTCTTAATTTTTGCCTGGCTAGATAATTTCTGTTCATAAAGGGACTGATCAAAATTCGGTGTTTAAGAGAACTTAGACAAACAAGTAAATATATACACACAAACATCTGTGTCTTATTATGGCATTTCCTGGGCTGTTACAACCTTTGTCTTTATTCCTGTTAAGATGCACAGCCATGGAAACAAAAATTGCATTACTTCATCAGCTTTCAGAGGACAATAAATTAAACAGAATAAAAAAAAATAATACTGTATTGTATGTCCTAAACACCATTAGCACTTATAAAAACCAAAGTGAACGTGAATTGTACCAACTCAGTTTTGCGAGATGCTTAAACCAAAAGTACCTAATATTAAAAAATGTTTTTCTAAAATTAGTATACAATGTAATTAGCAAGACTTTAAGTATTCTATATGATCATTTGGGTCAGTCATAATCAGTCAAACTGAAAAAGGTTAACACCAATGAGAAAAGTTTAAACCACTTAAAATTCATTCTCAAATGAACAATGCACCGGGGAAGATGATCAGATTACTTAATATAGGCTTAGTTCTCCTCTCTGACCAAGTAGCCTGGGCATATAGCCCCAGCCATACTCTTAGAAACCGCATCTTCTTTTCTCCACTTATTTTAGTGGGAATTGCACAAATGTTATACAGCGATAACTCTGACCCTCTGTTTATATGGAAGACAATTATTTTCATGGATTTTACACAGTTCCTACCATTGAGGTAAAAGGCTAAAGGCCAAAGAAGAGAGTTCACACTTCTTTTTTTATTATTATTATTTTTAAAGGATGTGCAGTATTTGGTCAGGGGGGAGTTCTTTCTCTCTTCTGATCTATCAGGTATCATAAATGAATTATATATCTTTCTTTCTCTTTAGATTTCTAAGATATGAATACAGCTCAAATTTCATCCTTTTTGGGCACATCAAAACTACTATTGGTTACTACTATTTGCCACCACAGAAGAATCCTAAAAGCAGCACTTTGAAATCACCTCCACATATCAAAATTTTAAAATATTCAGTAAAAATCCAATATAATTAATGTTAACTATAATAACAGATGTTTATTTGAACTTAACATAGACTAACCTTAGCAGTTTAGCACAGCATTTATATCAATGCTCATTTCATCTGGGGACACTTTCATCAACAATTCACATTTGAATGTTAAGGTTAGGACCAATTCATTTTCTTCTAAAATCTGACATAACATTTTTGGAGTGCCAAGAAAAAGAGAGATTAAATTCATTTTATAACAGATACATCCCTTATTCTTTGTGGGGTATGCTCCACAGAGAAAGCAAAACTAAGAACAACCCAACACACCCTTGTTCTGCAAGCAGAAAGCATATCTTGTTCCCCAAACAATAGCGTTCCTCCTAATCTCTAGAAACATTGAGCTTCTGACTTCTTGTTACCTAACACGTAGGTTTTTACACAGCTTTTCAGAAGAAAGTGGTAATAAGACAGCTGAAAGCATAAACTCCTTTAAGATAGGGATCTTTATCTTTAAATACATGCATTCAATCATATTTGCCTCAATGATTAGATGACTTGAACAGAATGACACCACTTACAAGAAAAGCTTTAGTTTAAAATATGTATCATGCTGTATATGTGTGTACGATTAGTTTGTATTAGCTTATTAGTTTAAATTCCTACTTTTCTATGCAAGTAGGAATTTTAGATAGTTTACCACTGTGTCCTCAACTGGGCCCACACGTTTCAACAGGAACTGAAAGTTTACCCTGATTTTCAGGTGATCTATTATAAACTGATTAACCAAATACGTTAATAAAAAATAAATTACTATGAGCTTTATCAGCACTATGATATAATTAAAAAAATAATTAAGCAATGTCTAATTGAGCAAAAGCTCATTGCATGTAAATCTAGTATACACAGAAAAACAAATGTTAGTTACCCAATATTTTCTCTGGTGAGAAACAGAAAAAGAAAACACATAACTACTTGTTGAATTCTCAACTAGAGTGTGGAGGTGTCACCCTTCAGTAATTTCAAGTTCGGACTGAAAGTAAAAGAATCATTCTAGAAGCTAATTAATATAATGTGTAGAGTACAGTGTTCATAACACTAATGAGGAATAACTTACCACATTCATTTCAGATTTTTGAACCTCAGTAAGAAGGTCATAGCCTGAGGTGAAAGGAACAGCCCTAGAGACAGTGCCAAGAAGTTAAAATGCCAAGCCCTATTTTTATATGCTGCTTCTATTTTTAGTTACATCATGATGGAATTACAGAGACTATAAAAAAAAAAAATCATATTCTCGAATGAGAGAAAGTACTCAAATTCTTTATTGTAAATTAAGAGCAAAAGAAACTAACTTTGAAAAAAATGTTAGGTATAATTTAACAGACTTTACCAGATCATAAAAGGCTGGCGAAAATAGCTTCAAAATCATATCCTCTGAGAAAATGAACTTTGAGGAGCTACCCACAATTTTACCCAATTAATCAAATATTCCTTTTATTGTAATTACAGCTACAAGAAAGTGCAAATGTTTCCCAATTCAGACTTGTCTGCATCTAAGTATGTTTTCCAATGATCAAAGTTTAGCAGTCAACTTTTTAATCCTGGTCTACTAAGAAAAAAATATCAAACTTTTCAACGGATTGCATGCAGAGTTCAGAACTGGTGAGCAGTACTACCGCTCAAAATGTTGGTTCAGTTACTCAATCACTAGTTGCCTTTAGCTGTTTTCCATCCAATATAAACATAAATTGAGGTAATCCTGCAATCTAGTTAATTTGTTTAACTTCTGTATTAATTATTGAAGTACCCAAGGGCAGCTTTTTCCCTTGCAGTTCTAATTTATGACTCTGATGATTACTTCTTTATAGAATGCCTTATTAAAGGTGGGTAATGTTGTTCCTCCTAATGAAGTACAAAGGCACAGCAGAAATGTTTCTGTAAAACAACTCCACAGTCTGCATTCATTTTATCTAATCACTAACATGTTATAACAAAGAAAAAAAATTGAGACTATTTCTTTAGTGGTTGATTTTGGCTAAACCAAAGATGAGCACCTACACTACCATACGTAGCAATGACCATTTACAGTTCAGCAGCATGTCACAGGTTACTAACACATCATGGACACATATTGTCCAGGACACATTTATTTTTATAACCGTTTGCATTACGTAATCACGATGGCATTGCATAAGACAGTCTTGTAGCATGGTTCAAAGAACATCTAATGTTTTAAAGCGTGAACTCCATTTCATCTCATTGTTCACATATCTTTCCTAGTCAGTGAGAATACTTCCTAGGAGAAAGCAAGCCAAAAAACAGTACACACAAAACAACATGAAGAAAGAAAATGCGGCAGAACAGAGTGACATCAAATATAGGAATAACTAGTACTCTCATTATTTGTGTACTACATGCCCTGTTACTTTTGCTTTTAATGTGATCGTGTAAGCAATTTAGCAAGACAACAGAAAATGAATGAGAGCACACACCAGTGACAGAGCAGCCAAGGCACTGAAACTTCTAAGATACTGTAAAGCAAACTGAAAATTTAATTTTAACATCAGGAAAAATAATTTTTCAGTATCTTCTGTGGAAAGAACCACAATTAAGTAGACTATCGTTTCTTCAAATTACAGATGAAGAAATACTCTGCCATTATTGAAGGTAATTACAATGAGAAATTTTAAGGATAAAAAAAATATTCTATGCAGAGCACTTTGCTGAAAAAAGAATTACTAAACAAACTCTCTAAAGGAATGAAGTCTAACAGGCTCATCACATCCAAAAGATGGAGTCAAAAACAGTTTCACAAGACGGCCAGCAAGATTTTAGTCAGACGAGGCTTTTTGAGTATCTTATAAATAAAAAGTAACATATTACAAATAAAATTTATTACACAGATTCATAACCATTCTTTCTTGATAACCCAATCTAGTTTCAACAGCGGTTATATAAGGTCCAAAAAAAGAAGGTATTAGCACAGGTCTAATTCTTCAATCAATTCGTATTCAAAAGCAAAGAGCTTCACTAAGAGTAGTAGAATCTATGCAAATTGCTCTTGAGTCAAAAAAATCTCTGTGTGAAAAGCTCCTAATAAAATTAATTCCCTTTAATTTGTTGTACTACTAGCAACATTAATTGAAATAAAAGCACTGGAATGAGTATATTCCCATAATCTGTTCACTAAAAATGAATTTTTTTAATACTATATAAAGCAACTTCCAAGCATAGTCACCATTGCACTTTAAAAACTCAGCAACCTTTCAATAATAAATTAGTAAGTTTTGAAACGTCACCATATATGTTAACCATTACAAAAATGTAAATCTGCAAACTAAACAGCTCATTAAAGCTGATACTCCTTTTTTTAAAAAAAAAAAAAAAAAAGCATCAAAAGTTCTGATTTGATTCAGTATTTTTAAAAGCATGGGTTGCCGTAAAAGCCACGTAAAGAATCTCTCACTATGTAAACCATTAGTTGTATTTTGGAAGTGATTATCGTTAAATGACACCTACTTGTAGATTATAACAATTTCCAGTCTAAAGTGTACGAAATGTGCCTATCTCTGTATGCTACAACATCACCATCATCCAAGATATGGGTTGAATTTCATAGTAGCTTCTTTTTAAAGAGTAATAAGGCATTAATAACCACACTGAAGTTCTCTCAACTTTCTGCATACATTTCTGTCAGATGATTTAGAATTTCTCTACAGAGAAGCACCAGGATTTCTAGCACCAAAATGCCTTGGGTCTGAGGACATCAGCAGCCATAACCTCTACACCTCAGTGACCTCTGTCAAACCTCCTCATTAGCCATTAGAAAATTCCCAAAACAGGTGCAACCAACATCTACTCCAGCCATTGATGGTGAGCACAGGCCAACATTATCACCATTTCCATTGTAAAACTTCACAAATAAGATGAAACAAGTACCATCTTAAAAAGGGTGGTATTTCTTTTTTGTTGGTTCTTGTGATTAATATTAGAGAAGGCAAGTAGTTAATCATATTTCCTAATCGGGCTTTGAGATTGCAATCAATGGAATAGATGATAAAAGACAAATTATTAAAGAGTAAAACATCACAGCCTATTTAATATGATGTTAAGAAAGCCAGTATAGCATAATATATGAATATATGAATTTCAGCTTATGGATAGTGACAACAATGCCAGCTTTCATGGGTTTCATGACATGGGTTAAGAAAGCAAGTTAAAAACATGTACATCTGCTTTTTAAAGTCTCTTCACTCACCAGTGATGCAGACAGCAGATGGAACACTGTTTTCAAGTTAAGAGCTTACTTTGCAAAAAAAAGATTTCTTCTCATATAAAATTACCATGAAAGTTCTTTCTCTAGCTTAAAACTGCAAGTTGAGGGGCAAAAACTCTATTCTTATTTACTGTCCACATTTTACAAAATTCCAATTAAAAGATTGAGCCTACATTGCCTTTCTTAATCTTTCATAGCAAGACTGTGGGGAATACATAAACCTAAAGAAAAATATTTTCTCTCTTGGAAACAAAGAAAGGGTTAATTTAAAAAAAAATCTCACTTCAAATACTGCATTTTTTAATCCTGAACTTAAGATCTACAATATTCCGTGAACGTTGCATAGTATTCTGTGAAGAAATCTAAAAGGGCAGTGCTTAAAAGTTTTTCTTCTCCAAGTCAGAGCAAGATCTTTGTAGTCCTCAAAACAATCACTTTGTCAGTAGCACCTTAGTTAAGCACTTAAGATGACATAACATTAAATTTTATTTTAATTTTACTTACCATCTTTCACAAATCTCAGCACTGGAAAAATAGACCTGCTTTCTAAGATTGCTAAAGATGTTTCTAATGGAATGCATGAAAGCAAAATATTGTACCACCAAAATCAGCAAGATAAATTTGTTCTTCTTAGTGGCACAACTTCTAAGGGTGTACTATTTAACTGAGCCTGGCCCTCTCCTCTCTTAGCAACCACATCTTTGTTGATTAGTTTTTCAGATGTCTTGTCAAGAACCAGCTTTTAAAATACATTAGATTTAATAAAAGTATCAGTCCAAAGAGGAAAAAAGCAGCACGATGTATAACTTTGTTACATTAAATTAGTAACTTCTTCCTTTAAAGTCAGTCAGAAAGGAGGTTTACTCCTGAACCAGTGGAAGCAAGCAATGGGGTCTCGTATTTAACAGATTAAATCCTTAGTATATTTGTTTCTACATAGAAACTATTTAAATTATATAGCTTTCTCTTGAATAAGATGCTATAGAAGACAATCACAAAATGAACTTCCAAGCTATCAGCCAATGTTTCAATGCAATTCCTTAAGTGTTATTCTTTTTTGATTATTTTCTTCATCTAACATACCTCCTATTGATAGGTTTCATTCTGTTGAGGATCACTAAGAAAGCACACAGTACACATTTTATGGCATTTAGACAGATATAAAGATTACATTAATCTAATTTTCCAGGCATATGCTGTCTCTAAAAGAAAACCAGGAACTGGAAATCTTAAAGGGGAATATGAGTCTTTTGGAAAATAGCAGGAAAAATCTCATAAATAGGAACTCTCTGATACTGATCTACACTGTGGCAGAAAACTATTATATTTTTTCATCATTGGCAATATGTTCCCATTTCTAAGATGGTCTTACTTCCCTCAAAAAGAACTAAAGCTGTGTGCTTAAAATAGCTGAAAAACAGCTGTTGGATCTTTCACAGTAATGGGTTTTATCCTCATGCTACATATATTGCAAACCAGTCATTTGACTAATATATAGTTACAGTTACAGAAAACATGCCTTTACAATATAGTCCTCCTTGCTAACGACATACCAATAAAATATTCCCCTCCACATGAGTTTTCATGTCTTTTTCTTTTTTTAACAGTATCATAACCATTTGGCACAAGAGTAGCTTTATTCATACGCATGAAGTTTCCCATCTCTGGAATGATCTGACCCGTCAAGCCCTTAGCTGTAAAAGGGGAAGACATTACTTTTGTCTGGTTTATAATCTTGTTACAGTTTTAAGTTTCTCTGGTGACTGGAAAGTGTACTAAAAATACAATACTTTACCTGAAGAACAGTTTTGCACACTTACCTCAGACTCCACCATTACTCAAGAAAAAGCTATTTGAGTTTATCTCTCTGTATTAAAAGTTGCTAGATTTGGCTTACAATATCTTCAAGTGTTTTAAAGAATAACGTTTTGCAGTTATCTTAGCTGGACAGGTATAAATCAAAGTCTATTAATCTTCAGTTAAAATATATTAATTAACTATTTGAAAATGCATTTCCAATACATTAACAAAATATTTAAGCCTTTGGAAAACAATTTTCTTACAACATGATTAATTTTGAGGTAGATAGTGCTTTTTGCTTCATAATGTAGGTGCCTACAGAAGGAAGTCTGCATTGATTTTACCATAAACAAAGCCAAACAGATGCTTCATTCAGTAGCCATCAAAAGATTTATACAAAGGATGAAAAAAAACAAAAACAACCCCCCCCCCCCGCAACCTGGCAAGAGCTACCCTATATAAAGAATCCTCTCAAAATGTCTTTTTTCTTTTTTGCTTAATAATTTCATCCATGAACATGGGCCTCAGAAACTGGGGAATCTAAGCCTGCCTGTCCTGTGGTATGGAGACACGCAGAATAAGGAGGTGAGGGAGGAATTCAAGTTCAAAATCATTTCATAGATATACTTCAAATAATACTTTAAAATAATCTGCTCTATGTCTAAAACTTTGCACTAATCTAACTTTTGATTTTGTGAGTCTGTTTTAAAGAAACAAAACACGTTCTCAATATGTAGAAGGGACTTGCCTCTCTCCTCTCTGCCACATCCTGTGAATGTGCTGCTATATTCCAGAGAAAGACTTTCCAAAGGTGGCAGGGTGAGCATGTGTGAACAGGAGAGCTTTGTCCTCTGCAGCTATCATTGTGTTGTCCCTATCATCCACAAACGCAGAGGGCAGATGAGAACTGAATAGAAACAGACCATGCAGTTGTAAAACCCGGTTCTTTATTTATTTATATTTGCGACCGAGTAACACCTCTCATTACAATTATCAGCTCAGTGGCAGAAAGCTCCCCGGTGTGCTGTGCATATTTTCACAGGTTCATTTGTCTCCTCATGTGGCATCAGTTTAAAAAGGTTCCTAAAGAAATACCACTAACAACCATTTCTATTTCAAGCCTTCAAAGCCAAAGCTGAGCACAATAAAAGGCACCGGTAACTGATCTTTAGGTTTCAGTCCACAGACTTTTCACACTGGGAATAGATCCCATCTGTTTCCTCTTTATGCACCAGCCTTTAGAAAGCACAGATCTGGAAACTGCCTCCATACAGAGCAGAATATAGCTGGCTTTCCCAAGCTGACGGCAGAAAGAGCCCCATGATTATGCATAGCTTTCTACTCCGCTTTTCTCCCTGGCCTGTAAATACACGGTGTGGTTTTCTCGATGTGGGGTTTTTTTTGGAGGGGGGAAGGGGTGGGCTGCCTCTCTTTCTTTGCCCCTTGTTCTCCCCCCTTCCTTCTTTCTTGGCAGAGGTTTCCCCATTTACAAACCCTCACACAGGGAACATTTCAATTTCAAGCCTCAGTACAATCAACCACAGGCAAAACCCCCCTCCTGCTTTGGCACCAGAGCGTGAGACATTTCCCCCACCGCGCTCCCTCCCCAAACAAGCTGCTCTCCAGATGGATGGCTCTCCCTTGTCTATTCCCTTCGCCTCTTTGCTCCCTGTCCCAGCGAGAGGGAAGGAGGAGGGCAGGGAGCAGAGGCATCTTTTGGGAGCAGGACACCGACCCCGAGCAGCTCAGCACCACCCAAGTCCTTAACTCCTTGCCTGGGGGACCTTCCCCTCCCCAAGCACCCTGCCCTGGCCTCCCCCAGCAGGACAGTCCCCCTCAGCCCCACACCTTGCCCTCGCCCCCCAGCATGAGGGGCTCCTCCACCGCCCCTTGCCCTGCCCTCCGCCTGCCCACACAGGGAGCTGGGGGTCCCCTCAGCCCCACACCGGAGACTCTCCCCACACAGGAGGGATCCCCTCAGCCCCACACTGGAGACTCCACACACACAGGAGGGATCCCCTCAGCCCCACACCCTGGTCTCCTGCTTCCCACCCCACGGGGCGGTGGGGGGGGGGTTGTGTCTCTCAGCCCCACACCAGAGAATCCCACCCCACAGGAGGGATCCCCTCAGCCCCACACCCTGGCGCCCAGCCTCCCACCCCGCGGGGGTTCCCTCAGCCCCACACAGGCGGCTCCCCTCAGCCCCTCACGAGGTGGAGGGGCTCCCCTCAGCCCCAGGGCCTGCCCCTCCTCCCCTCAGCGCGGCGGGAGGCTCCCCCCGGCCCGGCACTCACTACTTGTAGAGCTGCTGCAGGCAGAGGTCCAGGCACTCGCCCTCCACCTCCTCCTCCGTGATGTACTCCGAAAGCGGCCGGGGCAGCGGGGGCAGCGGCGGGGGAGGCGGCGGCGGGGCGGGCGGCTGAGGGTCGCCGTCGGCGCCACCGTCGCCCTCGCCCTCCTCCGTCTCGGCCGTCGTTCCCGCTTCTCCCTCAGCCCCGGGGTCCTCCTCAGCGGCGGCCGCGGCGTCGGCAGCAGCGGGGGGAGCCGGCGCTGGCTCCGGCTCTGCCCCGAAGGGCCCGCGGAACTCGCCCAAGAACAGCTCGAGGAAGCGGCGGTAGCTCTTCTCCTCCGCGCTGCCGCTGCCCGAACCCCCCGCGGCCATTGCTTCGCATTCCCGGCCGCCCCGCCGGCGGATCAGCACTGCGCCCGCAGAGAGCTCCCTGCCCGCCGCCGCCTCCCGCCCGCCCTGCGCGCGCACTCCCGAGCGGGCCCGCGGGGGCGCGCACGCCGCGGGACGGAGGGCGGGGGCGCGCGCCTGAGGGGCGGGAGCGCGGGCGGCCCTGAGGGGGCAGAGAGGGTCCGGGCGGCGGCCTGAGGGGGAGGCCGGGCCGGCGGCGGGGAAGAAGGGAAGGGAAAGGCGGGCGAGCGAGCGGACGGCTGAGGGGCCCGGGGAGGGGGGGGGGAGGAGGCAGGTGGAGGGCGGGCGCGCTGACAGCCGCGCCGATGTGATGAGTCATGCGAAGGCAGCCAGACGCGTAGGTTCCTGACAGGAACCCGGAGGAAACCTGAACGCACGTTCCCGATTACCTAATCTCTGCCTCAGGATTTCCCTACGCTCATCGTTTCCGGCGCCGGTGTGGCCTCGGCGGGCTCCCGCTCGCCGCTGGGACGGCGCCGGAGGGTAAGCGGGGCCGGGGGCGGCCCGGCCTCACCTGGCGGTGCGGGCGCAGCCGCGGGCCGGCGGAGGCTCCGAGGGGCCGTTTATGCAGTCGGAGCGGGTTAGCGTGAGGTAAACCGGCATTTAAACATACGGTATTTCGTCAAAAAACGTCCTCTCCGGACGCCCTGTGGTGTGGCAGGGCCCAGGCCAACCCCTCTTCGCTCAGAGATCCCGGCTCCTCACCCGTGCCCCCCTAAATATCCTCCTGTTCCCGGGAAGGGCAGATTTGGGGTCACATGTACCCATTTCCAACACTTGGCAACAAAACTTTTGCCACGAGTTTACATTCAAGATCGGTCTTTGAATAGTCATATGATAAACGATGCATTACACGCTAACTACACATTAGATAGCAGAGGGAAGTTCATAAGTAGCTAAAGATGTTACACCGAATGAAACTTCAAAGTTATAGCCAGTCAGCGGGAGACAAACTGTAGCTGATATTCTGCTGTCTAATAAACGCCTTTCATTTGTGGAAGGCATTTTGGCTTGTTTTATTCATTGCTGCTGAAAAGCTATTTTCAGAGCTGTCAGGTCCATAAATACTAGCAATGAACAGGTATAATTGCCACACATTTAAAATAGCTTGTACACGTGGGAGGGGATGGTATCCTTAATGTCAGATATACCTTGAAAAATGGCCAAATTGCAAGCCTCATATGCAAAAATATTCTCAAATTTTAATGGATTAGAACAAGGACAGTAGCTTGCTGAAACTTGTTGTTCTCTGCATTGTACTAATTACCTCTGCATGTCAGGTGCTGCTGTAAATTTGTTTTCCGTTTGGTGAATTGTTATTTCAGAGTCAAACTAATTTTAGAATATTTCCGGCAACTGCATTGACTGATCATATTGCAATCTTGTGAATATGGAAAAGCCATGAGAGTTAAAAATGTGATTGTCACATTTAGTCTTAGTCTTTCACAGCCAAAAGCTATTAAAGCAACAGAAAATTGCATAGCTTCTCCTGGAAAGCATATCTCTAAGTATTTTTTTTCAGTATAACATTTATATATTTTCAATTTAACATTCATTTATTTGAGGGGTAAAAAACATTGCAGCTCTTTTTGAAGAGGTAGCCCACAGTTGCTGCTGCTGATGTTGTTGCTGGATTTTGTTTTTATTTTTTTAGGTTTGTGTATACTGCATCATCAGTGAGTCATAAGCCCCAAGAGAATGCATATCAATGCAAGAATCAGAAAAGCAGTTTTAAGTTCCTGATTAGTTGTTTTTCACTAGTAGTTCAGAAGCAGTTGTAGTTTCTAAGAAGCTATAATCCAGATAATAGTGTAATATGATCTCAATTCTAAAAGTTCCTATTATAACAATATCTTAGAGAAGTAACAGCTAATTCAACAAGGTGTATGATCAGGTTCATGTTGTATGACAAAGAGCAATTAAGGCTATCCAGGAAAAGATTCAAAAGCATTTGGATAGCCTTTTTTTTTTTTTACATTTTGGTTAGTTGTATATTTTTTCAGTTGTTTCAAACAACACATAAGAGTATCTGAGTGTAATACCTACCCTGTTTCATGTTGAAATGTTAAAGTTACCAGATGTCCTTGATTCATCTTGGCAGTCCCCATGTGCTTTTCATCATTTGTCTAATTGCAAAGGACACTAATTAAAATGAAATAGAGTAGAACTCTGTACTTGGGATACTTTGTCAAGTTTTGGCACTACGGTCAAGTTAGTATTGTTTTGCTTCAATATTAAATAAAGAGCTTATGGCTCTAAGCCATGCTGACATTTGTTCCTGGGAGGGAAGGTGAAAAACCATTCTTATTAACCTGCAACGTGGAACATATGGTAGCTGTGGGCGGTATGGCTAAGTTAGGCAGCCAGGAACCTGCTATCACTTCGCTATGTGGAGACAGTGGGGTGGGCAATTACCACAGAAGGTAGCCACGCTTACTTACTGCTGTCCAGAAAAGGAAGCTCTAGATAAAATGTATTCTCAAGTAAAGCACTCAGCTATCGGAGACGTGTTTGATACTATTATGAAATGTTTTTAACATTTAGTAACTCTGGAAGCTAAATTTAGAGTGCCTCGGTGCACTCTGGGCTGCTGGGTAGCAGCAATATGCATAGTTCCTATGTCATGAGGTTAGGTGGATGGAGTCAACTCACAATTCATAAAATTTTGAGTCTGAAATAATTGGTTTGCAACATACTGTCAAATAGAGGATAAGACTCACACCTGACTTGAGAAGGAAACACAGGTGTTTGTATCCTTTCTGGCTACATCACATTGTTGTTTTTTGGGTTTTTTTGGTTTGTTTGGTTTTTGTTTGGTTGGGTTTTTTTTTAAGAAGGTTTTACAGTGTTGTTTTGGAAGAAATTTATTTTATTTTAACCTTAAAATGATGTCTTCCTCTGTCTCATTTTGCTGGTGAAAAATAAGCAGGATTTGAGCAGGCCTTGGGGAGGTGACCTGAATTGTATGGAGTGCAAAAAGAAGTGCTTTTTAATTTTTTTGTAACCTTTAGAAGTTATTCCTGTACACTGACAAGTACAAAACATGTAGGGGCATTAAGAATGATTTGACAATATTTAATGTACCTATGATATATGCTCTGATACCATACAAAAGAGTATAATGGGAAAACCCAATGGTAAATAAATTGCCTTTCTAAAGTGATCTCTGTAAAAAGTAGGGCTTTTGCAATAAACCAGAATTAATTTTAGAAGCTATATTCTGTTTTGCTGGCTGGATGAAACCACCAGAAGAGTAAATATTTCCAGGCCTTTTGCAGTTCTCATTTTGAAGGTGTGTCTACTGTTGAATGTAGTGTTGTACATGGGATAATACATGAAATAATGCTTGCAATACACTGTTGAAAGAGACTACAATTCTTTATATGTATTCACATGATCAATATGTCACCTCGTGAATGTGAATATATATATGTCTGTTCTTTTTATAGCTCTTCAAACTCAATGAGATAATTATTGTTCAATTTACTGAAATAGTTTCAAGTTGCTTAAGAGTAAGAACAGCAAGAATTTGAAAGGAATATAGTGAGAAGACTCTTGTTGACAAGCTGCACCAAGCTCCAGTTAATTTTCTTAGGTTCAGTCTTTGTTCAACTGTGATTTTAAAAAGTACAGTAACTTCCATTACCACAGTTTTACTGGCTCCTTTACCATAATAAGTACTATATTAGGATGTTCTTAAATGCCAAAGTCCTTATCTCTGTTTCTTTCTCTCTCCTTTTTTTTTTCTTTGTCAAAGAAAAGGGTTTTGAGGTCAAGTCAGCTTTTCCAGTTTAGTAGTCAAATATTATTCTGAAATATCCACATCCATTGCAAAACACAGGATTTCAGGCCTGAATCCCATTTCCAGCTGTCATGGAAATTTCCAGTCCCATTCCAAAGGAAAATTCCATTTTCAGCCTTCCATTCAGACCCCTGTTTAGGAAAGGGGGTTCTTTGAATAGCAATAGTGAGAAACAGGATATTAGTCCATGCCTTTTTAGTCAGATTTGGAAATCTGTTGGAGAAAAGTACGTGGAAGAAAGAACTAATGAAAAGCTGAGCCCTTCAAAATGACTAAAGAGGTTTGGAATACTGTCAAAGCAGATACAGCACAATGTACCTCGTTTCCCATTAACAAAGGCAAAGACAAAATTTGTTACGTCATAAAACCTTTGACTGCCTGATTGAAGTGTGCCTGTAGATTGGTGCCCATGGGATTGCATCAGCAAACACAGCTGACCACAGAACACTTAGAAGTGTGGTCTGGATGTTGTCAAATCATGAGACCATCCTGCAGGCAGGAGCACACCAGAGTCCAATATCTTCTTGTTCAGGTTGATCCACTTCAGCAATCAGTCACTCTTGGTTATCATAATTTCCTTTCACTGCTAAATGGAGATGAGGGGCGCAGACCTTCTGGATATCAGTGAACACCAGAGCGCTCTGTCAGTGTTACCGTGCCAGGCCCTTCCTCTGTACTTTCCATTTTGCAACACATTTCATCTGAGGCTGAAGTCCCACAGTACTGTACTGTGTGAATACAGCGCTACTGGAATTTCTAAACCTGAAGCTCACTTTTGCTCAGAGGAGGCAATACAAAACGGTGTGCCACTTAAATCCCATTTATACGTTGTTCTAGGGATTTAATGGTGCGTGCATATTCTGCCCATTAGAGGTGGAGGGTGAAGTTCATTCTAAAATGAGAGCAAAGTTTAAGCCAGGCTTGTTAAGGCAGGTGCCTGGTGGGATTTAAAAAATTATATTGGTTCTTCTACAGACTTACTTTAAATGACTTGTTCATCATCTTACTGTAAATTAGATTCCTGATTCTGTGATATCCTGCTCCAGTGACAAGACCTTGAATTTTATAGTCATCTATTTAGAAATGTCTCTTAAAAAACCCAACTCAAAACTTTAAAAATATCATCCACTTACATGAGTACCAGAAACCAACCACTGTTATGTCCAAACTGGCCATTGTTGTTGTAATACATGTGCTACAGATAAAATAGACTGGTAGGATTCACAGACTTTGAAGTATGTATGCAGCTGATGCTAACTTCTTTGAACAGTCTGAAATTCTGTGATTTAGCCACATAAATTTGCGTTAATTATACAAAATGATGAATGAATAAATGCCCTTTAGAGAGATACATTTACGTGATGTATTTCATAACAGTTACAGTCAAATGTGTAGTAAGCTTATATAGTAAAAAAAAGTGTTACAAATTATGTTACAATCTCATATTGACATGTTATACTTCATAGCCATAATATTCATGTTAAGGAGACAACTCATTCTTTCATCCAAAACATTTTATTTTAGCAATATATATAATGCAAAAATAATCACTTAGTAAGTGTGGTTAACTATGTTGCTGAAACTGTAGTGGTTCACACTAAATAAATTAGAGTATTAGAACTTACGTGTCATAAACTTAAAACTCTAAAATAATGCAATGCAAGATACCAAGCTGAGCAAGCATTCAAACAGTATGTTTGGAGGCTTTAAGAAAAGTTAGAAGCATTTATTGAGGTCTGTAGAGCTTCCTTTTTACTTTCCTATATGCGTTGCTATATATTTTATATTTTAAACATTCCTGCTTCTCATTGTTCGATACTGAAATGTGATTTTTAAAAATTTTTTTTTAATATCCGGATGCTTCTCTAGTTCCATTTAAATCAATGGCAATTAATTCTTGTCATAAAGTGAACAGTATTAGCTATAATTCTTGAAGAATGACTTAGTAAAATACATACTTTTCTATGCATTCTTTCAGCATATAAGCTAACATTTTTACTGCTCGTATAGTGATTGAATATTGCTTTTAATACCATTTATATTTCTATGTAGTTAAAACTGTAGATCTTGTACTCTCTAATAAATAGATAGTGCATATTGTACAAATATTGCTTGCTTGCAGGAAGCAAGACAGTAGATTACAGTTTAGCAGTGGGTGCATTTGTGGGTGAAATTCAGTACTGGGAAGGGGGCCAGTTCCCAGTGATTTCATTCTTCAGTATAGAACATTATTGCCGAAATCTTGCACTAGCCAAGGGAAGCCAGCTCTCCTGACCCTAATCATCCCAAATGACTGGATGGCTAGAAGCCAGGAGAGGTTGGGTACACAAGCTGGGGAGCCAGGGAGAGGGGAAGCCCGGGAGCAGGCAGCAGCTGGCACCAGTTCCTTCTGGTGCAGAGGAGGGCTGGGCAGGTGGCTCGGTGGCCCTAAGACACTGCCAGCTCCGGCAGCCGGTGGCTCACATTCCCCTACAGCCAGGCTCCTGTGTGCATGCTCTTAGCAGGGCCCTTGTGCTTGAACTGCTTGGGAACTACAGATCAACTTGCCTGGTTCTCATCCTGTAAAAAAAATTATTATTTCCCTCATGTGCTCTCTTGTAATATTTGTGTTACTACAATGTAAGCGCTCTATTTATTCAGTTTCCCTCAAGGTACTCTGTCTTAGGACAAGAAAGCATCAAGCCATACTTCAAAACTTAATGAAATACATTTAATATAGAACTAGCACATGTTAAACAGTATAATACAGCTTGATGTTTCTAAATAATTATGATCCCAAGCATGGTAAAGACAATCTCTTCTGAGAAGCTGGAGCACAATGACTCGTCCTTCCAACTTGCATATCTTCTTTTATTCAGAAAAAGGGTGAGGTTAAAAAGGCAGGCAGTAAGGATTTCACCCTTGTTGTTAATCCATGAAATGCCTTAGAATAAATCTGATTCTAAGTTTAGTCCCTCCAAAGTAACTAAAGTCACTGAAATTCAACAGAAGAATAGATGTTATATTTTAAATGTACTTCTCGCAGCACTGTATTCAAAATTCAACTGAATCTCCTTCCACATTAGTCAACCAGCTTCTAATTGACTTCAGTACAAGACTGATTGTGTAACTTGAACCTTGGCTACACCTTCTTACCTTCAGGTAAGCTATTTCTTCTCCGTGTTTTCTTAAATTTATTCTAGTTGGAAGCTAGTTGGTTTCTCAGTGTTTCATAATGGAAGAGGTGCGGAACACGTACAATCAGGAAGAAATAATTTGTTATTTTCCCTGCCCGAACTACAGAGTTTCAAAGCAGGATTCTGGGCTTGAGAAGAAGGTTACTGTGACCACAGTGTTTTCCTGTTGCCAAGCCCTGTGGTAGATACTGTATTCTTGGTGTGGTTCCTACACCACAAGTAAATGTCACCCCTACCAAATGGAATAATTCTAAACTCAGCATGATAGTTAAAGCTCTTGGCTTTAAGTCCCCTAGAAAACTGGGACTTAAGCAGCAAATCAAACCAAATTTTATTTTTGATTCAGTGCCCTGACATTGGCTAGTTAGAATCTTACTTTTTGTGCAGTCATAAAATTCTCTCATGCCACTCACTGTTGTGCACTGATGCCGTGAAATGCAAGAGAATTCCAGGCACATGTAAGAAAATATCAACTTGCCATGGAAGATTTATTGGTGAGGCAATGGTCAAATTCTTTCTTTATACGCAATTCTAAGCCTGGAACAGCTTCCTAGTCTCCAGCAGATGAGAACGAAATCTGGCTCATTTAATCTAATTTTGTCTCCACCAACAGATCCTTCTCTCTAGTTCTGGTCTGCAGAGCTGATCTTTATAATAGCTTCAATATGAAAAAAAAAATTTAGATCTCAGCACAGAGAGCCTTAAGTGCTTCCTTTGGATGTTTTGTAACTCCCACTGTTAACCAGTAACTATGCAATTTTTAAAAATTTTGATAATGATGCCTGAAATACTAGAAGATCTAATGTTTACTCAGACAAAACAATTTATCTTGGTATAACAGGATCAGCATCTCAGCTGGGGCTTCTGGGTGCTATTCTACTACAAACAAATTAAAAAAACCCAGTCATCTGAAATTAATAGTATATTGGAGACATGTCCTTACGCTCCTCGCACATGGAAGAACGTGTTGAGGTTATTAAATCAGAACACAGTAAATTGAGAGAAATGGATTTTTCCATAAATACCAAACACATTAGATAGCAGCTATCACTAGCAACCAGCAGTGCTGCTTAAAATATTGCTACAACACTCTTAATGGATGGTTTTCCTTGTGGCTATGCAGGCATGTGTGCTGTGCTAGCTCCCCCCTGCTCTTGCACTGCAATACGTAGGAAGCTATTATTCCCAAATGGAGCGTTTGCTTGCTGACATCACATGCGGTAGGATCCTTTTGTTTGCCTGTGTGTCCTGCATTGAAATGTTTGTCTGAGTCACGAATCCCGCCACCTTTCTTTCCCTATGTCATGCTTGCTTGAGAGCTTCTCCCTGACTCACATTTTTTAAATTTTGACACAGCCCAGTTTGCTGCATGACAATTGAATACTTTTCATTTTAATATTTTATTATGTAATTTATATCTAAACACTATAATGATCCAAAAATCACTGCCACATCTTTCTGCAGCTTTTTGAATAGAGAGGTTTTGTGACTCAGGTTCAGCACTGAATTTTGTTTCAAGGCAAAGTCAGCTTAGTGTTACTAAATTAAAAATTAAAGATAGTGACTCCCACAACTTGAATTCTCCATTTAGCCTGCTGGCTGAGTTTCCTCAGATATAACATTATTGAGCACTATGCCAGAAAGGGGGTCATATGCGTGCATGTGTATGGACAAACACTTCTTACAATTGAAGTAATTACTGTTTAGCACTGCAGTACCTTTCTTCTCCTCTAATAATCTTACTGATTTGTTTTCTCTTAATAAAAAGAGGACAAATCCCTGCTGCATTTTTAGTGTACATTCATTCTTTAATTTGGTTTAGATTCTGGAGCTGCTAATATATCGCTGGTGTCTAAGAAGCCTGGGTTTCCTCTTTACTAAAGCCACAAATGAAATGGATTCTTAGTACAGAATCTTCATTCTGAATGCTTTGGTAAAATAAGAACATGGATGCTAAGGGCTATGCAGCAGTTTGGTTCAAGCTTGAGTGATGGTAAAATATTCTTAGTTACTAAGATAGGAACATAGAATTACCATGCTGGGTTAAATCTTTTGCCCTTCAGATCTAGTCTCATCTCTATTGTTACCCCTACAAGATAAATGAGAAGTTCAAAACAGTGCTTTGATTGTCCTTGATCAAGGACTTTGCAGCAGGTAAGGGCTAATGCCCCAATCTGGTATAGCATTTCGGCATGTATTTATCTTTGAGCATCCATCAGCAGCTCCACTGCCTTCTGCCCTGGTCGGAGGCATGTGAGCAGATTGCTGCAGGAGACCTTGTTAAAATTCAGATACACAGAAAACCAGAGGAGTAATCAAGACCTGTGTCATTAAATGTACTGTATTAGATGCTCGCATCTAATTATTTTTTACCCAGAGTAAAAGAATTAGTTGTATTCTCCATTTCCCCCAAAAAAGCTGAAGCCTCTTGCTGTAGAAAACATAGATTTTTATTATAAAATTATGCCATACACAAAGGAATTTCCTGCGACAGAAATTTGCATATTGCAGTCTTTATGTTAAAACAATGTCCAGAGTAGGAATTTAAGTTAGAGTCTCTCAGGCTGCCTTCGGCTGCATGTTCACTATGCAACTGTTCTAATGGAGGACAACATTTTTTAACATTCAATTTTTGAGTCGCTATTACTTTTCTCTCCTTGGCCGTTTGCAAGGGTTCATTTCAGTATCTTCTGCATTTTGAGTGACGGCTGGAGGCTGCACATCTCGGAAACCATGAGACTGTAACATATAAGCAAGATCACGTGATAACACTTCTATGGATATAAAGCATGAGTAACTAGTTCCCAGAAGATCAGAATAAGGTATGATGCTGTCATTTATTTTAGATGAGCGGCCACAGAACATTTATAGACCAGGCTAAGCTCAGAACTGCAAGCTTTTCAACACACATGCCAAATAATAACTGTGTCTCCTCATTTTATTTTTTAAAGATACTTAATTTTCACCAGGCTATCATTTTCATTTTACCACTAATAACCCCTATGGCTATGAAGCATTGCTTGTCTGTAGATTAACTTATGTTGCCTATTTAAATAAATGAAAAGCCAAATCCTTCAGCCATTATTCAAGCCCCCACAGAAGCAAGGAGATAACTGCATTAATTGCCTCAGTCATTTTCAGAAACAAAACTGAATTTCTAAAACCTAAGATATTTTTGTTTCATATATCTACTTAATGAACTGAAAACATCAATGAGACATTGTAAGAGAACAGCATCTCTGAATCAGTCTCTAGACTGCAAAGACTGTCCCAGCATAGTAATTCATGGGACTCAATGGTATGAGAACTGCCAAAAACTAAATGTAGAAGTGAAAACTAGATGCTGCTACTCAGGAGAGAGCTTGAAGTGACCTATTTGGCTTAGTACCATTAGTATTTTCTGTTACTTTAGCTCACAATTCACTGATTTTCAAAGATTTTGAAATATGAAAGATCTGGAAAATCAGTGTGTTAAATATGTCATCAATGCAGATGAAGACACTGAGATGTGAAGCCTGCAACTCTGTCTTCCTATCTCCAGACAAATGCTGCGCAGGGAGCACTGCTGACAGATCAGTGAAATCTCTCACTGCACCACAGACTTAGAGACAAAAAAAGGGGTTAATCAGAAGAAGAAATTGCTTTGGGGATCCTAAATGCTCAGGTAGAGACAATGTGAGGATGAGAGCATTTCAGGAAAGCTGACATTTTAGGTTGGTGCAGTGTGAAAAAGCAGGCAGAATTACTATCAGACACGTGACTTTTCTAAAATGCCAGTGTGTCCCACACCAAGATCAATCCAAACCAAAACCCAATCGAAATGTTTTGCTTAAGTTTCCCATCTCTGCATTTCTATTTCTAAATGCCTCACCTCACGCAGACTGCTATGTTTTTAAGGAAACAAACAGCAAGAGGTGCCACAAGGGCAGCGTTTGTGCAGTCCCTCTGCTATTATAAGCAACTCAAGTGTTATTCTAAATAGCATAATGGGGAATCTTCAAGTCTAGTGTTTCACTGCTGCTTGCATCTAATCTCTGCCATTTCCCTTAGGCACAAAGGTGGATCTGTAGCCAAGAATCCACTTAATCCAGCATGCTAGACTCCCAGCAAAAGCATTCCGATGGTTATAAAGGCCAGAACGCGATAAAGTAGGCTGCTTAGTATGGATGTTTTGCATTTAGTTAAAGGCATGTACCTTCTGGGCATAGCCCCTGGAAAATATAAGAATTTTTTATATATCTGTGAAGCTTGTTAGTAGTTTTTAGATGGAGAGAACGTAGCTAACAGAACCAAGGCTTAAAAAGGCTAACTGGACCTTCAAAGCTCAGATAGTCTACAGTATTTTGAGTTGTTTTTTAACATCTTCTGGTGTATACAGACTGTATCAAGACTGACAAAGGTAGATGGCTTTAGTACTTGAGTGGTATTCTCATTACGAGTCTGGCAGACCCTCCACAGTTCAGGGCAATACTGACAATTCCTACCCAGAATATAGGTCTTGGGTTTCTCTCTTTCACGATCAAATAATCAGGTCACATTACTTGGGGAATTTAGGTGAATCAGATGATCTACTTGCTCCCTTGTGCATAAATCAATTTACATTTCTATACTCTGCATTTAAGAATGAATCCTTATCAGCCTGTGAAAGAAACTCCGTTTCTTTTGGTAGGTGTTCCACAGCTTCCACTCTCAGCAGGACTGGTGACCGACTTGCCAGTATGCTGGAAAGGACACAGCTGAAAAAGAACTAGAGCTCGGTCACTAAGTTAGACACTTCTCCGTCGGCTTACAGGCACTGAAGAGCCAGTTGGTCAATGGTACCAATTTGTATAAGCCTAAACATCTTTGAGGATCCTGGCTTCAGGAATTTATTATTTCTTTTAATTATCTTTTTTTGTATGCTGGCTACACATAGATGTGCTAGATCAGATTTGGAAACATTGAACATGTATTTACATCTTCCAGTTAAACTATGGAAATAGGAATGAGAAATGGTAACAGCAGACTGTTATCATCAGACCTGAATTTCATGAAAGCAACAGGGATAATACATTTTTTACTTACAGAAACCATCTGCTGAAGAAGCTCAACAGGATTAAGGGAAAAAACACAGGGATAATCTTAAGTTTTAACTAATCTTTGATTAGGATACATTCTCAACTGTATTTCAAGATTGTGTGCATTCACACAGAAGAGCGCATAGTTATTTTATAATGGATATAAAACTGAAAGGAAAAGGCAATTAAACTGTCTAAGATAAAATCCATCTGTTTGTCAGCTGGAGAGAAAGGGCTGCACACTCACATCACATGATCCACACAACCTTGGGATGTAGTCCCACTTACCCGTCCAGTCTTTACAGAACTAAGAATATATATATATTTGCAGTATTTCTTCTGTCCAGGTGAATACATTCAGGGTTAAAAAAAAAAAAAAAAATCTTATTTCTGTTCAATAGTTTGAAGTTCTCATTTTATGGCAGCATTAAAATCTGCAGGAAATGCTATGGCAACGTGTTTCCATGAGGACACATAGCAAATAGTTATAGCATGTACCTATGTATCTGACATTTGAAGATACAAGTGCCGAGTGATGGGGTTTTTTTTAAACCTAAATACAGCTTAGACAGTATGTATTCTCATTAATATGTATCTAAGCACTCCACAAAAGAAAATAATCGCAGGATTTAACTAGGGATGAATAAGGACTCAAGCCATAAGCTGGAAGCTCCTCATATAATAGTGACAGCAGAGAAAAATCTGTATATATTGGCTGGTCATAGGGTCACCAGTAGAATGGAGCTACGAAAGAGATAAATACAACCCAGGTTATATCAGGCAATGCACTTAAAGCAGAGATGTGGAAATATGTATGGCATTGGTGATACCTCTGGAAGACCATGTATGATTCTGGTCACCCTTGTCCTAGAAAGATAAACTCAGCTGGAACAGAGAAGAGCCACTCGGGAAACAACAACCTACCTGACAAGGGAGAAAACAGCTTGGCTTGAACAAGTCTCCCAAAACGAAGACTCGGAGAGTGCATGATTGTTCTCTGTAATTGCACTTAGGCCAAAAGTTAACATCAAGGGCAGAAAAAATAAGCAGTACTAGCACAAGAACAGATGGGGACAGGCTGTCTGTAAATTTGATCTGGAAATCAAAATGTTTAACTCTAAGAGGACTAACACGCTGGGTCATTTTTCTAAAGAGAAAAGGTGCAAAATATTCATAAACCAGGAAACATCCTAATATCGCTGGTTACCTTCTGAAGGCAACTGAAAGACAACACTAAGAAAGCAAACAGCATTCTCAGATTTGTCTATGTATCTGAAAATTCCTTTACAGCTAGCAATTTGCTCCCATCTCTGTATCTCCATCCCAAAAGAAATACTAACTGTAATGTGATAAGGTATGGTTGACTCCTTTTGACTCGGTGATTTGTACAACGTTGCCAACCTGATTAAACAAAAACCAGATAATTATGATTAGTGAATATAATAATAATAATAAAAATTACAATAACCAAATGATCAGACCCAAGTTTTCCCACAAACATGGGGTAGATGACCAGTGGAATACTTATGTATGTCTTTTCATACAGGTCACTTAAACTATGGATGCCAAATTCCCATCTTTGCTTGACCTGTCAGCTAAAATACAATGTAGACCTACTAAAAAGAGTGAATGATTAATTAGCGTTGTTTCATCACAGCATTTGATCATATTTGTGGAACAATATTCATTAGGAATTAATTCCAAATGCCACTTTCTTAAAATGCAACCAAAAAAGGTTTTGAGCAGAATTCTTTCCTACTCTGTTAAGCAATCATTTGTTCGTTGACCTCTTAAACTTGGGAGATACCCTCAAGAATTCAAATACTTCTAAGGGAGGTTTTTTTCCTAGAGATTTCACAAGCCTGTCAATATAACCTAGTGGATGGAGAATAAGATGTTCTATTTCTAAGCCTGACCTTGCCACTGACGTACAGCATAACCTTGAGAAAATCGTTTCCCTTGTAATTTCTACTCTAACACTTCCTTGATTTTGTGCATTTAGACTCTAAGCAGTGCATCTTGATTTGTGCTTATACAGCACCTAGCCCAATAGCATGCTTGCATATCATGGATAATAATATAGATAGAAGATCTATAATATAGGTAGAAGATCGCAAAGCAGCTCAAAAGCAAGGGATTTTTCAAGCAGTCCCATGGCTGCTAGTCTGCACTGTGCCCACCTTCCCAAAACTTACACTTACATAAAGCCAACATAGAATGTGTTCTGCTCTCTGTATCAAGACACCCTGCCAAAGATCCTGTTAATTATTTTTGTTTTTTTTTTTCCTCCCTGAGGTGCCGTTCTATTAGAGAGCACGTAATTACAGCCTGAGGAACACTGCCACTTCATATTAGCTACACAGGGAATTCCTCAGAACATTTAAGTGGTGGGTTAGACTTTACAAAATAGCCTAAATCCGAAGCTGCAGCAGCCATGCTTTTACAAGTGCTCAGCTGGAGCTCTGCTGCATGCCTCTGACTCAACAGGATCTTTCCTTACTGCAATGAGAACCCTTATAATTAAGCTCTGACATTTTCAGTAGTAGAGAGAAAGAAAAAGACAGGTATCATATTTGGGCAAAGCACAGTTTAAAAAAAAAAAAAGAAAAGTAAATGGATTCCCAGATGGTCATCTTTGTGTCTCAATAACCTAATATAGACACAAGAACAACAAAACCACGATGTATCAGCAGGTATAGGTAGTTCATTCCAGAGAGGCAGTTGTAGTTGGTTCTGCAGGCCCCACTCCATATTAGCTGCATATTTAGAACAGTAAATAAAACATGTTTGTCTATTTTTGGCTTGCTTTCTGGAACCTGTATCCACAACTTTCTTCGCTGTGTCACAGAATAAAAAAGCTCTTTACTTTTGATATATAAAATTAACTTTTGTTCGTTCTGCAATCATTATGTTGATGCAACTTCTGTCTTATAAAGGCTGTTAACTAATCAGTGATGTTAATTTAATACCAAATTAAATAGCCTGCTGTAAACATTCTGCATTGCCTTCAAACTTAGAATTTTAAAAACAAAACTCCACAAGGAAGCGTCACTGCATTTCTCTTTCAAGTTTAACAAGCCAAACTATTCACAACAACATTCCAGTAGCATTTTTGTTCACCGTTTGCAGAAGATTACAGAATTGAAGCAAGGCTTCTTAATCTCAAATTGCTGCATTTTGATACTATATACAATACAAATTTAACTGACCAGGAAGAAGTGAGCTTGCAATGCAGTGAAGAGAGGAAAAAAGAACTAGAAAAGATCTCAATGCAACAGACAGAACTTCATACTGTTTTTAGAAGGGTCATCCTTATTCCTTTGGGCTTCTAAAATCATCTTCCGTAGGTCAGCTCTGCATCGGGAGTAAATGCAGCTGTCTCTATACCTCTCTGCAGGTCACTGTAACTTGGTATCTGCATAGCTGTCCAGTTTTGCAGAACCATCCTGCTGCATTTAAAAGCAGAAAGGTCCAACGGCTGCCACTGGGGCTTAGAGGCCAGTAGCCCTACAGTCTGTCCTCCTGAGAATCTCTGTCTAGGTGGAAAGCCGCCTTTGGCATCTTTGGCTTTGTACTGACTGAGGCCTAAAAGACTGCAGCAAAGAAATTCTACTCTCTGCTCACAAAATGCAGATAGTAAAAAAAAAAAATTTCTACTTTGCACCAGATCCTAAATTCTTGTGTCTGAGCAACTGCCACTAGGATGTTCTATTTTGATGAGACAGGGCATCTTGTCAGAAAGAAAAGTACAAGCAGCAAGCTGACCATGGTGAGGAGGAGGAGCATGCCAGTGCAGCCCGCGCTGTCTCAGGCTGAACTAGAAAGCTCCTCTCGGGCCTCAGTAGCCTGGGACACGGCAGACTAAGGCCAGAATTCAAATTAAAATCCCTGCTTGGCCACTAGGGCCAGCCTGAGAAAGACTCTCAAATGTCACATTTGTCAGTATTATTATGTAGCTTACTGGCCTACGTTTTCACTTACCTCTGACTGTTGTCCCAGTGGAAGATTAAACGGACAGTAGCAGCATGTCCCCAGCTTTCTCCTGGGTAACACAAAATGTTAAGCCATTTTATTTATCTCCTATAACAGCAGCAGCATCAGTAAATTGAACTAAAATTTACAGTCTTCCAAAAAAAACCCACCAAAACCCATGATTAAAACATATATACCTTCCTTACAGTAATGAATCACATCTTTTTCATATGTTCAAGGATTTCACAACCAGTTTATCAAATATACTGAGACAATTAATAACCTCTGTACTCACAGCGTGTTTTATAGAAAGCTTGATGCAATACTTCCATATTTGTAGAAAGCTTTTATATATACACCTAATAAATGACAGGTACTACACAAATCTTGAAAACAGAGGCAGCATGCAGAAAAGATATTTCTAATTACTACTGAAGAAGTCTAGTGAGTATGTCTAAATCCTACTTCAAAATTGCGATATTCTGTCTCTCAGGCATAATTATGAGCAAACATCACTCCCTTTGGGATACAAGCTTTGGGAGAAAGTCAATGATTATTAAAGTATTAAGGGCCCCTGAAGCAGTCTTCTGCTTCTGACAGCAAAATGCAAAGGAACACAACCAAAAGCAAGGGGTGGGGGTGCTGGGTGGAAAGAGAGAAGGCAGTTTGGATTGCTATCCTATTTCAGGGGAAAGAGTCCTACTGTTGCAGTTCACACCTGACCACAGGCTCAGTCAATTTATAGACGATTTTACTGTGTGTTTTCCTCTGTTTATCCCAGGAGGCGGTCAGTAGTCCAAAAATAGATTGCCTTTTAAACCAGCCGTTTTGGTTAAGTGCTAGAAGCCTCTCCTGTTCACCTGCACGCAGCCCTGTAACTTCCGAATCACTTGTTGGTCTCCATCACGCCACCAGCCCCACATGCCCCATGTGCTCCAGTATTCATTATAGCACGGGGAAGAAAAAGAATGATTCAGCTGTAATGAAGACATACACCTTCCAGGTGTCCTGCCAGATCTTGTTCCACTATATCTAAGTTGAGTTTAAAGATTTTGGCTATCAGATACGGTTCCGAGTCAGAGATCAAAACACATTTTACAATGGGTACAAATTCTGTAACAGAATGTTTCCAACTGTATTGAATACGAGAGAAAAATGCTACTGTAAAATGATGTATTTCTGAGTTAAACTGGCTGCAGATTAATATTTGACCTCCTTTCTAAATATATCCAGTAGAATGTCTAGGAACACCCAGCTTAGCTCTCACTAGTGGGAAAGAAAGCTGTCCCCTTCAAAAAGCTCTTGACTTGATACCTTGCAGCATCTGTGGGGTTGGTTTTTTTTCATAATTAAGAACTTCCCTTCTGCTAGGAAGCTGAAGAAGAGTTTAGAGATTAATGTGCTTGTGAAATCTTAGAAAAGGCTGTTACTAAGGCTTACCAATCAATGGGGAAAATAACCTATATAGGGGAGGCAATAGGAGTGATTTTACTTGAGGTTTTGCTGCTGACCTCTCCCCTCAATGGTTCCTTTGCCTAAAACCAACCATGGAGGAGCAGGACGTTCTTTAGCCTATACAATGAGACTGTTGAAATAGCATCCCTTCAGAGCGGGTCATAAAAACCACCTTGTATTCCACCAGCTCAATACTTGCACCGAGTCTATGGAATAAATTCACATCTTTGTACCACTCAAGATATCGCTGTTTAGGATGAGGAGAATATCTCTTAGCTTAAATATTTTAACAACTGGGACAAACTTTAATTTTTGCAAGAGTACACACTACTCAGTTTAACAATACTATGTTGTTACACACATTCTGGTGAGAGTCACAGTCATGGGTCAATACACGGTTATGTCAAATGTTTGGAAAAGAAAATATGCACAAGATAGAAGATGGTATCTTTGAATTATAACCTAAATGTCTTCACATTCTTTACTGTCCCTATGACTCAATAAACACAACAGCTCTCAAACAACACTGGCTATTAAAAAAAGACAGCATCTATTAGCTTTACTTGAGTTTGTAGACAGAAAGGCTGCCAAAAATAATACATCAGAGAGCAAGAGGCAAAAATGACAAAAAGGGTCAGAAACCAGAAGCTGGATCTTTATCTGCATGCACAGCTCAAAATTCCACATTCTTCACATTCTCGAAGGAGACAGCCTTTAGTTGTTCGTTTTATCTTACATCTGTGCCAAACGGTTCAATGCCTGTACAGACAGTGAGAACATTTTTGCCTTTTAACTGTCCCTTTCTGCTCCCTCCCCTCCAGAACAAGGGAATCATTACTTAGTTCACAGAAACTGAAGCTGTGGACTGAGAATTTGTGCCCTTTAAGTGCATCATAAAATAATACAACATTACAACCTGAAATAGGGTTTAAACACTGAGCTTTTTCTTAATTTGTCAAAATCTCTACTTCAGAAGAACTGTTCTATTTTCCCCTGTGACCACAGCAGAAGAGTCTATATAAGGTACTCTGCTCGTTACAGGAGCAGCCTGTAAAAAACACTTAAAGTCACTATGGGCAGGCTGTAGTTGAGGATCCCAGATAGAACTTCCCTCTACATCCTAACTGTAGAGAGCAACGGGTAGAGAGTTCCAGCTATGCAGCAAATATGAAATGCCTTTGCAAATAATTAATGGAACGTGTTCAAGTATAATGGCAAAATAAACAATTTAAACTGGTTTGGAGAGGCAGTGAATGATTCTCGGGAATTTAGGAAATCGCAGCATAGTTTGAGGTGTGCAACCATTAAGCTGTGTTTTTCTGTTAGTGCTTTAACCTGTTCATCACCACATTACTACTAGAGGTTTCGTGCCCCCAGGTCCATCCCTACATTTTTTGCATGATCATTCACTAGCCAATTTCAGTCCGAATTACTGATTCCTCAGAGGTTTGCTTATTATTGACACAGCTCAAGCTTACTCGGCCCACTTTTGGCAAAAACATATTGGGAGACAATCACACAAAGAGCTCAGCCAGCACACAGGATGCGGCAGTGACCTCCAGCAGGGTAGTGGCCTCCTTGGCTGACACAGCTGCAGCTGGAATAGAGGTAACTCCACGGCCCACGATCCTCAGGGGAAGGCTGCAATACATTAGCTGCACATCCAAAAACCTAGTTATGCAGAGAGTTTTTAGTACCTAGTGCTTCCCCAGAAAGGGCGATTCAGTCATCTTAAAGAATACTGATAGACCTAATATCGTTTAGTATTAAAAATTTTGGTTTAAAAAGGAAAAAAAAAATCCAGCAACACTCTCAATCTGTGAGTTTATGCAATCTGAAAATGCCATGATTTTTAAAAGTATTTGTAATTGCTTTTCAAAAATCTAACCAGGATTCTAATCTGCACACTATGTTTGAGTTTAGAATAAAATTAGATAGTTGCTAGTTATAATTACAATGCTGACATTGGTAAGCACTACTGTAGAGTTCCACAATGCTAGCAGTTCCAGACAGGTCTAATAGTTTCTCCATGGATTCTGCTACATTGCAGAAATTCAGCAAACATTTTCATTTTCTTTGTACACAATACCAAAAGAAAGGAAGTCATATATTTGAGGATTAACTCAGTTTTCAACTCACAACCAAAACACCTACCTAAAGCAGGAACCAATGTGGACTGGCTCTGTCCAATCCTTGTTGTCATTTGGTTTGTCAGAACTACCTAAAAGAGGAAACAGAAGCAAACAAGAAAATCTCCAGAAAAGAAGTGTACTGGTGGGAGGGAAGAGAGGGATTTTCAAAAAGCTTTTACCAATAAAGTAGTTACTCAAGCAAAACTCTTGCCTACTGTACTGTAATGAAGCTTCTGTGTTAACAAGAAGAAACCGTAAAGGTGCCTCATCCTTTCTCAATAGCCAAAACAAGAGAACCCTGCAAAGTGTATTTTCAATTTGTATTGAAGGTAGATTTCTTTCATTCAAGACTTTAGAGACACATAAATTTCTCCGTTCCCAAGGGATGCAAACTCTACACAACTTGTATATTCCACCGTATTTGTACTAAATGCTGTTTGGATCTGTATTTAGATGCACATGACTTGTACTAGCCCTCTATGAAGAGATAGATTTCAGTCACTGTGGCATAAATGAACTTCGTGGTGCTGCTCAAAACACGTATAAGCCTAGTGATTAACAGAATTTCTGCACCTTGTAGTCTAAAAATGCGCAAGTGGGTACAATACAAAGCAGAATGAAAGTGAACAGACAGAGCGGGGGAGTGTTTTCGCAGCACGAATCACTCGTAGGAGGTTCACAGACAGTCTAGGTTAGATCCCTGGTAGAAGTGGGGGTGGGTGAGACAGAAAAGAGCCAGGAATATTAATTGCAAAGTTCATTAAAAATGAAAAATAAAGAATTGTACCTATCTTAAACCCTAGGGGCTTTCATTGTTTGACATGCTTGTATGATTCTTGCTTGAACAGTTATAAATGTGCGCTAGAGCAAGCAATTCCACTGAGTGCACACCAAAACATTTACATAGCTGAAAGCCCCAAGACATATATTGCGTATTTTAGAGAAGTTAACTCCTCATACATGGATGGTAACAGCCCCAGACAGGTTCCCCATCTCACTGCTGGAGAAGGGCTGGTCCGGGCATGCCAGCACAACCCACTGAGTTCAGCTTTAGAAACTAAAGGAACTTATTTCCTACCATATTAGAGCATTCAGGCTGCCTAGCAATCTCTGGCACGCAAGCTGAATTTAGACTGCTTGCAAGCTACGTGAAACTAACTCAAAAACTAACAAGAGGGCCACTCTGAGCTAAATTATTTCTGAAGCTCTGTGATTGATCTCTTCTTTAGCAAGTGTTTATTTAGCAAGCGTTTGTACTAAACTCCTCACTTGTTCAATAGAAAGAAGTTATATGTTTCCGTTGACCAAAGAAAAAGAAGACTGTACAATGACAACTGCTCCTGTTCAAGGTCACCAGGTACCCAATTTATGAGTGAAAGCACTCAGTAAACTGGAGGCTGTGCAAATCGAGCAGTCACATAACACTTATCTCCCTCAGTGCCCACACCAGCAGGAAGAAGCTTCATAATTCATGTCAGGGCGAGAGAGAGGGGACGCTTTCAGCAGCAAGGCCAATCGCCCAACCCAGGCGGAATGCAGAGCTGTGCTCTTTCCCTTCCTGCCGCTATCGGAGGAAGCACAAGGGGAGGCTTATTTTTAGCAGTTATGAACAAAAGCCAATTGCGCAAGACAGTTGTGGGTGACAAGGTTGCAAGTCACCTGGAAACAGTTACAGGCACAAGCACCATTTTGAGCTCTAATTCCTGAACAATGCTTTTCTGTGCTGTGAAAGACTTGCCAAAACAACTTCTGGAACAGATGTAGCTTCTGAGTGCCATCTGCTGGCTACACGGCTGCAGATTTGCTGGCCTCCATATTGGCGTAAATGAGGTAGAAACAATGCCCAGGAAGGAAGCTATGGGTTTCCATGGATGCCAGGAGATCAAGCCAAACTAGCAGATAAAGTGGTTTTCCTCCCCAAGAACAGTTCCTCCGCAAAGACCGTAGTTTATTTTTAAATGAAGAGTGGAAAGTTATGTTGGAACTGCTAAATACTCTGATGTATTTTAATGCATGTGCTTTGTAGGTAAAAGTCACCAAAGAAGCATTTCTTGTCCAACGAAATCATTAAAGAAAATTATGTGAAACAGCACGGCAAATTGATATGTCACCATTTAAGATCCACAGGATGCTTTTAATGCAAATTTTACTTATTTTGACAGGTCTAGGAATTTTCCACCTGAACGGTTTTGCCTGCGCAATCCATCTAAATTTACTAACCAAACCAGCAAACACAAATGTAGAGGGCATTCTTGCAGTTTTATTTTGCTATTTATAGACAATCACAAATCACATTTGCTTAATTCTTTGTAATGTATTTATTCCAAAGTAGCATCTTTTGTGGTGTAAATCTGCTCCGGACTTACCGCTGATTTATGATCATTTGCTATGATGATCAGCTGCTGTGCCAGACCATTCAAAAGTCTTGTTCTAAGTGAGAGGTCCTCAAAGTCATGGCGAAAAGGAAATGCAATTCCATCAACTACCACCAGTCGGACCTAAATGCAGAAGAAAAGGAAAAACTACCATTACTACTCTACAAACAATGACAAAAGCAGTAAGACATCTTTTTAAGTGCATTAGAATGTTTTATGTAACGTGATGATAATCTTTTATTTCATACACAGATGTGCATGACAGTATAACACCTATTGTCTCTCTATATATATCGGAGACAACCAGCACTGCACAAGAGTGCAGGGTAAAGAGCCTCGAGCTCCCAACACAGTAATACACTTGCTACGGCAGTACTGCATTATTCATAGCTACTAGCTCAGGCCATAGCTGCACTAGCTTAAAACAACATGCTGCACTAAGCTCTCCCATTAGTTAACTCGGCACAGAGCTGCCCTTCCGCCTGTTTCCAGTTTCAGAGCTCGCTCACTTACAGCTGACACACCTCTGTAGCACCTGGTACGGAATATAAAATAACAAAGCTGGACTTAAAGCCTTGCAGAAGAGAAGCTGGAGAAAAAAAATAAAATCATTAAACATCCAAATTGTACTTCATTCGACTCTCCACAAACACTAATTTATTTCACCTTCTCCCTCAAAAATTAAATCCAAACTAAAACTAGAATACATGCTGTCTGTAGTCACTGTTAAAATAACTCCTCTGATTCTAAGGCTCATATCAGTGATCTATCTTAGAAACATGGATTTTAACAGATGCTCGAAGACATTCCAGACGCTATGCAATGGAGCTGAGTATCTGTCTTGCCTGAAGATGTTTGCTTTGCTGAATTATTTCTTTTGTAGCAATCATTAGCTGAATCTAGAGCACAATGCTGCCGCTGGCTCATCACCCTCAAGACACTATATAAACATTAGTCTGGGATTTTGATTTATTCTAGCTTCATTTATTGCACCTGTTTTGATGACCCAAGTTTGTCTGAAATACAGAAGGGAGATGGATAGTCCTACAGCATCTGCATGTTCAGATGTCACTCAAATCCTAGGTATCTACAAGTTCTTGCATTAATGTACACGATAACAAATTGGAAACAATACAAGAAAACTGCGTTTCTCTATTATTGATTTAATTCATTATTGGGAAGTAGCTTTATGACTGGAATATACAAGCCTGCAGCGAACATCACTCTGTACAATGGCCCTGGGCCTCCAATTGAAAAAAAAAAAAATTCATTTGAAAAAGAAGATTAAAAAGTAAGAATTAAAATAAGATATTCTTCTGTTTTCTCATTTTCCCCCCTTCCTGCAAATTCTTTTCTATGACCCTGTACGTCTTCCTCACACGTAATTTTTTTGCTTTAAGAGCAATCAGTTTAACAGTATAAATACGACTCATGGTAGAAAGGAATGTATACAGAGTAATATGACTTGCCTGTCAAATGAATATATCCAGGTACGGTGCAATTTACTTTATTCTCCCAGTTGCACTTGTTATAAAATAGCAAACAAGTAAACTTAATCGAAAGTAGGCTATATCGCAAAAGCTTGGTAACACACATGCCTTCTCTATGTCAGTTTGTCTCTACTAGACTTAAAGAATTATGTTTATTATGACGAGTATTTTCTAACATAGTCTTTTTTGTATTATTGGTCTTTCTTGTATTATTAACAAGATCTCAAACTACATCATATTACCAAATGACACTCTCTACAACTACGTATCTCTCAAAAAAACCCTAAAAGCTGGAGGTTTCCTGTGGTCCAAGTCTCAGCTCCAGGTCTGCACAGTGGGATCCGACTAATTTTAATGAGAGCTGGACTGCAATGAGCAATCTGTCAAGTCACTTATAGCCTGTCCAAGGAATCACCGGAAGGTCTTACAGTTCTCCTGCAACCTTCAGTATTTCAGGCTGCAGGCCAAGCACAGATGGTACCAGAGAACTGCAACCCAATGTAACTGTGCTAATGAAGCCATGTACTTTCCACAAGAGCAAACACAACAGGGCACCGTTAGTACCTGGCAGAGAAAGGGAAATACCAGACTACACTAAGCAAAAGTAAGACTCCCATCTGCGCTTTCAAGAACATAACAGCTTCCAAAAATGGAAATGATATGCAAAAGACAATCTAACTAAACAACACTGATTTGTGCTCTGTTAGAATGAGGCACAAGTCATCTTCCCTGAATCCTGTTAAGGAGTGATCTGCTGTGCAGAATCTAGAAATCTGGAAGGGAGGTGGTGAAAATCTGCCTTACAATAGCATTTCCCTAAGACACTAGGTACTAGGAAACTTTTTGGCTGTAGTCCACCCAAGAGTCAAGCTGCAGGCTCTGGTTGCTTGTAGCAACAGAAGATGTATTGGAAAGAAGGAGAAGAGTCACTTTCTGGATGCCAAGATGGTGCAGGATGCTTCTGGGATCTTCTAGGACAAAAAAAAAAATGGCACTAAGCCTTTCTGATACCCCTGCATCATGGTCATCACATGCACACCTGGCTCAGAAACTCTTTGGTAAAGCAGTTGTGTGATAATTCGTAACGCAGTGCTCACAGAAACATAACACGTGGCAACATAGATCCAGTATCCTCACCTAGAAGTGGAGATCCAGGATGATGGCAGCGGTGGTAGCGAAAGCAAATTACTCTCAAGAGTAACTGGGAAGGGAATGAAAAAGCTAACAAGCAAGTAAGCTTTACATTTGTACTCTGGCATCAGCCAATACATTGCTGCCAACCTGCTAAGGTACTAAGGTGTTACTCGTGTTACTCGTTATACCAGATTAGTATCCCTGAAAACCTTTACTGTGAAGATGAGTCATATCTTCTGGTAAATCCGCAATAACCCTTACCTTTGAATGTTCTGAAAGAAAGTCTGGGAGGAGGTAGATCTGTGCAAGAAGCTCTATATAGTCACGGCAACGGAAGTAATATATGTGAGAAAGGATACTTTCAAGAGAGAAAGTCTCCAAAGCTTTTAGATGATCTGAGAACAAATAAATAGATGAGTAAATGAGTCAGAAGTCTGTGCTAGCATATTGCCACTTTCATCATTCTACCAAACTATGCCTTCCACATATAGCAACAGCAAAACCCCCAGAAACAGGAACAGTCAAGGTAAAGAATGTGGGAAACATACCCTCCATCTGGCTTGAAAGTCAAGAAGGAGGTGAGCAGATGCTATCTCAGCATTTGCACAGAGATACACCGGAGCCTCCACGGGAGTTCTCCAAAAATGAAAAATTTATTTCTGAAGAAAGAACTTTTCCAGTAAATCATTTTCAAGCCAGAACACCACTGGAGGACAACAGTGACTATTAAGCATCCATTGTTTAATGCACAGGCAGTAGCTCATTTAATATGGTGTCCTCTTACCTCTGTTCAAACAGAAGTTTACTGGATAAAATACTCTAAGAGTAACATAAAAGTTGTGTCAGTATCCCCAACACACTGGTGACTTACAGAATAAAACTCTTCATTAAATGCAACCCAGCTATATTGACCTTATGAAGGAGCTGAATTCCAGCTGCAGTTTTACAATATGGGGCTTCAGCAGCAACACTGTCTTAATAAATTCTGCCATTCCTCTTCTCTCTCCCCAGCTGCTCCTCCTGCCCCTGTGTTGCAGCACAATATCCCTCTGTTTTGGACAGTGTTGTGTTTGGGTTTTGCTGTACATTCAATCATTAAAGTGATCTGTGTTAAAAAAAAAGAAAAAGCCCAAACCCACATACCTAAAAACCCCACAAATCACCACATAGAAAAAAAATTAATTCTTAAAGTAGATCAGCTCAGTCTGCAGCATGGCTCCGCACACTGATGCAGTTCAGGGTATGATACATACAGGCAGAAATTAAAGGCTGGCAGCATGAATTCCTTAAGCCAGCGCTGCTGCTGAAACCCTCCAACTGTAAAACTGCAGCCTACGAGACACTCATTTCACTCAGATCCTTGCCTGCTAGGCAGAAAGAAATGACTTAGCAACGTACCTTCTTCTTGATGAGCTTCAGCAATAAGCTGGCAATGCTGCACACAGGCAGTTGCAATATCCACTACTCTGTCTACCATAAAACTCCCTTCAGTGTCAATGAACACGGCTTCTCCAGCTACGCCCCCAAAGCACTCTGGGATCTGCACGTCGACTGCCAACTGCATGCTGCCATGGGAAACAGAAAAAAGAGATATATTTACATCACAAAGCTCTCCTCCCCTCCCAGCTCACTCCTAAAGTGACCTTTCTGCTGAGGAATACATGGAACAGGAAGCAGTACAGCCATTATATTTATAATGCTGTGTAAGAATCAGAGATTGCAGTCATGACAAGAAAAATGAACTTTCTTCATAATTAATCTAAACAAAGAAAAGTGATTCTCAGCTGCACAAAAGTAATCTAAAAATAAAATACCACAGCTGTGTTTTCCCAACACCGGGTGCTCCACAGATCTCGGTGATTTTTGTTAGCTGCACACCACCTCCCAGAATATTGTCTAGTGCTGAACAAAAGGTGATGATGAAGCCCTGGGCTTGTTCCTCTTCCAGAAGTTCCAGCGCTGTGCACTTTCTGGTGGCACCTGATGCCCCAGCAGTCCTTGCTGCATCCCCATGACACTCCTGCCTCACAACCTGTAATGCTTCCAGTGCCTCTTCTTTGGAGATTCCAATTTCTAGAAGAGTCAAAACCATGAAACGCTACCTTATTTATATAAACAGCGATTTATTTAAAGTATAAAGAGATAATTCAATTTGTTTGACAGAACCTGATCATTCTGCCACGTAACACAAAAATATTAATCCTTTTAGTATAACGATGCACACAGCTTGCCAACATCTCTGGAACTAATGATGTGATTTTCAAAAGAACTCAGAGCAATGATGCCCTGCGTTCAGAATTCAGGTGACAGCAAGTGATCTGCAAATCAATAAAATCAAAACTGCTGTGGACGTGTCTGTCAAAATAGATGTGGATGAGATCTGGCAGAGCAAGTCACGTATTCCGCACTGAATGTGCTATCATATTAATTTCATTTGAAGCAAATAAGGTCCTGTAAAAGAAGTCAGGCTGCAGACTCGTAAGTGACAGTGACACCTACTGATGGTACCCTGCCAGGGCCGAGCACCTTATGTGTTATTTTTAGACTTGAAACACAGTGTGAGTGACGGAGATGAGATACCTGCAAATTTCTCTGCGTGTCTGTACACACACATACCCGTCAGGATCAAGCTACTTCATTTTGATCTTCAAGGCAAAACTATTACCACATATTATCACAGCCAACAAAACTACTGATAATCAAAATCTCGATCCACTTCTAACAATGGCTGTGCAAATCTTAGTTTAGCTTCTTCGAAAAAGCAACTTCCTGACCTCATAGGAGTTTATCTTGTTTAAAGTGTGTGCAGTTGGGGTAAGAAGAGGAACAAGAGAGACAGAATACTCTGGTGGTTCTTTCTCTGTATCCCATTTACATCACACAGTGTAAAACCGATCTTTTGTCAGAATCGTGGGGGTTTGGTGTGTTGGGGTTTTTTTTGCTCGGGCAAAAGGTGAGTCGGTAAATATTACTTTTCCCATTTCTCCAGACTCGCCGAGGTCCCAGGGAGTTTCCCAGGGGAGCTGCTCCTTCAGTCGCTGACCTGCCCATGCTGCTTCATATGCATTAACCACCTAAATACGCGAAACCCTCCTCAAACACCATCCTCGCTAACAACCTGCTCCGAAAGCTTCGCGGAAACGAGCGGCTTCGTGAAGGGCTGCGAGAGTAGGGGGGGGTGGGGGGGGGAACCCGCCCAAAGCGGGGAGGCCCGTGAGGCGGCCTGAGGGCCCCGGGACCGCCGGTACCTTTGCTCAGCCCGCAGGGGCCGGTCTCCAGCAGCTCCTGCGCCGTCTGGAAGCCGGCGGCGACGAGCCTCGCCCGCAGACCGGGGGCCAGCGGCAGGCTGCCCACCTCCCGCTGCATGCCGGGGCTGCCGGGGCCGGTGGCGGTGGCGGGGCCGGCGCGGCCGGGCGCCGCTGGGCCGCCACAGGGCCCGGCCCCGCCCACAGACGCGCGAGGCGGGAGGGAGGGGGGAGGAGGGGGAAGAGGCGGCCACGCATGCGCGGCGGGCGGAGGCGCGAGGCGCGCGAGCGCGTGCCGTGGCCGTTGGGGGGGCGGCGGCGGCGCTGAGGCGGGTGAGGCGGCCGGGGCGGGACAGGGTGCGGAGCCCGCGGCGGGAGCGGGGGGCATTCGTCGTGGGAAGGGGGCAGAAACAGCCAAAGGGCTGCTGGGCCCAGGCGGCCCTGACGCAGGCTGCGGCCTGCTGTGTGACGCGGGTCTGACTTCTAATGCTTGGGGAAAATGCACTTTTACAAGGCTCTGGTGCCTGAATTTGTGAAAAAAATTACTTCATAGCCGGCTCTGGTGTGCAGGTTTCAAGGCCTCGGTGTTTTTGAGCGTTACCAGGTGCAGGGATGAGGAGGAGCGAGACCCGGGCACTTGACCCATGCTGTCAACAGGATTATTTCATACTATGAACATCAGATTCAGTACAAATTAGAAAGTTTCCTCAGGAGTTCTCTCCCTGTGATGGCTTCTTGCCCCAGTGCCGGAGCCCTGAGCCCTTCCCTTCCTGCCGAAGCCGCAGCACTCGCAGTGTCCGACGTTTGCTGTCCCCTGCTGGGAGTGCAGCTTGCTGCTGAGAGAATGGGCTGTGTATAATCCTCATATATTTTATATTGGTATCAGGGTCAATACCGGTTCTCTAGTGTTATTAATGTCGATTATCTAGTCTTATACTGTTAAATCTGTTTATATTTCAACCCTTGGGTTTCCTTGTTTTTCCCAATTCCCCTTCCCAGGTGGGGAGGGGTCATCAATTGAGAGAATAATTTTCTGAATGACAATAAATTGTTGTGGGTTCTTCAAACCGTAACATCCAGTCAGCGGCGCCTACGCATCTGCCAGGCTTTAGGGGTGTTTCTGTTGTCCCCGGTGTCACCTCTCCCTTTTTCTCCTTGGCACCGCGTTTCCCATCGATGAGGCCTTGCCTGCTAACAGCTCCTCATTTTTGAAGCCTTAGAGCTATGGCGTTTTGCAGCTTCATTAGATTTCACTTCTTTTCCTAGTTCTGTTGAGGAAAGAAGATGGCTCATGCCCTCCCTGTTCCAATTCCCTGCCCTGCCCGGCTTGGAAGTATAAAAGGTGATTCACTGGAAGCTCAGCTGCATGACTATGTCAGGCAAGGAAACTATGAAAAAGTGAAGAAGCTTCTGAAAAAAGGTAAAAGCAAAGTTTAGGCAGGTGCTGGCAGAAAAATTTTACTTTTTCCTGTATCCTTATATTCGTGGTAAAATATAGTCAGCATACTGTTGGTACAATTCAGTTTTGAGCGCAGAATATATTTGAAAAATGTGTTACAATTGGCCTTTTCTGGTAAGTGGCACTAATTATTGCATCCCAAAAAAAACGTTGTATGAAAATAAGTCAACTGTAAAGAAAACTAAGCCTTTAGTTGCAAGGTGCAATAAGGAAACGGTTGAGGCGGTGTAAAGCCTAAAGCGCCCTCGGAGCAACGCCGCTGCCCGGGGGGCGGGGCCTCCTGCGCGGGCGGGGCCTAGCGACGGCGGGGCGAGGAGCGCGCGTCTGATTGGCCGAGCGCGGCGTTAGATGCAAACGAGCGGGCGTGTCCCTCCCCGGAGCCCCGCGCGGCGGTTCCGCGGGCGCGGAGCGGTTCTGCGGGGCGCGGGGCGCGGGTCGGGCCGTGCCGGGGGGCGGCGGAGGTGGGTCGGTGGCGGGTCGGTGCGGGGTGTCCGTGTGTTGGAGGGCGGTGCGCGGCGGTGGGGCGGCGTGGCGGCGGTGTGTCGGGCAAGACTATACTTTCAGGGATCATTTCTGTAGTTGGTCACTAGAGGGGAGTGATCGCCCTTGTTCGGCGTCACAATCCGCGAGGAGGAGCGTGGCGGTCTCTCCTGAGCGCGAGGCGGGCGGCGGCGCTGCCTGGGCAGGAGCCGTCGCCATCGATGACCGTTCCTGGCGCGAGCCGGGAGGGAGAGAGCGCGGGCTGAGCGGCCCCTTTCACTTTTTTATTAACGGTGTTAACAACAGCTGAAGTTACGACTGGCGGCGCGGTGTCATTCACCCCGCGGAGGCTGCAGAGCCTGCCGCAGCGGCGTCTGACGCCTTCTGCGTCCTGAGCGCCTGTGTGCGTGTTCGTACGTCTTGACAGCGTGGGCCTCCCACGGTCGGGGCGGGGCTGGGAGGAGCAGCCCAGCAGTTCAGGCTGTGATGCCCAGTGCGGTAGAGTTAGTTGTTCGGTGGAAAGAAATTCTTACAGAGTTTGTTAGTGCTCGGGTGTGCTCCAGCCATCTGTTGGCTAGAGTGAGGTGCGGAAGCCAACACATCCCCTCCCAAGCGCCCATCAGGATCCCTGCAGCACTGACAGTCGTTGGTGCCAGGGCCTCTTTGGCTGTGATGCCATGGTGCAGAGGGAGCGCGGACTGAGATGGTGTCGCAGTTTAACCACAGCTGGCAACTTGGACCATGAGGCTATTCACTCACCCCCCCCCCAATGCAATGGGGGCAAGAATCAGGAGATTAAAAGTAACAAAACTTATGGGTTGAGATAAAGACAGTTCAATAGGTAAAGCAAAAGATGTGCATGCAAGCAAAGCAAAATGAGGAATTCGTTCACCACCTCCCATGGGTGGGCAGCCATCTCTAGGGAAGCTGGGCTCAATCATGTGTAACAGTCACCTGGAAAGACAAACGCCATCACTCCAAGCATCAGCCCCTTTCCTTCTTTCCTCACAGCTTTATATACTGAGCGTGATGTCACATGGTGTGGAATATCTTTTTGGTCAGTTGGGGTCAGCTGTCCCAGCCATGCCGCCGCCTAACTTCCTGTGCACCCTCAGCCCTCACTAGCGGGGTGCTGGTGTTAAAGGAGAAGCTGCGGCCCGAGCATTCACACCCAATCCAAGGAGTCCCACACTCACCGCACAAATCTTTAACTGCAGGACCAGGGTCCCTTTCAATCCTTAACTATCTTTAGCTGCAGGACCACCCACAGAGGGTGACCCCTGGGAGACAACGGGTACCCCTTTCTGCTCCTCTCACACACACACACACTCTCAGGCATGCTCCCTCCTTCTTCAGGCTTGACCTCAGGTTTCCCACAGCAGCGTCTCAGGCGTCAGATTTTATAAAATCAGATAATATAATTGAAAGGTACAGCAGCAGGGTCAGCCTGGGCTGGGAGCCTCCAAAAAGGGAAGGACCTGAAACAAAGAAGTCCCTGAGCAATTAGACTCTTGCAATCTATACATGTGCTATTTGTGTGTTTTAGCCCAGTGGTGATTTTTGGTGTGGGGTCTACTAACACCTTACTGGGTTCTCTCTCTGTGCCCAGGCTGGCTGTTGACTGCTCTGATCTTGTTGATTTTCAGCCTCTGCTGGGGGTTGTCACCTCCTTAATTGTGTGGTTTGTGCCTCTTGTGTGCCTGTGCCGGCTGGGAGAACATGGGGAACTGGAAAGTCCCAGGCTTAGGGAAAACACTACCAAAACATAAGTGCGTTATCGACGTTTTTCTTATACTAAAAGAGTAAGCACAGCATTATACCAGCTGCTAGGAAAATTACTAAGAAAATTATTGTGGCCTAAAGGCTTCAGCAAATCAAGGTACTCATAGTAAGTAAAGCTAAGCAAACAGCACCAATCACACCATAACCCTAAGTAATTAATTATAATTAAAACTTTCTTATTTAAGCTAAACAACTAATATCTCTCAACACCGCGGGTGCTGCTCCTTGGCGGGGCCGAAGCTGCTGTCTCTGAGCCCAGACCCGCCGAGCAGCGCGGGGAGAGGGGGTGCGGGGGCCGCGCTCCGAGCCGCCTGCGCCGCTGCCGTTGCCGTTCCGTCCCTGTGGGCGGTGGCAGCGGGTCCGGGTGGTGCTGGGCTGCGGCATCGGCGTCCCGGGGGCGGAGCCGCGGTTCTGATTGGCCGAGCGCGGCGTTAGATGCAAACGAGCGGGCGTGTGCCCCCTCCCCCCCCCGGAGCCACGCGCGACGGTTGTGCGGGGCGCGGGCCGCGGGAGCGGGGAGCGGGCGGTGGAGGGGGGTGCCGTGCCGGGGGGCGGCGGGCGGCGGCGGCGGGGGTGGGGTCAGTGGCGGGTGTCCGTGTGTTAGAGGGCGGTGCGCGGCGGTGGGGCGGCGTGGCGGCGGTGTGTCGGGCAAGACTATACTTTCAGGGATCATTTCTGTAGTTGGTCACTAGAGGGGAGTGATCGCCCTTGTTCGGCGTCACAATCCGCGAGGAGGAGCGTGGCGGTCTCTCCTGAGCGCGAGGCGGGCGGCGGCGCTGCCTGGGCAGGAGCCGTCGCCATCGATGACCGTTCCTGGCGCGAGCCGGGAGGGAGAGAGCGCGGGCTGAGCGGCCCCTTTCACTTTTTTATTAACGGTGTTAACAACAGCTGAAGTTACGACTGGCGGCGCGGTGTCATTCACCCCGCGGAGGGTGCCCAGGACGGAAGCGACCTCAAGGATCATTGGTCCAGTTTGTAATGTGCGGTGGGGTGGAGTTAGTCGTCCAGTGAAAATAAATGCTTTGAGAGTTCGTTAGTGCCAGGGCAATGGTGTGCTCACAGTGCTGTGGGATTGTTTGTGATGAATAGAACTCGTCAGAGAGTGACGAGGGGCTGTGGAGAAACTGTTTGGGATTCACCTTTCATGGCGCACTGTGGGAGTCTGTGTTGCTCAGGCTGGACCTGGAGCATGGTAAACCTTTGACCAGAGTCTGGTGGGCTTTAGGGAAGGAACTGCTTGATGCTGTGCTCTTTATGCTCTGCAGTGCCATGGCAGATGGGCTATGTCAGGTTGGATCCTGGGGCCACAGGGTCTCTGCTGGGGTCTGAGCTTTGGAGAAACTGCTCCCTGTTATGCTGTTGGCTGTGGTGTGGAAGTCCTTGGTGCTCAGGCTGGATCCAGAGCTGTAAAGGATGGTGTCAATTACGATGGCTCTCTGTGGAGTTCTAGTTGGTACGTGAGCGCATGTTTGAAAGCGCTGGGCCTCGGTAGCCTCTGGAAACCAGTGCATCCCCTCCTGAGCACCCAGCAGGAGCCCTGCAGCACTGCCGGGTGTTGCTTCTGGGGCCTCTTCTCTGGCGTCCTGGGGCGGGGGGAGCACAGAGTGAGGTGATTGTCTCGTGTGTTGTGTTGCGAAAACTTCACAACTGGCCCATGCTGTCCAAGGAGAGAGGCTTGGGTGCAAAGTATGGAATTACAAAAGTAATTATTTATTCATACACACGAGGTATCCTACTCAAACTGAGGCACCCCAGATGCGGGTTCACATGTGGTTCTTACATCTTTCAAGCATTCGGGTAGAAGATGATTTGACCAGTCATTAACGCACCTGCACACACACTACTGGTTTTCAAGGTAATGATAATTGTGTGGCGTTGTTATCCATTTGCCTCTTTCTGGGTCTGGGCACCGTGGAGTCAGTCTTGCTGCAGTTCCTTATCTCTGATGCCCAATAATGGGGGCGTTTCACAGAAGTGCTAGAGGGGCTGGGTGCTGGCCTTATCTTGCTAGTCCAGGGGTAACTTTTATTCTTCCTGGGCAGATTTAAGGTTCAGAGAAACAAAAGTCATTCTCTTCAGGGCAGGGGCTGTCCTCCTTGCAATGGGCTGGGGTCCCTTAGTTGTGCTTGCTCAGTCATGACCATGCAGTGTGCCATTATATATCTTATGGACTATGCTGTTTGCCACTATATCTTTAGAGTGTCCGTAAGATTTCACCCTGTAGAGACAAATCGGTACCCTCGTTAGGAAATGAACTTTCTGTGATAGTTGTCGGGAGGAGGCGTTCCATGGCCCCCGAGTGACTTTGCAGGAAGCGCGGGCTCTTGCAGGAGCTGTGCGGTGCGGGTGTCGCTGCCGACCGGAACCCTGGAGTCTGCCCGGACTCCGGGATTTCCCGTTTGCGGGCGGTGCTCCGTGTCGGTACCGGCTGGAGCCGCGGCCGCGGGACCGGCTGTGGGCGGTGCCCGGGGCGAGGAGCGCGCGTCTGATTGGCCGAGCGCGGCGTTAGATGCAAACGAGCGGGCGTGTCCCCCCCCCGGAGCCCCGCGCGGCAGTTCCGCGGGCGCGGAGCCGTTCTGCGGGGCGCGGGTCGGGGCGTGCCGGGGGGGCGGCGGGCGGCGGCGGGAGGGCGTGGGTCGGTGTGGGGTGTCCGTGTGTTGGAGGGCGGTGCGCGGCGGTGGGGCGGCGTGGCGGCGGTGTGTCGGGCAAGACTATACTTTCAGGGATCATTTCTGTAGTTGGTCACTAGAGGGGAGTGATCGCCCTTGTTCGGCGTCACAATCCGCGAGGAGGAGCGTGGCGGTCTCTCCTGAGCGCGAGGCGGGCGGCGGCGCTGCCTGGGCAGGAGCCGTCGCCATCGATGACCGTTCCTGGCGCGAGCCGGGAGGGAGAGAGCGCGGGCTGAGCGGCCCCTTTCACTTTTTTGTTAACGGTGTTAACAACAGCTGAAGTTACGACTGGCGGCGCGGTGTCATTCACCCCGCGGAGGGTGCCGGTTGTCTGCCGCAGCGGGGTCTGAGCTGGTGAGAATCACAGAATCCCAGGTCAGAAGGGACCTCAAGGATCATCTGCTCCAACCTTTCTTGGTGGAAGTATGGTTCAGAAGAGGTGGCCCGGCACCCTGTCCATCTGGATCTTAAAAGCGGCCAGTGTTGGGGATTCCACCCCTTCCCTGGGCAGGCAGATTGTTTCAATGGTTGATTGGTCTCTGGAATAATTTTCCTCTTGTCTCCACTCAGAATCTCCCCAGGAGTAACTTGTAATCCCTGGTCCTTGTAAAAAGGGAGTCTCCCATCTTCTTTGTGGTCGCCCTTTAAATACTGGAACATGATGATAAGTTCTCCCCTCAGCCTTCTTTTTTCAAGTGGCAATTCTCTCAGCCTTTTCTCACGTGGCAGGCTTCCCAGACCTTGGGTCATCTTGGTGGCCCTTCTCTGGACCCTCTCCAGCCTGTCCACAGCTGTCTTGTATAGCGGGGACCAAAACTGAATGCAGTTTTCTTGGTGTGGCCTGACAAGTGCTAAGCAGAGAGGGATAATGACTTCTTTATCTCTGCTGGTGATACCCTGTTGGCTTTCTATGTCACAGCAGCACTCTGTTCACTCATATTGAGCTCGTTGTCCACCAGAACCCCCACGTCCCTTTCCACAGAGCTGCTCCCCAGCTGGGTGGATCCCAGCCCTGGACTGCACTCCTGTATTATGTTTTCCCAGGTGTGAGACCTTACACTTGTCCTTGTTGAACTTCATAAGGTTCTTGTTAGCCCACTCTTCCAGCCTATCCAGGTCTTCCTGCAGGGTGGCTCTCCCTTCCCAAGTGTCCACTTCCTCACTCAGTTTGGTGTCATCAGCAAATTTCATCGGGGTACACTTGATCCCATCATCCAGGTCATTTACAAAGACACTGAACAGAGTTGGGCCCAGTATCAATCTCTGGGGGACCCCACTTGTGACAGGTTGTGTTTGAGAAGGAGCTATTGACCACCTCACTCCAGGTGCATCAGTCAGCCACTTCTCCCCCTACCGCACAGACCACTTGTCTGGGCCATAATGCGCCAGTTTCTCTAGGAGGAGGCTGTAGGGAATTGTGTTGAAAGCTTTGGAGAAATCCAGGTAGACAATGTCCACCGCTCGCCCCACACCAGCCGAGCAGGTTCCTTTGTTGTTTTAGTGCTGTCGGGGAGGGGTGAGAGCGTGTTGGGGCTGGGGACGCCCCGCTCTGCTCCCTGTCGTGTGGCTGGTCCCTGAAGGCCAAGTGGCTGTTGAGCTGTGGGTGCTGCTCCTTGACGAGGCTGAAGCTGCTGGCTCTGAGCACAGAGTCACCGAGCAGCGCTGGGGAGAGGGGCTTTAGGGGCTATTATAGAAGAGTCTGAGAAGCCCTTTTTGAAAATATTTCAAATTTTATCTTATGCAATTTCATCATCCTCCCATTTTATACACACTTGGGTTTCATCTGTCTGCTGCTGACTTCAGATTGAACCGTTTCTCTCTTTCTTTGAAAATCTTTTCCTTGAATTATAGTCCCGATCCAGTTTATCTCCTGCGCAAGACTCCCAGTAATTCTTCTTTTCGACTAAGCGAAGTTTCAGCTAATGTTCAGTTACGGTTTGCAGCCCAAGGCTTCTGCTCTCCAGCCACTCATGCCACGCAGAATCACTCAAGTTTCAATCCAACATAATTTTAGGCGATCACACCATGGATTCCAATATTCTATAAAAAAACCTGCTCTAATCCCCAACAGGGGCCGTCCCAGCCCCGCTCGGAGCCGTTCCCGTTCCGTCCCCGGGAGCGGGTTCGGGCGGTGCGGGGCCGCGGGACCGGCGTCCCGAGGGCGGAGCCGCGGTTCTGATTGGCCGAGCGCGGCGTTAGATGCAAACGAGCGGGCGTGTCCCTCCCCGGAGCCCCGCGCGGCGGTTCCGCGGGCGCGGAGCGGTTCTGCGGGGCGCGGGGCGCGGGTCGGGCCGTGCCGGGGGGCGGCGGGGGTGGGTCGGTGGCGGGTCGGTGTGGGGTGTCCGTGTGTTGGAGGGCGGTGCGCGGCGGTGGGGCGGCGTGGCGGCGGTATGTCGGGCAAGACTATACTTTCAGGGATCATTTCTGTAGTTGGTCACTAGAGGGGAGTGATCGCCCTTGTTCGGCGTTACAATCCGCGAGGAGGAGCATGGCGGTCTCTCCTGAGCGCGAGGCGGGCGGCGGCGCTGCCTAGGCAGGAGCCGTCGCCATCGATGACCGTTCCTGGCGCGAGCCGGGAGGGAGAGAGCGCGGGCTGAGCGGCCCCTTTCACTTTTTTGTTAACGGTGTTAACAACAGCTGAAGTTACGACTGGCGGCGCGGTGTCATTCACCCCGCGGAGGCTGCAGAGTCTGCCGCAGCGGGGTCTGAGCCGGTGAGAATCACAGAATCCCAGGTCAGAAGGGACCTCAAGGATCATCTGCTCCAACCTTTCTTGGTGGAAGCATGGTTCAGACGAGGTGGCCCGGCACCCTGTCCATCTGGATCTTAAAAGCGGCCAGTGTTGGGGATTCCACCCCTTCCCTGGGCAGGCAGATTGTTTCAATGGTTGATTGGTCTCTGGAATAATTTTCCTCTTGTCTCCACTCAGAATCTCCCCAGGAGTAACTTGTAATCCCTGGTCCTTGTAAAAAGGGAGTCTCCCATCTTCTTTGTGGTCGCCCTTTAAATACTGGAACATGATGATAAGTTCTCCACTCAGTCTTCTTTTCTCAAGGCTGAACAAACCCAATTGTTCCAGAAATGGATCAATTTATGAATGGTCCAGGCCTCGTTGCCCCCGCGGGGGGTGCAAACTCTGCCGCAGCAGGGTCTGAACCAGGGAGAGCTGCAGGACTGGGGCGGTCTGCCAGGGTGTTTCATGGAATCACTGAATCCTGAGCCTTTTTTATCAATGAGACCAAGAATAGATCAGTTTCATCATCTAACTCATTGTGCAGTTGTGGTTGCAGGTTCATATCCCTCCAGCCTAGCGTTTTCCATTGTTGTACGAAATGGAATTCATTATTTTGAACAAAATTTGTTAAGGTAACAAACTACTCGTCTATTAATTACTGCTTTAGGATAATTTTGGGTTTTATTAATGCTGTCCTCTGGTGTTGTCCGTGCTCATCCAGGCTAATACTTTGCCTCTCGTTTGTTCATCGTTTATTTGAAAACATCATGGACAAGCATTACGTCGTAAGGAAGTTCATTTGCTCTTTTTTCAATTTCTGCTAATATCATTATGTTTTCATGTTTCTAGTATTTTAGAGGGAATATGGCAGTTGGTTTCAGTGTTAATGAACCCTTGCCTTTTATTCGGGGTGGGGGCGAACAAGCGTTTGCCTTGTAATCTTTTGGTTTCTTGTAGGTATTTTTGTTGATGCTGTTAATTCCATGGGCCAGACTTCACTCTTCACTGCTGCATTGCTAGGTCTTCGTAAAATAGTGGATGTGCTGTTGGATTATGGCTCAGATGCTAATCAGTTAAGTATAAAAATACACAGTTTTTCTTAAATTGAAATAAATGGGTAATCTTTTAGTGGTTTTAGTCAATGTAATACACAATATTCAGTGGATGTAAATGAAGACATGCTTAAGATGCACGTTGCTATTTTAGCCAAAGATCCTCAGAGGTAAGTAGGTGCCTAATTTTCCCTGTTTCACAGTGTATGTTGTTGTTTGGGAGTACATAAACATTCTAGGTATGCTGCTTTTTCCCCCAGAAGCACAGCTGGTTGAGTGTAGTAGGGGTAGGTTGAAACATTTCTGCTTCACCGTTCCTCAGTCGCTGTTACGATGGAAGCACGCCAGTCCATGCAGCTGCATTCTCAGGAAATCAGTGGATTCTTAGCAGGTTATTGGATGAAGGAGGTGACTTGAGACTACATGATAAAAGTGGAAAAAATCCTCAGTGCTGGGCTATGTCTGCTGGGAAAGCAAGCAGTGCTCAGGTATGTGTGTGCAATACGTGTTGAATATGTGCTTACATCTTCATCTTAAAGCGTAGAAACTCCAGTATTCCAGGGAGAAATTCTTGGCTTTTACATGTTAGATAACTATTTAACATAATTTTTCAACGTCAGTAATGGTATTTTGAAGTCCTCATGATTCAGATTATTTAACTAAGGTTCTGCTCAGGTGCAGATGTGTGTCTGTAACTTGTTGGGACCTTGATGTGTAAGTGTGCAGTGGGGAGAATGACAGGCTCTTGTTTTCCATCCCTGATGAATGTAGTTTGTTTGCACGTATGTGTGAATCAGGAGTAAAGCTGAGGTAGTTTTCAAGTGAATCTCAGTCTGTGCATGAACTGTGTTGGCAAATGTGTCAGTTTTGCTACCATGGGAGCAAAATGTATCAAGGAGGCTTATTCATGACTGCAATATTGATTTAAAACTTGTAATACTCCTCTCTCCTGTTGTTTCAATGCTCCTCTTAAAAAGAAACCTGATACTACAATTTTCAGTGGATGAATGTCTTGAAAGTTAGTCATCTAGTGTTTGAAGTAAGCTTTCATTAGACTTTAATGTAATTGATTTTCTTGAAGATTGCTGTGTATCCATTTCTTGAAATGCCTATTTAAATATTGCAAGTAATGAGTTATTTTTTCAGTAGTCATGACATATTAATTTAAAATGGTGTATCTTACAGTTCTGAAGTAATTTTTTGTCTGTCTTTTTTCCCCTCCCCCTTCTCTCTAGATGCTGGAATTTATACAGCGTTGTACGTTCCACATGCAGGCTGTCATTCAAAATTTTCCCTCTGATCTACTCAGGAAGGTTGGCTCACCAAATGCGCTGGTCTGCAGTCCGTCTAGATTTGGGGGTCTTGTTCAAGGGTAAGAATATATTCCCAAGTACTGAGGGATTGAACTACAAGGACTTTTAATTCCATACTCTTACCTTAAAATTAACACGTTCTTGTTTCTTTTCGACGATATCAGATTTAAAACCAATGTGTGTTAGGAATGATGATACTTTTTATTTCTGTTGTGAGAATTCCAAATAGAAACTTGATAGTTGTAAATATCTGTATATTAAAGAGATGCTCTTGAAATCAGCAATATGAAGTACTGGATTTTAATAGTATTAAAATGGCGCTGACATGAAATAGTTTGTTTCTTGACCCTTTAAGGTCACTGCAGATCTTTTAGGAATGTGTTTCCAACTGTTTCAAGAGCTTTTATGTCAGATACATGTTAGGAAAAATACATACTTGTGAACAAAAAGCGATGCAGCATGCCTATGTATTTTTTCTTTTTTTTTTTTAATTGCTTTAAACAAATATGTATCATAACCGTGTATCTAAAAAGGTTTAATGAGTTGCACAATAATTTGGAATTTCAGCTTCCACATTAGACTTTTCATGTGAGACCAGACAAATGCAACATTTTAAATACATGGCTGTTGCAGAACTTCTGCATTTTTTTCTCTCTTTTTTGTATTTAACTCTAAGCCTTGGCATATTAGTTACTCCTATTGCTTATGTTTTTGATACTTAGAAATGTTGACAGTCCTCTGGGTAGATTTCTAAAAGGTGGAGCTACTGCAGCCAAGAACATTTACAGCTTTGGATTTGGGAAGGTAAGAAGTTATGGATAATGGTTTTCTAATAGTATTAGTACAGTTTTTCGGAGTCACATATTCTTCACAGTAATTACCCCACCTGTGTTGTTTTTCATTTTTAGTGTGTTCTTATTTCTACTGAAATGGTGGGAGAAAAATTGGGAGAGTGCAAATATTCAGACCGTTAGTCGTTAGTAGGCCCTGTTGGAGGGAGCTGTTTTGGAACAGGCAATAGAAACTCTCCTGTTAAATGTCACCTGTGGGAGTTCTTAATGACCGTTTCTGCTTTCCCTGTTTCAGCTTCGCTAGAAAGTTAAGCTTTTGATATATAGATCTTAACATTTCATATTGATGCTTTGGCTGGTGCTCCCATTGCAGTGATGGCCCTCAGGTTTTTAGTGAACTTGCGTGAGATGTGACAGATCTTGGGAACTGTTGCATATGCCTTTTGGTTATGCCCTGGTCTTTTGTCAGTTTTATCTTGCAGGCGGTGGGCATGTAGGGTACTTGGCGTCTCTCCCTATTATTGGGGAAAAAGACGTGATTCAGGCAGATGATGAACCAGCATTTTCTTACCATGTTGGACCATACATGATCATGACAAAGTAAGTGGAATCAAAGGGATTTTAGCCCCTTTTGGTATTTATCTGTTGCTATTAAGCAGCAAGTTGTTGGACCAGTTGCTTTGTTTCAGTAGTTTTCCTTGTGTATTCTGTATTCATACACTGCTTTCTGCTTGCAACTTGTTTTCTGCAGTCCACTGATAAATATCTTCTTTAAACCCTCTTGATATCTGTAGATTGCTCTGGTCCGTTACAGCAATGTTAAACCAGTTATGGTTATTTAGTGGTAACAATGTTTCAGTACTGATTCCTTTTGTGGTGGGAAATACGTTGCTGGGTTTGCACAGATTGTGTTGTTCAGTATTTAATCCTTGTAATTGTTGGATTAGACCTCAGGTCTCTGGATACGTGCGTCTGCAGCTCACTTGCTCGAACCTATGGTGAAATGAGTTGCAAGCGCAGATTGAGCTTTTTTTTAATCTTTCGTATTGTGTAGCAAGTAACTGTGCCTCAGAGGGACCTGAGAATTGACAAATTTGTTATTTAATCTTCCCAATGCTCTGATTTATATCGCAGTGGGCTGATGGCCTTTAGTGAAATGAGCTTTAGAGTGTCCTAGTTCTTTACCTTACATCATGGAAGGGTCGCATTTTGGGGCAGCAGACCTGTCCTGCTACATTCAGTCTTTAACAGGATGAGAATTTATTGTCAATTTGAAAGAGTATATGCTATAACCAGGATCATCAAAGCAATGTTACAAACAGTAGGAGACAGCACTGGAGCATTTCAGAATTACAAAATTCTTTGTAAGTAATCCCAGAACTGAAAAAAAAATACTGTGGAAGGCATCTTGTAGAAATTCCTCCTCTTCTCCTTATAGCTTAATGTGGGAAGGCAGCAGAGTTACAGTGAAGGAACTCAGCTTTGAGCCCCATCAGAATTGTAGTAAACTACGCTTGGCTGATCTTCTCGTTGCGGAGCAGGAACGTAATAGGTAAGAAAGAATTTGCAGTAGCCACAAGTGCTTCTGGGGTTTGGGTGTCACAGTGATGTGAGGAAATGCGATTAACCTCAGGAGGACTGTCAGTCTGTGGTTGCACTTTCTCTCCAAATGAGAAGCACAGGTCTCCTCTCTTCCCATTCCATTTGCTCCTCAGTGGCTAGCACAGGAGAAGATGATACTCTCTTCTCCTGTGTCTGGATGAACGCTTCATTGCTTGTTTCTTGGATGGCTTATTTATGGATTCTCCTAGTTGTGACAGTAAGCACTGTTTCCTAAATGCCACCTAAACTATTTTTAGAATTTGGGGTCTTTTAATGAAAAGTTAGAAGCATTCACATTGTATTGATAAAAACACTTATAAGGCCAGGACTCCTTCTCTTTTAATCTCAGATTTGCCTTACAGTTTTTCTTTCCTCTCTCATTGCAGTCAACTCCGTCATCCTCATTTGCTACAGCTGATGTCTGTTTGTCTGTCTAGTGACTTGGAGAAAACCCGTTTAGTATATGAAAGGGTTAATTTTGGTTCTCTGTACAGCATCCTTCATGAAAGGGTAATTGGAGTACTTGTTTTTAAATAGTAATTGATTGAGAGGAAGAGGTTTAGTAACTACATCTACCATCTTTAGTCAAAGAATAAGACGACAGAATCATCAGTCCGTGTATCCGTGTTTCTGTTGCATTGCACAGTGTCAGATACTCAGTGTAAGCTGGTAATGTTTGTAATTGGCAAATACTTCAGTTAATGGTCAGATGCAATTGCATTGATTTTTCTTGTTTGGTGTCAGCCTTAAAATGGCTGCTGCTAAACTCAGTTGAGCTTTTAATCTGCATGTGGTTGTATACTGCAAATGTGGCAAGACCAGCTTTTGCCCTTGAATAATTGCACGTAGTACATTGCAAACTGCCTGTGTGTAAAACTGAAGGCTTGTACTCAGTTGTGGGTTTGGATTTTTTTTTATTTATCAGCAGATCTGTGTTTTGTTTTTGTCATTCCATATTTTTCTTTTCCCCCTTTTTTTTTTCCAATTAATTGAGTTGTTATTTTATTTCTTTAACTGTTTGAATGCAGACATCTAAGTTACTGAAGAAATTGCAGTTAAAGGCAAGAAATTCTAAGTTCGTTCTGCTTCAGAGTGACTTTGGCATAGTCAATATCTTTTTTTTTCTTAATTACTTTTTAAGGTGTTGTTGGTTGGTTTGGTATTGGGAATGAACATTATTTATCAAGTGCAATTTGTATGATTTCTACTGCAGTATGTTTCATGTTGGCTTTCTTTGCTGCCTTCTGTATAGTAATAGTTTTCCCCTACATCAAGCTTTAAAGACCTGCAATGCAAATTTGATACTTCGGGTTTTTTTTCAGCGTTCAGAATTCCCGGTACTGCACATGGAGACGATTTTGCACGTGCTGCTTCAAATTAATGATGCTTTGCGTTTTCTACACTCCCGTGGATTTATCCACCGTTCAGTCACCTCCTACGCTATTCAAATTGTTTCTTCTGGTGAGGCAAAGCTATGCAACTTGGAATACATGATAGAGAGGTAAAGAATTTCCTCACTGTTTCTGTGAAAGTGATAAACACAAGTAAAGTCAAATTTAGTGCTAAATTCTGCTGAAGTGCCCCTCTTGATGACTAGGGACTCCTGCCTCCAAGTCAGGCAACAGAGTTACAGGAGTGAAGAACTCCAAATTATTAGTGCTCAGGTACATTAACTTTGCCACAGGCAGGATGGCAAACTTCAGGTAGACTTAGTTGCTGTGTTACAAATATCTGAAAATAGAAACTGGTAAAAGAAGCAGCTCTTTACTGGAGTATAAAAATACCATCATAGAGAAATAGAGCCTAATCTTACAGAAGAGAGATGAAATTCGTCTTTGAGTCACTAATTCTGCTGCTGGTCTGGAAATAATTCAAGTTTCCTCTTGTTATACTGAACTTATGCTTATGGAGGCTTACCTAAAGTCAATGATTCCACACCTCATTGAACAGGTAGTAATTAAGTGCCACCGGTGACAGAGTATTGCTTTTGTAAGAGACACCATTCATTTCATCTGGGCAAATTACTACTTATATACATTTTTTGCTTATTTCCTGTAGCGCAGTCTGATTAGGAAGAAAGTAAATGGCTGGTTAGACTGTAAAGAAAGAGTAAAATGGGTAATAAACAAAAATTTGCCAATGGTAATGTCCTGAAAGGAGCAAAGATACTTCCTAACCTCCCTGTAAACTTGATTTGTTAATAAATCTTGGTGATTTCTTAGCTATTTCAGGTACTGTGAAATGAATAACAAAAAACTCTACAGTTAAATGTGAGGAGGAGGTTATCTTCTAGACATATGTATACATTGCAAAGTAAATGTTAACAGGCCAGGTGGCACCTTCTTGTATTTTGTCCGTGGTCAAAGAACGCTGTCCAGAGCTAAAGGGTTGTTTGTAAAATTCCTACTGTGAAACATTAAACTTTCTCTGATTTCTTTTTGAGTGTGAATTTGTTAGAGTGTATTACTTTTGCCAGAAGGTAACTTTTGTCTTGCTGTAATGTACCAAAATACATTTATTCATGTGAAAATACCACACATTTTTATTTGTGGGTATACTCTGGACCTTTTAGGTATTTAAACTAAAAGCAGATGTCACAAACTCAGGTGTTTAATTGCAAAAGGTATAGATTCTAGTTGAGCGTGCTGCATGTCCGAATTTACGACTTTTTTCCCTTTATACAGCAAAGATGGTGGAGAACGCAGTGACCTGACACGTATTCCGGTCCCAGTCCAGCTCTATAAGTGGTGCTCTCCTGAAGTAATTCTTGAAAAAGTTGTCACGGTGAAATCGGATATTTATAGCTTCTGTACAGTAGTGCAGGAGGCCTTGACAGGTACATCAATAGGCGTTGGCTTTTGTCACTAGGGTAACCCGCTGAATGTTTTCAGCGCAGACTGTCAGCCCCCTAATGTGTGTTTAATTCCCTTACATGACTGGATAAAACCTTGCTGTCATGGTTCATACAGAGTTAACTTGGAAAAGGAGCCTTTCAGGCAAAAAACCACCAAATGTTAATGACAGTAGCAAAGACTACTGGAAACTTTTGTAAAATGTAATCAGAAAACTTAAACTTGCGTGACTAAAGGATGAGATTAATGGTTGGTATTAGAGAGATACAATTTTGTGTATGGTGGTTTTCTGCTGTTTGTCTTTCTTCTTCATACAAGGGTAGCAAAACATTCAGTTAACTCTTTGCAATGTGCTAAACGAGCCTGTGCAGCTTTCATTTCTTTGATCACTAAGATAACTTACAGATAACATATTGTTATTACAGATAATGTAATGTGTGTTGTGTATTGACTTTGACTATTTTGACAGTGAAATGGGATAAATAATTACCCTAAAAATTAAAACCTCTATTAGATGGTTGGTAATGAAGAATCCAGAGCATGGTTTACAGCATAACTGTCCTCTAGAGATCGCTGTCAGCTCCCTTTAAAGCATCCACTGTTGAAACAGGATAGGGAGGAGATGCCAGACTGGGCCGAGTGCTCGTTTGGTTTGTGACAGTAGTAGTAAATTAGGGAATGTGCAGACAATAATGCTTCAGTATCTCTGATTCTTTTCTCTTTTTTATTTTCATTCACATTGATATGCTGCTTGTGACATAAAGTCTATATTTCTGTCTTGCAGAGACCCCTCCCTGGAAAGGTTTTGAAGACTCTGTTATTAAACAGCTCATAATTTCAGGACAACAGTTAGAAGCAGACGTCAGACTTCCTATGCCCTATTACGGTATCGTAAAGTCAGGGCTGGAACCTAAACAGAAGAACCGCTCCATGAAACTTCAGGATATTCAATATATATTGAAAAATGACTTAAAGGTGACTTCCAGGATTGTAGCCTTTCACATATTTAAAATGGCAGAGTTTTGTGTCCATTCAGATTCAAGTTGTTCTGCTTAAATCTAGGTGGGGGACAGTCTAAATACTGAGTATTGTTTCCTGATCATGGAGGCAAACCACTTTAAAAGAGAAGGTAGAGACATTGAACTGTCAAATATGGTTGTCTCTTATTCCTTTTTTTTGTATTATAGGACTTAACCAAGTCTCACACTGGTCATGCTGATGAAATATCAAAAGCACCAAGACCCACTGTTTTTGCAGATGTGAACATCTGTTTGGCATCAGCTTTTAGCTACCGGAAGAGAACACAGGAATTGCAGGGAGAAAAGATAACCGAGGCTGGTGAGTTTCTTCTAGCAAGATGTCATGTGTCCTTCACTTAGCATGTTCCTCAGTCCATAAAGGTCTAAAATAAAAAATTAAAATGTGAGCGCTTACAGATTTTATGATATAGTTTGAAAATAGAAAGCATTTAGTTTTGGATTCTAAGTGCCACCCTAATTGTTAACATAAACCCAAGACTGTAAGTCTGGTTAATATTTCAAGTTCAGGCACACTGTTTTTAGCAGAGGTTTTAAATGCTGCTCATGTAATCTCTAAAAGACATTAACTCCTAATGTAAGAAAGCAGTGTGTTTGATGGACTCCTGGAGAAATGGTTTAACACTTAAAATCAAATTTTTCAGACAGCTCTACTACCCCAAGGTACTCTCCCTTTCCTAAGGACAGCAGTGCTTTAGTGGACCAAGAGGCATCAACCAGTCTACAGCCAGTTGCACAGGACAAAAATCTTGATGTAGCGTCTGAACTCCAGACAACCTTTAGTGTCAGTGATGTGGATGACAGCCTCTGTAGCTTTGAAAATAATGAAATCTTTGCCAGTTTTCCAGAATGTCATGAAGACTTCATGGAAGAAGAAGCTGGATTAGGTCAAACTCTAAAAGATCAAAAAATGCTGCAAAAGGAAGAAGATAAGGGTACCCTCAGAGACCTATATACATCCCCTGGAGTGCACTGTGAGGAAAAGCCAGTTTATGAGGAAGGTGACTCTTCAGAATTGGGTACAGGATACATTACAGAAGAGGAGGAGAGGATAAGTGAGGCCTCTGACTTATGCATGCTGGCACAGGTGAGAGAAGATGATGGGAGAAGAATGGGTAGTCCGTCCCAAGAGGAGCAGTACATCGGCAAATGTGTCCTTGATTTAAAGATTGTACAAAGCATGTTGCGTGAGGCAGAAGATTCCCTGAGCAGAACAGAGGAGAAACTGGACAAAACAGACACCATTGAAAAGCAAACAAAGCTGCTCCAGGAAATCAGAAAGAATCCACTTTCTAAGCAAACTTGTCAAGGAGGACACGGGAACACACCTGATGATACTTACCAAAATGCCAGTAGCCTTTTTTCTGGAGTTAATATTTTTTCATGGAAGGCTGTAGGTCCACCAGCAAGTGTCTATATTCCGCCACTAATAACATCTCAGGCACAAGGAGCATTAGGTGGAGACAGTTTCCAAACTGTTCGAAAGAAGGCAAAGGAAATGGAGGCAATTCAAAATGAAAACTCGAAGTGCTTTCATGAGATGAGTGGGAGTAAAAATGAAAACAACCATCATGATCTCAACTTCAGCGTGGTGAAAAGCCTGGATGATCAAAGGAGCCTAGACCATGAGGTAAAGTGTTGAGCAGGGTGACTGTGTTTATCACTTCTGTACACCTTAGCAGGTAGAGACGTAGTTATGGATGGTGTCCAAGAGGAGGGATGAATCTGACTTTTAAAATATATGCATTGTATATGGGAATGAAAAAAGTCAGCACAGCAGAGCAATAGTATTATTTCTTCTCCCCCTTCCCCCTAGAAAAACCCTAGTCCAGTGGCACAGGAGGGAATAAAATCGTGTACTAAAATGGAGATGGAACTGTAAGGGAAAAGGGCAAGCAGAGAAAGGTTTTTGTTTGTATACTTAGTTATAGAGGTCTAAGATGTCATTAGTAAGGGCTTCTAGATCATTTTCATTATTAAATATAAGTAGTTGACAGGTTTAGCCCAAAGAGATACAGAGAAATATGTATGTATCTGCTGTACGAAAAATCATGAGTCATTTAGGTCCACTTATTCCCCTCGGAACTACATGTTATGATAGTCTGCTGCGCACATATGAAACCTGATATAAATCCAGGGCAGAGTTTTTAGTAGGCTGAGGCCTGGGGTTGTCATCCTTTCTCATGAGCAGTGCTACTAAAACACAATAGGGAATAAAGTCTGCACTGTCCAGCTCTTAGTATATCTCATAGACAGCTCAACTAGTAATTACCAGAATGCCTGATGTGTGCTGAATCATGGCTTCTTGGACTCATTTCAGCATTTACTCCCACATGTATCTGCAAGATGCAAAAAAAAGTTCAACTTGCAGTGTCAGAGAGGAGGTGATTCACACGCTGCAGCAAGTGGAAGTGAGGAAGAGAGGTGGTGAGTTTTGGTTGCATTCACGGAAGAGTTAATTCTAGCAGATTCATCTTGATACAGCCACTGTCAAAGGTAGACATGTCGGGGATCAAGGATGGCATGAAATGTTTTTTCAGTAAGCCAAAAGCCATCTGTCCAATTAGAACCCTACTGTGAGTCATTGTCAGCTGCGGAGCTGACAGGGGAACTGCCGCCACAGGGCAGCTGCTTTTAAAAAGTGATGTTCAGATTCCAGATGCCTCTCTGATGGAGGTAGTGGTCCAAAACTGTAACAGTGCCTAAGGAGAGCAATCTAATCGGTTACTACTAAGGGTGGTTCTCTCTGTGCGCAGCCTCATTCAATTCTCAGTACAAATACTTTGTCTTTAATAGGCGTCGGACTAGGGCCTGTGGGAGCAGAACAGTCTTGCTAAACCCAGTGGCAACAGAGCATATGTTACTTTGCTTGCTGTGCTTTTTCATGTCGTCCCTTTATATTTTTAAGTATGGGTGGAAAGTACGTGTTAAAAGTACCTGGCAAAACTTGTGCAAATTAACATATCTTGTTAGTTGGAAAGATGGGGACAGGCACCTCCTTCAGTGTTTGGGTCAAATCAGTCAGGAAAACTGTTCCAGTTTTTAAGATGATTCATGACCCAGCTGGATCAGTAAGTCCCATTGGTAAAGGATGCATTTGGTTAAAACATAAACGTGCCAGGTGCTGACATGTGGTTAGATGGTCAAGTGAATGAACTCTAGATTGGAGTCGGGTTGGTGATAGGAATGTTGTTATCCAAGTGTGAAGTTCTGAGGATCTTAAATTGTCCACTCATCACCTTACTGACCTGAATAAAAGAAATCTCCATAGCATTCATTGTCTGTTAGTGTTTATATAAATATATCATCTGAAGGCAGTTGACAGCTTTTGAAATCTAGATTTTAATGCACAGCTTGTCTGGTTAATCTGTAATAGACCTAAATAACTGTCTGTGCTTTCTAAGCTTCTGATGGCTCAATCTGCTCGTTCTTTTGGGTTCGTAGAGTATGTGTGCTCTCAGCCTTTTTTTTTTAATTAACATTTAAACAACTTCTAGTCTTTTACTGACTGGGGAATACTTAACACAATATACTTGTGCATTAACAGAGTTTGATGCATTTCGTAACGATTTACTATAGGTGCTATCCAAAATCAAGATCTGAAATTTACAGTACAAAAATAAGTGAGGAGAGAAGGATGATGCAATCGGAATGGAAGAGTAAGTAAATCAGTGTTAACTCGGAATTAATGTTAGCAAGTCTTAGTGCAGTGCATTAAAACTTAACACGTTTTGTTACTTAAGAAGGGTCTGTGTGCCTTAGTTGCTGAAGCTCTGTTAGGCTGTTCTTGGATGAAAACCAAATGAGTAGGATCCTGTGTCTTGCACATTCAGGGCATAAAATAATCACAACCACAGTAAGATGGTTTGATTATAAAGCTCAAGGAATTAGCCCTGTTTTGCGGGATGTAAGGGAAGGACCACATATGAATTTAGAAAGGGTAGTATAGCAATGACCAGTGGATGGCAGTACAGACATGAATAATAGAGTGCAAATTAAGAAAAATTGTTACTGTAAAGACTTGTCCGTATCCATTTATGCAGGTTTTAAGCTTCCCTTAAAATGGAAGAAGTGTTTAGCTTTTTTTGTGATAAAGGAGTTTACAGGCTGTGACTTTAGCATTTCCAAGTCTGCAGACACAATGCAAAAATGGGGAATGCTTTGAAGGTGCAGATTCTGTTGTGTGAACTGGTAATTTTGCTCTTCTTGTGTAGTTGAAGTAAAGCGAATGGCCAGAAGAGTGGCCTCAGGACAACTAGAACTTGGCTCTACATATGCAGTCACTGAATGTACATCTGAAAGTGAAGCAGAGAGTATAAAGGAAGCCTTTCAGCATGTCACTGTTAGGCTCCAAAAAAGTCAAGACCAACAAAGATACGGGTGGCAGACAGGTGATAATGTTGAATTTTGGGATCTGGGCAGTGAGGATAGATCTGAATCTGAGGAGAGTGATCTGGAGTCTGCATTCAGAAGTTCTGGAGGTAAGGTTGAAAAACAAAAAATAATTTCTTCTGTCTTTGTCTCCCTATCTCCCAGCAGATTTCAGCTTCTGTGATTTTGTTACAATAGTTGTCAATTTTATCTTCCAGAGTCTTGCCCCCAAAGCATGTCAATCACTCAGTCATTGGTGAACATAAATAATAGACTAAGATAAGTGTTACATGTTAATAGGTGAAGGTAATGTCCACTGAGCTTGGAGACCCTTCATCACCATTGGTTACCATGTATCAGCATGGGAGACCCAAAGCTTTCAAACCCAGAGTATGCTTTCACACTTTATTTCTCAATTGGACTAGAGAGATGCATTTTCTGTAGCACCATAGTGCACAGTGCTTTTGTAATAGTTATGGATAAAGGAAAGCTTCCCATGCCCAGATTAATGATGTGAGCATTTAAATGTCATTATTTCTCCATGTTTCTGACAGAGAATGTAGTTTTACAGTCTACTGTCATTGATATTCCATCAGTGATTTAGATCACTCACTTCATATTATTTTTTGCCTAATAATTTTGTTCCATTCTGACATCCTAGGGAGAAGCTGCCCGTCACCATCACAAGATGAACAAGCAGAGTCTGGAATAGCCATTGATGAGAATTCAGGCCTTCCTCAACAAGTTGAGAATCTCTCTAGAGTATTGTCATGGTTTGGGCACATATAGCAATCCAAGAAATCTATCTGCAGCAGGTTATCTGTAAAACAGTTTAGCCTGGTCTCTCTGTGTTGCACGCTGAACTACCAAGACAGCTGATCTTTTCAGATGGGATCTGACTAACAATCACCCCACCCCCTTTTTTTTGGTTTGTTTGTTCTATAATCCATCAAGGTAATGTATGGAGCAGGAAGTACGCTGAGACTCAGAGTGATCAAAGTATAATTCCCATTTGATGCAGTATTGTTGGGCACTATTGACTAAAATGTATATTCTGTAATAGAGAGTGGAGAAAGCATCTCAAATGATCATGTCTTTCACAGCAGCATTCAAGGGAATTACGTTGTTCCCTTAATTCATCTCCTGATGTATCTGAAGAATTCTTGACTCCTAATTCTGTTTATTTCCTTCCTCCTGCTACTCAGGGAAGTTCTGAACAAGAGATAAAAATAACAGAAAAGACAGCAACGAAGTCTGTGTCAAGAACTTTGGACGTAAGTTACACAACATGTGGTTTTATTATGCTCCCATTTGATTTGAAGAAGAGCTGTAGAAAACAGGATAATGACAGCTTTTTTTCTATACAAATAAAGATTTATCTAAAAGTAAGAAAATTCTATCTCTGTCTCTTTAAAACACACACCCTGGCCTGAAAAAAAAACAAACTAAAACAAAATAAACCCCAAACAACTAAAACCCCACAAACAGCCAGAACTCCCCAAACACCAGGGGCTCGATTGTCTTAATTTATTTACTAGGAAATCACATAATCTGTGGCTAAGAAAAGTTTTAGGCAGTTGATAATCTCAGCCTTTCCTTCACAGCTTTTGTCAATTATAGTATTCAATAGTCTTAAAACAATCCTCATTCATTTCTTGAATATTCAAAGCTATTGTATGGACTATTAGATCTAATCCATGCTGTTTGCTGATAAGCTCTTGAAAAGTTTGTCTCTCCATTCTGATTATTGTGAACTTCATCCTGTGAGAGTTGTCCTACCCTTCACAGCTTGCCTGCGAGAAATTGAATTCACTTCCTTTCCCCCACCTCCTTCAGACCTCAGATGTTGAGAGCAAATTAGAAGACGAAGGATTTTTACAGAAAAAATTAACTGAAGGTGCGGGATCAAGTATTCAGGTTTCAGGTAAATTTGCTCTTTCTTTTGAAGGTAATTTTGAGTCAGGGAGATAGAGTCTTGTTGTACTTACATTTTTGTCAGCAGCACTCCTGTCAGAAGGCTGGAGTTTGGTTCTTCAGGTCACTTGGTCTCATTCCTCATTGTTTTAGTAAGAGTTCAGGACACTCAGGATTTTGGAAGATGGGGTTTGGGCGTTGCAGTCACTGAAATATAGTTGAGTGTGATGATTGTGCACTTGCTGTCTTTCAGTTAAAAAACAAAACAAAACTTGTTTGCAACCTTTTTTTTTTTTTACCCTAGGGCTAAGTTTAATCTTTTTATGCAACTTGCTATGGTGCTGGAAACTGAATTAGAATTGTATTTACACATTAATATTCTTATTGCTAGAATGATCTTGAGCTTAAAAACTGTAAGAACTGACATTATATGTGTGCAGAATAATGGAAGGATCGTTGCTGTTTCTCTAGCCTGTTGCCTCTCAGCTCAAATTTGTAAATGTTGCGATATTCCCCAGTGCTTCAGTGGTTGACTGTCTGGCAGCTGTGGTATGTTTATGAAAATGCATCTTTAAAACACATTTGTCTCTTGACAACAACAAAGGTCACAAGAACTAAAAAATTTAATAAAGTTGCAATTTCCTGTTCAATGAGTTGTGTCACTTTCTTTTGTACTTGCAAAACCCAATAACAGGGAACATTTGTTATTTGTATTCAGGAGGAAAAACACAATTCCGCAGCACAGCGTCGCAGGATTCTGGTAGTAACACGCTAGGAGTGGATCAGCTTAGCCACATGCCTGCAGCCAGGTAGATAGATTTATTTTCATTGTTACGTGAAGCATAAAGTAGGTTATAAAGTGTACTTTCTTTATTAATTCTGCTTATATATCTAATATTCAAATAAGATGCCAGTGGTGTGTTTTAATTATTATCTACATATTGGAGTTCCTTGCCAAGAAAATACTAAAAGGACTTTCACAAGTCTCATGGGGTTTTGTCTTTTACAGTGTTCGGGTTTTGGGGTTGGTTTTTTTTGGTTAACGAAGGAGCTAAAATGGGAAAAATAAGTCACGTATATACTACAATTCCTTTTACACTGATAAACTACAGTCTTAAACAGAGCAAAGATAATTCAAATTAAGGCTCCAGTCATCTGTTTTAATTTTATTGTGCTTTGGTTTTGGAGCTCATGCTTTTTCCCCTCCTGTGGGAACAATCGGATGCAAGTATGCTCACTCTCTATTGCCTGCAGATAACATTAGCCCATGCTTGGAGACTGGCAGTCTCATCTGTCAAACATGAGGTGTTTATATCCAGTATTTTTGTAAATTTTATATTCTACTAGTATGCAGAGATGTTGTCCAGAATCCCCACCTCATGCTGCTAGGGGTACTTTTACTGAAAGAGAAACAGTCCTTGCCCTGAAGGTCTTTCAGCAGTGGCGTTCCGGCTTCTCAAAAGCCAAAAGCCCCTTCCCTCCCCGTAGCTCAGCTTTCCTTGTGTTCCTCCGGAGTTAGCAGCTGCTCGCTTTCTCCAAGAGTGGGAGTGCGAGCTGCTTGTACTGTCTCTCGGTGTCGTACTCTCTCCCCTCCACTGGAGGAACCCAGTTACCAGTGTCAAAGGTAGGCAGCAAGTGTGTAAATACTTGTCCTTAAGGTAAAAAGTCATGGGTTTGGCTGCTCCCTTCTCTTAGGAACTGAGCTTTTGCCAGCAGGACAGAGAGGACTGCTGCCCTCTGACCATCTGCCTAATCCCCTTTGAATCCCTCTTTGACCTTTAATGGGCTTGTTAGAGTTTGAGAGAGTAGCTTTCAATGCAGACCCATCGAAGGATGGTAAAACAGCGTAGTGATTTATGTTCATAGATTTTTTTATTTAACTTTCAGTTTTGTTTTGAAACTGTGTATATCAATTGGAAGCTTTCTCCTTACCAAATTCAAATCCATAATGTGGTTAAAATGGCATTTTTCTTCTGGAGTGCTCGCTATCTCCGTCTTCTAAGCTTTTGAGCAAAAAGTTTTCATGAGCCGCACTCTGCCTCAGAGAGAAGGTAGTCCTTTAAACTTGGAGAGAGAGGAAATGAAATACATTCATTTTCATAATATTCTGATATGATCAATGAATATGACATTTATTCCCTCATTCTAGTGTTGAAGCAGCACAAGAAGAATCTAAAGAAAAAGATGTGTAAGAGCCACGGACTGTTTTATACCAGAACTTCAGCAAGTTGGTTGTTACTGTTGTAAAAATTTTGTGTTGATGCAAAACAGGAAGACGTGACAGGCCAAAGCTGAGAGAGGAAAAGCTATTTGAAGCATTGAAAGACTATTTTCTCATGATAAATTGGGAGATTGGTGTAAAAGAGCCATCACATACGTTTTTCCTTAGTTTGAAATATTTTCATACTCATGAGTAATTAACTTAGTGTAATTTGGGTGTACTTCTTCACATTAAAGTGTACAATTCCTTATTTCTTCTGCCCGTATTACACAGGAGAAATAAAATTACTTTAAACAGCAAATCTTTAGTATGTAGCTAAACAAATTTTATTATAAAAATAATCTTGTGATTGAGATTCTCAGGAAAAATTTGCAGAATAGGTTTGTGACTTAACTAGTAAAGTTAGTTTCTTTTTACAAATAATGGAGATGGGTATAGAAATTACTGATTTGGTAACAGCAGACATCTGTTCTTTTCATGGTCTTCTGAGGACAATGTCATCCAGGGTATATCTGCAGAAGATGTTGGTTTGCTTAATATAATCCCAGTCCTGCAACCACTTAAGAATTTGTGTAACTTGAGTGGACGGCGCTGCCCTTGCAGATCTTTAGCAGTTTCAGTTTATCTGAGTAATTAATTTAAAGGCTTCTAAGACCTGCATTTAGTCTTAATTAATGGATTGTTAGTTTTTGTTAAATCTCCAGGTCTTCCCGTGGCTTTGGAGAGAGTTTTCTACTTAGTGGTTCCCATTTGACATTCTTGCCCTTTCTGGAGGCAGTTTTCCTGAGCTTGCTTTTAAAGGAGAATTATTAAAATGAAGAAATCCTGTAAAGGAAGGGAAAGCAAATAATTAACCTTTTCTGTCTCTGCAAGATCATTGAAGGTGGTGATCTTTAGCCTTCCAAGAATTCTGTGGGAAGTTTTCAAAGGGAATGTCTCTCTTCCTTCTGGAAAACTAGATAAGACTGAACAAAAGTAAAATTTAAAGAGCTGAAAATACCAGATTTTAGTGATTCACAAGTGCAAGAAGTGGCTATTTTAACTGTCAAAACATCTTTCAATACTTCAGATCAGTGACAGATATTCATGATTTGTCGAGTATCCCCTGTGAGCAAGAGAACTACTACGGGGATATCGATTGTAAAACGCCCAGAGTGAGTCACGCACCAACGAGCGTCAGCACCCCACTCCGCTCAGGTAACTGGGAGAGGAAAGAAGGGAGGACCAGTGAATTACTTAACCTTTCTGTGCCAGGAGTCAGACCTTTCTGCCAAGACTTGCTGATGTAAAAATCATTGATGTGAATCATGGAAACTCCATTCACGTAGTACCAATGCAGAAATGTCAGGCTTGGAATAAGTAACCACAAGAAATGCCGTGTCTGTTGTTTGAAATCTCATTGGTTTGGTCTGGATAGTGACAACTTTGTAGTTACAGCCTGTTTGGTCAAAAAAAAAAATCTGTAGCGTAGAACTAAAGGAGAATTTACAGGGACACAGCTGAAAAAGCTGCAATCTGAAAGGTCTCTGAGAGGTAATTACTTGGTAGTTAATGGTAGCCTTAATAAATCAGAAATTGTTTTAGATGTTTAAAATTGATTTGGAGTGATACATGTAGATTTTAGCATTTTAAAGACAGATATTGTAATAAGCTTAGTAACGTAATAAGCAGTATATTTTGGGTGTTGATAAAGTGAACTTAACATTTGTTGAACTTAAGTGTTGTTTAAGAGCAATGAATTATCATTTGCTTTCTACTTTCATTAATTTGGTGTAATACAGTGGTCGAAATTTCTCAGTTGGTAAATTTTTGTATAAATAATGTCTGAAGTGGAACTTCTGGGTAATCGGTTTGGACTTCTATTTAGAGATCATTTATGGACAATAATTTCTTAGAGTTTCCTGTGCTGGTGCCTGTTCAAGTACAAGAAACCTTTTTCTGCTTCCATTGAAATGTCACCGAGATCCAAAATAATTTTCCAGCTTTGCTATCATCTTTTTTATTTTTTTTTTTAATTCTAGAAGAAAAAATTCCAATGGCCTTTGGGAAATCCAAAGACTGCCGTGAAGTAGCTTCAGATTCTTCCTTTTGCGATTCTCAAGAGACCTCCTCTGCAGTGTCCAGGACATTCACTACAGCCTATGAAGAGGGAAAGAGCACTGCAATTCCCTCAGTTGCTTCAGGATTTTGCTCATCTGAACTGAATGAGCCTGTAAGTCTAGAAAATTTATGCCAGCTATTCTTTAAAATATTGTTTTAAAATACTTTTCCTTAAATGCAAAATGAGAAGCACAAAAATACTTCTAGGTCTTTGTGAGTATTTTGGAATCCTGGATCTGTTGACATAATGACAAAGGCTGTGATTGATTTCAAAGCAGTCAGTGTGCGCCACTGATTACAACAAAAAGTTGGCTTCCCCTTACACCTAATTGTATGTAAATATCGACCACATCAAAGTGACCTTGTGTGCCCTACATCCCTTCCCTGGCTGTAAAGAGTTGCCGTTTCCCAGTGTTTGATCTGGTAATCTTGGAACATCAAAGTGGTAAGTATCTGCAAAAGGGTTGGGTAGAAAAGATATGTTTTCGTTGGGAGAGGGAAAGTCGATCAGTTGGCCTTCTGGTGAGGCAGCAGCAGGCTGCTTATCTGAACCACTCTGAATTCCCAAGTGATTTGTGAACTATGTGGAAGTGGGGTTTAAACTGAATGAAAAGAAATACATTTGCATGTGTGTTCAAGTATGTAAGTTTCCTTGTGAAACTGAACAATTCTCAAAACTCAGTGGGGGAAGATAAATGAGTATGTAGATGAGTGGTTCCTTGAGGAAGAAAACCAAAGTGGAAGTCTCCATCTTGTACTTCGGGGAAGCACGTAAATGTTCAGAAAGCCCTTGTATTAGCAGATTAAGTTTGCCCTTTTTATGCGCAGACGTGGCATAATGTTATCACCTTTGTTGTATCAAAAAATCCTCTCTCTTTCCAAGGTCACTGTAGTGATTTCCAGTAATCTTTTTGGAATTGAAGGTGTTCTGGAGCCACAGCATTATCTTAACAGTCTTTTCAGACAGTTACATATAAAAGAGTTGCCTTTATGCCTTTTTTATTGTTATTCAATGATGGGGTTATCATTTAAAGATTAAATTAGAGTTTGTTCAACCAGAACAGTAGCGACTGCATTCGTTGTCATCAGGTGGGGGCTGTGTCTTTCTGCTTGCGTAGCAGACAGTTGGAATTCACTGAGCCCATTAACAGTGCTGTGCTGCCTTGGCTGGCTCTATGGAGATATTTGGTTCTTTTGCTTTCTTGTCTAAAATACTCTACATCAAGTACCTGTTTCCATTTTCAGGACAGTGAGGATTTGCCTGTGATGGCAAATTCTTGATTTTGGAGGGCTCTTTTGGTGAATAGGTGTGCCTGGCTTTAATAATTTAAGATTCAAAGCAGAGAATGGGAACTTGAGAGATGATGGAACTGTCCTTTCAGAGAATTCCCATCCAGTTGTCCGTACGGTGTTGAAATGGGTCAGGATTATGTAGCTGACAGTATCTTACGGCCAGCTAAAAGATGAGTGCACAGCAGCCTAAGCACAATTTTTGACAGATCTGGCTTACCTGGATGCTACCTCTGTTTTCATATTCTGAGCTGATCGAAGAGCTTATTTTAAAATGTAATGGTCAACTAAGGCTTTAATTAAGGCCTTACCTGGTTTTGGATTTCGTATGTTGAAGGGGAGGATTGAAGACCAGCAGTTCTTCAATTTACCTTTCTTGTGTTTCATTATGTACGATCTTACACAGGATGGGTTGCCAGTCGTTGCTTCATCCTTGAGAAGCACCAGGAAGGCATCTGGTAAGTCTTTTAACCCAGTCCCAGACCAAATAGAATGATCAATAAATGGAGAAACAGATGTGAAAAGAAATTTGGCAGTTTTACTTCTCATTTCTTTCTTTTTTTTTTTTAATCCTTTTTCCTCTTGGGCATCTCTTTTTATGGGAAGGAATAGCTTTGCACACAACTGTGTATTGCTAGTGGTAATTAGGTTATGGGTTTTGTGTTTGCACCTGCAGACTAAACTCTGACCTCTAATCAACCTACATTGAAGTGTAAATATTACTGGCCTAAAATTTGCAATAGAGGACTGAGAACTGAATGTACAAGTCTAGCTCTAAATGGTTTATCCATTATGAAATTATTTAAGGATATTTGATAAAATGTGAATGAGCTCATGCAGGTTGATAAATGAACTATGTCAGCAAGATGCTGTCATAATGTAAGCCTATATCGCAGTTATTAAGGATTAATCACTGCTAATTAACTAGACTTTTTTTTTTTCTATCTCAGCACTCTCGCAGGCATCTAACCGCTTCATTGATGAGCTGCCTCCACCAGCCCAAGAGCTGCTGGATGAAATTGGTAAGAGGCACTTCACCCAAAATGATATGAGGCTTGCCAGCTGTCTTCAATCAGGATTTCTCCCAAATCATTCACTACTAAAATACACAAGAGCTTCCAAATTAGTTGCAGTCAAGTCAGTGATTAGGAAGTTAGGCATCAACAGCTTAAATAACTGGCAGTTATTTAAGTTAGTCCTTGAAGTTTCTGCGTTTCATGTAATGGTTAGTTGCTAATGATGACAGCAGCTAGTCTATTGTGTGCAGATGTAATTTAACACTGAGATGAATTTTGTGTAGACTGAATTTTTGAAAGGTGTCCTGGAGCAATGCGTGTTCTCCATTAAAACGAATGCAAGCCGGGCAGCTGCACCCCTCAGGTGTTTTTGTGGAGCTTTGTGTCAGTGATTTACATTTCCTTTTGTAATCACATACATCTTCAGACAGAACACAGTGTAAATATTCTGCATTAATTTTACTGGTGTGTGTTACAGAAAATTTCCTTTGGTTATTGGGCTATAAACTCTTCCTAAACTAACACCAGACACAGGGATAATTAAATGTATACAGGTCCTATGCTCTTTTAGAAATGAGGCACCCAGACATGTTCCAATCTTTTTATTTCCTCATTCACCAAAATAAGGACATATGGAGACTGGCGTCAAGTGAATAAATAATGATCAAAGATGATTTGTAAGATTAATATATGAACTAATTATACATTATCTAAAGGTTTTCATCGAAGTTTGTATGGATAAGTAATATGGTAATGCAGATTGTATAGAGTCAGTTTAGAAAGAATATTTACCTCAGTAAGGAAATATGCTGTTTTTAACAGAATATTTAAAGCATCAAGATTCCATCGCTCCAGACTTTAAAGAGGAGGGATTGTATGACTGCAGAGTGCAAATAAATGGTTAGTTGATAATAGTCCTAATGTAGAGATTACAAATAGAAAATTACTTTTGCATTGCTGCAGAATTACTCTGCATACTTGTCACTGTATGTTCAGCTGTACAATAAACTTCAGGTTTTTGCTACTTTTGGTATTTGTGGTTCAGCAGGAATTTGAGAGGATTCTCCCTTTCTTGGTAAGGTTACAGGCAGTGTTTTTGCAAACAGTACCTCCTCCACCAGTGTTTGCTGGCTTTCTCTCTGCATTCACTTTTCAAAGTCTGAACTATCGGAATTAATCTTCTATTATGCCACTGTAACGTATGCTGTGTTCAAACCTAAGAGATGAAGCCCACAAAAGTGTAGATGGTGGGCAGCTGACGTAAAAGAGAGCTGAAGTTTCCGTTCTGGGAGGGCGGTTCAGTTGAGAAAGTGGCCAGTGCACACTGACTGCTTGTGTTTCTCATTCACCATAATGAACTACTGCCTCTGATCTCGCGGTCTATGAAAATACCATCCATTGGGGTACTCAATAGTTTATTTCCCGTTCTGTTACAAAGATACCAAAGATAGCAGTAGTGAAGCTTTGTGCTTCTGAAACTGCAAACAGTAATAAGTGGGAATAATTTTTAGATGTACAGCAAGTAATGTCAGAGGAGCAGAAAACCTAAATTTTTATAGGCTCTGCATTTGCTTCCAATGAGTCAGAAAGTGAAGAGCAGTTAAAAAAGACAAAAAAAAAAAGGCAGAACATGAGTTATTCTGTAAAAAAGCTAAATAGCATAGTCACTTGAGAATGATACTGGCACTTGTTTGTGTTATCCTACAGCTTTGTTAGATCTTTTCCCATTTAAAATTGTTACCCAAAGGATAGAAGCTACTGTGACTTTATTCATAGGAGTATCTTGTTTTTAGGTGGTAAGGGATGCAGCAGCCTGTATTGCTTGCTGTTCAATCACTGTGGTTTTGTTGTATTTGCATAAAGTACAGCTATTTCAGACTCCATTTTTGTGACAGCCTACTGCTTCCTGCTTATCATAGCTTAGCAGAAGGTGGCTGAATATATTCACATGCTGTAGGGAACAGAACTTACTGAGATAAGTCTTGGGGGGGATATCATTGGATTTTGCTAAGTAGGGTAACAAAGCTAACATCCACAGGTTTTCTTTTGATTTTTCTCCCATATCTGGGATTGTAAGGGGAAAGATTAAAGATTAATTTCCACATGCATTTTTCATTTTAGTATGAAGCAAAATGTTCAGTCCTGTGAATCTAAAAATGTGTTACAGTAAAATATTTATCTAGGTCTTGCTACTGGCCACCTTTGACTGTAGATAATGTGGATTTGCTTAACTGGTGGAGAAACAGATTACTGAGGACAGTGTAATTGAGAGTGGACAACTGGAAGTTTCCCAAGTGCAGTAAATAAAAAAAATTTTAATTTCTTTATTATCTTCCTTCATACTCTTAACATAAAAGTCTTTCTGTTTATGTGAATAGTTCCCGATGAAATTAACATGGAAGACAGAGAGTCAGAAAAAGAATTTGAGAGAAATGAGAAGAGAAAAGATATTTTATGGACTAAGGAGTCATTTAATCTAGCAGAGGAAACAGAAAGGTATGAAAAAGGGATGATAAGGCATGTTTGGCTTTGAGTTAAAAGATTTAGAATAATGGTTCCAGTATAATTTAACAAGATTCAATGTTTTCAGTAAGCCAGCTTTTTTAAGAACCTGGATAATTATGACTGTTTTCTTTTAAAATGTGTAGTATTAAACTTGCCAGCATCCATTTTAAATCTTTTATTTGACAGGGCTCACTCTACTCTTGATGATATCTTAGAAAGAATGCTCCATGCAGTGCCTGGAGATGAGGAGATCCAAGAACAACCTCAGGGACACACTCTTGGGTTAGCTGATACTTTGTTCATAAGTTTATTTTGTTTATGTTCTGTGTACAGACCTATGCAGGGCTTTTCAGAAAATGTGCTGTCACTCTTTAGGCAGTCGTGTGTCAGGGAACTTGCCTGGAGACATCCATCTGAACTCTTCGTACTAAATGGAGAGGGAAATGTATGTTTTGTTAATGTAATTTCCTGTAGGTTGAAAGCAAATACTTCAATAGGCTTGGAAGGCAGTCCACAGAAATCAGAGGTAATCTGACAGAATGGTGGATTTTTTGGGATAGAGAAGAATGTACATTAAGAGAACAGAATCATGAAAGCTCTTTAGAAAACACTTTAAAGTAGAATTTGGGAAGATGGTTATACTGTCACAGCAGTATAGGAGGAAATGAAGAAAGTGGCAGAAGTCATATATATACATCACTTTAAGGAAAAGATTCATAGTCCAAATAACTTTTTTCCTCTTGGAACCAAAGATCAGAGTGTAGTAACTCTGAACAACTCCACAGTAAATGCCAGTGAGTAGTTGTAAGTCATTCCTAACATATATCTTACTAAGGAGCACAAGATATTCTTGTATTTGGCATTGGGATTATTTTTTTTTTTAATTGAACACAGAAGGCAAATGTCCTTATAACCAGGAGGATCTTGCCAACAGGGCAGACTGATTTCTGCAGTTTATATACTGCCATGTTCATAGATGGCTCGATCCAAAGTCCATTCACACTTGCAGTCAGACTCCGTTTACTTAATGTTATTTTGTAAGGAATCATTGGATCTGTGTTTGGATGTAAAACTGAAGCACATCTAGTCTTGGTGGGGAGAGGCACTTTGTTTGGGGGTTGGAGGGGGCAGATGCCCATTATAGATCAGGGAAAAAATAAAAAGGCATCTAGTATCTCCAGAGGCTTCTGGTTTAGTGCTCTGTATTCATCCTATCTGAAAGAAAACAGTTGATGATACACAAAACTGTCATTCAAGGGCTGCGAGCCTGCAAAATCCAGAAGATGCTGGAAGGAAGAAGGGAACAGAGGAAGACGGAGCCGGGGCCAGAGGTAGAGCACCAAAAAGCTGTGCAGGGAGTTCAGAACATCCTCTTCGTCTGTAGAGCTACTGGATGCTGTGCTGGGCAGTGTCACATTTATTATGTTGTTAGCACTGAATTTGTTGAGCTTGCACAGACTAGTTTTTTTTGCTTTTCTTGATTATTTTCTGGGTACTGTTTATACCCTATGATTTTAAAGCAGAGGAAGCTGCTCTAGGCTTAAACTCTCCAGAGACACTTGAAAATGTTCTTATTTTTTTGGTCAGTTGGGACTGACGGCGTTGCGGACCGTTTGCTGGGGTTGTAGAGTGCAGTTTCCTCCACTGACTGGAAAGCACTGAAAGAAAACTGATAATTCTGCACCTGTGTCCTGTTCAGTGCTCAGCCTCTCTGGCTGAGGCACCTCAGTGCCTCAACACTGTAAGGACTTCGGTTCTTATCAGTATGGTTTGGTTTGTACCTGCCATGTATATGCTAATGCCATCAGATCCCTTAAACATCTGCCTCTTCGTCTTATCTCCCCTGGCTTTCCTCTAATAGAAACTAGAAGTAAGGAGGAAGACACAAGATAAAAGTGTTTCCTCTGTTCTGTAAGTCCAAATCTCCATTAGGAACTGTCAAAGCTGACTGATATTCTGCAGCTAACGTAAAAGGTTGCCATTTTCAACATTTCTCAATTAAAGATGTTTCTTGTTACAGGGAAGGGGCTGACATACTTGCAGTAACTTAATGTGCATTTAGTGCTATGCAAAAAATATAAAAGGACTGCCTTTTGTCTGGAAAGAAAAAGGCAGTGGCCTTTTTGTTTTCAGAGAGAATTTTTGATTTTTCAATGAATAGCACAAAATGACCTAAAGGAAGCTGATCTTCAGTGTTACAGGCATCTAACACCTCTCCAGCAGTCAGCTCCACAGCACGTGTTTCGCTTTCCAGTTAGACACCCAAAGTTTGAAATGTCCCAAATCCCTTGTTACTTTTGGAAATGTTGATGGTAATTTTTCAACCTAGAGATCTGGAGGTAACATCGTTATTATTTGCACAGCATCAGCGTATGCGACCCTGTAGTCTGTCAGACTTCTAGAACAAATGAGCTGGTAGGGATGGGGCTTCGGGTTTTGAAAACAGAATGATTTCTGCTCCCAAAGAGGGTCCTGCGTAATGCACCCGGCAGCAGCCCAGCTCGGCTGGTCTCTGCTTACAAGTGCAGCTTAATGGATCTAGCAGAGAGCTCTGTAGCGCTTGGTGCAGTGCGTGCTGACAACACCCGAGCTTTCTCTTTGAAGTGTTGTGTGGCTCTGTATGTTCTTCTTAGTTCTGAGCTGAATTTACATGTTTTTTAGACACTCATCCTGAAGATCAGGAATTCCACTTCCAGAGAGAGCTGTCTTCATCTTCACCGTTCAGGTGAGCCTCTCTGTGAATTACATCGGGCTTTTGGCAGAAATTGGTGTATTCTCTGGCTGCATGAGGTATATTCTTGGTTTCCATCCCCAGGAGGCAAGAGGGGCAATATGAAATCCTATCCCCTTCAACTTGTAGTTTGATATAAGAAAAAAAATAAGTGTGTACTTCTTTTTTTTTATTTCCTGCAGGATCATTGTTTTGGATCAGAGCTCTCCTACGTGATTAAAATGGATAGTGCATACGTTCTGATAGATCAATTTACTGCTGCTCGTACAGTATACAGCTGTGAATTGCAGCCCCTCCCAGCCACATAAGTGATTGTAAAGCTATGCCTTCCTTTAACTGCAGCAGCAACTACAGAAGAAAATCTAATGCTCTACTTTGTAACACGGTTTGTTCTGGTTTTACGCCATCATTGCATGTAAAGGCAGTATCAGTAATATCGCAGGACCAAACTGTTCTCTGAATATTACGTCTTTATGAAGCTGGCTGTGTGGTGAGGGTTTTTCCTGCGCACTCATGCTTTCATAAGCAAAAGAATTTCTTGCTCTGTTGCGTTATGTTTCAGTTTTCAATATTACAGACAAAATGATTGTAATTCTGTGGACTGCTGTTCCTGCTCAGGCACTTGTTAAATTTTTCCATGCTGGAGTGTGGAGCACTGTTACAGCCCATGGAGTGTGTGTTTTTCCTTGCTCATTAAATTTAACAAGGTAATTTCTTGTTTTCTCTTTTCTTAGTGCTTTTGTGATGTAGTCTTGAACTGATTTGACTGATTAAGGGGATTAATTGCTGTGCAAAAAGCTAATGAGAAAAAGGCAACGTTCTCCAGAGATTGCAAGCGTAGCAATACATTCCGTGCCAGCATTAGACAAGAATACGAGAAAATCTGTTTAGTATTGTGAAGATACTTGTTTAAT